>NW_027266265.1:48022909-49222909 GCF_022045235.1 Haliotis cracherodii
CCCATCAGGTGCTAATGAGACAAATTGTGTATTCGATCTAAACAATGTTTGTTTTCGTGATTTCGTGTTTGTTCCACACCCCTATAGAAAGGAAGGAATCATATAAACTGTCAGTGAACAGAAAGTATATACACATGTGTGATAGTGGCTAAATGAAACAAGAAATGGTTATTCGATGGTATCGATACGGGTATCATAGTTGTGTTTTGGACCTTTAGTTTGAAGTGTTTCGGCGACTAATTTCAGCCAAGTAACATTTTGATAAAGTTTGTACAGTAAACTACGTTTATAACGAACACTGACGGATATTACGAGCTTATATTTTTGTCCCGGCCACTGCTGAATATATGCTTTACATATGCTAATAACGAACTACGGTTATAACGAACTAAAAATAGTGGCCCTTTGAGTTTGTTATAACCGTAGTTTACTGTAATTGTTTGGTTAAATCCAATTTTCTAGTGCATACTTTGTGTTTGTTTTAGTATACCGTGTTGTGATATAGAGTACTAACATGCAGCTTGACCATGACAACACTACTTGCAAGTGAAAACAACATGTAATCATAAGTGTCAACAAATGATACCTACGTGTTTGTTTAAAACATTCAAATCACATTGTATTATATCGTCAAGTTTCAATTAAATTCACTCAGACCACCTGTTGCCAAGGTGAAGGTCAACGAGCCCATGTCACTATTATTTCCGAGTTAGTGTCATCCCCGAGGTCAGTGTTAAAGGATACATTTAATATCTCCGTGAGATATCCTCGTGTCATTAAAATGTTGGAGGTAGGTTTTATGCCTATGTAATGAGTGACTCC
Organism: Haliotis cracherodii; assembly: GCF_022045235.1. Lineage (NCBI taxonomy): Eukaryota > Metazoa > Mollusca > Gastropoda > Lepetellida > Haliotidae > Haliotis > Haliotis cracherodii. The sequence goes on from NW_027266265.1 coordinate 48,023,732, forward strand.
TTATATCGCTAAGAAAATAATTGGCGGCCATAATGGCTTTCGCTTCGGTTCCTTTGAACCCGGTGTCCGATATAAGTCTGGTAGGATAAGGGGTCCGTTTAACTGCACGGAGAGTCAGCAGTGTGCGAGAAGCCTTTAAAAGCATTTCATAAATCCGGCATGTAAGATTTAACAAAGCAAAACCGTTAATCACAAATGGCCGTGGGTTAGCGTTGACGTCGATATAAACGTTGTTTCTATACATTAACGTCCCCAGTTCGTAACATGCCGGGTGTAATACACACGCATAAGTTCTCGGTTCTCGAAACAGGAAGTTATACACGGAGCTGATGTGAACCAAACATGGTTATATATTATACCTTTTAATTTTATGTAATCATTTCGTTGGTACGTCGATTTAATATCATGCTATTTGTAAATGTAGAAGAGGGAAGGAAGGAAAGGAGGAGTGGAGAGAAAGGAGAAAAGAAGAAAAGATAACTGAATTTAATTTCGGTGTCTAAGTGATCACACAATAATATTGCTGAATAAATATTTGAAATTTTGAACTTTTTTCAAGCAAAAATGTGGTTAAATATTGTTGTTCTAATGAATTAAACAAAATGAATAGTTATTAACATATATATATATATTTAGATTTTGCCTTTAGATATACAGTAAACTACGGTTATAACGAACTCAAAGGGACTACTAATTTTAGTTATATACAGCATAACTACAGCAAGTGGTCGGGACCAAAAAAGTAAGTTCGTTATATCCGTCAGTTTGTTATAAGCGTGTTCGTCATAACCGTAGTTTACTGTAATCATATTGGTGGATCTGTAAGGGACAATTTAGTTTCTCTTATTCCCAAACTGTTTATCCAACGATTGTGTATTTTTTGCGACGATCTTTGTTGCACATATTCCAAAAAGGTAACCACAATTGATCTATATGAAGAGTCAAACCTGGACTGGCTAAAACACGAGCGAGGACAGTATCTATTCACCCACCCTAACATTAAGTGTGTTATCCAAAAGCAATTCATGTAGGTTCTCATCGTTATCCTCATCTCTGTGCTCATCATCCCTATACTCATCATCCTCATCTCTGTGCTCATCATCCCTATACTCATCATCCTCATCTCTGTGCTCATCATCCCTATACTCATCATCCTCATCTCTGTGCTCATCATCCCTAGACTCATCATCCTCATCTCTGTGCTCATCATCCCTATACTCATCATCCTCATCTCTGTGCTCATCACCTCTATAACTCATCATCCTCATCTCTGTGCTCATCATCCCTATAACTCATCATCCTCATCTCTGTGCTCATCATCCCTATACTCATCATCCTCATCTCTGTGCTCATCACCTCTATAACTCATCATCCTCATCTCTGTGCTCATCATCCCTATACTCATCATCCTCATCTCTGTTCGCATCATCCCTATACTCATCATCCTCATCTCTGTGCTCATCATCCCTAGACTCATCATCCTCATCTCTGTGCTCATCATCCCTATACTCATCATCCTCATCTCTGTGCTCATCACCTCTATAACTCATCATCCTCATCTCTGTGCTCATCATCCCTATAACTCATCATCCTCATCTCTGTGTGCATCATCCCTATACTCATCATCCTCATCTCTGTGCTCATCACCTCTATAACTCATCATCCTCATCTCTGTGCTCATCATCCCTAGACTCATCATCCTCATCTCTGTGCTCATCATCCCTATACTCATCATCCTCATCTCTGTGTTCATCATCCCTATTCTCATCATCCTCATCTCTGTGTTCATCATCCCTATACTCATCATCCTCATCTCTGTGCTCATCATCCCTATACTCATCATCCTCATCTCTGTTCGCATCATCCCTATACTCATCATCCTCACCTCTGTGCTCATCATCCCTATACTCATCATCCTCATCTCTGTGTTCATCATCCCTATTCTCATCATCCTCATCTCTGTGCTCATCATCCCTATACTCATCATCCTCATCTCTGTGTTCATCATCCCTATACTCATCATCCTCATCTCTGTGTTCATCATCCCTATACTCATCATCCTCATCTCTGTGCTCATCATCCCTATACTCATCATCCTCATCTCTGTTCGCATCATCCCTATACTCATCATCCTCACCTCTGTGCTCATCATCCCTATACTCATCATCCTCATCTCTGTGTTCATCATCCCTATTCTCATCATCCTCATCTCTGTGCTCATCATCCCTATACTCATCATCCTCATCTCTGTTCGCATCATCCCTATACTCATCATCCTCACCTCTGTGCTCATCACCTCTATAACTCATCATCCTCATCTCTGTGCTCATCATCCCTATACTCATCATCCTCATCTCTGTTCGCATCATCCCTATACTCATCATCCTCACCTCTGTGCTCATCATCCCTATACTCATCATCCTCACCTCTGTTCGCATCATCCCTATACTCATCATCCTCACCTCTATGCTCATCATCCCTATACTCATCATCCTCATCTCTGTGCTCATCATCCCTATACTCATCATCCTCATCTCTGTTCGCATCATCCCTATACTCATCATCCTCACCTCTGTGCTCATCATCCCTATACTCATCATCCTCATCTCTGTGCTCATCATCCCTATACTCATCATCCTCATCTCTGTGTTCATCATCCCTATACTCATCATCCTCATCTCTGTGTTCATCATCCCTAGACTCATCATCCTCATCTCTGTGTTCATCATCCCTATACTCATCATCCTCATCTCTGCACTCACCATCCCTATTCTCATCATCCTCACCTCTGTGCTCATCATCCCTATACTCATCATCCTCATCTCTGTGCTCATCATCCCTATACTCATCATCCTCATCTCTGTGTTCATCATCCCTATACTCATCATCCTCATCTCTGTGTTCATCATCCCTAGACTCATCATCCTCATCTCTGTGTTCATCATCCCTATACTCATCATCCTCACCTCTGTGTTCATCATCCCTATACTCATCATCCTCATCTCTGTGTTCATCATCCCTATACTCATCATCCTCATCTCTGTGTTCATCATCCCTAGACTCATCATCCTCATCTCTGTGTTCATCATCCCTATACTCATCATCCTCACCTCTGTGCTCATCATCCCTATACTCATCATCCTCATCTCTGTGCTCATCATCCCTATACTCATCATCCTCATCTCTGTGTTCATCATCCCTATACTCATCATCCTCATCTCTGTGTTCATCATCCCTAGACTCATCATCCTCATCTCTGTGTTCATCATCCCTATACTCATCATCCTCATCTCTGTGTTCATCATCCCTAGACTCATCATCCTCATCTCTGTGTTCATCATCCCTATACTCATCATCCTCATCTCTGCACTCACCATCCCTATACTCATCATCCTCATCTCTGTGCTCATCATCCCTATACTCATCATCCTCATCTCTGTGCTCATCATCCCTATACTCATCACTAGAGGAATCAGATGGGCGGGAAAAAAATGAGAAATATAAAAATATCAAACATTTCCGTTTGTTGAGAACACAACACGTAAATTATATGTTACGCACAAATGTGATTCCAAAGTCTTGCCATCAATGGTTCTGAATTTGAAAGCACCAGTGCTTATACTGCATTTGCTTTGTTATTTTCGTAGCGCAACAATTTGAGTATTTTAAAGACGGAAATAGCGGAGAGCAATAAAAGCGGTTGTAGAGTTACTTCCCTTTAGCGATTATCCCCACAATGGAATACAGCGCGGGCTCTCTTTAATGAAACAGAACATGTATCATTCTTCTAGTGCTCAGTGATATTCCATTCAAAATGGGCAAAGGGTTGGAATAAAATTATGAAAAAAAACTATAATATTTATGATAATTTGGGTCCAGCGAGAAAAATACAAAACTAAAGACGGTCGAGCAATGGGGGATAACTTGACACTGACACGTCTTGAATTATTCGGTTCCTTAACAGAATAGTGTATACAATCGTGGAGTCCAATGTGTTCAACTGTCGCATTTGCGTTGTCCTCAAAATTATCCGTGTCCACACAGCAAGAGTTACATGTTAGCACGTGAAAATCCCAACGTTTATGCGTGGCAATAAGACTGTGATTTTTATTATCCATGACAGCAGAATAGCACAAACGTAACGAGCTTGAACTATTGATAAGATACATATTATAATTTAAATGTTAGGAAATCAAAATCTTAAAAATACATATCAGCGTTAGATCTCTTTAAGGCTGACGAATAATACCTGCAACCACGCCACGAATGATTGCAAGAAAAAACGTTCTCAATAGAGGCTCCAGTCAAGACAAGGCACGTGCGCATGGGGAGCGACGGAGCAGAAAATCCGCCATTTATAACACCTCCGATACACATCGCCCGTGGATGACGAGGACACTTCAGACTAGGTGTCGTATTTATCAGATACCAGAGACAATTTAGCCGTTGTTTTTAGTAAGACGAACAAAGCCAAAACATTGCCCGAGTCTCCACCTGCCGGGAAGGACAGAGGTCACGGTGATCCGATAGCCTAACATCGGCTCGTTCCGGTATAAATCATCCGAACGAATAAAGGACGGACGGTAGATGGTGGTTATGGCCCTTCCTTTCTAATCCCGTGCTTGGAATAGATTCTCACTTCCATATTGTCACGTGACGAAGCTTAACTTGTTCATGTAGGCACTTTTATTCGGGTGTCATTGGAAACAATGATGCAGCTTAAGATCTATATGTTCAATATGGCTGTGACGGGTACTCAGTCCGCGATAGCTTCCAATGAAAGGACAGGGATAGGGGCGTGACTCGACGGGGATAAATATCGTGACATGAAATGAACACATGGCCTGTCCATCATGCTTGCAATGAACAAGCTTGTAATGCGCGTGTTAAGCATTTACATTGTGGCAATGTCAATCAAAACGTATGTTTATTTTCCGTGTTAAGTTCGTTTCAAGGACGTTGTTTATGACGTTCATTGTACTCAAATAATGAGGCTTAAATAAATTATTTTATTTAATTGGGTGGGATTTTATCAAGCAACAATTTGTGCTCGTGTCCTATCTGCAAATCAATATGTGCCAAAGGAACATTCGTCTGGTAGCAGAGAACGGCACGTGGAACAATTTATGTTACGTTTACACTATATAGAGGAGCTGTCATTGTATAAAAAAATTAGAAAAGCGTTTTCGTGCATAATTATAATTCATGTGCATGCCGTGTGCATAGAGATAATCCTCCCAGTCGCAATGCGTTTACTGATAAGATGGTTTAAATCAAACATGCGCATAACGGCTGAGGAACCAAGCTGTTAAAACATGCATTAATTATACGTTACATTCATCGTTTTTAAGTTTCTTGTTCACGACAACCATCATACCGACAAAGACGCCGAAACTCAAGAAATACACCCGCAATGGGGACTAAAACAGTTTGACGTCAAACCCCTTTTATTTAAACAGTAATTGAGTTCAGGTAAGGAACGTGGTGTTATGCATATAATCATAGAGCGCTTAATACGTCGCGTCTTTGTGTCACTGTTGTACTTTTCTTCTCACATTTGATCAAGCAGTGGGACTGGTTTAATATTTCTGTTGAAATTCACTCTTTAAAAACACATTATGCTGTTCGGCGTCCTTACCACGGAGTGGAACAAATTACATTTTATGTTATTCTAAATGTTTATGATATCATTTACATCAACGTTAGGCTGCCGCTGCGCTGGCCTGTTCAAATACACGCAACCCGCCGCGTCTTTTAAAATTAATTCACCCTATGTAATATATGTTATCAATGTCAATGTATGTAAAAGATAGGGACCAAGTGAAAAGGAAAGTGCCATAAAACCCGAGATTCGCATAATAGACATAAATTTTCCTGTCGTGTCAAGAAAATTCAATTTGTGATATCATCTTCTGTGGCTTGAAATGTTTTTTGAAAAATTGGATAGATACTGCTTAACGATTCAAGTCTCGCGTCATAGCGTTCAGTATCGGTAGGAGCGAGACCTTAGTTCCTTGTATCGACCTCTGTCGCTCACACCCCTATAAAATGTCGCCTATATCATGTGAAAACATCTTGTCCATATCATTCTCGGACAAAGAGTTTATAGGGTTGAATGGCGGGGTGTAATTGATAACATTATAAAACACTTGTAATTGGATCCCGGTATCCATAGGCCGCCTCAACCGCAGATAATCACATGCGGAACACGGTAATCGGACCCGTCTGGGGCACAAGCGACACGGAAGTTGATTCCCACGCATGCGCTTAACTAGTTTTTGAGCACCTGATCGCACGCTTACCCGGCCTCGCACTGTGTCCGGTTGAGGTAAAACGGGTTATGTGACAACGATAAAACACGATCTCTTATACTTTAGCCAATAAAACACAATGTATTCTCACCCTCTGTTTAATAGGACACTCTCCGGGATCTGAACTCAGTATTTTGACTGTCTTAGGTGACAAAATTAGAGTGTTATCATTGTAACCGAGTCCGAGGTTGATGCTGTTGTAGCCATAATGTTACTCTTGACATCGGCGACGGAGACAGACGGCGCCGGGTAAGGACATAAAAGGGTGATAGGTTTTCGTGTTAGTTCTCAAACCGACGTCTCCCAGTGTGTGTTACTTACTAAAAGCGACACTTTATGGCATGGCCTACCCCCCATGTTCTGTGTCGTCAGACTAATGCGGCTTCTCACGTTCAAGCATCAACTTGGACAACTTGTAAAAAAATGTCCAATATATCTGTAACATTGCGGATAAAGCACAATACAAAAATGGAAATACATGCAGTGATGTTTTGTTTTGTTTTGTTTTGTTTTGTTTTGTTTGTTTGTTTGTTATTTAACGCCGCACTCAGCAATATTCCAGCTATATGACGGCGGTCTGTAAACAATCGAATCCGGACCAGACAGTCCAGTGATTGACACCATGCGCGTCGATCCACGCAATTGGGATACGATGACATGCATCAACCAAGTCAACGAGCCTGACCACCGATCCCGTTAGTCGCCTCTTACGACAAGCACGGGTTGCTGAAGATGTAAAACAAATGCAAAACGATAGATTGTGGGATTAAATCCCAAATCCGCCCGTGTAATGCAGGCGTGTGTGTTTCACCATCCTCGTTGGTTTCAAGTCACTGATGTTTACTATTGGATCTACGTCCGTCCATCACGTCTAAAGGAACCAGGATTGATCCCATTGGCACTTGTTGATCACAAGCCTCCTTGTTCGTGTCTAAGATTTGATTATTACTGCTTGCAAGTCATAATTACCCTAATTACACAGATGTAATGTCTCATTTCACACAGGAGAATAATTACGTGTCGATGTGGAGACATGGTATCGGACAGTTCATCATGGCCTCTTTAAACTGACCGCTGTCTTGATAGAATCCTAGTCTTCCATTAAAGCGATGTTAAAGTTATGCCACTCACATTCAAGACAAAAATCTACAAAACATAACCACTTTAGTAGACACCACATCGGATCGGCAGAGTAGAGAGCTGCTGAAGAGACCCCTTTGGTTGGGTGTGAGAAAGTCTGAAAGGAGGGCTTCGTTAACACACGAATTATGTGTATATTTGTATAAAACAGATAATAAGTTAAGGAGCAAGCTTTTTGTTTTAAATTCCAGATTCGTCTGAATATTGTTGATGGTGTCGCTGGACATGTGAACGTCAATGATTTGCCTTTTCTCACACATTAAGTGGACACCCCATCATATAATTGAAACATTGAAAAGCGTGAAGACCATCACACTCAGTCACCTACAGTTCGTATATTTCGAACTGTCGAACTACCATAAAAATGTCATTTACATAAAAATGAAACTAGTTTGATCTTTTTGTATGGAAGTGGCATTCGGCAGAATTTCTGCGAAAATTTTTTTATGAATGCAAATCTATCACAAAGTTTGATGTACACTATGAGCACAGCAAGAGAAAGCACCGTGGGGAAAACGCGTCATCGTCAAAGAAAGTGCTATGTTGGCGTAACAGGAGCCATTATGATATATGGTATTTTGTGACTCGTAACAGGTAGCCGCAAAAAAACAATGCACAACCCTTTTTTCAATGACATGCAGCATGTACAAAGCAATCGGCGTTTTGTTTCAAAACAACGGGTTATTTTTTGTTTTAAATTATTCTATTATTATTAACATACAGTATAAAACATCTGAGCCTTGTGATTTTTTAGACGATTCTGAAACCAAATTTTACCGAATATTGGTTTCTTTATTATTTAAAAAAACACAAGAGAAATAAATAACAATGTTTGACGCCCTGTGTAAATTTTCAGGATATCAAACGCCCCAACTCAATTTTAAATACAGTTGAAAATGTAACAATTTCGTAATCGATTACATAAAACGGTCAAGCAAAATACCAAACATCTTGAAAATGAATGTTGGTGCCTTTAACACAGTTCAAGTCCATGCAGTCCTAGAGAGGACAACGAAAATGCAAAGGCAAGCGGACGCAGCACCATGAAATAGGCGCTAATTGATTTTCTGTCCAGGTGAGCTGAAACATGCATTGACAACTTTGGAACATGATGTATCTAGTGATCTTTACAGCAGCTTATTTCGTAGTCCAGGTAAGTGTTATAAAGCCCAAAGGTCAGACAAGGTCGCGAAATGTCAAGGGTCAGACATTCCTGCCAAGTGGTCAGACAGAGGCCCAGGAACAATGTAGGAGTTGGTTGTCCGAACAACCCAACCCCCTACGGCCCTCAGCCCTACACGGAGTTCCTTATCGCCAATTTTAATCGTTTGTCAAACTTGTAGATCTCAGTTGGGCAAACATGAACCAAAACAAGTCAAAAAGTTACACCAATTTATCACGGACAAGTGCGATCGCATACGCCGAGTGTCGCAAAGGAAGTTTTTAAGTAGTGCATGTAAACAACATTGTTGGTCGAGCAAACGGGCCAGATGGTTGCCCACTGCAGCATGTTGGAAACATGTTGTTCCTTTACAGAGTTGGGGCTCACGGCTGAAAGTTTCAGCCCAGAGTGTGCATGTGTTACAAGTTTGTGACGTAATAGTAAATTAGAATATTTGGTTGAGACTTGGGCTTCACACGATTTCTTGAGAATATCTGTGAAATTAATTCCAGGTCTGTGAAAAGTGATTAGTGAGTTACGTTGTTTGGTCAGTCTGACAAATGTGTTTACGTCTCCTGTGTACGGATATTGTAATTGATTGTATTGTTTGTGAGTTAACGGTCTTCTCATTGTTTTTGTGAGACTTTGAACATAAATCTAAGCGTCAGTCATCCAACGCCTTATTGTGTCCGCCTCCACATCCCCCACCCCCCTCACCAACACACAAGCGCACAGACGTATACACACGCACGCACACACAGCCACACGCACACACAAACACAGAGACGTTCACACACGCACGCACACACAGACACACGCACACACACACACCATGTTCACCTAAAAATGCCCTCTAACTACTTTGAGCTTTCTATTTCTCTATCTACCTAGAGCTTTCTAATGCTCTATCTTCTTTGCGTTCTTTATCTATATCTACCTAGCGCTTTCTAGTGCTCTATCTTCATTGCGTTCTTTATCTCTATCTACCTAGCGCTTTCTAGTGCTCTATCTTCATTGCGTTCTTTATCTCTATCTACCTAGCGCTTTCTAGTGCTCTATCTTCATTGCGTTCTCTATCTCTATCTAACTACAGCTTTCTAGTGCTTCATCTTCATTGCGTTCTTTATCTCTATCTACCTAGAGCTCTCTCTCTCTCTCTCTCTCTCTCTCTCTCTCTCTCTTCTCTCTCTCTCTCTCTCTCTCTCTCTCTCTCTCTCTCTCTCTCTCTCTCTCTCCTCTGGGTACTAATTGTGCTCCCCTTCTTGCTGATCTGTTTTTTCTATGCATATCAACCGCAATTACAGCTCGGATTGGCAAAGCGAAAAGAAGGTTATTTGGCCAAGAAGTTTAACTTCTGGTCTATCGATGATCTGATATCGTTCGATAACCATAAAAAAACCCAATTCTTTTCCAATGATTTACCAACTCGAACTAGAAATAAAGGCAACAAGAGAGGCTGCTTCATCTGTTTAATATTTCGATCTATGCACCAAGATTCAGAGTGACAGGACACCCTGAACAAGACTGTTTCCTTGACATTGACTTGAAACGTTTTGAAAAATTGGATAGATACTACTTAACGATTCAAGTCTCGCGTCATACCGTTTAGTGTCGGTAGGAGCGAGACCATAACATGTTCCCGTGTTGTTTTTTTCAGGTGAACAATTGCCTTGCCTTTGTATGTGCTTGAGAGGGTGCCATTGGTGGGGTAGGATGCCCTCACCTTTTCGCGAACACGAACGTACCTCAACTTTTTTGAAAAAAACACACTGTTCTTGTATCCTGACCAATGTGACAATTCTACCTCTGCAAACTATAACAAAAACACTTTCCTCATACTAATCTCTTTTCTCTCTTTCCTACTGAACCTTGGTCCAAAATCGCCTACTTACTTAACTGAAGACGGCGTAAAACAACACTTTCACTCACTGTCTCAATCATTCTCCTCTCGCTGCCTCAGTCGCCTTTTTTACCATCGCTTTACCCTCTATCTCTCTGGTATATTATCATCTCTTTAATACCCTTTCTATTGCATCCTCAATCACCTTCTTCTCCAAATACAGCTTCTTCTTTTTACTTTGGCCTTGAAATATATATCTTTTCTTCTCGGTCGCTAGGGTACGTTAATATTTTTAAAAATTGAAAGTAAATTATCGTGTTTTCACTTAGCATACGCTTGCGAACACAGGCGTCACGTTGATATCATCTGTCTGGAATTGGGAGCTTATTTTTTTATCTAAATTAAAGGCATAAAATTAATTGACTATTCAGGTTTCAGATTTAAATATGAAAGAAATTTAAATATTTTTAGCTTGTCACTTCTGTGCGGTCCCATAACATGGTAGCGATGATCGGCAAACCCCGTAATTATCCGTCAACACTCGGAGTATCCGGGTCACGTATAACGCCATATTATGTGTGGTCTTGAACAGCTCAAGCCTCGTTGTGACGATAGGAAATTTTTGTTCTCATCGTATCATATGTCAAGCAATTTGAACAGTGAATCCCTCTTTCTCTAGAGATGTCTGTCCCGCCTCCACCCCCTCCCCTGTGATGTCTGCAGATAACCGCGACTTGGCAGAGCGGCCATATTTGAACAGGTGATAATTGCTAAAATCGTTACCGGAGATAAAAACGAAACGAAATATTCCTATCTAATAATCATTGCAGTGTGTGTTAAGTTTCAGAAACACTGGGATCTCCGGTTGCCTTCAGCGCCATCTACTGCTCCCTGTCTCGAACTGAGCTGAAAAACATGGGGATTAACCAATGAACGGCCTTTACGCGTAACTCGATATAAGTCCTCCCCGTCAACATCTGGTATTCTGTTTAAGTTAAAAAAGGACTCTAAATTTTATGACTGCAATCTGGTCTTGTGGGAGCCATTGGCGTGCCTCCAAAGGAATTTCACTTGGATACAATTTCTCTCTTTGGGATTATATTTTCGTTTTAACACGAGAAGGGAAATAGGTGTTAGACAACACGGTATCATTGCTGCGATAATCCTCGACATCTCACGACTAATCCAGGCCTATAATAGAGCATCGTAATGCACTGGATTCACGCTACTCCGATACCACCACCTTAATGGTGTATGCTTCCTGGGTTCGTATCTCGTTAAACGCGATTGTAAAGATGCGGACATAGTATAACAAATTTGAAACACCTTGTAACGATATTCTCACCGACACATTTCTTTCATTGTCCCGACAAATGAACAAAGTGCCGTTTTCTTTATAGTGGCTTGCTGATGTGGAACTCTCTCACTATTCCAGTTTTGTATTTTAATTGCTTGAATCATAAAGAAGAGTAAAGGTAATAAATTGTATATCTGGGTCGTTTCATGCAGTCGCTGAATGTGCCATGTCCATAGCTTTTTCTAAAATGTTGACATATATTTACTAAACATGACTGAATCTACTTCACCAAGACCAGTAAACCGAGGAGCAAATGATACCATACCTCTAATATGTTTGATTTTCAATTGATAATATCTTAAGTTCGCGCTATTATATCCAAAACATGAACTGTACTGGCGCTAAGTCAGCATTCAAAGAATACTTCTACGTGGTTTTACGTTCAAAATTATAATCCTTTAAAACTTTTAAAAGTAAAAAATCATGCTGGTGGGTATCTTGGTCAATTATCTTTGAAAATCAATCAGTTTGGGTTTTGTCGGCACAAATTTACAAGATTTCATATGTGGTAAGGGTGATGTGGTTTCAAATTCATTTCTTACCCTGTCTTCATTGAGCCAGTTTGTTTTACACAAAGTTACCCATCCACAGCTTACCCTTTACAAATGGTTGCAGGGATAAGTTATGGTTAAATAGACCATTAACAAAACTTCTTTTAAGTTTTAATTACAATGTACATTGAAAAAAACTCGATATGTTTTCTTTTGCTCCTCAGACTATTTGAGTCGTAACCTGTAATCGCTGAATGTGATTTTCAGAGCCTTTTCTAGAAAGATTACATGCATTCCCTAACCATGATTGAATGTACTTTCCAAAGAAGAGTATTTTTATAAGAATGTTATACTTTATGCTATGTTTAGAACGTGTTCATTTGGTACAGGCAAATATTAAAAACAAAAGACACTCTATCAATCAAGTTTCTTTAATCCAGTATTCTCTCAACCCAGGGTGACAGTTTGAGACACATCTCCTGACAACTTCTTTGCAAAGTTCCTTTGAAATGATCACTGTCTATTCTGACATTTTCGACCCGCAAAAACGTTACACAGGTGATTCCGCTCTGTCGGCATACACATTCAATCTGGACTAGCAAATCTTTCCAAGTATATAGACTGACATTCCTGACATCCTTTAACATTCTTCAACCAGCGGAAACTGATTTGGATGCTAAGTTTCGGAGTAGCATTGCTATGGGAAGGTTAAATGCAGATGCTGTTTTGAATTTAATCTCCCGTTAATTGTGGGTGTTTCATGGAATTGGGGGTTTAATGACTGATCACACAAGAAGAACTTTTTCGATCATTTTGCAATTAACTGAATTTGACCAAACAATTACAAACGTTATCAAAACGTTACGAGGTTTAAAACAGTCTCCGAAACACTCCAAACTTAAGGTCAAAACACAGCCATGTATCCGTATCAAATACATCACCATCGAATAACCATTTCTTTTTTGTTTCATTTTTAGCCACATTTAAACATTGGTCTATATTTTTGTTTGCTCAGCAGTTTTTAACGACGTTATTGCAAACATTACCATATAGGCATAGCTACTGCTACCTGGAATAGTAAAACACGTATCTCATGTTTGCATTGTCTTCCACTTTATTGTTTAAATGCACTTTTCACCTTTACATCCCGGCTGGTATAGCTAATATCCTGTCCGTGTTGTTGTAACACCAGTGCGCCTATGACCTTACACCGTGCATTTACGACACCTTAAATCTCCATCATTAAATCAACACTTACGACCATTGTATTTTCCATCAAACATCGCGTCTTTTCCCCACTGATACAAATTTGAGATCAGATGGGAAAAGTAATAACAAAAAACTAACCAATTTTCCGTCGTAAAAGTTCACCCCACGGGGAGGTCATGTAAAATCATTTTTTAAATTTGTAAACAACTGTCCAGCCAACGCTCATCAACTGGACGGTGATAATCATCAGCATTTAAACTGTCATGAAAATCTTATCTACCAACAACTTGTAGCTGCATTGTGAGACTGTATGTCTGTATGTATGAAAATGATACGGTGTATTATTTGCTTTTTAGTTGTCGGACATGTCCACGAAGAGGAGGATGATCTATTGAGGCTCACCCATGCTTGTCCGCGTACATGAGTGGGGAAACCTGACACTTCCAGGCCGGGTAAAGGGGATAGCTGTCGACTGAAGGCATGGGCCTGGAAAGTCAGACTTTGAACGGCGCTGCGAAACAATATACGAAGCTGAACCAAGAATGATAGATTGGGAAATTCAAGAAAAGTGGCAAACCAGATGTTTTTTGGCCCGTTAAAAAGAATAATGAACACCAAATTTGAATAACTTAGTTTATCGACGGCAGCGTGGTGATATTATATCAGTTTATCAGGAAATTATATAAGCGATCTGAAGTGAATATTAATATGTTTTCTGTGTATGGATGGGTTGAATACTCAGTAAGAGTTTTTGAATATTAAAGAACGCGACACAATCATGTATATCGAAATATATATATATATATATATATATATATATATATATATATATATATATATATATATATATATATATATATATATATATATATATATATAGGGTAGGGTGCATACAAGGTTGGGGTTTGGGCCTTTAATTTTTTACTTATTCTTAACTTCAATTCCGTTGTGTCGAGTTTAGCTGATGATTTTAAAGAATGGGGATAGAATGAAGAAATGTTTTCTTTAAAGGCAAGACTCGTTGAACACGTTCTTATATTGGCTCACATGTCAGTTTTAATTTTTATCGGCGTTAACGGGCGCTTTTGAAATACCGGGTATACGTGATTTTGTCAATTATATCAGATCTGGAAGAATTACAAATCTCTAATGTCCCTAAAATGTGTGATTTTTATAAATAAATGATTTCTGTCCAAAATGTATTGCCTTGCATACTTCGAATATTCTTGAACCTCGACATGTGATGATATTATTATTATTTACAGATTACAGAAATATAAAATGCTGCAAAGAGGGTTTGGGTGATCCTGGCACAGTCAGGCTGGTTAGGCTCATCATCAGCTCAGGACCCTTGCCCCATCTACACGCAGTCCAAACTGCGAATGGGACTTCTCACTGAAAGCACTGCCTAGTCAAACCCACCCAGAACTTTTCGGAGAATGTGAAGACTCCCCAACACTGCAGCCTTCTGCATTGCCCAGATTGTCAGAAGGGCTGTATTCCTGGTAGCAAACCCGGGTACTCTCCCAATGTCAGTCAACAGATTGGGAGGTACCAAACCTAAGTCGGACAATTTGGTACTTGCGATGCAAGCATGACATTTCGAAAGCGAGGTCCGCATATTTGCCATGTTTTTCCCCAATCTTGTCAATCACATAAGTGTCAAAGGGGACAGAAAATTCAATGATATAAATGATTTCATTGGATTTATCAAAAAGGACAAGATTAGGTTTGTTGGCCTGGATACGTCTGAGGCTGTAAATGGGCCTATTCCAAAGAATTTTGTATTTATTAATTTCCATGACGCACTCTACATATTCCGAGTCGTACCATGGGTGGACCTCTTTGTCAAAACCACAAGCATGGCGAAGACGGTAATAAAATGAGCGAGTTACACCATCATGTCGTTTAAGATACTGTGTTTGTGCCAAAGCGGGGCATCCACTCACAATGCGCTGGACGGCCTCATTCAATTCATTATATAATCTACATTTCATATTTACATTTTGATGCAAAATCACACATTGACGGTTTCGAGTGGGAAGTGACTGGTCCTGAGCAGCAAACAGAAAGCCTTCAGTTTCAGGCCAGACGACTTCATCCAAGCGAAGGACTCTGCAGGATTGCTGATCCTCTCAACACACTGCACATAAACTCGATGCAGTGGTCGTTCAGAAAGCATCTCCTTGAAAAACTGAGTCTGGGCCGACTTGATATGTCAATACCCTGAATGTCTTGTTTCGTCCAATCAACAACACCAAACGAATATGAAAGGACGGGTACAGCCTAAGTATTTGTGGCTTTGGCTTTATTGCGAGCGTTGAGCTCTGAACTCCAGATTTTCTTAAGTCTACATTTGTACTCTGCCCGAGGGATTTTCCTTGATATGGGCATTCTGGAGTTTGTCCCTTATCTGCATCTCCAAGTACGTATAGGCCTGACCTTCCACGAGATGGTCAATAACTCCTCCTCAAAGTAAACTGACGGATCCTCACTCTTCCACCTTGCCACGTTTCAGATGAAGAATGTTGCATTTGTCGAGTCCAAAGGACATACCGATATCATTAGAAAAGGACTCGACAAGGAGAATTTGTATTTTTAGTGTGGATCCTCCATTTGCAATAAGTTCAAGGTCATCCATGTACAGGAGATGAGTAAGAGGTGATGGGGATCTGTGCTGTTGAGGTCCAGGAGGTCCAGGTTTGGCTTGTACAACAAAACGATGTTGTCATCCACAAAGCCTTTGACCATGAGTGAAAATTATATGCGCGGGTATATGATAGAGCCATCCCTAGTTTGACCTCGACCTTCACCCACGATGTGCGCCCGTGATACGGGTAGGTCAGGATATGTTCACATGTAGTCTAGCAAATAAATCTTCAATGTCATAAATGTCTAAATTGTGTGACTAAAATACCATAACAACTTTGAAAAGTGAACATAAAACATCAATGTATTTTTCCTCATAAAATACGAGATAAATACGAGATAAAGTCTGTTGGTTTTGTTTAGTGTTATATCAACGGAACAAAAGCTTACGTAACTTTATATGAACACCATGCCTATATTCATGTATTGAGTCCAAATGAATTTACAATTTATATTGACATTGTCATAATTTGCTTTCCTTGTATTAGCTGTCGTGTTGTGGGAGAGTTAAAGGGTGCGTGGTTTACTCTGTTTATTAAAAACTCCTTGTGACATGATATCATGTTTACCAGCTTTCCAAAGATGTCATAAACACACCATTGAAACCGGACAACGCTTCGTTAAGCAGATATAGCAACAGACACAACACAACTCGTCAGTGCGAGAATATCTACATACCTTGAGTATGCTAGAAACCAATCAATGCTAACACTTGTTGTACAAGGCTTTTATCACCTGCGACTTGCATCGCGAAGCATCAAACACCACTTTACCTTCACAAACATACAAATGTCATCATTATATCGGTGGCGAAATTCCTCAACAAGTGAAGTAAATGGAAAAACATGAAAAAATTATAAACAGGTAGGGGCTGAGGGCATCACCCTGTCGAACCCCACCGCCGGTTCGTGCGACAATCACTCCAAACTATGGGACTGTACGCCAAACCTGTTGTCGTGGACTTTTCCTAGAGACAAACTTCATTAGGGGGAATTTGCTGATAGATCTAGATCAAGGGGAAGTTTGAAATGTAGACTATCATATTCATTACAAACGCTTTCAAGTGATTCGCAGTAATTTGTTCAGGACAAACTGTAGTAGAGATTTTGAAGAAATATTCTGATATGATCAAAGTTTTACTGGTTATCGAGTAGTATAAGACAATACAGGACAATGTAAGTTATTTACCATTTCAGCAATATTGAATACCCTTATCTCACACGTGTTACCTTCCCTAACTTTATCTCAATCATGATTACATTACATTTAATACTATTTTCTAAGAATTGTATTACTTTTAATCCTCTGATCTTAACGATATATTACTTTCAATACTCTCATCTCAACAATGTAATACTTTCAATACTCTCATCTCAACAATGTAATACTTTCAATACTCTCATCTCAACAATGTGTCACTTTCAAAACTCTCATCTCAACCATGTATTACTTTCAATACTCTCATCTCAACAATGTATTACTTTCAATACTCTCATCTCAACAATGTATTACTTTCAATACTCTCACCTCAACAATGTATTACTTCCAATACTCTCATCTCAACCATGTATTACTTTCAATACTCTCATCTCAACCATGTATTACTTTCAATAGTCTCATCTCAAAATTGTATTTCTTTTAATCCTCTGATCTTAACGATATATTACTTTAAATACTCTCATCTCAACAATGTATTACTTTCAATACTCTCATCTCAAAATTGTATTACTTTCAATCCTCTGATCTTAACGATAAATTACTTCAAATACTCTCATCTCAACAATGTATTACTTTCAATACTCTCATCTCAACAATGCATTACTTTCAATACTCTGATCTCAACAATGTATTACTTTCAATACTCACATCTCAACAATGTATTACTTTCAATACTCTCATCTAAACAATGTATTACATTCAATACTCTCATCTCAACAATGTATTACTTCCAATAGTCTCATCTCAACCATGTATTACTTTCAATAGTCTCATCTCAAAATTGTATTTCTTTTACTCCTCTGATCTTAACGATAAATTACTTTAAATACTCACATCTCAACAATGTATTACTTTCAATACTCTCATCTAAACAATGTATTACATTCAATACTCTCATCTCAACAATGTATTACTTCCAATAGTCTCATCTCAACCATGTATTACTTTCAATAGTCTCATCTCAAAATTGTATTTCTTTTAATCCTCTGATCTTAACGATAAATTACTTTAAATACTCTCATCTCAACAATGTATTACTTTCAATACTCTCATCTCAACAATGCATTACTTTCAATACTCTGATCTCAACAATGTATTACTTTCAATACTCACATCTCAACAATGTATTACTTTCAATACTCTCATCTAAACAATGTATTACATTCAATACTCTCATCTCAACAATGTATTACTTCCAATAGTCTCATCTCAACCATGTATTACTTTCAATAGTCTCATCTCAAAATTGTATTACTTTTAATCCTCTGATCTTAACGATAAATTACTTTAAATACTCTCATCTCAACAATGTATTACTTTCAATACTCTCATCTCAACAATGTATTACTTTCAATACTCTGATCTCAACAATGTATTGCTTTCAATACTCTCATCTCAACAATGTATTACTTTCAATACTCTCATCTAAACAATGTATTACTTTCAATACTCTGATCTCAACAATGTATTGCTTTCAATACTCTCATCTCAACAATGTATTACTTTCAATACTCTCATCTCAACAATGTATTACTTTCAGTACTCTCAACTCAACAATGTATTACTTTCAATATTCTGATCTCAACAATGTACTACTTTCAATACTCTCATCTTAACAATGTACCCAAGTCAAGATCGTTAACTGACTATATAAGTCTAGTTTCCACCCTTGTCGAACTCGGCTGGAAGTTCGGAGTTTTGGCTGGACTAACGAATCTATGCGTAGTCCAATCAAAATCGCTTCTCGAACTAGATATCCGGCTTGTAAACAACAAGGATTTCAACGTGTAGATTTCGGTCGACTGCAGGATTTGCAAAGCATGTGTATAGCCAACTGGGAGTCTACAGATATTTTGCAATCAAGCTACTCAAGTAATTTGATGAACTTCGCGGGGAAAGGCCCGATTTATTACAATATTGATCTTGATTATCGATCAGATCGTCTTGACTGGGCGCCGCCATTTTGTTTGAAGCAAATGCAAGTGACATGACAGGTAGAATCTGATTGGTCAATAGGGTTGACATAGAAGGGACATTACTCGCAATAGCCACTGGTGGCGCTACGATCGAGCCTAGAAATTCCAGCCTAGTTCGGCCAGGGTTGAAACTGTACATTTATAGTCAGTTGACGCCCTTGCCTCGGAAAGATGAACAATATATTACTTTCAATTCTCCCCTTTCAACAATGTATTACTTTAACTACTCCCATTTCAACAATGTATACTTTCAATACTCCCCCGGCAACCTAGACCTGTCGTATGAGGCGACTGAATGGATCCTTGATTGCATGTCATTGTATCCCAAATGCGTGGATCGATGCTTATTATATCAATCCCTGAATTATCTGGTCCAGATTAATAATTTCAATGCTCTCTTATCTACATTATTTTGTAATACATTCTCGTATCCATCATCAGTTATCTCCTGTACATATTGGCCACTATAGCTTCGCTCTGCGGCAGGCCCTATTGACACAAAGCTAAAAAAAAAAGTACCTATCAACTTACTCATGAATTTAATTAATACTCAGGAAAACATCTTTTCCACTCAAAACGTCCTTTCGATTTGATATACGAAAGCTGGATCGCACGAGAGCTCAATTACGAATGTAGATCTATACAGATCTCAGATGAGTTTGATTGCATGGTTTCAAGGTCAAGTGCGAGAGAACTTTTGTGCTAGGTTAGTGATAAGCTGTATGGGGCTGCTGAATGGACCACTGGTATATCGTAGAATGGAGACATAATGCACTGGATAATCGAGGGTGGGTGAGTGAGTATGGTTTTACGCCGCTTTTAGCAATATTCCAGCAATATCACGGCGGGGACACCAGAAATGGGCTTCACACATTGTACCCATGTCGGGAATCGAACCCGGGTCTTCGGCGTGACGCGCGAACGGTTTAACCACTAGGCTACCCGACCGCCCCTAATCGATGGTGACAGGGACCCCCAACACTATGTGGCATCCAATTTCTCACTGATACGTTCAGGACTCAACGAATTGCCACATGCCATGCTCGCTTCTCACAAATTTGTAACATCTAATGTTCTCATCTTAAAAAAATATGGGACATTTAATATTCTTATTGCAGCTGTATGTAACATTCAACACGATCTTTACAATACTCTGAAACATTCAACACTATCGCCAACACAATAGTAATATTCTATTAAATACTCTCATCTCAACCAAATGTAACATTCAATATTCACATCTCACCATGTAATTGTCCGTACCAAAAAATACATGTTATACTTTAATTTCAGTTAAGAATAAACCTTGGCATAAGAATGATTTGATATAAATGTATGAACACATCATAGCATAATAATGTAGACATGTAATAATCTTCCTTTGAAAATATTGATATGGTAGACATAAAACTCTTTATGTAAATATATCTGTTTCCATTAAGACAACCCCTCCTTTGTACTTGGGGCGGTCGGGTAGCCTAGTGGTTAAAGCCGAAAACTCGGGTTCGATTCCCGACATGGGTACAATGTGTGAAGCCCATTTCTGGTGTCCCCCGTCGTGATTTTGCTGGACTATTGCTAAAAGCGGCGTTAAACCAAACTCACTCACTCACTCACTCTTTTGTTTTTGTACCTGATACAAGTGCAAATGACAGCGATGCATGCCTACCGAATACATCTCTCTTTGTGTACTAGTGCAATAATGTAGATGTACAAAACAGCCTCTGTTTAACACATCACAATTACAACAATTATCTCTCGACCCAGATTTACAAATTCAAAAACATTATTTTGATCAATTCGCACCATTATTAATCAGAGGTTTTTACCTCTATTGCTAATATTCCCACTCATTCAGGCCACGGAACCAGATATCATGCTTAAATTCCCCTTACAGACACATAAGCTGGTCTGCGGACTCGTTGTCCCAGACAATATCGTGTTCCCCGCCTTTATAGTCTGTCACACTTCGGTTTAAGCTTAACTCGACACTCTTGTCAAATCGCTGCCCTTTTAGCTACAACCGTCAACTACAAGTATATCACTGTTTCCACACCCATGAAAAACAATACGTCCTAAAAAACCAAAATTGGGCCAAACCTGCAGCATGATACCATACGATGTTATCCAGCGTTCTTTCTTTACCGTTATCTTGTCAAAGAATGGCGCCAGACCTTGCACAAAAGCATAAGGCCCCTCACCTAAACATCTACCCCGATGTTATCGGAACATGATTGCGCAAGGCTACACCGTCAGGTCGGTGTGAGACGTCCTCGCCATTGTATCCTTGAGCGCGGTGATTTATTGAGAACTTGTTAGATATGGATCAAATTGGGTAGACACCAGTTTAGACTTTGAAAGACGGTTATCAATTTGACTGTTGGGCCATTATTTTGCCATTTGAATTTTAATGACTATTTACATGCTATAGTGACTTTACCTATATGCTAGAATGTTAAGATGGTTAGATAGCATGTGCATTTGGTTTTGTTACGAGATGTAAATCAACGCTGGTGCATGTGAAATGCAAAGATATAAAAACTGGGTGATATGAAAGTGGATGGCTGATGATAATAATTTGTTATATTTTTATTCGCTGCACATTATAAATTACTCTATCTAAAGTAATAATCATTTAGCTAATAATGTTTCGCATGACGGAAGATGTGATAGATAGAAACTATGTCGTAGATATTATTTACTATGGAAATGTTATGGAGTTATCACCTGCAAGAACTTTGAACTTTAATAAATTGTCACAAATCGCTAGGTAAAAGTTGTTTGAAACTACATACCATGCAGCCCCCTTTGCGAGTATAGGCACAAATAGGTACAGTACCCATGTTTGTCGTAGAAACGCAGTGAAATTAAAATTTGGTGGTCATATTGCGTGAATTGGTCGATTGCGTGCCAGCCCAAACCGACTGCGTGAATGTTTACTCATGCTGTAAACAACTTGTAAACAACTTGACTGGATGTTTGTTTGTTTTTTGTATAGTTAGACATGTACTGAGAGCATTCACTCTCTCATTCACTTGTAACGTGAATCAGTGCAAAGGTCTTCTTCTTTTTCAAATAAAAGGGACAAAACCCTTTTCATATTCATAAGAAATCTCTGCAAAAGCATAGTTGATTGTGCGATTCCGACTATACCATGGGTGTGTGTTTGTGAATCACTATAAAATAGTCATGACACCAAGTATTCGCTAAAAGTGAGCGCATCCTGCTCTCCCGTCACAACGTTACGTGTTAACCTGTCTTGTTATGAAAATCGCTCGAATCTGTTGATTCCGGAAGTGGAGTCAAAGATCATGGATCAACACATTTTGGGGATTTCTCTGTCTGAAACCATCATAGGGTTTATATAGTGTTTCTATAAATGACCTATAGATGCGCAGGTTTTACTTGTTAAAATGCACGTTCAGATTGGCCAGTGAAGTCCTGGCCATTCAATAGCTTAATAGCGTGACTTTATCATAATGGTAAAACTGTTCGAGAATATTATTGTCAGTGGGACTACGGAAAGACAGCAATGGCCATTAATGAACCAATAACCGATTCTAGCACGGCAAACCGTTTAGATCGGAACGGGTATCCTCTTGAGGGTGATTAATGACACCTGCAGCTGTAATTGAAAAATTACGGTATATTCTAGTTTGGACCAGTGGTGGCCAGGCGCCAGTCACTGTTCAGGGACCGACAATTATGTACTAGTATTCCGGGATTGGGATTAGGCTTTCATCATTATTAATTTTTTATGTATTTTTTTTATTTTATCTTATTTTTTATTTTTTTTATTTTATTGTTATTTTGTTTTGTTTTTTCCAATTATTTGTACCAGAAATTACTTAAAACATTATCTTGTCTGGATGTTCTTCAGAATTGTGTGTTGTCAAAAATATTATCGGTTTCTCTCCTTTCAAAGAAAACTAGTTGTCTTAAAGCAGTGAAAAAATAACCACCGCGCCACTACCCCCTTTGCAAGCACAGGGGAATTGGTAATGGGCGTAGTTTTGCTAAAACTAGAACGAAGAACTTAATGGCGAATATGACCAGCCGATTCGTTGACATACGTTGATAGGCACAATGGGCAATCAACAAGGGACTATATTCAAATCACAGCTCCAAAGGCTTCATATTTCATAATGGAAACCAATGAGATTATGACTATTGGCGGTCGCAATGCAGGCGCGTGTGGGATATTCCACGAACAACGCTATACCCACACAAAGGCCGGTGTCTCTAGCGACGTGGGAGACGTATAAATCATACAGTGGTGTTGTTTGAGTTGTGTTCAGTGGTTGTTTGTGTGAGGTTCAGTGGTTGTTTGAGTGAGGTTCAGTGGTTGTGCATGGTGTTCAGTCTTTAAGTGAGGTTAAGTGGTTGTGTGGATGGGGCTCAGTGGTTGTTCGTGGGGTTCAATGGTTTAATTTGGGTTCAGAGGTGGTTTGGGTGAGGTTAAGTGGTTATTTGGGTGGCGGTTTTGTGTTTGGGTGGAAGTACGTGGTCCTGTGCACAGCGCACTGGTCACAAATCAGGCGAAGTTAAACAACGTTGGTCGCGGGGAGACCTAGGCAAAGTTTGACGGGTGACGGTTGTGTGGGAGTTTCTAGGGCTTCGGTCCTGCCCCACACTGAAGCAAATGCATCACATGTGGTGTCTCCCTGGGCAAGTAACTTTGTTCAAAATGTGTCTCTGTTCACCCAACAGTGAATAGGTACCCGGTAGGATGGGATGGCAATGTTGTGAACCTTTTAGCGCCTAGTTTGGGTTGCAAACTGAGAATGATGGTGAGTGCACGCTGATCCATTGACTGGGGTAGTAATAGTGTAGCGCTTTGATAATGCCCCTGTGGTGTGGATATATCGCAATATAAATAGGCCTATTGTGTCCGTGGGGTTCAGTGGTGGTCTGGGTGGAATTCAGTGTTTGCGTGAGGTTCAGTGCGTGTGTGGTGGTCTGGATGGGGTTCAGTGGTTGCGTGTGTGGGGTTAAGTGGTTGTGTGATGTTCAGTGGTTGTGTGAGTTGGGTTCAGTGGTTGTGTGAGTGGGGTTCAGTGGTTGTATGCGTGGGGTTCCGTGGTGGTCATGGTGGGGTTCGGTGGTTGTGTGCATGGGGTTCAGTGGTGGTCATGGTGGGGTTCGGTGGTTGTGTGCATGGGGTTCAGTGGTGGTCTGGGTGGAATTCAGTGTTTGAGTGAGGTTCAGTGGTTGTGTGCGAGGAGTTCAGTTGTTGTGTGAGTGTGGTTCAGTGGTTGTGTGCATGGGGTTCAGTGGATGTGTGCATGGGGTTCAGGGGATGTGTGGGTGGGGTTCAGTGGTGGTCTGAGTGGGGTTCAGTGGTGGTCTGGGTGGGGTTCAGTGGTTGTTTCAGTTGGGTTCAGTGGTTGTGTGCGTGGTGTTCAGTGATTGTGTAAATGAGGCTCTGGTTGTGTGTGGGGGATTCAGTTGTTGTGTGCTTGAAGTTCAGTGGTTGTGTGGGTGGGGTTCAGTGGTTGTGTGCGTGGGGTTCAGTGGTTGTTTGAGTGAGGTTCAGTGGTTCTTTGAGCGAGGTTCAGTGGTTGTTTGGGTAGATTTTAGTGTTTGGGTGCAGTTCAGTGTTTGAGTGGGGTTCAGTGGTCGTGTGCATTGGTTTCAGTGGTTGTTTGAGTGAGGTTCAGTGGTTGTTTGGGTAGAGTTTAGTGTTTGAGTGCAGTTCAGTGTTTTAGTGGGGTACAGTGGTTACTGCTGTCACTTTTTGTGGAAACGGAGACAATAACAATAACAGGTTAAAAAACCTGTCTGAAATCAGATATCAAATATTAACAAATCTATGTAAAACTATACACCGCATCGGATCCAGATGTCCCGGCTCCTCCTAACACTGTATACAGAGCTGATGACCTACACGGTTGAATTTCAAATATTCGTAAAATTGTCACGGTTCCTGTCAAAGAGATAAACTTAGCATTTCAATCTTCTCAACATGGTAACGATATATACAATGGCGATCAACAACAGTGTCATTATATATACCCCAAGTTCAGAATATTTCCGTGAGTGCCACGCATACCTACAACCGACCCTACCACGTGGTATTTTATATCAGACAATGTCTTTGTCCGTTATGCCGCACGTTATTCAATCAGAAACACAACGCTAACATCTTTATCAAAAAACCCATCTTACCAAACGGGACACAATAAAACACATTGACAATGTTACAGCTTCGCGTGTCTTTTGATCGCATATTAGCAACATAGAATAGTTCAGAGATCTCATTAATATCAAACCCCCCTGAGATCAAATCGTAACTTGATCGACCCATGGTGGGTTTAAGAACATATAAAATAACATGTTAACACATCTGTGATACAAACAACCTACCCGTACGCTACAATCAAAACGACTGGTACACAGCGGGGTCTAAAGGGACAAGGTTTACTGGCTCACATACCCGCTGGGGCCGTTTCATTGGGGTTGGGATCCCTCAGTTGTTAATAAATTAAGCGGTAAAATGTTGACACTGTAAATTGGCTTGATCACAAACCCGTTTCGTCATGTTGAATTCGGAATAACGTTCTGAAAATAATGCACTGGCGTTGGACAGATATGTTTATTCCATAGAATTTGATACTTCCGTTTATTTTGAAATATGTTTTTTTTTTTATAAATCTAAAATACTGTAGCATTAAATGAACGAAATTCAACCACATAGCCATCATTTGGACACAATGAAGTAACCATGAGGCTTTTGTGAGTATACAACAGTGATGCCGATTTATAGTCCTAGCTCACTGAGATACCATGCCGCAGTATAACATGAATACCCCACTCAGACACAGTATACTCACTCCGAGCCGATCAGTCCTTGTTTTGGTCCCTTAATGCCTAGCGCCAGACAGGGTAACAACAAGTACCATCTTTTAACGTCTTTTTGGTATGACGCGGCCGGGGATCGAACCCCGGACCTTCCGCTCTCCGGGCAGACGCTCTACCACTAGACCACGGAGAGGGTCCTGAAAATACGACGATGACACATAATTGAGATCATTTCAAAAAATTCTGAAATATAGAATCCGTACGCTGGCTTTCAGATCCTCTCTCCAGCTAAATCGATTACTTCCATGGCATCCCGGAGCAGAATGATCCCCAAGGTAAGGCAAAACATGCTTGCGCTTATCGCAAACACCTGTTGACTTTCAGTGATCCATTCATATACTTTTCACCGCTATTTGGTCTCTTTAGCCTAATGGAATTTGTCTCGGCAGATAATCGAGACTGTTTATTTTTTGGGGTCGACATTTTATATTTTCACAAGCGACCTTATTGAGGATCGGGAGGCAGCGTTAGCGGCGTTCATATGTCATCGTGCCTCAGGTGCGTGGATGAAGCTCACACAGTCGACCACTGGTGTATCTACTCCGTGTCCATAGTGATGACGGTGAGACCGTTATAACTGTTACGGAAAATATATGACGTCAACGTTTAACGCTATCCCGATCAATCCCGTTATCTGCCCAAACAGATTCTATTGGACGTAAAATACAAACTAGTGAAAACATTATATGAATGGGCAAGCATGCCCTGCACCCGCCATTCACATATCCTGCATGAAGAAGACACTAATGCTAAAAGGAATTTTACTACTTTAAAAATGAAATTGCAACAATTTAAAAACACAAGTTTAAACTAAATCAATGCAAAACACATCGGCCAAACACAACAATGCTCTGTGCAGAATGTGATACACGTCCACGGTAGGTTTTGGGGTTTTTTTTGGAGAAAATGCGTTCGTCCACATCCTCCAGTCAACCAACAAGAATAGATTCAGTCCATCCAAGAAGAATGTCGACGTATCCCCCGTGACGTCATCAGACGACTGACTGTTTCTGTGCGCCGGGGAGTTTTTGCGTGTCTTGTAGCAGGGGGTGGTCATACACGATATTAATGTGACGTGCCATTGAACCTGAGCGATGTTTATATGTGTGTGCACTTTGTCCATTTCGTTGAAAGCTTGTTTTTGCTAACCCAACTCAATTCGGCCAACTGTCATGCCAATATCGGAATGCTGTATGATTGACATTTTAAATGTTGATTTTGTTGAGATTTTTATCTTTTCAATACATTTTACGTCATGCGTCTAACTTTTGTGGTGTTTAAACTAGAGTGATTTAAAACTACATTTTTAACATTTTACATTTACATTTTGTACATGTATTTGATAACAATCTTCGGAAAATTTTATGAATTTAATGCTATTAAATGAATGTTATAAATTGTTATCAATTGAATGATCACTGCTAATACAAATCAATGCTGCAATTACGTGTATTGTGTTTTGTCTTATCCAAGATGGCGGACGTTTCCGAGCGAAAACGTGTATAACGAACAACGGATATAACAAACTGATTTCTCTGGTCCCTTGTACTTCGTTATATCCGTGTTCTACTGTATAGTAACATTTATGTAAAACCACAATACCCAATGTCCTTTCCACACAACGCCTGTTGATTGTGGTAACCGTATCCTTAATTTAGTCACGGGCCAGTGTAACGCATTGCACTATACGATAAACTGAGTGATTGTAGGTAAAATATCTTGTAATATTTAATGCCAGGTGTCATTGTGAAGCTGTAGTACGAAAGTAACAGGGTTGACTTAAGGAGTTCAGTTTCTATATACATTAAATTACGGTTATAACGAACACGCTTATAACGAACTGACGGATATAACGAACTTACTTTTTTGGTCCCGACTATTTGCTGTAGTTATGCTGTATATATGCTTATAACGAACTACGGTTATAACGAACTAAAATTAGTAGTCCCTTTGAGTTCGTTATAACCGTACTTTACTGTAGTTATCTATTCTAGGATTCTATTCGACACATCCCAGTATTTGTTTGACTATATACTAGCGGCAGTAGTAAAAAGTCTCATCACTTGTTTGACAAAGATTACCAGCATCGATACCCACTCGTCGCATTGAAAGAATAAAGATGTTATAATCCACAAAGCTAACCTGACTTCATCGAAATATTTGGTTCTGTGAAAGAACTTCTCACCATGATTTGTGAATGAGTGAGTGAGTTGGGTTGAACGACGCTTTGAACATATGCACACGTTTACCACTTGGGTTAAAGCCTCGAGAACAGGTATGGTGTTGACACAAATGAAAAATATTCGGGGAGGACCAGGATTCGAAACCACAATCATTGGTTTCTAGCCTGACCAAGGGACGCAACACTGCAGAGAGTATTGCGGCGCCTAAGACGTGTAGGCCAACTGTGCCACCATTACCATTTGTAAAGGACAAGGACACTTAAATACTTCTATATTCTAGCAAAGATATGTTATTAAGCTTGAATATGAAGTTTCGTTGCTTGTTTCTGTGATGTTTAGGGTATTGAGTCGATAAAGAACATCATGCTGATTTCTTCATTGTTATGTATCTTACCGCTTTTGAACACCTTTTTAGAGTAACATTTAGCCCCAGATAAGCCCCAGGTTAAAATCCAAATGGAGCCAAGAACAATGCTTAATTTCAATAGCTGAGGCAATCTCGATTTGCCAGATCATTCAAGACTTGAATTTGTTTATTTGTTGGGCCTGGGCCTGGGCCTTGGGCCTGGGAGACTATAAATGACTATGACCTTGTACACTTTATGACGTGTATAGTGATAGGCTAAAACAAAAACATGCTACGTAGTTTTAAAAATAGAACACTTTCGAGATAGAGACTTTAAAACCAGAAATACATACAAACGTTTCCTATAGTACAGGTCTTCCTTTGAAGTTGTAGGGTCATTAACGACGGCCCATGTTAATTTGAAAGCGAAATTGCATGATCCTGTTTCTTCAAATACAACTTAAATGACGTTGCGTGAAGCTTTAAAACTGTTCCATTTCACCTATGGGTGAATTACCGTTCATCCCTGTGTGATATGCCGCGTCTAATGTTGCAAGCAAACACGCATACAAGACAAGCAAAGTTTTCCCAAGATCATCACGTTCTGAGACAGTCACGTGATTCAGGGACATCACGCGCGTGTCGTGTTCTCGCGGAGTCTCGCCATACGTTTGGGTTTGCAGTATTTCACTATTTGTACTGTCGAAAATAAACAAAAGATGAACATAAATATAAAATAACAGCTGGTGTTGTTAAAACGACGTAACACGTTCGTTTGGTCGCGAAACAGCGTTAAGCTGAACAAGTTTTGTTTCTCTAACACGTAAAATTAGGAAACACGAACTGGGACCTCATGTAATGCAACCTTGGGCGCGTTAAGGTTTTATTTACATTTGTACTTTCTTTTTCCTGTCCTCTGACATGTTTACGTTTGAATAGGTTAAATATATATATTTTTATCTTTTGTTTGTTACAAAAACAATTATGTTTAATTTAACTATTCGTTGCTGTTTTATTTGTTTGTTCTTTTAGAATCCAACAGTTTTGATACCAATACATGTATTTATCATGACTAATTGTTGCACCTAACCTTACAATTGATATTGTTGTGTTTTTAATATTATCGGGAACTACACGACTGAAGCGTGAACTATGTCATTTTAAGTCAGCACCCCATGTGAAATGGCATCTCACCCAAAGCCTTCAGTAACAATACTCCATCTGATTCAAACATATCTCCCCAGTGACGCCACAGATTAAATAGCTGAACAAGGATGCTGCTTGTATAGAGAAAATATATACCTTGACCGCTACCTACAATAATAACAGTCATATGATCATCAAAATGTCAAAGAAATGGGCGCTTCATTAAAGTCCATTAGCGATGCTAAGTTGTGTTTTGTCATATTGTTTATGGATATGTCTAAGACGTTATGGTATTTAATATGTATTTTTAATCAAATGACTTTTTTATGTAGGACATGTTAAAAAATGTAATTATGACATGCATGGTAGGCTAGGATCCGTGATTGGTGTCATGCGTGACTACTGATGACTAAAAGATTTCTATACAGAATATCTTCGCTGACTAACAAACCGGTGTTTTATCACACTTGCCAGGAATATCAGTTGGCCCGAGACTGATGGATCATTAAGATGATGTTTGGTTGAATGTGAGGTTTTGTAGTGCATATGGCGAACATCACGCTCGGAATACCACCCATTTTGTGTATTAATATTTATTAATCAGTTTTGTTCATTAATGTGATGTAATTCCATCGTCAACAGACTGCTTCTGTCGCAATGGATTCATTTCAGAATAGTGTGGTTAACAAGTACTTTATTTGTTCCCTCATCAATAATTACACTTAATTATATTTGCATCCGCAGTTTGCAAAGTGTGCCTTACAATCCTGATACTTGATACTGAAGCCTCAAAGGCATCAAAGAAATCCCTATATATGTTTAATTCCTAAAGAGCCGCATTAATAATTTTCAAACAATTGTGTGTCAATAACATCATTGTATACTAACTTGATTGACAATACGCTGAAATGGAGATAAGCGTAATAAAGAGAGAAGATGTTTGCGATGGTTGCTTGGAGGATATGTCACGACACTGACATGGCCACATATTGGTTGCTGTGCTACCTAAAGTGGCTTACTTAATAGTCGGGGAGTAGATAAAGAACTGATACAAGGAAATCAAGGTTTAGCTTGTTGGTTAAGGTTGATATACACATATTTATTTCTTAGGTAATGTTGTATTATATCTCAGACGCGGCTAACTCAAAGTCGTTTTATTTCAATTACAAAAATAGGTGTCCTTTTGTCTGCCGATCATAACATTCTAGTGTCCCTCGCCGTGATATTACTGGAATATTGCTAAAAGCGGCGTAAAACCTACTCACTCACTCACATTGACTAGAATACAAGTTAGGACCGAAAACCTTCTGTCCCTACCATACCACAATATAACTCAGTATGTTTATCTCGAAGTGGATGCCAAAACATATATTCTGATAGATATGATTTCATGATATGTCTTCGGCGGATAATCGAGACTCGTTAATCTCCGGTGTTGTTGTGTTGTATTTACTTGAACCTGGTCGATGTTTCTGCTGATGGACTGACGTCCCCGAGTTTCATCATAAACTCAGCATTTATCAATAATGCTGAGACAACTAAAAGAAATGTTTGGACCGAGACATTAAAACTACCCCCACTCTAGCAAAAGGAACATATTTTTAACGTTGTTTCACTTACAGACAGCAGAATCTTTGCACTTGTACACAACAGACGGAATTCAAAATTAACATATCGTTTTTAGTTTCGGCAAATTCAGTGGATGCGCTATCGTGGATTTTTTGGTCCATCGATCACTTGATTGTCTGGTTTCTTTACAGCCATGGCAGGGGTACTACTGTGTGGCATCAGGCAACAATTACTTGTGTTTTTTATGCAGGCTGTGTGAGTGGCGGGTGCTGCCCTTTTCGCGAACACCTGGTGTCATCACTGATTTTCAGTGATCTGTTCATTTAATTTCCACGGCTATCTTGCCTTTTACGCCCAATGGAATCTATTTCGGCGCATAATCGAGACTTGATCTTTTCTGGCGTTGACGTTATGTATGTATTTGCATATTCATTTTATTTTTTAGGTCCGTGATTTTATTTCTCTAGGATTCCGAATATTCATATTCTATTCTTTGAAATTCCGGATAACGTACATGAGTGTAATGAAACAGAAAATGGATTAAATATTTCATTGCATTATAATATGGAATTCAAAATATATTCTATTGAAATATTTTATTTATAGAGTGTATAATGAATAGAAATAGTCCAAGCAGTTTAGCAACACAATCCATGGTAATCGAAATTAATCGAAGTTTCATTAGTAGTTCTGAAGCAAAAATCATTTTGTAATTATCGGATCAGTACTCGTGGAACTCTTTGATCGTACTTCGTTTACACTGATTGTACTTTGACTAGAATGATTGTACTTAGTTAACAATAATTGTACCTAGACTACAATGATTGTACTTAGTTTACGGTGATATTACTTCGACTACAATGATTGTACCTAGTTTACAATAATTGTACCTAGACTACAATGATTGTAACTGGTTTACAATAATTGTACCCAGAATACAATGATTGTACTTAGTTTACAGTGATTGTAATTAGACTACAATGATCGTAACTAGTTTAAAGAGTTGTACCCAGAATACAATGATTGTACTTAATTTACAGTGATTGTATTTAGACTACAATGATTTTACTTAGACTAGAAGGATAGTACTTAGTTTACAATAATATCACTTAGATTACAATGATTGTACTTAATTTACAGTGATTGTATTTAGACTACAATGATTATATTCAGTTCACAATTATTTTACTTAGACTAGAATGATTATACTTAGTTTACAATAATTGCACTTAGTCTATAATGGTTGTACTTACTTTCCAAGGATTTAGTTAGACTACAATGATTGTCTTGGGTTTACGATGATTGTACTTAGTTTACAATTAAAGTATTACTTTGTAAATATTTCAGGTTTATTAGTTTCCCCTTTGCTAACACTTGTAGGGAATACAATAAATCATATAAAATACATCAATGTACGTTGCTCATAGGTGCGACGCATCATGAACGTCAGACAAAGTCACAGGACCAAGACTTACGGAGGCTCGGTTATACAAGTTACATATCACCCGTGAAAAACATCTTAATGTTTGATATCGGAGACTTCCCAAGTCTTAAACAAACACGATTGAGCGTCCATGTACATGTCATTTCATTTGTCCATGCGCACAGAACATTATCCACACTATATTTTATCTCGCATATTTCAAAATGCTTCGCGTAACGTATTGTTGGGAATGCGTCGGTTAAACCTGCTCATGAATTATTCATATACATGTGACAATGTAGTCCGATACCAATCTGGCAATCTTTGTCTCCAAAATACCACCCACGGATATACATACACAGTTTATAATGATAAGTTTGTCACATCGGAGGAGCATGTGTTCGTATCAGAAACTATACAAAACACATGGCCTATTGGAGAGCAACATTTCGAATCTACTTATAGAATATGACTACAGTCAATAACGCTTTATTTCCATAGCTATGACGGGAACAATAGCATGTACACTTTTTCGGTTCATAGCTGCTTTATATTAATTTGTTTCTAAGTGTATGAAAATAAGTACACCAAACAGTATATTTTCTTCTGCAATGAGAGTACTGCACACAATGGTGTACTTTATGGTAACTTGTCATCCTGGAGATGGTGTGATTAGCGTGGGTGTACATGGCGTGTATGACGCTTGTGGTTTATCTTGGCTTAATATTTCACAGGGAACAAATATATCTGCAATTGGCTGAAGCAAAATACGTACACCAAACAATATATTTATTCTGCAATGAGAATACTTTACAGAATGTTTTATTTTATGGTTACAAACTTGTCATCCTGGAGATGTTGTGAATAGCGTGGGTGTACATGGCGTGTATGACGCTTGTGGTTTATCTTGGCTTAATATTTCACAGGGAACAAATATATCTGCAATTGGCTGAAGCAAAATACGTACACCAAACAATATATTTATTCTGCAATGAGAATACTTTACAGAATGTTTTATTTTATGGTTACAAACATGTCATCCTGGAGATGCTGTAATTGGCGTGAGTGTGTATGGCGTTGATGGTGTTTATGGTTTATCTTGACCTAACATTTCACAGGAACAGACATAACAGTCATGGAGCAACTGGCTAATAATGCATCTAAGGTTATGTTTCACTTTCGAAACGAGTAAGTAATACTGACTTACCACTCGGTTGTCTTTGGAAAGAATTCGATATCATAGTTTGCCCTATCATTTTATACAAGTCTGAGATCTGGGCTTATGAAAACAATGATTTCATAGACAAAGTACATCTTAAATATTTGGAAATGACAATCAGAATTCGAAATTCGAAATTGTTTTCGTATATGAACTTTACAGAGAACCTTTAAGTATCAAAATCTCAAAACGAATGATGACATTTTGGCATAAGACCTCAACGAGAGCAGAAACCCTTAGATTATCACATGCAGTGCTCAATTTGATCTCATTAGATAGAAGCATCAGCAACACTTTGTGTGGCTGGCTTAATAAAGTTGAAAATATACTTGATCGCTTTGGGTTATGTGAAGCGTTCCATAAACCCCAGGACTTTAATACTTCGTGGGTCACATCAAAGATAGAAATAACAATGAAAGATCACGTCTTCCAAACATGGAATAGTCGTTTACGGTCAAGCTCTAAGGGACACTAATTCTTCTTTTAAATATGGTGCCTTCTCTCGAAAATTATTTATTTCTCTAAAACATTTTTTTTTACATCCACTACTTAAATGTAAAACATCAAATTATAATGTACTTTAAGAATCTAGCAGGTGGCATGGTCTATCCCGGGGGGAGATAACGTGCCATCTCGGCAATTCACCAGCTATTGGAGACGAATTTCATTTTCTGTTTAAATGCAACACCCTCGTGAATGAAAGATCAATATGTTTATATGAATTTTATTATTTATGGCCAACTTTATATAAATATAAACAACTTTTGTGTTAACAGAATTTAAAGGTACTGAAAAAATGTCCAAATTTGTACAATTGATATTTAATATTGTATACACGAAATGGCTCTACATGTCTAGCTTGATACCATCTTGGCATGTTTTTTTTATGTAATACATCGATGATATGTAAAATTGCTCTTGTACCACTGTGGGCGGTTCCTAAGAGAACCAAGGTTGATTGATTGTTATCTGCAACACTAACCCAGGCAATCACAGCGAGGAAGCCAAGACTTGACTTCACATGTCGGAAATCGAACCCTGGTCCTCTACGACCACTTACCTACTTCATCTACTCTTATGATTTAAGTCACAACATTGGAATTCAATTTTAAGAAGAGTAGGCATTTTAAACAGAAATACAAATGAACTGCACCTAGTACACCCATAGAATCGAACCTGGGTCTTCTGCGTGAGGAACCGGAGCTTTAACCACTAGGCTACCCCACTACCCCTTCGTATGACAGCTGAGGTGAAATTGGGTTTAACGTCGCGTCCAAGATTATTGAACTTACATAGCGGCTGCTTGTACTAGTCCGGACTGATGCCAATTTATAGTGCTAGCTCACTGAGATACCATGCCGCAGTTTAACATGAATACCCAACTCAGACACAGTATACTGACTCCGAGCCTACCAGTCCTTGTTTTAGTCCCTTAATGCCAAGCACCAGACAGGGGAACAACAAGTACCATCTTTTAAGGCCCTTTGGTATGACGCGGCCGGGGATCGAACCCCGGAACTTCCGCTCTTCGGGCGGACGCTCTACCACTAGACCACGGAGGCGGTCTCGTATGACAGACAGTGGTGATGCATGTATGCCAGTGTTGAAATACACAACAAACAGGCTTGTACATTTCAATCCCCATGTACACGTTACTTACAGTGCATTATACACTATGTCTTATTTAGTTGCTCTGTATTATACACTATCTTCTACATTGTGTGTACTATTAGGATACGTTGTGTACTATGAACTTTGAACCAAAGAGCAAATGTATAGTTTCTCAAATTTTGAATGAGGTTAATGTGAATACTAAACCAGAACTATAAATCATATACACCTAATTTATAACTATCGAAATGAAGTTTCACGTTGCAAAGCTTCGGATGTACCAAAGTACAACGATGTGAATTAACGTCATCGTTCTGAATAATGAGTGAGTGAGTGAGTATGGTTTTACGCCGCTTTTAGCCATATTCAAGCAATATCACGGCAGGGGACACCAGAAATGGGCTTCACACATTCTACCCATGTCGGGAATCGAACCCGGGTCTTCGGTGTGACGAGCAAACGCTTTAACCACTAGGCTACCCGACCGCCCTTCTGAATAATGAACTTCGTATGAAAGTATCTAAGAGTGAGTGAGTGAGTGAGTATTACATGACGACGTGTCAGCTTGATATCGTGTGAAAGCCCTAAGTGATGCAAGCATCGGACATGTACCACTTTGGTGAAACCAACGAGCACGGATATGATGCTGACAAACCTAAAACATATTAATTAAGGTGAACCGGGATTCGAACCCACGAGCATAAGTTTCTGGTACGTCATTGGCCTTTGATATTGTTATTGTACCGCGTGTTTACTGCACATGCTAGTATCAAGCTCAAAGCACGTGCTGAACAGCGTGTGTGCTTATATGTTAGATCCTGGTATGCTACTGTAAAACGTATCTAGAAGGTAGTACTAAATGAAAAAAACATCACATCCTTGAATAATAATAAAAAGATTTTTTTCTGAAAATATATTTATTGCTTCTCATGAGAACACAATCGGTCATTGATGAGTGATTTACATAAATTATGTATGTACACCGCTAAGTACTAGCCGCTATCAACAAATAGCAACAACAGCCTGTTGTATATTTCACAACGCGGCGCTAAAATTGATCAAACAATCAATCAACTGATATTGATATCAGTTCTAATAAATTACGACGGAATACCTGATAAATTAAGGTTGTAACGCACTTTTAGTAAAGATGGATTTGATTAGATCCTCACATCAATGTCTATGAACAAAACACAAATAATGCTTTGCCTCGAATTCGCGACATGTACAAATGATGCACAATACACTTCATAAAACGTCTTTAGCACGGCGAAGTTAAAATTCACATATAAACCTCGGATGTAATTCAACTTTCTGGTTAAGGTTATCGCCCCTTTTCTCGATCTCTCTCGAAGCACCGTACACTTCTTGTTACATGACGTCACAGTGGATGTGACGTTTTAACAGAAAAGAAGTCCCTCGTATCGCGTAAGCAGAAGTCGTGAAGCGGTTGACCTTTGATCTGGTGGTGCTGTTGTTGCATCGTCTGACTCACATGGCGCTGAGTAATTAGATGCCCGGGGCAGAGGTCACCAGACAGGAAGTGACTATCACAGAATCTGTCTTTTCAGAGCTGGTACTGGTTTCTTCATGTTCTGGGAGATTCTGGAATGATGAAAATTGAAAAATTAAGAACTAGATAATATACGTATTTTAGTTTCAACATAGCTTCACGCATTGTCAAACCTATAAAGGTATTTTAAGCTAAAATATTTCTTCACTATTCTTCAAATATATGTTTTACCTCATTACATGCAAATAGTACAAAACCTAATATTAGGAATTATCTTCTAATTTATTCGTGACCTTGAGAATACTGACCTTGTCTCCTCTCTGTTTTAAGGTTCAGAGCCTCGTATTCGTAGCTCCTTTGTTCCTTGAAATAAGCAACAGTTTGTTGGTGGTTATCAAAGGGTGGTGTATCTGGGGGAGTGTCCAGTGGGGGTCGGGGATGCTGACCGTTCGGACTCTGCTTCTGGGGGGAGGGGGTCTTTTCCTGAACGCTCTCGTAGAAGTGGTAGCGTGGGGACCCTGTTGATGCAGGAAACACAGCCGACTTGCTACTAGACTGCTCGCTCAACAGATTTGAAGAAAGTTCGTGATTACTGAGTCGTGATGACGTCATATCAACACGAGATGACGAGAGTTCGTGAGAGTTTTCTGCGGAATCACTATCACTCTGCGACGATGTCTCTTTTGGCTCAAGAATATGAGAGATTGACCAGATTTTAGGTTTGGGGGCACTGTTGGTGCGATTCTGAACACAGATGTTTGCTGACTGGTTATCGCGCAGGACTGGGGGGTGGGGGAGACTGTAGTCCTTTGGCACGTGCGTCTCGTGGTGCACGGGGGTGTGCATTGCACGTGGATCAGGCTGAAGCCGAGCTGCCACATTGTGTGTATTGTCTTCAGCGTCACTGATGTCGGACAACTGAACTTCGCTATCGTCATCATCTGATTTCACTGAAGGTGCACTGGCTTCGGTTTCTGAAACAAGAATACGAAAATAAACGTGTGAACTTTCAAATCTTGTTTAACTGTCGAATAAAACAATCTTAACCAAAATCTGGATTATATCGCTGTCGTCCAAACATCCGGGCAAGTGAAGTCCAGCTTCATACACCACCTTCCAAACATAAACATACACCCGTCCTTAGCCCTCTGCAAAACGTGGGTAGGAGTGCTTCGCTATCGCACTATCTCTTGTCGTATCACTACACCCATGGCGGTGTCATATATGATTGACGTGTTTGTGTTTCGGCGGCAAATATTTTGATCAATGCGTGCACACAATTTCACAAAACTTATCGCAGTACTAACTTGAGCGACCAAACACGGCGATTTGGGAGAGGGCATGATTTTATCATAACACAGACACACTTATGTGTCATATTCAAGAAGTGAGGCTGGGAAGGGCTCTTGATAGCGTCCATATAACATATGTTAGACCCACACATGTGATTAGAAGATAGCTTTAACACCATAACAACTAATATTTCATAATTACAAAGTTTTGATTCTGCAAAGACATGTCAATGTCGACATAAAGGACCCATAAACTCATTATGGTGAAATCGGCATATGCG
This sequence comes from Haliotis cracherodii, assembly GCF_022045235.1. Taxonomy (NCBI): domain Eukaryota; kingdom Metazoa; phylum Mollusca; class Gastropoda; order Lepetellida; family Haliotidae; genus Haliotis; species Haliotis cracherodii. The sequence continues at coordinate 48,062,529 of NW_027266265.1, forward strand.
CTACGTGAGGTGGTTATTTTCAAATATCATCATTTCAACTGTAGGACAGCCTATATTCTGCCCAATCATTCCCATTGTCAGTATGCATAAAATACGCTATTCAATTTAATTAAAATCTTTTATGAAATAATTAAATTTTTCGCTTGTCCTCGTATTACTTCATAGAAGGTATGCGTTAGGAGACACGTTGACTGACATTGCGACCACACTGAAATCGACAGATGTACATTTCATCAATGCTTAACGCCCCTGCTGCGGTTATAGGAAGCCGCAATGTTTCCATGCAATTACTCAGTGAAGGATGGTGTCAATTTCTAAAGATCGTCCTGTCGCGAAATAACCATGAAACCTTGATCAAATGGAATCCTTTAATCTCATTTAATAAATAATCCACTTCTATGAGTACCATAATTTCATTTCAAGAGCGCATATCCATTTTAAATGCCAAACTTTGGAATTAATGTTTCGATTTCGACAACAACTACACAGTGAACCTACGACATCATGTCGAAATCTTTTCTGCAAAGTAAAGATGTGACAATGGTCTATAACAAAACCCGAAATTCATCTTAAGCGTTTTCAAACGGTGCGTGAAATTTATGGTTAATTCCTGCACAGTTGTGTTGTCGATTTTCCTAATAAACCTTTCGAACACAATGTTTAAATGATAGGTTGGTAATGGTTTGCAAGGAGTTCCCTTTCGCGCCTCTTAGAGTCCATTGTTGACAAGCATAGTGCATCACGACCCATTACTATTTGTAATAAATCTTTTGAGGGACAAAACGACAATGTTGTATCCCTACCTCCCCTGCTGTTAACGATATTAAAAACATATTACAAACTCTGGCATCCACTCGCGACAAACTTGGTCTTTGATTAAAGACACAAATACACGCACCGAGAGGCGTTTAACCCAAAATAACCGGTCAAAAGAATGAAATTAATTGTGGTTGGGGTAGAGGATAAATCATGACTTTAAAGTCAAGTGGGTTGAATGAAAAGATGGTGGAGGGTATTTGTTGATAGTCTTTAAGCACGGTAAGATGATCTTGCAACTTGTTTAAAAATTGTTAACCCAATGTGCATAATATTCAGCTGTATCATCGGGCTAGAGATCGTCATGTCAATTTCACTTCACTCGGTGTCTATTTCACCTATTCGCTCGTGTCTCTCTATCCCCTATGGTAGTGATATCAGCTGTATTTCACGTCGTGCTGGCCATCGTCTGAACAAATACTAATATTTACACTGATCGGCTAAGATTCCCTCGAGTTATTTTATTCCAACAATGCTGATCCTCTTTATCAGATGAGATAAACAGATTAAAGGATTATCGTTCACGCATGAAGCGATAATCCATTGCCGTATAAATGACGCATGAGTTTAGAACAATAGACCGCTGTTCGCGGTGTTGCTATTATTCACAGGCGGATAAACCAATCATGCTATTGTTTCTCAATAATCTAGTTTAGACTGGCATGGATCTATTGATTCTAGAACTTAGCTGACAATGGATCAGCGATCTTACAATGACTGACAATGATTTGTTTGAGTCCTGAAGAAATTAGTCTAATCGAGACTAAATTAGCTGGTTGGCCACTATGAAACCTAACCAGGTGCCTTGTCTCTTAATCCCGATGTCGTTATGTGTTGAAATTAGAAAAAGAAAACTTTCGTATAAAATATAATTATTTGAATCGATTTATATTTTGTAATTACCTGATTTATCAGCCTGTGAATCTTTTTCGTTGAGATCATCTTTGTCATCTTCGTCATCGTCGCGGTCAGTGCCATCCCAGCACATCTTATTCTCCTTCTTAAGGCGTCGTCTAGCGTTGGCAAACCACGTGGATACTTGTGTCATTGTCATTTTCGTGATGATCGCCAGCATGATCTTCTCCGCCTTGGTGGGATAGGGATTTTTCCTGTGTTCGTTCAGCCAAGCTTTTAGTGGACTTGTCGTTTCGCGAGTCGCGGCCTTCCTTCGTGCTGCGCTATTCAGGTCCAAGCCTGCGTAACTGAAAACGAAAGGCATAATAGAATTAGCCATCTTATTTCGCCATTTCATTACGAACCTGGCTGCACTTCCTTTTGAAGGCGAGGGCGTCAATGCGAAGCTTTATATTAGGGTTTCAGGCCTACTGGCCAGGCGAGAAACTTTCGTGTTGGCTTTTTAACCCCCACTTACTGCAACAATGCCGAAATCAAGCGCTCGTTTCACTCAACATCGTTTAAATACAAGAGCGCCGTAAATGAAATTAATGAAATACAAGGACGATGGGAGAGAGCTCATCGGATGAAAGGAATCTGGGGGTCCCGGTGCATTGTGGGATGAATGCAATCTCAATTCCAACCCCTAGCAAATAATATCGCTTTAATAGTTCCCCTAGAAACCATTTGCTGTTCTAAACGCACCCCATGAACCCCGAACAATCGTTGATTCCGTGTGGGGATTTTCTACATAGATATGCTAAGCGACGCCCACTAGAGTGAGGGGTCGGATTGTTAGTACTTACAAAGTGCTGTAGGGGTGGAGAGCCAGGGACGGGTCGTAGTGGTGGGCGAGGGTGGGGGCGATCGCCTTCCAGGATTCTCTCTCGGGTCTCAGTCCGGTAGCACATGTCTGAAATATACATCATATTCACTGAAATTGACATCCAAATAAAAGTGATTGTTAAGTTCGTTTCCTGATAACTTAATGAAAGATACACCACCTTACTTGAAATTGACACAGACTAAGGCGTTGTTTGAAAATGCTTTCTCTATGGAACTGATGTCGAAGTGTTGACATACACAAAAGCTTGAGTACATATAGCCATGTGTTCAAAAGGCGTTCACTAGTACCATATTAAATAAATATTCTTAAAGTATTCATAAGAAGTATAATTGAGCATTAACTATTCATTCACGTTCTACATGTGACATATTTTGAGAACTCCCCTTTAATAAATACCAGTATCGAAATCCATTTGCAAAAACACATTAGATTGTTTGCCAGCATTCTTTCATGCAAGAACTTCCTTGGATTCGTGTAAGTTTAAATAAATATCGAACAAATTCAGATTACATAATTATAGGATATCCACACCAAAGTTGCAGGCCTAAAGTTAACAGTCGAGAGACAGCCATGTCCCCTTAACGCCGTTTATGAAACTGTAATCTATAGCTGAATTAATCGACTTGAACGGATCCATCTGTGAATATGTTCTATTATGTGTTATCAATCTAGATTTATAATAGATGTTTTATCGACATCAAGGATCTCTGTAATCATCAGTAATTATATTTCCGGTTTTTCAGGCTTATTTTGAATAGAATAATAAACAGCCGTTTTGTAAAATAACATCGATTTTGTCATCACATTGTATCACTTGGTTAATAAATGCCCATATTGCAACAACGGGGATTGTTGAAAACGTACACACATCACTGCCGTGTAAATAAAATGTAATATTAATCCGTTTGTCTTAAATTACCGACAACCCTATGAGGAGAGTTATGCACACGAAGCTTAAATTAAACGCAGTGTTTAATTTGAGCTGCATATTATGTGTGAATGTAACCATTGTTGTGCGAAAACGGTTGTTAATTATTGAAGACGCCACAGACAAGTGTCTAAAATGAAACTGATCAGCTCTTCGCCATAATTCATCACACAAAAATACAAGAGGACGTGAAATTGAACGACTCAATCTTGAAATAAAGTATTATGCGAGAACGCTTAGTAGTTGTGATTTTGTGTCCACGAATTGTTCTGGCATATAAAACTTCACTTCCATAAACCACAAAAATCAGATAAAGTGTCATTAAAATCTTCTAATGAGCCCTTATTGCGATAAAGTGCACAAACAGCTTGTTATTTTGCAGCAACGGGATGCACGTGTACGGCTGCTGCTTGAAATGGATAGGCAATTTAAATAATAGGATAATTTCTGGAATCATGAACCGAGAGAAAACGGAAAGCTGGAGTCTTTTCACTGTGTCGTAGCCCGCATCTCCCGACTTGGTCAATTAATAGCGATTAGTCTGTTCAGAGACAATTGTAACATATTTCCTGTCTGAAATTCCTAGTGGTTGATATTGGATTTGATGCACGACATTCACGTGTCAATTTAGAGTGTTCATTTCATGGATATTTCCTTTACAGACGCGTTTGTTGAGTTTAAACCTCCAAGCAAATTATTAAATATGTCGAGGCATATTTTTTTAGAAAATGCATCTTAAACATTTTATTTGAAATGTAATATCAAATTTTGTTTCAAATTTGAATTAAGAACCATCTATTGACAAGGGCTATTTCACTATGCATTAAAAGGAATTATTCATACGTCAGCTGAATAACAGACTGTTGCGATTTATTAGGATATCCAGTTTCAATGCTTTGGTTCGACAAAATGTCAATTTTTGCTAAATAAATACCTCAGCTGTCTTAAATAAATCAATTATGTATGTGAAACTGGATCCACTGATTACATAACAAGAGAATCGCGTTCTTCGAATAGATTGATTGCGTCGTGTATTTTTTGTTATCCGTGCTCTTGAAATTAGTGGAAATTTAATTCATTCAAATGCATTTTTATTGGGATGATTGTCGCATTAACTATTCAGACATTGTCATCACGGAACAGATTGAAAACGGCGATGGATCTGCGCGCGCTTTTACGCTTGAAATTAGATATGTTGATCTTGAATTTTTAATTCTTAAAACAGGGACGACAATACATAAAATTAAATTGCACAGTTCATGAAAATTTCATTTTACAGTTTTGTTTGATTGTCCTTGTATGTTTGTTGCGCGCTCATCACTCTAACAGTTAGATTTTAGGTATGAAATCAACTTACCAAGGGGGATCTGAAGGCTGAGGGTTCGCCTGACCCCGGGGAATGGCCTAAGGCACGGAGACCGTCTGGAGACCCAAGACTGGCATGGTAGGAGAGACCCTCAGTGCCAATTTGACAGAGACAAACAGCTTGTCCTGTGCATGGGTCGGTCACGAAGGGACGGCCATTCTCACACACAGGTCCTGAGGGAGTCATTCTGGCTTGAGTGTGCTGGGAAATAAAAAGAAATTATGATATTTTTATAAATGTTATCAGGATATCTTAACTCGACATTAACTTTATTATTCTTGTATGATCTGTTTTCGATGGTAATTTTTAACTGTTGCGCTTGTTATTATAACGATATGCAGTGTTTAATTACTGACATCGTTTGATGACGAAAAGGATCAATGGTGGAAATTGTAACATTGTCTAAAAGTTTATACACGTGTCGCTTATGGTAAGAAATATCTCAGATAAAACATCTACCTTTTTAGCAACTTGTGTTATTTAAGACATAACATTTCATGACATCATCGAATTCACTTACTGTATGTATATATGTTTATTTATTTCTGAATATTACGTTTAAAAATATAGTATTACATTGTTCAGTTCCTCGTGAATATAACTGACATTATAAGACCAACGACTGAACAAAATAATAATATTCTTCCACTATTTAAAGCTCGAAACATTTAAACTAAACCAACAAGAAAAGCTAAAAAAACAAAATGAATGAAATGTTTCAATACCCCACTTATATATATTGCATGATGAAATCAGATTCTCAACACGCATCAGCTTGTCAATAACCAGTTCAGAATAGGTTAAACGGTTGATTCACATGTTAATTTCAAGCATGACATTAACAGACAAGTGTGACGGATAATTGCTGGATATGTAGCGCTCGGGTATTTACATAAACTGTACTTATCAGTGCTATAGACAGCCGCATCAAAAGCAACTAGGTGTGTATATAGCCCGAAACCAACACTGGTCAACCTCTTCCAATATATACAATTTCTAGTCAAATTTGATCATAAAGCGAGGGTGTCAACAAACACGTGAAATTAGCACTTGAGTTTCCAGATGTTGTTATGGTGTATATATTATTCATTTCACGTCTTGAGATTATTTGCGAAGAAACAGTACATTTTCAACCAGGTAGAACGTTCTTAAGGTAATATGCCATAGGGCAATGAAATATCAAAAACATAATGTTTAACTGCAAGATTTAAAGCTAGTTATTGAATGGTGAGAATGTCTCGTTCCCGTCACACATTTTAAAAAATTATATAAGTTAACACAGCTGCAAATATAAACCGAAGGAGGGTAGTTGAGCAAAAAAGCATGGTTTTTTTTCAAAATAGTGTTTATTACTCAATCATAACATCTACTCTGTCAGACATAAACATAGGTACAACTGGCAAACGCGTCTTAAAAAATAACATGTGAATATGAGTAATATCAATCATAATAATGATTATCATAACTGGTAATAAAACCTCAAAGAATTCACCTACCTGTGAAATGGTGGAGGTAGTATCAGTGATAGCGCTTGGGAACGCTGCAGCGAGGGCAAAGGGCGAACGGTACATCCTGAAATCGTTTGACACACACAGTCCAATTTAAAGGTATGGTCCGAGATCGGAGCGAAGTCCGATGGAATCAACAGTATACAAGTCAAATTTGTTCCAAAGTGGACAAAATTCGCCCGGTACAGCGCACGTTCAGTATTCCGCTAACATGAGATCTTGTATTTGCTTGGAGAGAGGACACTGAGCAATAGACGACGATCCCTCGGCAGGCCTGGGTAATAAGGCCACCCGTTGTCGCTGATTGGCCGAGCGCACACAATGACACGAGACTCGTCACGCTGATTGGTGCGTGATTGATAGCTGGCTCCGCCCATTATTTACAATACATCACTCTGTCTTTCCTACGCTAAAGCAAGGGAGGTTTCCGCAAATATGGGGAATTTTACACTTAGTGAGCAGATAAAACTCTTTCGTTTTGTTGTCACGGAGCTTGCCCGAGCGCCATTTTGCTGCATACCAGAAAACTCAAGCAAATTTCTTGTAGCAAATTAAATTTGATTAGCGTATGGTGTCTCCCATACACTAATTGTTTGTAATGTGAAGTTAATTGTAGTGAAATATGAATTAAATTTGAACTATAATGTTTTCGCATTCTGAAATCACGGGGAAGTGTAATTAAATCTCTTGTGTATAACATATTTTGGTCTTTGGAATATGTTTTTAAAAATTGAAATGAAAATTGTTCTTCAAGTATCAAAGCCTCTGATAAAGTTATCATGTATCTTCCTTGATGTCAAAATATTTTTTCCAAAGATATTCACGCCGTTTAAAGTTGGTCAGTTTGCTTTGTCGATAATGGGAAAATAATGATTCAAATAAAACTCATCTTAAACTAGCGTCTTATTTTTTATATATGATATGATACGTGATTCATCATAATTATTTTGTGTTTGTTTGTATTCCTTAGCGTGTTATTGGATATTTTAACACAAATACCAAACATGTCTTAACACAATTATGCATTGGACATTCATTTGTACGTCCATCAATGTTACTCTTTGATAACGACATACTTTAGTGTAATCTTGTTTCTTCAAAAATACTAAAATATTTTAACCGATATATGTAAAAAAAACATTTTTTTCATTGGTATGCAAAATGTAAGTAAATGAATTAATACATGTAGGGTTTTCGTCAATATTTAACTGGTCCATGTTTATTGGCACATAAAGTATTTTACCGGGACTCGTTAAAGTGTTACAATATATCTACATCATGTTTGGGATCGAGTCTATTTCGCATGGTGCAATGGGAGACGTAAACAAGTCAGTGCTAAACAACTACCATTGTCAATATCACTGACACTGATTACGAATCATTATAATTGTCTTTCCGTAGAGATCGATTCCCTTGCGTGCTCTAAAAGTCACATTGACGTCATAAAACGTAAACAATTACCACCATGTCAGCAATAATTGTTAAAAAAATAAAACATTGGAAATCAGTGAACGGCTGTGTAATTGGCTGTGGCTACCGTGGCGATACGTCCTTGTCGACAGGTAACACGTATCGGACGCACAGGTGTGAAATTGATTACAATTGACAATGCGTGTTGTCCATGGCATGTTTATTTCAGTAGTTAACTTGCTGATCACTATCGATTGCAGTAAAAACGTACGTTTTTAAATTGTTGATGGCACAAACTAGATGTGAATACCCGTTCTTCACTGACCGTTTTATTTCAATTGACAGTAATTAATCCCTCTGTTAAGCGATCACTGATCGCTGACAGTGAAATTGATAACACCGGCTGAGATTTTATGTAAATAGAGTGTCTTGGAAGTGTTATAAAGTTTGTTCAGTGTTTGTTTTTTGTTTATGTTTGATGTTATGGATGTGCTGACAGTTTTATGTATACCGTCTAACTAAATGTTTACTTTTAAAACATATACATGTACTTAAAACGATTAAACTATTAAGTAAGTTAAGGTTATTTATCAAATGTCATATGTCAGCGATGCAAGTGATCCAATTTGTTCACCTACATTTATATGAGATTTACAGATCTGGTTTAGGTAACGTAATTTGTTTTGATAATCTCATTTCAACAGTTTCAAAGAATACATCATCATCCATAGATGTAAAAAGATATGTCTGAGCTATTTCAACTCATAATGCACAATTGAACCAACGACACTGTGTTGCAGTTATACGGGTACTAATGTAATTGAAGTACAATTTAATCTTACATTAATTCAATCATATTTATTAATTCTGTTTTATGTTAAATGTATAAAAAGGGACAAAATGCATGATTACATGTATTTGTCAATACTGATGCTTTTCTTCATCAATCTATCGAAAATCTCTTCATCTGTAAAATGAGGCCGATGTGCCTTTATTTTACGACTATCGATGTTCAAACAATTAATTACATTTCACAAAGCGTGACACACTCTCTCAAACTTAATGCTACGGCAATACACAGCTGTGAGATACCAATGGCCCATCAATATTCAGCGCTTTACTGCTGAAATAGAGTTCTCGATTTGCCAACACACAGATAAATATTTAATCAGAAACAGGAAAACAAGATTTCTTTTTGCAATGAACTATGAGACCAAACAGTCGTATCCAATCAAACAATATTTTAGACTTGAAGCCAGTTAAACTGGTGTAATTAGTTCAAATTCGATATTCGTCTTGTTTTGCGACTGTGCTGTGTTAAATGAGTGATCCAAAAACTGCTCGTCATCTTCTTGTGAATGAAATCTACAACCCACCGGAAATTGACAAGTAATTAATGTGCACGTGCACGCCCGCCTATCATCAAGCGATGTAGGTTTCACGTGGTGCATGCTTTTAACCACGCGACAGAACGTTGAAAACGGGATTTGAATTCAAGTTGTTGATTTCTCGGCTTTCATTCATACATCTCGCACCTCAGGTTGGCATGAAGTCCAAACGTTGTTGTGTAAAAACCTGATTTTCATGTAATGAAACAATTGAAACGTGTTAAGACATGACTGTGAAATAGCTACCAAGAACCCCATGACGACTGATTATGCAAATGAGGACCCCAGTGTCGAAATCTGTGTCGGTTGTTTATTTCGCACGTACACAGTTGGACCGCACTAACATCTCATCAAACATCTTTCGTTTTTCCTTTAAACGATTATGATTTTATCTAAATATGAAGTTGTTCGTATTAAATAAGGAAATACAAAATAAATTTCATAAATTGTTTTTCATGTAATTGTTTGTACACAACGAAAGCGTTCCCTGATTTTTAAATGGCATGCCTCAGATTAATCATTTTAACATGAGCGCACAAAATAAAATGTCAGGCGATGATACACACACCGAATATGATATAATAATACTAACTCATAATTGTTGACATATTGCCCATATAGACAGTTCGTGGGAGGTACTTGTCAATGGATAAACTTGCTTTTATCCGATAAATTCGATGTTTATTATTTAAGACAGTACTTTGATATTTATTGCTTGTAGATATCGATGGGTAATTGTTTTAACATTTTCAGTGTCTGTGCGTTGTGCAACGTTTAGTTTTTATGTATACTTGAAATGATTCATTTGTTATTTTGAACGATAAGTCAAAATGACCAAAAAACTCTTTCAATTTGCAGGCACCTGCGCTCATTGGTATCTATCTGGCGTTGTATTTGTGTTGATCTAGACTCATTTCTGGCGAGGTCACCTTTATCAACTTTTAATGAAAACTTAAAAAGCTATTAAAACTGAATTAATTGGAGATTAAAATCCGGCGATGTTATTGACATGCTTAGACTATTGTTAAAATCCGTAACAGTGACCTTTAACACTGTAAACAGCAAACGTCCTTGTCACTAGCTTGAAACTGACAAGACCTCACAGTGAACAGAACCGTATTCAAAGATGTGTATGCCGTGCACATTGCAGATACATTTGATGCATAGCCCCAGTTATCATTGATGTAGATAAACCCTTAAATCATATGCGGATAGATCAAATCTCAAGATTTCACGCATTTAAAACCAAACTTTCTCATTATTCAAACCACCCATTAATCTTGAACCAGGTGAAGGTTGTAGATTTCAGAGTATCAAATTAAACATTGTATCAACACATGTGCATATCTAGATCTAGATCAGGTTACCTAAACAATTTTTATACAAAAGTAATAAATTTCACAACCAACCCAAACAAATGACATTCACGTACCCTTGCCTACCCACGCCCCATCTGTCTGAAATTTTGACTCGCGCCTGCTACAACTGACAGCCTCTATACGCTAGGCTACCCGATACCGTTACGGTCTGAAATGTACAAGACGTCATCAATCAAGGTGTTATCGACGAGCTCATCGTAGCTGTTGTCGTTTCATTGCTGTTAACAGGCATCGCTCGCGTCGATTGGCCTCTATCAGATCATCTGCCATAGCAAAGATCCCATGACTGCTGTGCTTTTGAAAAACAAGACTTAAAAAACTTTCCGGAACTTTATTTCGAATATAACAATAATTGGGCAGGCTTTCCAACAGGATTGTGGTTGATTGATACCAAAGATCGGATCGTTTATAACGAAAAATCGGTTACTATGTACAATGGTTAGATTTTGTGGTGTCGGGTATCTAATTGGTTTCTAGTGATACCTGATACTTTGTATTGTCAATGTCATCGTCAATTTAACATTAACTGTTTCTGGTTCAGTCACCAAGCAGAATTTCTGCCATTGTGTATATCGCAATTTATTTTACCTTTGATTAAAGGGCAATCATGATAAAAAATAAATCTGCTACTATTGTATCGATATTTTGAAAACCTTTTTAAAATATGACCTTTTGAATAAAAATTGAATTATAATTTATTAAAACTGACAGTTTTCATTTCTTACCGTTTATGAGTTTTCATCATATCGTCTTCATCATCGTTATGGTTTCACGAAGTAAAATACAAAGAATGCCAAAGTCTTTCATGCTTAAGAAATATCATATTACCTCAATATTTATGTAAATATCCAATTCAAGAAAATATGTCTTCCTGATGAAATGTACTTACATAAATAAATTGTCAATGCAAGCCAGTCACTTATGACAATATTAGCTAAATATATCAGTGGTCTATGTATATACTTGTATATTACCGTACCGTTTAGTCATGTATTTTATAAATGACTTATCAGACATCAGCTGCATTTAAGAGCTGTATGTTCGTTCTCTGAATCACTGTTTGTGATTCATGAGAATAAACTTCATCTTCTTCATCTTGCTTTTCTTCTTAGCCTAATTAAAATTCAACACGTGTCTCTGTGTTTGGCGTGGTATTCACCCCTTTACACTGACAAAAACAACCATTCACGTGACACTACCACTCAAGGCGACATTACTTCTGCTTAACCAAGTCAATGTTCGAGCAATAAAACAAAGGTATTCTAAAATATACCACACTTCAAACAAACATGGCCAGGGGTATGGTGGGACCTGATAGATAACGCCTTATCAGCATGTCATTAAAACTCGGACACTAATCTGACTGGTTCTATTGTTCAACAATTTGACAGCAATTGACAACGATAAGTAAATTTCCCCCAGAAATATCTCCGTGGAACACGTGATTACCGTAAACGCCCCGACCAGTTTATGCCATCAGACGTTTCAGATGAGTCGAGATAGGACCTACCCACCTTAATGCTGGTGAATGCATGTGCTGTCCTGCTATTCACATGACCATATCTTGATGGGTTTTAGTAATGGATTATAGTGAACATTTGTTTACGAATGAAATAAATCTTTATTTTGTGTCATTGAAGAAGGTGTTATCATAATGACATTATAGCATAACCATGAACACGTTTTTAGCATATTAAGCTAAGAGATGTAAATGAATTACATTTCTATGTTCGAAAGAACAAAATAAAATGATTTTTACAAAATGGATTATTTTTGTTAACCTTTATGTTCAATGATCAGTTAAAAGCTGATGTGATTAATCTGAATACTGTTGTCACACTTTTTACCATTGATTTTTTAAAACACAAAACTTAAATCAAATGTCCTTTTTAAATAACTCAAATGAATAACTATAATTGAACGGAAGCTATAAACTGTAAACACAATTTACAAAATTATCGGATTCCGATAGAAGCGCCCCTTAAGAAGCGTACGGTAATTTCGAAGACTGTTATCAAAGAAATCATGACAATTGCCCGAAGGAGGGGAAAATAACGAGATTCGCCACAGAACGAGGAAAAGAGAGATTATGAGAGTAGAAATGACATATATAGTAGGTTATCTCTCGGCTTCATCGGGGCTGAGGCAGGAAGAGCCTGGAATTATTGGATCAACGCGCATTCATCGGAAGACGGGGACCAGATCGACTCCTCCCAAAGCGACGCCGCGGGGAGATAGACGACTAGGCTTTACCGTAGCTTGTTGTCAGAGTATGGAGTAGATTAGGGTAAATTTTGTTTTTCTGGCACTGTTCAAATGTTTGTGGGTTCGCCGTGGAAAACACGTGCACGCTATGTACATGGCGCTTTGTCGCCATCACACCCAGGCGTGGGAATCATGGGAAGATGGAATCACGAAATGTTGAAATGAGAAACGAACGAAACGAAGGATATCTTATTTCTATGATGGCTTGTCATTATCGTATGGAGATGATAGTGTTTTGAGTGCGATGACATCTCATCTTAACCTAATTCTTTTAGTTGTTTATGATTTTATGTTATCGTTTTCTTTTTATTTCCAAAGGCATTTACTGATCTCTTTGAATCCCACCCTTTTCCATTATTTGCTTTTAAGTATACATTTGTTGTTTTTAAGCTTGTGTTATCTATTTCGTTTTCTTGGCTGTTTTTCTCATTTGATCTCATTTTTAAATTATTCAAAATAACGCGAAATTCAATTAAAATTCAACCCGTATTTGTTTTGTTTGTCATAAATAATTGTTTTTATATAATCTTCTTAGTCATCCTCTTTATTATAAATATAGATAGCTTCTCACAACATGCCTTTATATAGGTTTAATGGAATATCTATATAAAAAAAAAACCTTTTTGTTGGCACAATAGTCTGTTGTTTGTTGTGATTATTATGATATATTTAAAGGCATTTGAGTCTTTGACAATCCTTTACGAACCCTCATTTGAGTCCGAACTCTACACACAGTCGTCCTCAGACATCTGACAACACAACCATCTTCCGACGCGTCTTTGCAACATCAATCGCGACAGCATCTACGATTTCACAGAATTCCAGTACAACCTTGTATGCGACAAAAGTGGACGTCAAACAAAAGCGGAACGAGGATCGTAGAAGACATGCCATGTTAATATTTGTATATTTCGTCTCTTCTTTGTTAGGGCGATCGCTTATATTGTCAGTATCGATTGTCTGTTTCACCGCTACGTGCCTTATGAGAAATTTACACGTGAGATATTCTTTGATATATACCTAAGAGGAGTAACACATTGTGAAATAAACATGCTGATGGATTAGAATTTAGGCGATCCGATGAAACGTGTTTGTTTCATATAGATTGACAAGAGATCAATTTCATCATACAACGCTACTGGATCGTGAAATTAATACGGACTCATTATTTGTATGTGCCCTTTTGTGAAAACACATGCATTATTGAGCATAATCATTTTATTTCCAGCAATTGTTACGACGCTTCTTTAATTCTTGTAATTCAAGCAAATGAATTTGAAATTGAAAAATGGTTTGAAATGTACAACACGTGCAGAGATGAAAGGAGATCCCCGAATGTGTACCTCCTTTGTTAATTCTTTCTTTTGTCAGTTTAAGAGTTGCATTAACAGAAACATTTGCAGCGTAAACGTCATTTCTTGGAGTATAAACATCACTTCTTGGAGTATAAACATCACTTCAAGGAGAATAAAGCGGCAGAAAATTAGCGTACAATTAGCCCGCTGAACGTCTTATATCACGTGACAAATTCAATGGCCGTCAAATAAATTCCCGCATCTCGTGCAAATGCTATAGCCGAAACCATCACCTTTTAATTTATTCTTATTTTACAATCACTTCAATCTGATAAATTTCACACGCAACCTGTCCAGGTTACTATAAAACTGTTAAATTGCTAGATAAAACGGACGAAGAAAACGTAAATATTCCCGTCATCAAACGTTACCGCCATTTTACACACCGTTAAACTGTTCCCCGTTAAACTGATCACGCTCGCGATCTACAGGCGGTCTGGTCAAGGCAAGTCGCCAACCGTAAGAAACACATTAATCCAGCGATTTGATTAGCCAGTCCATTTTCCACCGATTACGCCAAGTGACCATTCCAATCTCCTCGATCCTCTCTCTGTGGATAATTGGGTGTTCCTTTCAAGCTCTCATCAGTGCACAACCTGTTGTGACGTAACCCGGCCCCACATGCTGTACCCGTATCCTTGTCCCCACCCCCAAACTGCCAGATGATCAAAGCAAAGCCTTACTCCACCCCAGAGGTAAATCCACCTGTCCCCACCTCACGGTTGTAATGTGAGCTGGCGCCGTCAGATGCAATGTCGGCGAGTCCCGTCACGCATTCAGTAGATCCACCCAACTGTTTTCTGAATACATACATGAGATTCGTGTCATTGTATTGCTATAGTCGGAATCGTATAATGGACTCTGCTTTTAGTAGAGATGTCTTATGATTATGGAAATGGTTCTGTCGCTTTTATTACATGTTGGGAATGTTCATCGTTAATGCGAATATAGCCTGATCTGGCATCGACGAAGATTAACCCTATATATATCATTTTATCAAAGGGAGTTTTAATAGGAGCAGGAACATAATCGATATGTCAAGTATTCATGAGCCTGACATTTAATTGAACACTAAAAAACTGTTAAAATATTTTAACATTAATAGTTAAAACTCTTCTTTGACAAACCAATCTATTAGCAACTATTCTGGCAGACGAATCATTCTTATTAAATTAATAGTTACGTATAGCGGTTAATTCTAACATCTAACACCCAATCAGCATGAAGGCCATGGGTAGCTCAGTGGGTAAAGTCGTTCGTTGATCACTCCAAGACCCGGGTTCAATTCCCAAAATGGTTAAAATGTATGAAGCCCGAGATTGTCCCGAGCCATGATGGTGCATGAATATTGCTGAGAGTGGTTTAAAACAACACCCACTCAATCACTCAAACATGATTGACTTTCACATATAGATATGATCAGTCAAATATTTCTATATCATATATACATCAACACCTGCAATGCGGATTCATTCAAATAGTAATATTGCAAAATCAAACGACATTACAACTTTGAACTTTCTTTTATTAATACAACCTAGTTATCCAACCCTATGTCGATGTTCGTCACGACCTTCTATTGCCAGAGCGCAGGACTCAATTCTGTTACATCTATACACACGTCACCAAGTTATGCTTTGTTACCGATTGAATATAATCATACCTATCGACCCACGATCATGTATTGGTATTATGAAAGTCCCTACTATCCTAACAACTATATTATAAGCAGCGTATTATGTTTCTACCAAGCACAACCACTTGACGACCCTCCTTTGAAATACATGAAATAAATGTATATCATTCGATCACACGTCCATATTCTACCGAAACCATTTATCATATCTAACGAATAGACTTTACATGATTCCTTTCACCAACGCTGCACAATTTAGATAAAAACGTGGGAGATGACATGTGACCCTTTATCCCAAAGCGTTAAATTCCTGAATAGTAATTGTCATTCCCACCCTTCCCGAGCCACACGTCGCTAGCCTCTGCCAAGCATTCCGTGATCACGAGATGGTTTAGTTCCAACGTACACCTATTGGATATATAGTACATTAATATTTCCCTGCAATCCCCTAGTCCTCCGTGACAAACTAACGTTCTTCGACGATCCTTCGTGTCTGCTATGATACTAAATATGTATGTTGGCTAAACTGTAACTAATACATGCACAGTCGGAGGGGGACAAAGAATTTGCTGCCATTGTTGGTGTCACTTTGTTGTATGTTTCTATTAGACAGGTTCACACGGTTCAATCTTTAACAGACAGCCTTGGTCTGCTGTGGTCAGTGTGAATGCTGGTATTTTTTGTTCGCGTGAAAAGGATCTTTGGACAGGTGGTTAGATTCGAGTGCTGGAAATTTGCAGATTAAGGATTTCAAGTGTCCTTATGAATAATCTTCCGTCGTATTATTATAGTCGGGAAAAAGTTTTTTTTCAATAATGAGTGACAGCGCAAATTACACTATACGACAATAGATGAGGGTCGGATTTCTATGAAGATATATGAATCTCAGAGTTAGGGAGTAAGTGGATGTTTTTAAACGCCAGTAAGTAACATTCCACTTGTGGCCTGTGAATAATTGAATCTGAACCAGATAAACCAGCGATTGAAGGCATGAACACCGATCTACGCGTCCGACGCTTGGTAACACACGCAACCATTCCCTAGCCTGACCACCCACTTGACTCGGTCCATGGGGTACACCAATCTGCCCTGGAATGCATACCCAGCAAGATCTTACATTGTCACCATCTGATTATCATTTTGTTGACCCTCTGTTCAAAGGAGAAGATGTACTTGACTGTAACTTGCTGAATCGACATATTCTAAGTAGGACTGCAAAAGTGATCGATATAAAGAAACACAAGCGTGCCAGACTAACGAGTTAACCCTTAGACGTAAACTGTTTACCCTGTTAATCCGAATCCCGTTAATCTGCGCATCCTGCCTTCCTGATTACTGTTGAGAAATTGTGTATATCATAAAGGGACTACATTACCACAACCTCCGTGGTCTGGTGGATAGAGTGCCTGCCCAGAGAGCGGAAGGACGGTGGTTCGATCCCGGCAGCGTCAAACAAATGGCACTTGTTGTTTCCCTGATTAACGCTCGACAATAAGAGGCTAAACAAGGATGGTCGGTTCGGAGTGCGTATACCTTGTGGGGAATCTATGTTAAACTGCCTCAACCTAACCTCACCTCACCTCACCTCACCTCACCTCACCTACAACGTTAACGTGAGTCGCTTCATTCGGAACGGTACCGTCCGGATTAGCGGGGTTTCACTATACACACGTTCTGAAATTTGATTGCGTTACACTTATAACCTTCTGCACAATGGGTCTCATTTTCCACACCTCTCGAAACCTGATTTATCTCTTATCATTCAAACGCATCACCAGCAGGCATTAAATCCTTCCAATTATTCCGTAAAACATCCCTTCATAAAACAGTGTTAATCAATGCAAATAACAACAATGCTGTACATAACTACAGTTTCAGGAAATCGGCGTATGTCATATTTCTTTCAAGTTTATAACTCGCAAAGATATCTATCAAATAACACTAAGCCATTAACTCTGAACCACATTAACCCAGCACGTGACGGAGACAGAGGTCTCCATGTTTACTGTTAGTCCAGTTGATTAAAGTTGGACCTCTCCAGTAGCGCTTATACAGCATTCATCATCCCACTCATGCATATTACAATGTTTATGACTTTATTACACGTCCGTGTCCACAGAAGGCTGTAAATGTTTAAACAGATTGGATGAAACACTGGATGGGCCAAGGTTCCATGCTGAGACTTCGTCATTTAGTACGTTGTAACGGTTTCCCAGAAATGAATGTGTGTCTTGTAACAGTGTATTTGTAGCATTATGATGACAGTCGTGTAATGTGACAGGTTGAAATGTAGTTAGTTTACAGCGATTTAACCCATTAGTTGCATTGGCACAATTAAACGTTACACGTTTGAGATGACGTGATATAATGTTTTATAAAGTTAAATTATTCCTGTCTTGTCTTCATACAGTTTTAGGACTTAATGTTTGTCTTGAAAAAAAACTTGTATTAAATTGATAAAATATAGCAAACAAAATACTTCGTAAAAACACTATCACCAGAGCGCCAAGTAAAAACGAGGTATTTCATAGGACTCCATTGAGAATAGCGAGCAGATGAGTAATGGCAATAGTTAACATACACTCAATAAAAAAAGAAATAGGAAAAATGTTTTCTCAAAGTTATGTTGTGTTGGTACACTGGCGGCTGGGTTATTAATGTTGAAATACAGTTGTAGAAGATGTGTAAGTATTGGATGTAGTCACTGTCGCGGTATTTTCTAACCTTGAGCTATTGAAAAGTCTATTATCACAATAACTTAAACAGTGATCGGACCGATATCGTAGATAGTAATGACATTCAGGGGGATTAATGTACCGTGTTATGCACTGACTCATACACAACGCCAACATTACAGATGTAACAGATAGCTCTGACGACATGTCATTGTTGTTCCTTGTAGACAAAACGAAATATGTGTATAATGATGATCGTAATAATTTATCATCATCTCCATCACCATTATCATCACTACACCATCATCATCATCATCATCATCATCATCATCATCATCATCATCATCATCATCATCATCACCACCACCACCACCACAACCATCATCATCGTCGTCGTCGTCGACGTCGTCATCATCATCATCACCATCATCACTGCAAACTAATATTAATGGTCATCATCAGTATGCTCATAACCAGCAGAATCTGTTATGCCATTTTGTAGCGTCAAAGAAATATACCTCTACACCTTAATAGTAGTTGTTAAAAAGAAGCCGCTCTGCAGTAACATTAGGAGCAATAGTAGTAGCAGTAGAATCAGCAATAATAGTAGCAGTAGAAACAACAGCTACATTAGCATCCCAACGCTATTATACTGACCGTTACATTAAACCAGAATGCCAGGTAAATTCTTATAAATAGAAAATAACTACTCGGGGGGAAAACCAACCCAACGTACTTATTATTCTTATGATGATGACAGTTACTATTTATGTCACTATTTCCTGTTCATATTTGCCCAATTATCAGATGAGCTGTGAAACACAAATAATGATTTAACGCTACACCTGAACGTGTAATCTTAAACACATGCAGGTTCGGGGTGGATTTGCATAATGACAGGGAAGTGACTCAGTTATTGCTGTAACAGTAGGAGATGTCGCTGTGTATATGTTTATAAGGCAAACGCAATGTAACTGTAAGATTCCTTTAATCAAGTCATCACATTAACACATAATCTTGCACAAAGCAATAAAACCACAAAGTTAATACGTCAAACCCTGTTGAGATACTTTATCGCGTTGTCACTTTCTTTTATCACCGACCCTCGATGCGGCGTTGTTTATTTCAATTTTATGTGCAAACATCATTTATTTGTCGAACTATATCCTTTCATTCAGATTACACATAAACACGGATATTTCTATACAATAATAAAATAGTCATTTTATTCTTAAGAATCCCTACAGAGAGTGATGGGGTTTAATTCGAGTGAGCGCGGTCTCTAATTAACTGACCTCTGTCCGTGCTGTGGTCAGTGTCCATCGCTTTGGGGCAGGATGACCTGACGGACATAAATCCGGGTGATATTGTGGTATATTACCCTACTATTGCCACCGTAACACACCGTGGGCGTGAGCCGGTCGGGTGCAAATTAAGATGGAATTGAGATAGGCGTTTGTTAGCGCCTGATGGGTGTGACATGATTGACAGCTATTGACATGCCATGGAACATCGATGTTATCGCAACACGATGGAATTCTAATCTAACCCTGTTTGACTACGTCATTTTTGTGTCACACGCGGTTGTTTTTTTGCGCCGCAGTAACATTCCAGCTATATCACTTTCGTAAATAGGTTGGGCGGGATATGCCTGTGGTTGATATTATGAGCACTGTCCCGCGTCGTCGAGGTGGGATGAAAGGTAATCAACCAAGTCACTGATCACCCGACCCAATGAAGTCGCCTCTTTCGACCAAAAGTTCTAGGGACCTGTGTTATCACATGTATGGTGTTGGTGCCAGGGGTGAACGTACACAATGATATTTCCTTTACAGTTCACGAGTTCAAAAATGTGGTCGGACTGTTAATAGTTGAACAGAGGAAATAAACGGATAGTGGGATGGGGTGATTTTATCGAATAAAGGTGGGAAATGCGTTCGCTCATCGCACGGGAGGCCCGGGTTCCATTCCAGTGTTTGAAGCCCATTTCTGGTGTCCCCCGTCCCGATATTGCTGGAATATTGCAAAAAGCGGCGTACAACCATACTCACTCCACAATGAACTACATGTCCAAACTGACGCCAAACATTTAAAAGACAATAATGAATCTGAAACGATAATTGATAGTCGTCTGCGTGAACGTCTTATGAAGGATCTACAGCGTTATGATAAAAGTATTTCAAAGGATACGTCAACAGTTTTTTTTCGGTTTTGTCCCCAAAATTTGCCACTCTAGGATATAAAGCCTCCTTCACAGACGTTTTCACTCATTTAATCGTCGTGTTGAATATAGAGGTCGGCAATGTAATGTAAATTATCAGACCCGGTAATCCAGGTTTTAATAGCGGGGTTTAAAAGCACATAAATAAAACACGCGCTTATCTTGGAACACGGGTAACTTTTTCACGGCACCCCAGTCTGATAGAAAGTTACAAAAAATGTCATTCATCAAAAACAACACTATAGTCAGACACATCGCTCGCTTCACCGCTTCTGATGTCAAAACAGAAAATAAACTTCTCCTCACTAGACGATTATAATCTTCGTCGCCCTTCTCGATACCCCTGTGAAACCTAAAACTTATTCTCTGGGGCTCCAGATGGGTGCCACAGCTTTGGCTGTATATTGCAGATTTGAGGCTCAATACGCATGGGTCTAGGTATCCGGTTACGTTATTCGGGAGTGAGTATGGTGTGGCGTTGCTTTCAGCAATATTCCAGCAATATCACGGCGGAGGACACAATTAACGGGATTCACATATTGTACCCATGATGGGAATCGAACCCGTACGCTTTAACCACAAGGAAACCACACCGCCCGACGTTAGTCAGGCGATATCTGTTTACAGTTAATAGGTCGTTATGTTTTAATGGAATTTATTTAAAAGAAACCCACTGTCACTGGGGCCTAAATTAAGGTTTTGATTATGTTGTTCAAGCATGCTTATACTCTCCATACTAAACACCGTAACCTTGAGAACTGGTCCGTGAAGATCCGGGGTAGAATAGGTCTTCAGCAACCCATGCTTGCCGTAAAAGGCGACTTTGCTTGTCGTAAGGGGCGACTAACGGGATCGGGTGGTCAGGCTCGCTGACTTGGTTGATGCATGTCATCGATCCAAATTGCGTTGATCGATGCTCATGTTGTCAATCACTGGACTGTCTGGTCCAGATTCTATTACTTACAGACCGCCGTCATATAGCTGGAATATTGCTGAGTGCGGCATTAAACAACAAACAAACTTTACAACTGCGTCTTTA
This sequence comes from Haliotis cracherodii, assembly GCF_022045235.1. NCBI lineage: Eukaryota > Metazoa > Mollusca > Gastropoda > Lepetellida > Haliotidae > Haliotis > Haliotis cracherodii. Next base: position 48,084,256 of record NW_027266265.1, read on the forward strand.
CCATCCAATGTATCCCTTACACTTCCCCGTTTCCCCTACCCACAGCCTCATGAAACATCCAGTCGTTTTACTTAACCCCACCCAGCACACAACCACCCACAGCTACCCTCACACATCGCCCTAACCTATTCATCGCATAGCATTCGGCCACTTGACACACACACCACGCTACACACAGCCACCCAAGCTACCCTCACACACCGACCTAACCTATTCATCGCATAGCATTCGGCCACTTGACACACACACCACGCTACACACGGCCACCCAAGCTACTCTCACACACCGCTCTAACCTATTCATCGCATAGCATTCGGCCACTTGACACACACCACGCTACACACAGCCACCCAAGCTACCCTCACACACCGACCTAACCTATTCATCGCATAGCATTCGGCCACTTGACACACACATACCACCCTACTCGTCATTGAAAAGCGTTCAGCCGCTTGACACACCCCACAACCCGTCTAAACCTACCTACCAAGACCCCACACTCCGACACACACATTCACCGTAGTTCCACCCTCATATTCATCCAGCACCACCCAGCCGGTCACACGAACCCCCTCTCCCCTATCCCGACCCTGGATACACGTGACGGAGAACCCGAAACCCAGCATTTAGCGGATCCCGCTGTTTCTACCCCCGAAACAAGCTGCGCGAGTCTGTTTCTGAAAGCTACCATCTTGACAACGACCGAGCGACGGTATATTCATTTCAACTAACTCGCAACAGCTGTAGTGAGACTAACGAAAATACTTACAAATACTCGTTAAGGGCTGCACAAATTAATTCCCCTGCCAGTAACATGGATAATACGTAATTTAATTTGGATTGTCGTAAATAAGCCGAGCATATATGATGAATGACCCACGATATAATCACTTAATTAAGCATTCGGATGCTTGGACTTGTTTTACATATCATGAAATAATCATTCTATGTTGAAAATGACGTGCGATTATGCCTTGACATTTTTGTGGAGACGGTTGGTTTTCACGTTCGATTTATTAGAAACGGAAATCTCAAATAACAATCGCCGAATCGGGTGCATTCGTCCCTGAAACAGCTGGTTCGGTTGATCCTATTTTAAAATTGTGAAATTTAACCCGTTTTAGATGTTTTGGGGGATAAGGTTTGAATCAGATTTGGTTCATCCAAAGTTTAAGCACATGGTCTCGACTCAAATATCAAAATGAGAAACACATGGTACTAAGTGTACAGCCTCACATTAACCACCTGAGTTCTTAAACCCCGTTAACACTGGACAATGGATATTAGTTTGTCTGAACCCAACCTGTGCACGTGGATGTCATCAAAGTGGTAAATATCTACGAACTGTGCCACTTTGGACGTTCTCATTAAACTGACATACTATGCTGACGTGGTTTAACGCTTCTTAGTGAATCATTAAATATGCTCATGACATACATGTAGCCGGAATCGTGCAATAGTCTCTGCTTTTAGCATATACTTTTCACAAATTATGGAAAGAATTTTGTCGCTTTTATCATAACTTTAATGATGGGTGTGTCTACAAACAGTAAGAGTCCACATTATCAACCAGAGAGTATAGTTGTTCATATTACTTTTAAACGTTTGGCCAAACCAGAAACAGACTCCACTACTCAGATCAAGTTCCAGAGTCTGAAATTTGAGAACAAGGGCACTGGAGCCCAAAAATACATTCTTAGACAAAAATCAGTTTCCCTTAATGTGCAAAATATTAAAATTTTAGAAACCACCAACAGTTTCATTTTCCAATACAAAAGAGTGGACTTTTCAGATCAGGGTATAAACTCAACAGCTACGTGTGGCTGCCAGGACTAATCTCACTGCTACCAACATGTTGCACATAATCACAGGTGACTTCTCTGTAGTTGATAATCACAACCTTCCACAGATTATTAAAATAAGGCCCAATATATCGCGAACAGCCTGCTATCACTTGGGATCACAACTTTAAAATAATTATGGATGCTGTCGAAGCGTATGCCACAAAATGGGTCAAAACCTGTCGAATGTCTTTCGGGGTGGGTTAAGTCGGTGCCTGATGTTGTCATTGGTAGAATGTACGAACTGAAAAGGGAAACAGAATTGGAGTATACCTGTCATCCAATACAGCTACATATCTATCTTCAAAGGTTCTCAAACATGAAAGCAAATATCTGTTTAAGTAAGTTAACTGAGAAAAACAATATGTGAAATGCTGGACTTCCTCACCGATAACATCTACAGCAAACTACGGTTATAACGAACACGCTTATAACGAACTAACGAATATAACGAAATTACTTTTTTGGTCCCGACTATTTGCTGTAGTTATACTGTATATATGCTTATAACGAACTACGGTTATAAGGAACTAAAATTAGCAGCCCCTTTGAGTTCGTTATAACAGTACTTTACTGTATGTGAAATTTGGGGATAAGACAGTAAAGCAAGAAGTAGGCATCCCCATGGGCACCGATTGTGCTCCGTACCTAGCTTAAGGACCGACTATTTTATTTTCTATGAAGACTAGATATTTTGCAGCTATTGAGAGTAAAACTATGAGCCTGAATATTTTTTTAATACAATCATCTTGCAACAATGTGATTTTGGTGTCAGTCAGTCAGTTTCTTTATTTTCAACACTCTGAAGCATAATTGGTCCCTGGTGCAAATGATGTGGAAAACTCAAAACACGAAAATAAAGCCAAGAAGTTTAACTTATTCTTCAAGGGTATCGATGTTCTGATATGGTTCAATAATGGTCAAATAGACAATTCCCTTCCACAGATTTACCCATCTGAACTAGAAATTACAGACCAGTGAAGCCGCCTCATCTGTTTCATATTTAGACCTATGCTTAAAGATTCAGAGTGACAAACAATTACCCACAAGACGGAATGACAAGAGAGATAACTTCAACGTTCCAATAGTCAACTTTCCCTTTATGTCGAGCAATATTCCTGCTGCTCCGGCCCTTAAAATCTACATGTAACTTTTGAGGTACAGTATCTACCAAGATTTTATAGAGCATCATGTGACCCTTGCTCAAAAGTTGTTTGATCAAGTTTACAACATTCAAGGCCTTTGTAAAGTTTTCAAAAATATGTATGGTAGACATGTGGAGGACATTTCCAAATTTGACGTATCAGTGACAAAATGATGTCCGATGCAATTCCCTACATTGACGTGTACCATATGTTTGGTCAGAAGAGCGCTTGATCTGCCTTTGCATGTGTTTGTGACAGGAGCCACTGGTGGGGCAGGATACGCTCACCTTTCCGCTAACACTTGGTATCATCATTACGTGATAGTGATTCATTAACACAGGGGCGGTCGGGTAGCCTAGTGGTTAAAGCGTTCGCTCGTCACGCCGAAGACCCGGGTTCTATTCCCGACATGGGTACAATGTGTGAAGCCCATCTCTGGTGTCTCCCGCCGTGATATTGCTGGAATATTGCTAAAAGCGGCGTTAAACCACACCCACTCACTCACTCATAAACACATGCTTAAGATATAGTCGGAATCGTACAAGGGACTGTTTTCAGCTTCTGATTATGGAATGGGTTGTGCCGTTTTTATTCTGCGGTCTCATTCCAATTTTTCAGCCATTCCCTGAAATCAAAGTTGCATGTGAAAGATGTATTGTATTTCATGGGATGATGAAAAGGAACATGATGTAGTTGTATTATCCTGAGATCGTTGTCAATTTCAAATTGTAAAGCCTACAGCTTACTTATCGCGCTGATTGACAGGTCTTTGTAATGCATAGGATGCATGCATATTGATTTTCGTATCAATTTTTACTAAACCCTAACCCATTTTGTAGCAACAGCATGATAACACGCGTGTTGTTAAGGATTATTAGAGTAGCGTCGATTTGAAAGTTATCTAACAACTGAGAGAAAAAATTAGGTATTAATCAAGTCATGAATGCGTTTTGGTCGTGAAACGGCCGGTTTCATTTCTGTCATATACCAGTGTGGCTTATAATTATTTCATAGTTGAGAAATATGATATTGATATATTCATTTCATCAATCCCCTGGAAGAGTGTATAAAATGAGCAGCAAAATGTGACAAATGAAATAAACATGACGACACGTTGTTCGCGGCGGACTGACGGATATGATTACCTAATGTTGTTCTGCATTAATGATGTTGCGGGTTATAACAAAACGATGTTACTTTATGTTATATTTAATTTATGTGTTGTGTTTTTACCTGTTTTACGTTTCTACGCCAACGCACTGTTGGCGTTCGAGTTCTCTCTCTCGTTATGCAGCACAAGCTGACATCATTTTCGTTATGATAAATGAAGGCGATCGATAGTATTAGATAGTGTTTAGTCGATGAATTATTGATGCCTTCGTGATTGTTTTGAACGATACGTGTCATGTCAACAACAAGGCTTTGAGCCTAAACTAACATGTTTTAAGACGCTGTGATATTTGATCATGCACTTTAGATAATTGCGTATATGCATGTTAAAAGTACAAAACCATTTTAAATTGATTTTTTAGAGATAGTTAAAAATACTTATAAAAGTCACATTACAAACAGTTGTGTAGAGGTATATAAAAAATGCTCTCTTTGATTTCGTTCTACTATTCAACATAGGTTCGATTTTTTAACATTTTTCTTTTCTGACAAAATGAATAATTTTATTAACATTTTCAATAAACAGATGTTCCTTGTATGGAAACAGTGAAATTGTACATGTGTCTCGTCCCTAATCTCATCTAAACTCACGTACTCACGGATCTGAGTGACATCACTATGTCCAACCTCCAGACGAGCCAATTGGTGGCGTGAAATTGACACGCGATGAAATGCAAACACAAACAAATACGCCAGTGCAATGTTTACAAACATACAAAACAGATCACAGCTGTTTACAAATATGGGGGGAGGGTGATCATTTGTTTTGTTTTACTACACTGTGTAAATATTGAAGCTGGCTGATGGAATAGCCGCCAAGTGTGTTAGCATTTCTTAGTTACGTCTTGTTAATACTGTTTATTTAACTCACTCACATGTTGCTCTTGGCTGCATGTTGACCTTTTTGTTTGTGTAATCGTATACTCTCAAAGTCAATGTTTTAATAGATGGATGCGACTTATGACGTGTTGTCATGTGAAGTATGTTTAACGGTCACTGGCATGTGAATGGGAAGTTATCGATACATATTGTTTGTTTATGTCTTGTTTTAGGCGGGCGTGTTAAATCATGTTAACAGCCAAATTATACTGATGGAAACGAATAAGGGTGCGATGAAAAATAGGCTTTACTGTCAGTACATTTGAAATAGCGCGCAAACAAATTCCACACATGTCAGAATCAAATGTTGAGATGTGTTTGTGTGATTGTTTCCAACGTGTATTTGTTAGACAAGGCTGAGAACCCATTCCAGCATATAATTTTACTGTGTTTAAATCTGAGTGTTCCCTTATTTATTTCCGTCAGTATATATACAATGTATTTTTGCGTGTTTGAAAATTTAATTTTTTAAATTAAACTGTCATCAACGAAACATAACATGAAACATACCATTGTGGGTATTACAAAATATTGTAGTTTCATACCGAAGAATATGAAGTATATTTGCGTCCATTTTAAGTGTGGTCGGGTTCGGTGACTTGGTATTCCAACGTTGTGGATCTTTGCTCGTAATATCAATCACTGGCTTGTCCAGGCAGATTATTTACAGGCCGACATCACGTGGTTGGAATATTGCTGAATGCGTCGATAAACAACAAACAAAATACCAAAAGAAACAAAGTAATGCCACGTTGGTCAATACAAGAAACTGCGATCAAAACAGAATATCAACGTTAAGGATTGCGCTCGGTTTGAAATTATCGAAATACCCGATCTTCAATGTAGGGACACTTATTAACTGGCCAATATTGTTTAACAATTAATAATTTCTAACGTAAATAGCTGTAATTATAGTATATGGTGATCTATGTACAATATAAATATACAAACAAGCGTGCAGAATTACAGTTAGGACATTAATTATTTATTTTATTTTGTCCATAATTCTATTCGACTTAATGACTGAGCTACACATTTCTCCTCTTCCTTGTCTTCCTCCTCATACATAAAATGTCCAAGCTGAAAAATAAACAAACAAATGTCATGTACAACTAATGATATTTACCTATTTCTAATTACAAATAAACAATCAACAAAGATCAATTAATCCGCCTATCGACGACCAGGCGTCATTCTGTTAAACAAACCTATTTGACAAGACAAAAAAATCCAGTGCTGTTGTATTTTGGCGCAATCGTTGTTGTTTGTTTTGAAAGGGATTATATAGAGATTGATTACTACTGAATTGGATTAAAAAGTGTCATTTTAATTGTTTGGATAGATGATTTAAGTCAAGGTATCCTGTGTATGCAATCAGGGTGTCTCGTGTTTATTTCAGGGTTAATAGCATGATTCGGTGAAATTAGTTTTACTCTGATTGACTGATGGGGGATTTTAGAAAGGAACTTGTTTCAGAACTTATCGAACGTAAGCAGAAAATTATCTTTTTTCGGACAAACAGTGTAAATGAACATACATATGTACATGTATTCGTTTCCCTCTTTGGATCTTACAGCAGTGCTTGATATGTGCGTAAAACAATAATATCTTGGCTCATAAGTCGAAAGATTAACTTGCCCTAAATAAACATTCGAATTATGAATGAAGTATATATATCTCAGTTAAGGTTTAAATATTTACACATAGTTTTGTTTTCTTGGCATAATCAAACAGGAGACGAAGCATTGTTGAGGTTTGGGGGTAGGGGGTCTGGTTGTAGAAGGGGGTGAGTTGAAAGAAAATATGAATATTAAATGATGATATGTTCCTATCGATTTTTTTTTTCATTTTAATAATCACCAACGATTGCTTCAAGCTATTAAGAGTGTCATGTTAGATTAGCTAGTGAAATGTTTATCTGCTGCTATTAATACTGAATAAAGTGTTAATAGACAATAATCCTGCCAAGTTGTCTTTATCACTAAAGGCGTACCATTACAAATAAATCACAACCCTCCGGTGAAATGTACTAATGTTTATTTCGTATATACACTGTAATCGAACTGACACTCGTGATTGTTTCCAATTACATGCAGTAAAGAATCGGCATTGAATGAGTCCCAACACCGTCGTATTGTGTCCTCCACAGCTCTCCCCAAAGAACCACTCGCCCTAAAAACGTCTCCCTATTGTCTTAAGCGAAAACCGCCAGCGGCCATCTTTAAAAATCATCTCGGGTATAGCACTGCTGGGGCCGAAGGTCACCAGTGTGAAACGTCAACAGTTTGTGCGTAATTGCATCACTTAAACAAAAGAAACTGACGTAGTCTGTGTACTCTTGAGTGTTTTGGCATGTTGCCTCTTGAGACTTGTGGAATGACAGTTTATGGTTTACCTACTCCTTGTAGTGATAGCGCTTGCAGCAAATGTCACTGTATTGGATCAGCATGTTTATGTTCTGACACGCTTGTTACGAAATTCTTTTAATAATGTAAACATGTGTATGTTTATTTTCTTTCATTAAGAGAGGATGTTGTCTGGATTAAACGGAAGATGACGTCCGGGGTATGTTCATGAGACGTGCCTTGGCTCCAGCTGAGATAAAAGATGAAGATGCGATGATTTGAGATGAGATCGCTTTGGCTGCAGTTGAGGAAGTGGATTAGGGTGCCTTAGCTACAGTTGACGTGTAGAGTAGAGATCATGGCTAGTGTTGAGACAGTAGATTCAGATGATTTAACTACAATTGATGAATAGATTCAGATGTATTAGCTACAGTTCGGGAATAGATTCAGATGTATTAGCTACAATTGAGGAATATATTCAGATGTATTAGCCACAGTTGATGAATAGATTCAGATGTATTAGCTACAGTTGAGTAATAGATTCAGATGTATTAGCTACAGTTGATGAATAGATTCAGATATATTAGCTACAGTTGAGGAGTAGATTCAGATGTATTAGCTACAGTTGAGGAATAGATTCAGATGTATTAGCTACAGTTGAGGAATAGATTCAGATGTATTAGCTACAGCAGAGGAATAGATTCAGATGTATTAGCTACAGTTGAGGAATAGATTCAGATGTATTAGCTACAGTTGGGGAATAGATTCAGATGTATTAGCTACAGTTGAGGAATAGATTCAGATTTATTAGCTACAGCTGAGGAATAAATTCAGATGTATTAGCTACAGCTGAGGAATGGATTCAGATGTATTAGCTACAGTTGAGAAATAGATTCAGATGTATTAACTGCAGATGGGGAGTAGATTCAGACGCATTAACTACAGTTGAGGAGTAGATTAGGACGCATTAACCACAGTCGAGGAGTAGATTAGGACGCTGCTAGGGACAAGATACTGCAACAACTAAGACATTAAAGTAGAACGCCTTGGCAACAAAAGATTTTTGAGATAGCAAACGTGGACGCCTTGACTGTGTTTGAGATACCAGTAACAATGCTATTGTTAGTTAAGTTTAATATTTTGTTCATTAATGATTATAGAGATACACATCAGGAAAATAATAACAGGAACATGTACGTACATTTGTACGTGAAAGACTGTATCGTAACAAGTTGTCAACAAATTGGTTTAGCTTTCCAGTGCAGATGCTCTGTATGGTAAATGCTCCGGATTGAGGTACATGTCAGTCTGATTTTCACGCTCTCAATAGATGCTTCATAATTAGTAATTGAAGCAATTAACTTCAAAATTCCTTCAATTCCACACACAAATGATAATATTGAAATCGCAATACAATTCATCGCTGTCGTGCGTACAATTAAATTCAGAAATATATGTAAATGCTTACGATACAAGTTAATTCCGTTTTGTGTGAATAATATTAACGTTTCTTTATCTGACCCATAAGACGAGTTTACACTCCCAGTTTTAAGAAATACAAAAAAAACAAATCATGTCTAAAGTGAATCGATGACACCTTTCTTTTAGCGAAAGCGCATCTCAACAATCTTTCAATGATACTGGTGATATATTCCACATGACTTGTAACAAACTAAGGATGACACCACTGTCTCTAATCGCCCGGAGTCAAGCTATTATCCCCTATCCGAAGACAGTGGGCCGCGAACGTCCCTTATTGTTCATGTTGGTTTAGCCGGATCAACAAGCACGGGTAATAAAATGACTCGACACCGCTGTAGGTCAACTGATAATGAGACGCCATATTGTTTACACCAATACAAGCGTTAAACAGCCTGGTAAACACCGTACTTTTATTCATTGGATGAAAGAAAGGCTGTATTATTCAAATTTCAGAGAACAGCCCGTAAATGCAACATTTTCATGGGCATCTAAAGTAATTTAAAAGCCATGATTGACTTTAGGTGTGCCTTTTGGTGGAGGGAGCAGATTAGCGTTGCAATTACCCACCAAGGTTTATTTGTTGATGTTTTCTGGTTGACGGGAAATGAAGAGTTTTTTTCATTTCAACCTGTTGCCGAGGGATTATATGAAACAAAACATAATCCCCCCGTAATGACAAGGCGGGAAAGTATGACATATTGTAACAATGTTCATGGTTTTACTGCTTACCCTTGCACCGCAGATGTCCATGGGAGGAAAGATGACACGGGGCATAGGTTACCTGAAGCACTGTGATCGCAGGTTGATAGTGAGTGAGTGAGTGAGTATGGTTTTACTGCCTATCCCTGCACCGCAGATGTCCATGGGAGGAAAGATGACACGGGGCATAGGTTAACTGATGCACCGTGATCACAGGTTGATAGTGAGTGAGTGAGTGAGTGTGTATGGTTTTACTGCTTATCCCTGCACCACAGATGTCCATGGGAGGAAAGATGACACGGGGCATAGGTTACCTGATGCACTGTGGTCGCAGGTTGATAGGTACAGGAAAATTGTCTCCCTTGTAGCAGAGATGAAGAAAACGGCCATGACGAGATTGGGGTTAGATTAGGGGCCGCTGTGTTTTAAAAATATAGCTACAGACAATTGTTGTTGTTTTTTCTCACTCCTGTACAACGTATACATTTCATTTGTTACATATGTACGTATATTCAACGTACATATCTTTCATTATGTGAATTATAAGAGAGACAAAATAAAAAAGGAACAATTCAAACAATTTTTTTAAAATGCAGCATGCGTTATGTGTATAAAATACCTTTTCTTGAGAGCTACAAATTTAAGCGTAGTGGATCAGCTGATAGCTTGTCTGACGGAGGTGTGTGGGATTTGTGTAGTTTGTTTAAGGGCGCAATAGCTAGCTCACTGTTTTTGTTTAGGTTTGTTGACGTTTATTTCTTAATTCTCATGACCTACCCGCCCCTACAATTGCCACCACCAATATTAACAAAATATTATCTTTTTTTCGACTCATATTTCATCGTGCAGCGGATTCCTACTTTTTGCACACATCATGGATATAATGTGTCAGATTCGGAGGAGAACATTGTCGTGTTCACCATGGCCTGTCTCTACATACGTGAGCTTTGTGCCTCGGGGGACACAAACAAACGCGGTCAAGTGGTGCTATAGAATTGAGTTTTTAAAAAACTAGTTGTATTTTCTGAAAGAAATATGAATATAAAATAGAACCTCCATTGCTTACCAATATTTGAAAACAACACGGAACAAGATATATGTTTTTATTTGGCCTTAGGAATATGTTAAGCTGTTAAATGAAAGATAAATTAGGGGGAGCATTTACATTGGTTATATGGGGCGGTGGGGTAGCCTAGTGGTTATAGCGTTCACTCGTCACGCCGAAGGCCCGGGTTCCATTCCTCACACGGGTACTACGTGAAGCCAATTTCTGATGTTACCAGCCGTTATGTTGCTGTCATATTGCCCAAACGCTCACTCACTGCTTATATCTAGACCCGTGAAGATCCGGAGTCTTCTGCACCCCATGCTTACCGTAAAAGGTGACTATGCTTGTCGTAAGAGGCGACTAACCGGATCGGGTGGTCAGGCTCGCTGACTTGGTTGATGCATGTCATCGTATCCCAATTGCGTGGATCGATGCTCATGATGTCAATTACTGGATTGTCTGGTCCAGACTCGATTATTTACAGACCGGAATATAGCTGGAATATTGCTGAGTGCGGCGTTAAACAACAAACAAACAAACAAACCAAAAGCTTATATCTATATCCCTGCTCTAACAAGAAGAAAGGCATTACACAAGTTACCCTAATTTTTAATCAAAAGCGTGAGGGGGCACGGATGGCCCAGTCGTCTAAGGCGCCACGATTCACTGAGCAGAGTTGCGTCCCTTGGGCACGCCAGAAACCTATGATTGTGGGTTTGAATCCCGGTTCGCCCCGATTATGTTTCTAGATTTGTCAGCGCCATACCCGTGCTCGTGGGTTTCACCGAAGTGGAAAACGTCTGAGACCCGCATCACTGCGGGCTTTCCTCCCACATTAAGCTGACACGCCGTGATATAACTGGAATAATGTTAAGAGCGGCGTTAAACCCAACCCAACTCACTCACTCAAAAGCGTGACGAGCGAACACTTAATCCACTGTAATTCGACACTGGTCTATGCCGGTGGTGGTAGTGGTTGGTTGATAATTGTTGTGACCATATAAGACAAAAGCGATGACCACAACATCATGACAAAATGCATACGAAATTGCAGTTTTGTTGGTGTTGAAAGAGCTGTAGATCATGTCGTTGGTGATGTTGATGACCACAGGGTTGATAGTGGCTATGAATAATAATCATAATAGCTATACGATTGTATGGTAGTAGAAAAGGCCACAACTGTTCGAGGCTGCTAAAAGTCATTCGATTTTTTAATTAATAGCAAAATCAACACAATACAATATCAGCTATATCTTTTTTAAATTTATGATTTCTACAAAAACTCAAGTTCTTCATCCACATGTAACTACTCCCCAAAAAGTTTAATTCTAACACCGCCCCTGGCAGACTCATCTGAACAATTACGAAAAAAATAAACCATTAATCAAAATAGATTACCAGTAATTTCATTAACAAAGCTATCTATGACAATACGTCACAATAATGTGTGACAAGGTAATATGGGATTAGCGCTATAGATAAATGTTTAGATAATCTCTAAGCAGCTTTAATGCATCTAAACATTGTTTCAGCCTTTAACTGTTCTTTTAAACAATGCCTAGCAGTCGGGCTAATTATCCGATACACATTAAGCTCATTAAACTATCAGAGGATGAAATTTACAGCTTTCGGCGGTACAGCTTCAAACACAGTGTCCACAGCTGACGGCAATGATGGGAGTTCGTGAACACCAAGTTAAACACAATGGACGTTCATACCCTCAAGTCATTGTGTATATCTCTTCGTTTTCATTAGCTTCCCGAATGTTCGGATTGTTTTACATTTCATTTTTCTTTTTTTTCTTCTTTTTTTCCCCAAAATATATGTACACATACAGCAATTAGCAAGTGTCGTATATATCACAGAGTAATCATACCACCACAAGCATTTCCTTGCAGAGAAGGGGTTATTCGTACCAGCATACCATTAGTGCTTATATACACATACACGGTTATTACAATCTTTTTTTGCATTTCTTGGACCAGTTTGTAATACGTCCAGTCACTCAAATTCTTCGACTGAAACATGGTCATATTTATGAAATTGTACAAATACAAGTGATATTTAATGTTCTGATGTTCATATAATCTCACTATTTTCATATAACTTCATATGTTCATATAATCTTGTTAATATGATAGTATTCATATAACCTCGTCTATATGTTCATATAACCTTATCAGTATGTTCATGTAGCATCAATATGTTCATATAACCTCATCAGAATATACATATAACCTCATCAATATGTTCATATAACCTCATCAATATGTTCATATAACCTCATCAGAATATACATATAACCTCATCAATATGTTCATATAACCTCATCAATATGTTCATATAACCTCATCAATATGTTCATATAACCTCATCAATATGTTCATATAACCTCATACAGAATGTACATAGAACCCCAGTAGGCTTACATGACCTCAATATGTCCATATAACCTTTATATGTTCACATAACTTTATCCATTTGTTCATATAACCTCATCAATATGTTCATATAACCTAATCAGTATGTTCATGTAGCATCAATATGTTCATATAACCTCATCAGAATATACATATAACCTCATCAATATGTTCATATAACCTCATCAATATGTTCATGTAACCTCATCAGAATGTTCATATAACCTCATCAATATGTTCATATAACCTCATCAATATGTTCATATAACCTCATACAGAATGTACATAGAACCCCAGTAGGCTTACATGACCTCAATATGTCCATATAACCTTTATATGTTCACATAACTTTATCCATTTGTTCATATAACCTCATCAATATGTTCATATAACCTAATCAGTATGTTCATGTAGCATCAATATGTTCATATAACCTCATCAGAATATACATATAACCTCATCAATATGTTCATATAACCTCATCAATATGTTCATGTAACCTCATCAGAATGTTCATATAACCTCATCAATATGTTCATATAACCTCAATATGTTCATATAACCTCAATATGCACACATAACCTCTCAATTTGTGCATATATAAGCTCAATATGTTCCTCAATATCAATTTGTTCCTAAAACCTCGCCAGTATATTCATATAAAATTATCAGTATGTTCTTCTAGCATCAGTATGTTCAGATAACCTCTCAGTGTGTACATACAACCTCTCAAACCATGCATATAATCTCAATATATATATAGGCTTAATATGTGCATATAACCTCACAATATGCCCATACAAACCTTTCAATATATACAGAAAACCTCATTATGTTCATATAACCTCATTATGTTCATATCACCTCATTATGTTCATATAACCTCAGTATGTTCATATAACCTCATTATTTTCATATAACCTCAGTATGTTCATATAACCTCATTATGTTCATATAACCTCAGTATGTTCATAAAAAACGTGGAAGGGTGGCAAAGCCATAAAGGTGGTTCAGTGTAATGTAAATATATGTTGACTTATGGCTAATTGGTCCCTTTTATACCTGAAACGACATTTAATAAAACATTACACCTTTCACGTAAATACTATTATCGTACGACCAATTTACGCCGATTGTTTTAGTTATACAGGTGTTAGGCGTTCACCATTTCAGAGAAACCCATGAGCACGGGTATGGTGTTGACAAACCTAGAAACATAATCAGACCAATATCAGTCATCGGATTTTGGTATAACCAAGGGACGCAATTACAGCTAATTGCGGCGCCTTATGTGACTGTATCATCCCTTCGCCCCACTCCTTGTAAAGCCCCGACCCTCACACTCGTCAACTCGTGCGTCAAGCATTAATACCGTGCTATTCTACGCTAGAATACCCACGGGGTCAAGCCAAGGGACCCAGACAACGTAGAACACCGATAATGGTATCACAAACTGTACCACAGGGACTCGAACCCGAACGGCTTGCACGGATGAGTGCATAGAACATCACAGATCTGTATGTTTCTTTTTTTTTAGTTTTCTGGAATTTCTGTGATTTTTGAAGCGATTTTCTTTGGTACTTGACATTCCAAATGGAATAACATTAAGCAGCACGACATCGCCACTCGCACGATCGCCATTAAACTTTTAAACTTTTGAAAACTTGTTATACTTCTTTTTCTATTCAAGATTCCCTTACGTGGGCGAATCGTCTCATCTTGAAATATTTCTGACAAACTTAAAGTATTTCAAAGGTCAGATGTACTTAAGAGTTGCGTCACTGAAACAACACGGATTACAAGCACGCGTTACCTTGTCAATAAACGTTTTCTTGATACGCTATAGTAGCCGCGATGCGCGCTAACTACAGCCAAGCGAATAAACACCACTGATGGAAACATAAAGGGGAAACATTGCCTCTTTTTCAGTTGCACCTGAACATGCAGAGGGGTGAATCACTTTCCCCTCTAGGGGCACCCCCCGATCACCCGTGACCTCTCCTGACCCCCCGCGGGACCCCTCACAGGTGTGCCAGCGCCGTGTGTTTTCCGCTCGCTCCGTGCTAACCTTCAGTGGTTTGAGGCGGGCGGTCGGATGGTCCCCTCGGTGTTTGCACGTCTAGTTTCCGTGTTAGCTAAACACCAGCGTAGGGTGGTTGGTTATCTTTACAAACATTGGCAACAAAATAGCACATTGAAGATCACGAATTATCCGCGCTAACACAGTTTTATCTGTTTAGCGCCTTGTTGCGGCAAAATGAACCCGTGGGATGAGGTAAGCACAGAGAGATCTCGCAAACAAGGTGTATTTTCATTTTACCTGAATCGCGGGGCATAGATCAAAAAGAGAAGATGAAAGCCCGAGACCGCCCAGGTGTGTTGAGAGACGATACTTTGTAGGAGAAGGGGGGAATAATAATATTTCATCAGTGTCTCCCTACACCCTGTATTATACAGCACCCCGACTGACTTACATTACCCCTCTGTGTTCTACAGCTGTAATATACAGCGTAGGTATGTACACAGTTCGGCTGTTCGACTGTCAAGTGTCTCAAAACATGAGAACATTATTGATCGAAGGAAGAAAAAATGTCTCTTTGGAATCTTTCGATAGGCCTTTTTTACGAGTATATTTTTATACCCTGTTAAAAAGTTTGAAAGAGTGACAATCGAGACAACGAGGACACCGAGAACATTGATAATGGGAGGTCGTTTATTTTGTTGGCTGCACTCGTCTCGGTGAATATGTTTAAAGAAAAATCTACGGGAGGGGGAAAGGGATATAATGGAAAAGCGTATCTGGTTTCATCGACCCTCTTATAGGGCGGCGGGGTAGCCTTGTGGTTAAAGCGTTCGCTTGTCATGCTGAAGGTCCGGGATCGATTCCTCACCTGGGTTCATGTGACCCCCGCACTGATATGGCTGGAATAATGATAAACGTGGCGTAAAAACATTCTCACTCGCTCACCCTCATCATCATGATAAATTTGATGAGCAATTATCAGCCACATGGGAAGCGCCGATGAAGCGTAACGGTTAAGCGTTCGCGAAGGACGCACCAGGTCAAGGATTTAATCCAAATATGAATACACAGTTTGGTGCCTACATGGATTATTGATGCCATATGTTGTACGATTTCGGCTTTTACTTGACATAGTCTTCCGCTTGCCGTATTCAACGGGTATTTACAACTTTTTGAAGTCTCATTTGGCACTTGGTATGATAGACAAGGAAGATAGTTCTATGGTTATACATCTTCTTTATTGCCATGACTGCCTCGTTTCGGTTTAGAGGCAAGCGCCGTTATCCAGAACCTGCGTTTTACGCTTGTACACGTTTGACAAGGTGTTTATTGGAAGTACAGGCAGATCGTGGTGGTGTTTCACTCTTTTATGTACATTGAGCGCGGCTTTACAATAACATGCACAAGAACTGAGGTTGTTTAGATTTGGATATAATCAAGCTGCCCTTGTTGGGATTGGTTTGGGAGCGTCAAACGCCGATGTAGAAATGTGCCCTCCATTCAAGACCACCCCTTGTCGAGGCTGTTTACTCTCTGATGTGGACGTTTTATATTTATTTCGGTATTTTTTAATTATTTAATACCCAGGGTATATACAAATTTACAAATACCGATCCTAGATTTACCTACAAGTGAAATATTATCCTCACAAAAGTTGTCTTAGCCATCGACTGGGTAGAAATGTTAAAAATAAATAATCAACGAATCGGGTGAAACAAGGAAAAAACAAACTATGACTCATATGAATTCAGTAGTCTTAATTACCGCGCTACGGGTGCAGTGACGTAGACAATGGTGTGTATATGATCATAAGCTGCCATGATGATTGTTCCACAACTGCTACAGAGGATATGTGCCCTAGGGCCAGTGTAGCAAGATCTTCATCGCATAATTTTACTAGGCCTAATTCATCATAAACATGACAAGCATAGAGAATAAACTGTTGCTACACCGCTCATCCCTGCCCCAGGTACAGAGGTTACAATAGCGTTATCTTCACGCCTCATCACGTGATACGATCCCCGGGGTACAAGGAATGCACCATATTTCCCGTCATGCCTCGGCCCAGCCCTCAGGCAATAGTGATAAAACTTGACTCGAAGAGACAATAATTAGAGTTGCAAAGTAATGGTCGCCATCTTGAAGTTTTCCCAACGCTGTATGAAACAAGCCATGTGATTGGCTACCTGGTCGTTTCTTCATCCGGGCTTTTTGTAAGATACTTATGATAATAATTAGATCTAATCTGTAATTTTCATGGTGAATGAATTTTGCCGTAAGCAGTATTCGGTTGAGCTTATGGCACTGATAACAGATTAAATACTCGTGATACAATGATATTCGTACATTGCACAACTTAAAGTTGTGTCGACATTATTGGTCAGCTGGTAAACGATACAATCAATGTTGCTTTAATTTGGTTTGCGTAACAGACTATATTCCATCCATGTTTGCATGACATAATGTACATAACTTATCAAGCAACATGTCATCTGAATATTATTAGGTTCATTGTCTATATCACATTTATCTCTCATCACTGTTTTGGCGAGATTTTCGGCAATATCGCAATGAGGTATTTATTTATAGTGACAGCATTTGGCCGTGACAACATATGGCTAAACCGCTTTCTGTTGTTTTAAAGCCTTAGTAGAGAAACGTGGTGAAAGTCAAGTCAACTCCAGCTCCTAGAGTCAGGGTTGCGATATAGAATAAAAGATAATATTTTATTTATGTGTACTCATGGTGTCCTCGCATATCCGAGGAAGGTTTGAACATGTGTACTGGTGCAATGAAGTCATGTTTTCACAATCGGCGGGACTTGTTTGAGTTAAAACAGTTAAGTGCTGATATAGGCAACCGCATTGCTTACCACACAGCTGGCACATCTAGGGGCTGGGCAGAAACAGGAAACCAGTTTAATAACCCGAATTACAGAACGATACCGGTTTTGATAATTCCTCCACATCACAATTAAATAGGGACATAGATGGGTCATTTGTCAGTTGGAGCAAATTTGGTTCAATTCTTTCAAAACTATCTTTGTTTGCAAACCCTCATAGTGATATGCAAATTAGCAGTAATACTGTTACAATGACGTCAAGACCTAGGCTGAAATAGGTTCTGAAGGGTGCCCACGTGTACCAATTCAGTTGAAATTCATGTTGCACTGGTTGATTGAACCTCTGGTCGATAAATAGGGAGAATGAGTTCAGTAGTTCAATTTAATTCTGGACAACCGCGCGCAAATGTTAGTTAAATAGACTGGTTATTTGTAAAAATGGCCACATTCGAATTTAATTCTTTAATCTAATTTATCCTTTTTAGGTGGTGCAAATGAATGTGATGCAAGTGAATCTTGTAGCAGAAAAGGCAGTGTGGACATCAAACTGAAAGCGTTAACTTCAATACCCTCTGTGTTTTCCCTTTTCCACAGATGTAAACAGAAAACGTCCACGCCAGAGAGTAACCAGCCTCGACAAGGGGTGGTCTTGAATGGAGGGCACATTTCTGCATCGGCGTTTGACGCTCCCAAACCAATCCCAACAAGGGCAGCTTGATTTTATCCAAATCTAAACAACCTCAGTTCTTGTGCATGTTATTGTAAAGCCGCGCTCAATGTACCTGAAAGAGTGAAACACCACCACGATCTGCCTGTACTTCCCATAAACACCTTGTCAAACTTGTACAAAGTAAAACGCGTCCATCCTTCAGAAACAATTCCAGACCTGACAGTTAGTTTGTGTGTGGTTGTCACCCATCAATGACAAACTCCCATGGCTGTCAACTTCTCAATAAGGCTAAAAGCAAGAAAACCCTATAGAATGAATCTAACATCTATTCCATTGGTACCCAAAGAGTTAGGTGGTCAATACAACCTTATAACTCTTCACTCTTTTTCTCGTTAGCGTTGGGATACTTAAAAAACTGTCCTTGCTGACCCCCGCCAGATGTACGGTCTCGGGGGTGGAGTGGGAACCCGGGGGGTGACCTCGACTTGATACTGACCAGTAAGTACACATGTTGTATGTCGTTTGTCTACTTAAGCGTAAACAGCTTATCCCGCAACATATTACCTTATCAAATATCGATAAACTGACAGCGGTCGCGGTATATGCCCATACATTCTAGCTATTCAGCGATGAATACCCGTACGGTCGATTTGTTCCGCATGGGCTGTGACGTCCCAGGGTACCCTAGCTTATGCTGGTTCATTTATTTGCAATGATTGTCCGTGATATTTGTCAATATGACTGGCAAAAACGAGCCCATACACACACCGACAATCAATTTCACTACGGTAGATAGCACTACCAGTTTCTTTGAGACTTCCGCCGAAAAAAGTAGTCCTCGCTCTCCTAATCTGGCATTGATTAATGAGTATCGGATATCTTTGATACATCCTTACAAGGCTATATTGCTAGCTTCTCTAAAGATCAAACACCACAAGCACAAAACCATGTAGTACGGTTTCGTTTCGGCACTGTAATCCGATTCAGCTTTTGGATGACATGAAAGTTTGGAATCTCAATATGCTTACACTGTTACATTGTACAAGAAGGATTAAAGTAAATGTGTATTTATGAAAACACTCGTCACCACGGGCCTGAATTCGGATTCATAACAGAAATTAATCTGAAAAGTAAATGCCTTAACACTTCAGCAGCTGACATGATGAGGTCACACATACGCCATTAGAAGTTTACCTTGTCCCAGATATAAGAGGTATCATTTTATGACGACGGTTACACCTTGTTAATGACAAAATGAATTTAAAGTACTTTTCACAATAAGACTCTTTCCTTCCTTGGTTTATTTTATGGCATCATGCTGTGAGTCCATTTTCGAACTGAATGAAGACGGTACAATTTGATGGGTGAGTTTATTGCCACACGCAGCCGTTAAATAGGGCTCCATTTTTAGTGTAGCCTCACTGCATTGACGTTGCTAAAAGATCGTGTTATAGGCAGGAGTAAAAGAAAAGACTCTCTGGTTAATGTGATACTGTAGCCGCAAGACAGCTTTTGGTCGGGTAGGGATAGTAGCGTAGGTTAAATGTGGTTCGGGTAGTGGTGTAGTGTTAAGGGATGGGGATAGTTGTGTAGTGTTATTGGGATGGGGATGGAAGTGTAGTGTTAATGGGGTGGGGATAGTTGTGTAGTGTTAATGGGATGGGGATAGTAGTGTTAATGGGATGGGGGTAGTGGTGTAGTGTTAATGGATGGGGATAGTGGTGTAGTGTTAATGGATGGGGATAGTGGTGTAGTGTTATTGATAGGTTGGAAATAGTGGTATAGGAATAATGGTATGGGTTTAATGGGTTGGAGATAGTAATGTATTTTAATGGGTGGGGATAGTTGTGGTTATAGGTTGGGAATAGTGATGTAGGGATAGTGGTAACGGTTTAATAGGTTGGAGATAGTAGTGTATTTTAATGGGGTGGGGATAGTAGTGTACGAAAAGTGGTATTGTTTAATGGGATAAGGATAGTCGTGTATTGTAATGGGATGGAGATAGTAGTGTAGTGTTAATGGAATTGGGATAGCAGTGTACGAATAGTGGTATTGTTTAATGGGATGGGGATATTAGTGTATTGTAATGTGATGGGGATAGTAGTGTATTGTAGTGGGAGGGGGGTAGCAGTGTAGTGTTAATGGGTCGGGGACACTGGTATAGATTTAATTGGTTGGAGATAGTAGTGTATTTTTAATGGGTGGGGATGGCTGTGTATGGTTAACGGGGTGGGGGTAGTGGTGTAGGGTCTATAGGGTAGGAATAGTGTTTCAGAGCGGGTCTCGTTTGTTTGTTTGTGTGTTTGTTTGTTGTAGAAAGACGCACTCAGCAATATTCAAGCTATATGACGACGTTCTGTAAATAATCGAGTCTTGGCCAGACAGTCCAATGATTCACATCATGAGCATCGCTGAGTTTTCATCAGTTATGGCGATTGCCATGATCACTTATGAATGAGTGAGTGAGTATGGTTTTACGCCGCTTTTTGCAATATTCCAGCAATATCACAGCGGTGGACACCGAAAAATGATCTGCACACATTGTACCAATGTGGGGAATCGTACAACAGATGGCATCAATAATACATGTAGGCATCAAATGTGTATTCATATTTGGATTAAATCCTTGACCTGGTGCGTTATTGGCGTAGAACGCTATACCGCTACGCTTCAATGGCGTCTCCCAAGCTGGTAAAGTGGCTGATAATTGATCATCAAGTCTATCATGCTGATAACGGTGAGTGAGTGAGAATGTTTAACGCCACTTTTAGACAATATTCCAGGGGGACACCGAAAATAAACTTCACACTTTGTACGCATGTAGGGAATCGAACCCGGGTCTTCGGCGTGACAAGCCAACGCTTTAACCACAAGGCTAGCCCACCGCCCCAATTTATGAATGCCTTAACTCTGGTAACAGTGTTAATATACATTAATTCTGACATGCGTGGGCCAGGTTTTACGCCGCTCTTTAGCAATCTTCCCCAATATCAAGGCGGGGGACACCAGAAATGGCTTCATACACTGTACCCATGTGGGGACTCAAACCCGGGCCTTAGGCGAGATGAGAGAATAACTTTAACCACTCGGCTACCTCACCGCCCCACACTGATATGAAAATGGGTATAGACAATGACGTTGGTCCTATCTACTCGTAAACGTAGGTATACACTATAGTGAGTGAGTTTGGTTTAACGGCGCTTTTAACATTATTCCAGTTATATCACGGCGTGTCAGATTAATGTGGGAGGAAAGTCCGAAGTGATGCAGGTCTCAGACGTTTACCACTTCGGTGAAACCCACGAGCACGGGTATGGTGCTGACAAACCTAGAACAATAATTGGGGCGAACTGGGATTCGAACCCACAATCATAGGTTTCTGGCGTGCCCAAGGGACGCAACTCTGCACAGCGAATCGTGGCGCCTTAGACGACTGGGCCACCCGTGCCCCGGTATATAATATAAACGAATGAGAACTCCACGTATACAGTACAAAGTTCGCTTTATGAAAAAAAACGGTTTGATAATCTTACAACATTTCAGCTCGTGGAACACATTTATAAACTACAACGTATATCAGATTTGATTGATTGCTCGTATATCTACTCTCGTCTTGGTGGTCTATAATCAAGATTAAGGTATCAAAAAATAGACAGATGTGAAACGGCAATCACGTTGACCTCACACTATAATCTATTGCAGCTGCCAGCAATTCGTGTTCGCTGTACGACATAAACACTAATCCGAGTGTCAATACACAAAAGGAACTGGGGAATTGGTTACTTAAAAAACCTTGATCTCCAATTCTGTTCTGTCCGCCATTTTGGAAACGTTGCGACCCCTTGCAGCAACGTGTAACACGCCTCGCCTTGAGAGGAATACCCATGTCAAACTGGCTAAGCCCGATGCAATTGTTTAAAAGTCTGACATGATAAATGTACACCCTTTCCGATGTCAAGTGATTGTTTGGTTGGTATATATCGTGAAACGTGTGAGTTTGGAGCTGTCGGAGTGATAAGACTCATCTTAAAACGGGCAGCCATGTTGACATCATGTCAAACATGCCCGGAGCTCCTGCCACCAGGGGGCGCTATGGCGGCAAAGCATGCCGGGATGGCGGTCGGGTTTCTCCAGAGAAAAGTATCCCCCGGATCGTTATCGTGGTGCAATCATGACCGAATATGTAATACAAATGACAAGCTTATGTTCCCGTTGTGGCTTCAGAGGTAGTCTACATGAGCTCGGGTTTCGTGGGAATAGTTAGGATCGTGATCGAGCTCATTGGACCACCTACGGCCCAGGATTTGAAAATCCACGAACCTTGTTAGCGTGTGCAGGAGATGGTCTTATGTAAAAACACAAACATGCTCCTACAAACGACAAGCTGGTTATAGGTGCGAAATATGGCCATTTATCTTGTTAAACAAGAATCATGCCGTGACACTGGTTGGACTCACCGCATGGACTTTAGACTTCTAACAAACAATTCTTTTATATTATCAAGCCTCGCTATGAATTCTGGTAGAATAACTGACAACGGAATTCTCTGCCAGTAAATACATCATCTTTTCCTACAACCGAAAATGACGTGTACATATGATACACAAAAGAAGTTAAGAACATCCCATGTTTTTCATATGGCTATGGTTACCCTATCATGGCTGGTGGGTATTGCAACACACAGCCTTCCACAGTGGATGTTCTTTCACTTGGTATTCAACTAGAATTCATATTTGAATACTGCGTGATTCTTCGAGGTGTTTTATTTGCCATGCTAAATACTTCACTAGCAGCGTTCCAGTTTATATATGATATAGTTAATATTTCCAGTTAATATAGTTTGATATATATGAATGTCCTTAATTTGTAGACATATTTTATGTGTAGTTTATTCTCAATTTACTTCCAAGGATACTTTGGCGCCCCTCGCCGGAATATTTTGGAATTTTGCTAAAAACGACGAAAATACAGACTCACTCTCCCTGATGATTCCAATGAATGATACTCCGGGCGTTCTATAAATAGCTTTACACAGCAACAAACCGTACTCACTCATATTCAACCTAAGATTTCATAGGAAAGATGTTATGGCGCAAATATTCTTCTTTCTTACACACTCAGGAGTCTAAAATATTCCATTTCCCCCTATTTTCATCTTGAAACCGATAATTCGAAAACCCCAAGACATTCTATGTTCAGGGAATGCTGTTTCTCAGCAATAAACAGGATTACGAGTTGCATCGCGTATGTTACAGAACTGTTAAGTGACATGTCCAACTTGCAAGACCTATTAACCAAACATTCAATGGCTGAGCAAAATGCGCGAAAGAATACCCATGATAAAGCTATATGCAGCATGGACTCAATGGTCAACTTGCTGACAATAACTCGATATAACTGCGAGGACGATAGTTCAAAAGAGATTCAAAAACATTGTCTTCGAAACATCTTTTTCAAGCAGATTTATTTGAATACGCCAACACGTTCTATGTCCCGTGACGCTGTCAGGGAGAAACACGTTTACCAGGAGCATTGCAAATAACTGCGATTATGCTATTCCAAGAGATATTACATTATATTCCAAATGTCGCTTTAAAAAACATGAGACTCGTTCCTTCATAGTTACACAAACATGTTCCTCTACAGCTTAGGTTGAATAAAGATGGAGACAGAAATAGTTTCGAGAACGTATAAATATGAGTATACAATTATCAAATCACTTTGAATAACACTTTTCTGTAATCAATGAAACATTTATTAAAAAAATATTCTTAAACAGAAATTTGAATTGACACCTTGAAAAAATCTCCAATACCACAGGGTACAACCTGTTCTGTTCCGTAGGAACATTCCTCATTGAGCTACCACAGTGTCAAAAATAGTATACGTTCGTCTATTATACCCCGGCAGACATTGTCATTTAATAAATCATACAATTTCTATCTTCTGGTATGCACTTGTTGCTATAAAATATAAATGCTCATACAAAATATATTTTGATGATGATTGTTTCCATCGTGTCAGTTAAAATTTAGGTCCATTTTTACAGGATGACAAAAAAAAACGAAATAATAAAATAAATATAGAAAAGTCGAAGAAGCTGTGTATTAGGAATCTGACAAATTCAATATTTCTACAACAAATTCCACACCGTTGTATTATCAGTCCATGAAGCATTGCGATTATTTTCTCGTTGGTGTATATGCATTTGTAATGCATGCGCATTTTGTCCTTGTTTAATTATTTTCAAAACACTTAAATACTGTGTAGAACTATGCATCGGGAGATAGTTTTGCAAGCATTCTCTTTGGAGCAAGTCATTGTTCATTCAGGCAGTTAAATAGTTCAATGCTAAGGACGAACGGATTTCAAGAAACACGACAAGTTAAACTTTCGTAAAAAGAGATATAATAAAGTTCTCTACCGTGACACATAGAATCAATTGCAATTTAAACTCATCTTAAGTTTAACAAAAGATCAAAATGTGCTTTAACCAGAACAGATAGTTACAGCCGACATGTTGTAAACAGTTGTAAGGAAACAATCATCTGCCTTACATTACAACGCAGCAAATCTTCCCCCACACCAAACAGTATAGAAACGTTCTTCACATTTAATGAGATAATTCCGTCTCTCATTGCCGTCTTACACAATTAAAAATTCCTTAGCACGTCTTACAACCCAAACACGTAATTGAAATCTACAGTGCAACAAAAAACTCCGAACAATTAACACGGAACGTCGTACAATATTTCTTTCTAACGACAATCGATTAAAATGTAATCGCTCACCATCAAATTGAAATCGACACTCAAAACGTAACTCTTTCTAATCATTGCGCTTTTATCACTCCGACCGCCCTACGCATTGTGTTAAACCGCGACGGGTTATAGTCCCGCTGGTCGTAAAAAGGTGGTTAATGATAAGTGACCGATGATGACCGCTACCTGGCATGCCGGACAATGGTCACTACCTGTTAGGTGTTACGGTATGATAGCTTAATCAAACGGTGACACCTACCTATTTACCTGTCCCGAAACGTCCCACCTGAGCAAAGGTATACACAGTTTAAATTTCAATTAGGGAGATAAAGAGCTTAAGTTTCTACAATATGTTCTTTAGATGTGTTTAGTTTAAACGATTCACGTTTCGTTTCCAATTTTACAGATGAATGACATTGCGCAAAAAGACACTTGTTTTTGTCAGAAAGATTTTGTCGAAATGAGCTGAATGGTTGTCAAACGATGTTGCGTGAATGGACATCTGTCTGATTTAAAACAAATTTTGTCCAAAATACTCTAACTCTTTCAATTTCAAGTCAAAACGTTGTAATCGTTTAACTATAGTGAATAAGTAGTGAAAAGAATGCCAAATGTGACTTAGGGTGTTGGTTATCGTTTCGTGTTTGGACTAGATGGTATACGAAGAACCTTCTGTCCTTTTAGATATAATTAAGATCGGAACGACGATGCAAACGCAGAAGACGCTTCCATTGTGACGAAGGTTCACCAAATCCTATTTTTGAAATATGCATGCCGCATATAATGAATGGTCTACATTACAGTCATTGAAAGATAATGAAGAAATACCTCGAATTCCCATTTGTTCCTATTAAATCTATTTCTGTTGGAAATCTATTACGTGATATATAAAAAATCCGTCATATAATATGACAATATTAGTACAATTTCCTTTTGTAATTGATCGTCCACTCATTAACTTTTTATTTTACGGCAGTAATATTTTCAAACTGACGGAAACAATGGTCGACTTTTATGGCCAAAAAGTGTCATAAACTGACTGTTATGAAATGAGTGTAATTATGCTAGATCTGTGTGGTGATGAACAATATACCATGAGTTTGAAAACGAATTACCGTTAACCTGCCATTATATATACAGACAGGAGGATAGTTAGGCCTACGCATATACAGCCAGGCAAAGGAAATTATACACCCATGTTTGGCGGTGGCTAAAAGTGAAACAAACAAGAAAAGGTTCATCGATGGTGATGAGTTTTAAAAAGGAGTTTTGGGCGTTACGTTTGCGATGGTACAGCGACTGTTTTCATCCTAATAACGTTTTGATAACGTTTGTAAATGTTTGGTCAAATCCAATTTTCAAGTGTATACTTTCTTTTGCCCGGTACTTTACTTCGATTCCCGTTATAGATGCAACAATGTTTCATTTGTGATGCTGCAGATTGTTGGCGGTGTTTTTCTTGATGTAGACGTCTTCAGTGTTGGAATCATTCGTGTGTTACTTCTTGATGCCAAGTCTCTCGATGTGTAAATTGTCACACCGATTAGCTATCGTTATTGAAGGGTGCCATTGTCCGTGTCCGTCGCTATCAAATTTGTTGATGAGTTTCAGTAGTTTTGTTTGAGTGGAATGGATTGTCTTGATGACTATTTACGAATGATAACAATTGATGATGAACTTCAAACGACCCGCCTTCTCCCTTCGTCATTGTTGTTACTGAAAAAGATCAAGTTTTAATTAGTTGTGAGAAGTCAGTATCTCTATTGTATAAAGTCCCTCTCCATTGAATTAAGTTTATAATTGAACCAGTTCCTATTGTCTCCGAATTAAATGCATATCTAAAGCAATTGAGGAACGGATTTGAAATACGTTTGAGAGCACTTGAAAACATGTGTTGACCTCTTATTGTAAGCTCACAGTTTAGTTAATTCGTCCTTTAAATGCGTTAAAGAGGTCGAAAACTTTAGCTTTCAATAGAAAATGCCCCCTTATTGGAAAATCCCAAGGGTAATGAACGATAGTCCTCAAGAATGGGACAGAAGAATCCTGATCCGAATGACGTTACGATTGAAGTTTTCGTATAAACCTTTGCACCATTCCCGTGAAGACTAATCCGATCAACAAGGTCTTAATAAGATCATCAAAAGGGCCCGGTATCGCTTGTTTGATGGAATTAAATAGCATTGATACTTTAACACTTATTAGTTCGCACTAGAGAATTGGACAGCCGCTCGATTCGACCAAATCGGAACTAAAAGGTACTTTTTCTTGGACCAGATGGTCGCTTTGAACTCACCGATGGGC
The DNA here is from genome assembly GCF_022045235.1 of Haliotis cracherodii. Lineage (NCBI taxonomy): Eukaryota > Metazoa > Mollusca > Gastropoda > Lepetellida > Haliotidae > Haliotis > Haliotis cracherodii. The sequence continues at coordinate 48,111,885 of NW_027266265.1, forward strand.
GTTTTAAGGTTTTCAATTCTTTTCATAAAGAATAAAGAAATTGGACAGCTATTTCCGTATTTACCAACTGTAGTCACCAAGCTTTACCATGTCTTGAATGTAATAATGGGGCTTTGATATTGCTGAAAACACCATGGAATTTACACTCAGACGTGGACGTTGAGAGGATTGGCAAACATGTTATTTATCATTATGAATCGGGAGGGACCATAGTACTCCGATGATCTTTTCTTGATCACACGGCGTTTAACAACTCATTGAAATTTCCTTACGACAAAGTATCAATATTTATTTTACATTGTAATGAGATTTTTTAAAGTTGGGTATTTTTAGTTCGCTTTGATCTCGATGGATGTGTATGGAAGGTGTTTGGATACCTAATGCGCGTTTTACTTGTATTAAAGAAGTTATTTAACCTTGTGAACAGAAACATGAAATTGAAATAAGATCCTGACACTTAAAGTGTGCCAAGCTTCAATAACATCATCTAGAGCACGTGTTCATTTTTGTGTTTCTTTTCTAATGTTCGCTTAAACCAGTTTTGACTCTTCCAGTTCACTTCCTGAGAGAAATATGAAAATGCTTTTATCTTTTCAGAATAAATTTTCTTTCATCTAAAATGAAATCACTCTTTTGCTTGAAGACCTCTCTATTGTTTCCTATTCATTCAGCGGAACTTTCAATTAGTTAATTATTAATAAAATGTTTAATAATTATACAGTAGTTGCTTAAATTATTTTTCGCTGAAATATTATTTTGGTTATAAATCATGAAATGAACTAATAATCTCAAATCCAAGGGTTCAGGAAGTAAACGCTTTTAAAGAAAAAATAGATTTGTCTTCAAAAAGCAATCTATCCATCCCTACAACCAATAAACGGAACGCAAAATGGTTTATTACTATATATTCATAAGTAACTTGTGTGCATATGTTTTTGTAGCTGCTCATAAATAATACGAGAGAGGAACATAAAAATGTTAAATATATAATGTTGACACCAGAGAATATTATCCGCCGAAAAAGATTCTATTGAGCGTAAAAGGCTAAATAGCGACGAAAGGCATATGAAAAGATCACTGAAAATCAGTGATGACACCAGGTGTTCGCGAAAAGACACTGTCCTCTCATATATACACTTTGTACTTTTTATATATGCCGTGGGGAATTCGGTTGGAGCTGGTTCCCGCAATCTATGTTGGTCCTAAGAGGCGATCAAATGGATCGGGTGATCAGGCTCGCCGACCTGGTTGATAGCGTGTCATCGTACCCCGACGGTATAGGTCGTTGTTCAGAATATCAGTCACTGGATTGCCTGGTCCATACTCGTTTTTTTACAATCCGCCTTCATTCAACTGTAATGTTGTTGAGTTTGGCATTAAACAACAAACAAACAAAAACTTTCACATATACATGTGTCATCGTTTATTATATTTCTGGTTAAATAAGGACTCCCGAATTAAGCTGAATCATAAATAAGACACTGAAACTACCCCTTCCGCTTTAGAATATTATTAATAGGTCCATTAATAAGGCGTGATTCCTTTAAGTAAGGGCAAATCCATTTGATTTCTTTGGGGGCGGGTGTTTTTATTTTTTTTAATAGTTTCTTCAGAAATATATACACAAAATGAATAGTTTGTTGTCAGTGGCGAAAAAAAATGAATAGTTTGTTTTGAGGAAAATATTTTTGTGTTAATAGTGAAAATGAATAGATTGTGTGATGGTGTTCAGTTAATGTCAAGTTTCGTGGATATAGCTAGGGGGAAATCGATTGTTCTACACAATTAAAGGGATGTTCCCCTAGTTAATGCCCATGGCTGACAGAAGGAGAATGACTGGCAGGGCAGCGTTGTGTGACGAGATGTGTTTTCAGTTGATATTTGTAGGATGGGGATGATGGATCTGATGAAGCCAGAGACCTGATGTGTGGTCAACAGTGGTGATGTACAGTACTGGACAGATCTGTGATGAGGCTGTCAGACGTTACTCTGAGACTTGGAGCAGGTGGTCAGAACGCGGACTCTAGGTGGCGTTTTATTGCTATGTACGGGCACAATCATGTATATATCTGTCACTGTCTTCTCGGTTCAGTTCTACAACAGGACATGTGACGTGAAAAGGGGTTTAACGTCGCCTTCAATATCATTTCACGTGAAGAGCGATGTACATGCACGTGTGTGTGTGTGTGTGTGTGTGTGTGTGTGTGTGTGTGTGTGTGTGTGCGCGTGTGTGTGTGTGTGTGTGTGTGTGTGTGTGTGTGTGTGTGTGTGTGTGTGTGTGTGTGTGTGTGTGTGTGTGTGTGTGTGTGTGTGTGTGTGTGGTGTGTGTGCGTGTGTGTGTGTGTGTGTGTGTGTGTGTGGTTGCTTGTACTTGCACAGCCAATGAAGGTTGTTGTGATGTAGTGAGATAAATACTTCGGTTCAACATTGCCACTCTAATCAGACACATTAAACCACCTCCGAGACGACCAGTCCTTGTTTTACCCCCTTTATGTCGACCACCAGGCAGGGTAACGACAAATACCACCTTTTAAAGTCTTTTGTTATGATGCAGCCAGGGGATCGAACCTCCGAATTTCCGCTCTCCGGACAGACACTCTTTCCACTAGACCACGGAGGCGATTTCCATAACAGGTTTTGACGTGAAGCTATATATATATAATTATAACGTTCCCATTATGCCAGTTTCATACGCTTTTCTAAAAAGAATAAAAAAATATTAATTCTTCAACAAGATTAATTGAACTATATATGTAATTGTAACTTTATATTTTTACAAAATGCACATAATACCGAAAGGGTAATGTACCAACACCAAATTCAATATCCTAAACTATATTCCCATTTATCTGCTCTGAATTTAACACAAAAAATGTTTTTAAATCCTAACATAACCGTAGCAGAATAAGACCCTGAACACCATGACATGAAAACGCATACTTTATAACAGAAACATGCACCTAATAATGTATGCGTTTAACGTTTTCTTCTGTGTATAACATTAAGTTATTTTGTAAGGCTCTTCTGGGATATTAAGGAGATGTTTTAGATGTCTTCATCTGACGGAGATATATAAGGCTGTTGTACTATGATACATATTTTTTTGTGTGCGTGGCGGGTGCTACCGGTAATGGCAGGGCATACTGACACTTTTTTGCGAACAGTTCATGTCATCACTGATTTTTAGTGATACATTTATATAATTTTCACCGCTACTTTGCCTTTTACGCCTAACGGAATCTGTTTCGTCGGATAATCGAGACTGGTTATTTCTAGTGCTAACTAATATTTACTGACTTGGAAATCAAATTAAGAAATAATTGTCGTGCCATTACTAGTATTTGTGGAAAAAAATAATTATGCTTTATAAGTATTGATACGTAATTGAATTACAGACAACTGAGCCTCAACGACGTTAAATGTCGAAGAAGAATACATTTGAAGTTTGGATCATCAGTTTTGAAATAATTTCAAATATAATAGCAAAGTCGATACACTTGTGTATATTAAATAGTTCACACATAAAATTTCATTATTCATGCAGTTTAATCATTTTGTATATACAAGCATGTCTTGTTCTACCTTTATCATCCGCCATTCACACAATCTGCAAAAATGTAAGTCTTTGTTGTCTGAGGCCGCACAGCAGTAGCCCTGCCGCACGTCTGATTTACGTTTTACGTGGCCACAATGAGGTCGCAACGACAGTTTTAGGCTACTGTATAAAAGAAAGGAAGCAATACAGAAGTTTGATTATAAATTAAATATTATTGGTAAGAAAACTGACATGCAAAGGTATCATATTTCGAATAAGTGGCCTAAAAACTATTTTTCCTACCTTAGACACGTTTGAAGTCTATTCGTAACGTTAACTAAAAGACAATAAAGGCGACAAAATCATTTCCATAATCATAAGTAATGTCTGCTAAAAGAAAATTCTATCTATATTGCTGAATATATTTTCTCCTTCGAGTCCGAAATTCGCGTTTAAACATACATAAATTTCAAAAATTATTTACAGCATAAATATAACACTGAACTGAATAAATATAACCTCTGCCAGAACCAAACATGTCGCCAAACACATAAAACTAAGGATTCAATAACTGATATCATTTGGAGTACATAATGCCACTTTAATCGTGGCAAAAAACAAATTAATCACATGAAATGCTAACAGCGTAATCCTCAACGATTTCATTTCAATTTCCAAGGGGTAAATCAATTGATAAAGCCAGTGGGAATTAAAACACTTAGATGGCATTATTAAGTGTTTGAGTAACCACTTTGGGAGCACTCACGTGCATCTTGAAACTCCTCTGACCAATCAACGCACAGGTTGCTCTCTTGTCACGACAATCCAATCATTTCTAACTGAGAGTCATCTGTCAATTTCTTTATTTAATACCTGACAGAAAAATCATTTCGTATTAAGCTATCATTGTGAATTATTTGGTTATTGGATTAGCCATATTCCTATAGCCGTGAATGACTGTGTTACTTCAGATTTAAGCATATTCGATCGATTTCTCCAATGAGAAATTAATAATTTGATTATGATTATTGAGTCATTTTTCATTGAAACAAATCTGTAATGATTTTGCGACACGATCACCGTATTTCAGCTCAGCTGTGTTAACAATGAGCAACAATAGGTGGCTGGCATTTCCGAGAGCTTGGCACTCTTTCTCAAGACGTTTTCATTCTCAGACCTGCCAATGTTCCATAAATCACACAATTGTTTATCAAGGATTAATGAAAACTATATTGGAAATGACCGTTCAATTGCTAGCTGAACAAACTGACCCTTGGTCAAACGACCGTTAATCTTTTAACCGCCCACGATGCCAGACAATCACAATGACTGCACAATGGTGTGACTTCGGACAGATGAGGAGCATATCTTTGTTTAATTCTGTCAATCACCTCTATCAAATCCATCCCTCAACAACCGCTCCTTTCACGTGACCATAATCCACCATTACCGGAAATGACCGCCATTTTGTACACCACCTGGGTTCCCAGCCCTTCATTAATATTCATAGCGAGGCTCAACTGTTTCTATATTTCTTAACATCTTTTCAAGTCAAAGCAGTTTACAAATGAGCTCTTTCACTTCATTCTTATCCCACCTGACAATTCCTTTGCCAATAAGATCAAACAGCCCTCCCCAATATCAATATTATTCTACCTTGCATTTCGACGTTTGCGCTTCGTCCGACTTGTATCCGTCCCCTTGTTTTTTATTCTAATTAAATCTTTACCCCCATAAAACTGGTCACAGTAGTAGTTATTACTGAAAACGGGGACAAACACAGGTGGCCTAATGACTCTTTAATCTCGTGTTTACATGCAGGTCTTTCAAGTATTGGGACTATTGGTCTACTCTCGCACGGTGGTCCCGTGTTCTCCAACCGAATCTTTAACAAATACACCTTTGATTGAGGTTGTTGCTCCAAACCCCACCACTGCGGTAAACCGGACAGTAAAATGGAAATCTCCGAGCTGAACCTGTTCACTACAACACAAACACGATTCAACATTGATATGACACGGCAATAAAGGTTTAGGAAATCCCAGAATATACAAAGTAAACGGAAGTCGTTAAACTGGTACCGTGACGTTTCAACGACAGACAATTGTTACCTGCTCGCCGATTACCATCTTCTATTCTCACCTGTAAGGTGCGAAAACATTGCTTCACCTATTTAGAATCGTTGGTGGCCAATGGATTGTGAAATCATCTCGACTTTTGACCGGTTTTAGCTATTGAGCTGAGGTGTGAGGCTCGTCTACGCATGTAATGGCATACCGGTGGTTGTACAGTGAAAAGAAGGCGATGTATGCCTACGCTGATGATTAGATTAGGAAGGCAGTGCTAATTTTCCTGAACAGGTGACGGTATGTCTCGAGTTCCTGTGATGGGTTTCTGATTCACCTTTTATAGTAGCTCTACATTTGTATCTGTGTTGCAGAATGTTGAATATGCTTGAACATAAACAGTTTCTTCGTGAAGAAAACATCATATGTTTGTAAACATTTAGAGAATGTTTGAGGTTATGTGTCAACCCCCTATACTAACGTGAAGAAACTTCAAATTCAATTCAAGTACAAAAGATGAATTATTCCATATGAAAGGGTATGGAGCCTCTACTTTTAAAGTTCCATGCTGGTGCCACCACACTACCGTTATCGCTCTGTTTAATGGTAAATTGGATTGGATGAAACTGTAAACTGTACAAGAGATTACACAAGTGTTGTATCTGCCTCAATGAATATTAAAAAATAATTTCAAACACACGTTTATTCATACGTATTATGAACAGTGGGTGCTCCGATGCTACATGCATATGTCTGCATGTATGTAAACATATCTGAGCAGTTTATTTCATATTTATAATCGTTCATAAATTATTCGTAATGAGTTCAATCATATAAATATCCGAAACACCCTGACACAAATGAAATTGTTGAGTTCTCCTGGAGGATCCAATTCTGTTTCATATTCCACGTGGCCGAGATACGATTTGGAGAGTCAAAAAATAACTAGCACGTATTATCCTCGTCTACGATAAGCTCTTGAGTTTATTTGCAAAATCGGGCCGAAGGAAGGGCTTCTAGAATAGGAAAATTAAATACATATTTGTTATTTACTTAATACCTGAAGGACAATATGTTTTCTTTTCCCCTTCGCCATCAGTCCCCGCTTCCCAGTACAATGTTTTATGTCAGACAGCTTGTGAAACATGTCTGAGTTTAATAGGTAGAAGTGTACACTTGTACATAGGCAGTATTGGTTTTCGGTATATGATAAATTTGGATGACAGTCACATAACCATTGTAGTGAGATGGGTTTCAATCAAAACGTGGTGAGGTGAGCTGAAATGGCCTTTAACGTCGCGTTCAAGATTATTTCACTCTATATATAACGACGTGTAAGTGTGTGTCTGTGGTTGTGTGTGCGCGCGCGCCTGTGTGTGCTTGTACTTGTGCTATCCCACTGATACACCATGCAGCAGTTTAACATGGATACTCAGACACCGAGCCCACCAGTCTTTGTTTTATCTCCTTGATGCCGAACGCGTGGCAGGGTAACATCACGTACCATCTTTTCACGTCGTTTGATATGACGCGGCCAGGGGATCGAACCCCCCGGCTCTCCAGGCAGACGCCCTACCCTCTACACCACAGAGGTGGTCTATCAAATAGTGGTTTCAGCTGTTTACGAAAAGGTGAGCGTATCTTACCACACAGGTTACAGGTTCAATCTTATCGAAAGGAGTACAGACATAATTGAGTTTCAAGAAATATTAAATATTTAAATTATTCTTGACTGATGCAATGTTTTGTATATGAAAATGTAATACATTTCTGAAATTATATTATCATTTTGTCCTGACATAAATAATGTTGACAAATCATTATAGTATAAACATGGGGTGATGTTGTCATAGTAACAAAATGTCACTGCCAATTATCATATCATAATTATTGATGTAACTTTTGCAAAGTATTAATATCATTTACATCTAATGATAATAACAAATATATTTGTGTGAGACTGTCATGGTATAAATGTTCTCTCATATTTTCATGTCAAAATGCTTTTGTCATGTCATCACAGAAGACATATAATATATTATCATAATTAAAATGTTTGTGAATTGTCTTGATATAAATATTGTTTTCATATTAAGACCAACATCTCACTTAAACCGACGAAATGAATTAAAAGAACTTTGTTTTAATTAATATTGTTTTACATTTATCATGTGTGCAACTAAAAATACCACATCTTATCCAAAATGGAAGCCGTGTCATGATGTAGAGATTGATTTTCGTTTCTATCTGGATCGCAAGAATGACAAGAAATGACATCGCTTGGCAACCTAAAATGCATGCTGACGAACATGACAGATATTTAATAACTGGATATTTAATGACCATGCAATAACATGACAATATTATTAAAATTGAAAATTCAGAAAGTAAATGATCATGTGTAAATCATATCAACAATTCGTGTCATCAAAAATCATTATGTACCGATATCAAAAGGTTGCTTTAGACGTAGATTGAAACTTATTATTAATTACAAGAACATTACTAAAATGAAAATCACAGAGCCTAATTGGTCTTGAATTTCTCAGCACAAGGAGAGAAAGACTGGCTTAGAAATACCATGGTAACGGTTCCTTTTTACAATTTTTGTTCATTTTCAGATTAAGGAGGTCCTAACCTATGATTTTCCATTGTATGTGTTTACATTTTATTTATTTTGTAACGCTATTCGATAAAAAAAATAGTGCGACTGATTACTTTGGGATGGATCAGTCATCCGACCCATTGCTTTGACTCCAGGAAAGGAAAGTTGTAACTTTCTTTGGCGCCTATCCTTTTCATCGCAACACATTCGTAATAGTTTCTCACCGCTTCACTAATCCACAATAAACTCGTTTTCGCTGATCAAAGCGAATGCAGACACTTTCATGTCAATTTCGTCTTTTGATATTGTCAATTTCACCTGTCAGGTGTGCTGTCCATATCTTCTCACTCATGCGGACACCCGTCAAAATCGGGGATTCTTTAACGTTAATTTCAAATTACGGCGTGGAAATTAGACATACAGCGCGAGTGACACATTCAGTTTTTACAACACTGCTATCACATGTCAATTTCAGAATGTAATTTACAAGGTGGCTTGATGCGTTTAAGAGGCCCGTGATATGAACATCAGCAATCAGCTGTGAAAGTATATTGACATGTGACCTTTTCACGGCGGTCGGGACATTAAGAGGTTGTTAGTTGCTCCAATGACAACACAGTGATAAGAAATGCCTTGTAAATAACAGATTCTACCTTCGCGTTACATCCATCAAGAGGTACATTTCATTGTCACTTTGTCAATTGCACACAGGTACGACAAAGACATGTTGGGTCTTGCGATCATCTGGAATGTTTTTGTCATTCGAAAGATAGCTTTGCAAGAAGAACGAAATGTTCCCAACAGGTATACTGTGAAAACCTCCATAGCTCGAGACCCCGTTAATCCGGAAAACTTGCCGGACGATCAATTTTTCGGGATATTTACATGTATTTATCTACAAAGGACATTTGTTAATACGCAAGTTCATTAATCCGGTATATATGAACTCCACCTTCCTTGAGGTTCTATTTTACCAAGTCGGTTTATCTGCTGGCTGTGATTTTGACCCTGAGACACATCACTAACTTATGGACACTTAACTTATGGACATATGATGCCTTTGACAGAGATTTCGTATGATTGTGGAAAAGCTATTGATGCTTTTAATACACAAAGTGTCATTAACATCATAAGCATCATTCAATGTTTACAAATTCCTACAGTAAACGTAGCCAAGTTTTATTTTATTTTATACAGGATAAAAATGCCGATTTGAAGTGATAAAGGATATATTGCCCATTGTCTGTTATGCTGATTATATATAAATGAAAAATGAGAAAATCTCATAAACCTACATACATTTGTGCTCATTAAGCTGTCTTTATGTGAGTAAAAATGATCTAAATAACATTATTATAGTTATGTTTTATTGTCTGAATGTACAATCATATTGGGTTATATGACACACTTATGTAGCCGCCTCACTGTCTGGAGATTTACGCAGTGTGCACGTATATGAATATAAACAACGGGTAATAGACATACATAAATGCACACACATAAACATACATTTACATACAAGCATTACAAAAATATCTTGTGGTGCAGATAGACACAGATCCACAGCAATGGATAAATATATTAATTTGGTGATCTAATACAGCTGATGATTGTTGCGTTAAATGTTTCAGAAACTGGCCATAAAATGTGTGAATTAAGTAATAACTCTACATTTGTTCATTGTTGATTTGAAAACACAAGAAAATGACCTCTCTGGAGAGAGAAAGATACTTATCATTGTGATATATCCTGGTTTTATTAAATCGCCTTTTTAGAATAATCGAACGGTTTTAGGTATATTCCTGAAGAGTAGAAAGCGACACACGCCCTAGTTTGAATGTTCATTGCTGCTTGGTGTGATGTCACGTTTTCGTCGTAGATTTTTAAATTCAAGCGACAAGACCCATTCTATAATTATGAGAAATCTTTGCTAGAAGCAGTTTACATGTTCATTTCTCTATGACGGACAGAAATGATGCTATCACTTATATTCAGTTATCTGTTTATAAAACTTTCACCATGATTTTGCCTTTAACGCAAAATGGAATCTTTTTCGTCGGATAACCGAGACTGGTTATTCTCTGGCATTGTTGTTTTATATTTTGATGTATCGTTTAGAAAAAATTCAATTTCATTTCTCTAAAGGTTACTTTTAGACCCAACTTTGGACCCAGTCCACGTGGATTCTGAAAGATTATTTAAATGATAAACTCGCAAAGTTACACACAGTGATAAGCCATAAAGTGGAAATACATCATGTTTTACAACGATAACAAATGATAATTTTAATGACACTTACATGAAACACTTGTGATGCTAAAATATTTGATATAAATCCATTTTAATTACTAACAATATGATTTTAAAAATCAAAAGACTTGGATGCGTCTATTATGGATAAATATTCGATTCTATAAAACAAATCGACAGAATGTGGGCATGTCTTACTGTTCCAAATGAGCAGGTACCTCCGTAGAAGAGTGCCATCATCGTCAAACATTTCCCAACCTCAGGAGAGCCTCTTTGTAGATGATGCAAATTTCATATTGATGATCATTTTCTGTAGAGCACGAGAGCTCAGTATTTGTGACGAGAGACAGACAAACACAGAACATGTAGATTGTATGTTATCATTACATTTCCGAGCTGAGCAAACCAAACCCGTCGTGATCGCCAATGAAGTGAGAAAGACCAGCTGGTATATTTCATGTTGATTTCAAAAGCTGAAATTGACGACACCAAACACTCGAAATGAACACGCTCGCAGTCTCCGTCACTAATTCACAATGCTTGCAAAATTTCGCACATTTTGGTGTGGTTCTAACAACTACCAGCACCTATGTTACTCCAGCGCTTCGTTTTGTCAGCAAACACGTGGAAAAAAGTATTAATTCTCCCTCACGGGTTTTTTATTTTGATATAATTATGTCCCATTGGGACGAAGGATGTTTCGCGCTAAAGTGAAATGTTTACCAATCTCTCATGTGAGTTTTGAAGGATCACAGGAGTATGAGCTTGTCAATTGCATTGAGGCGGCAAGGATCAAAGGGTTTGGGTTGCATACACAACTGATTTAGTCCATCCGTTTGTTTGTCGTGCATACACCAGGGTGATACAGGGTCTATTTGAATATTAGTTCTATGAAGACGAATATGCCTTAACACGTGTAATTGTTTGTTTTCGGTCCTCGTGATTGCTACAAGATGATCGCCGAGCTCGGGCAAATATTTTCACGGTCTTTTGAAGGAAATTTTTACAAGAGTGTAGTGATTTGACGCGAGGTTACGCGGGTGAAAACAATGATGTACATATCAGAATGCTTGTCTGTTTGTGAATGACAGATGTACATTGCGTGAAGTCGCCCTGTCGACACCCCGGGTACATGGCACAATCAGATATGAATAATACACTGGCTTGTCAATTAACTTCGTTACAGGGAGTCGCACGAGAAACGCCCAGAGAAGTATCTGTTAATTGGTGGTTTTCATGACAGTGTTATCTCATAAAACTATTGAATTGTCATGCAACAATCTGGTTGATTTCAAACAAGCCTTGTTCACTTTATTGAGAGGATGGGTAGATTTGGAAAGAAAGGTCTTCTTGTCAAGCTGGGGACCTGATTCGGTTACCAACATGTTTGCTTGGATCGCATAATTATTTTCAAATTATTTTGAACATTATAAACTAAAACATTTAAACAATTTTGAAAAGACTGTGTTTAAATTGTCTCTGTCATATGCACTTTACCAATAGATATTTCTTTCAAGATCATACGAGGTCATTAGGAGACAAACACTCTTAAACTCAGTCGCTAATACTGTCACATTTCGCAACCCAAAGAGGGCCTCTTTTGAAATCTGACTCAGGTTCTTCTAAACATTTTTAAAGTAATAAAAAGGCGAGTTCTAACAACTGTTCGGGCGTTTAATTTCCTCCGAAGTTGTTGCGACAATTTCCTGAGATACATATTATTGTCTTCCTGGCGTGAAAGAGGCGAGACCCTTCAAACATGGCGCCGCGACTTCCGGAAATTGGGTTCTTGTTTTGGAATGTGGGTTCCAGAATTTCTTGAAGAACAGACAAACGTATGTTTGAATACTCGGCCCATACATAGTGAAATTAGTTGAAACTAGGGAAAAAGCCTTTCTAGTCTTTGGTCATATTTGCGTAGCCATCTCCGGGTGTTTTTGATCTAAATTTGGTACGAGGAAAACATGGGCGCTTTGGTACCCCATATTACTTGACTCATATATATGCGATTATAACTAGCAAAACGTCTGGATACAAAACATGCAATATGAACAATAGGTTCATCTCTGTATCATTGTTATATTTTCGAAATGAAATTACAATCTGATGGCCTATGCATTGATGACATACAAACTGACATGCGAGTCTGGGATATGGCCTGGCAGTTCTGAAACTTTCTTTGACGAAACTATCTCATTTCGGTCCTGTTTAGAAAGGACTACTGAGTTTTGGTAATTATCGGGGTAAACTTTAAGGGACCGGCATTTGGTATTCGGGGGAGGTGGGGAGGATTTTGTCGAAAAAATTAAACTGTAAAAAAAATCTTGAAAAAGTAATTATGTTTCGGAGTGTTAAAAAAAGAATTTGTCTGCCACAAAAAATAACTTTTTGCAAGGTGTTTTTCTTATAAAATATATTCAGATCCACAAATATTTTTTTTTAAAAGATCTGGTTTTGAAGCTGCAGCTGAAAAAAATATCTAATCTCAAGACAAAATCTCATTAAACATCTGCCGATTGTAAGATTTACAGAAGAAGCACGGTATATATATATAATATTGTGTGTGTGTTTCTTTCAACACACGGTTTGGTTTCTGTGCCTGTTAAATTCCTCACTCACGCACTCCACGACCATTATTGAATCTCCACAAACCCCAGGGTATTGATTCTTTGAATGACATGGTGGATGTAGGTTACAGTAATAACAGGCAGCTGGATTGATGAAAACTCATGTGTGTCGACCTTGGTGCAGGGAAGGAGAAAATGCTCACTTTATGTTGGCGATTCTGTCCTGTATGCAGATGTTGTAGGCTGGCGAATGTATTATTCATGATACACCGGCTAACTGTTTGTCAATGGAATAACCGTTGGGGTTTTTCGGTGTTCAAGTGAGTTGCCTTTGCATGTGTTTGTGACGGGTTTCACCGGTGGGACAGGATACGCTCACCTTTCACGAACACCTGGTATCATCACTATTTGATAGCGATTCATGAACACATGTTTATGATATAGTCAGAATCGTACAATGGGCTCTGCTTTCGGCAATAATGTCTTATGAATGTGGAAAGGGTTTTGTCGCTTTTAGTTATATATACATGAGCAAGTTATGTGTTGTTAATGTATATAGACTGTTTAACATATTTTTTTACTATTTTGGAAAGGGTTTTGTCGCTTTCATCATTAGGTTTATAATTGCAGTCAGTACTCATTTTCATCTCTATTTATACTAAAAGAACAAATAATGTCGATGTTTTTGGGTGTTACATTGTCTTATATAATGGAAAACAGGCCAGAGATGCTCTTCATCCTTGAGCTGAAGACATCTAGACTTGCCAAACAATGTGAGGGTTTTCAGATATCTTTATTTTAGGTTTTGAGAGTCTAAAAACAATAGTAATTCTACGGGAATAGCTACTTATTGAAGTCACCGTAAAATATCATAATCTATTTTGGTTATTGAAAGGGTTTTGTCGCTTATCTTTTCTCAAAAAAAGCTTCGAGCTTTGCCGAAGCAGATAATATGTTTTCATAATTTAAATTACTGATAATAAAATAGTTTTAAGAAAGAAGAGTTAAGTTTGTAAGTTTTCCACGAAATTGAGAAAAAGTAAAAACGAACCTTACATAAATCGAATTTTGATGACGAATGAATTTCATTGGTCAAGTTTTATTCGTTTAAATAATCTAATTATATTTGATATAACAAAACTACTTGACTTCGCCAGAAAAAAATTCCAAATCAATTTCAGACAATAAAATATGCCAAAAAGGAAAGAATATTAAATTATTTTTTCTATGGACAAAGTTAACTACAACCTTCGTCATGTTATCAGCATTCGTATTTCAAACTCTGTTTAATAGCTGAACGTGTGTTTAACCCCGGTCAATTTCATTGACAATGCTTGATCACTCCCCAGCTGTCAATCAAAGAACGTGATCGGCCAATCACTGGGTTTGAAATTACCCAGACTCAGCTCTTTTGTCCAACAACTTCAAACCAGGAAAACGTTATTCTTTCACAATATATTTTCTGTACACCACAGTTGCCACCTAAATACTGATGTTAACATTTCGAGCAATTAGAATACTATACCCCTCAAAAGAAGTGAAAGAACACTCGATTTTCTTCACATGACAGTTAGTCTGTCATGCCATGGCAGATGAAGTATGGCATGACAGATTAACTATAATAATTTGACAAAAAATATCGTCAGATTAAATATATAAACATGCATATGAAGAAATAGGTTATTTTATACTTCTTTTGATTATTTTATAGATTCGAAAACCTAAAGAACTATTGATACACACAACAATGGGCGTCGCTCATACGTCAGTACCTCCGGAAATGCCATAGTCATGACATTAGCAGAATACATATTTAGAAACTCGTATAAGAAATTGATGTGTTCTCTTTTAAATTTTTGTATGCGTGCGTGTTTTAATTCCACAAAGGCGAAAGGTTTGTAGTGCATGGACTGAGGGTTCGTGTCACGGTCTAAGGGACGTAACTCGTGGATTTCGACATGACTAAGAATTAAAAACAGTGCTGTAGGTTATACAAGCTGGATGTAATGGTGAAATTGTGCATCTGTGAATTATGATAGAGTACATTTTGTGCTCAACAAGAAAGAAACCCTCAATGTTTTATTAAGGACGAGTCATGAATCTCATTATGATCGAGCCATGATATGTCTCCTATAGTCAGATGTCAGTCAGCAATACCCCAGTGCGGCCTATAAATAGTCTGGGATAGAAACACCCCCGTCAGGCAACAGAATCCCTTCTCTTTATAAAACTGTCTCGGTCTAAGGGATGTAACTCGTGGGTTTCAAGGTATTCAAGGCGGTGATGGACTTTACAAGATGGAACTATTCGGCACTGGATTCCTATTATCTATGACCAATACTACTCAACAAGAACGAACCCTATATGATTTTGTGACATAAATTCTTATTAATCCCGTCTTAATGGACTGCCTCCTTGGCCTAGTGGATAGAGCGTCTGCCGGAGATTGGAAGGTCGGTGGTTCGATCCCCTGGCCTGGCCGGTCCAATCAAACATTCTCTTCCTACGAAGATTGCAAAGAGCGTCATACGACTCTTGCTCAGAAGTTGTTTGATCAAGGTTACACCATTCTAGGCCGCAGTAAAGCGTTAAAAAAGTATCATGGTAGACATGTGGAGGACTTTTCCAAATATGACGCATCAGTGACAAAAATTATGTCCGATGCAATTTCCTATTTTGACTTGAACCATACGTTCCCAGTTTTTTTTCAGGTGAACAATTGGCTTGCCTTTGCGTGTGTTTGTGACGGTTTTCACCGGTGGGGCAGGATACGCTCACCTTTCACGAACACCTGGTATCATCACTATTTGATAGCGATTCATGAACACATGTTTATGATATAGTCGGATATTGGGATAATTAAAGTAGTATATAGAAACATAGTTGTATCACTTGCATTTGTTTAAAACAAAATGGCGGCGCCCAGTCAAGACGATCTGCTCGATAATCAAGATCTATATTGTGATAAAACGGGTCTTACCTCGCGAAGTGCATCAAATCACGTGAGCACCTTGATTAAAAACGCGAAAACATGCTTTGCAAATCACGCAATTGACCGAAATCTGCACGACAGTTTACGAACCGGATTTCGATTTCGGTGAGCGAAGTCACTTAATTCCCTTGCCTCGGGAAGATGATAACAAGGACGTGTGTGATAGGGTCAAATGAATGTGTATAATTATAAACGCCATTTCACAACGCCTTCTTGACAACACAAATAATTGAAACTGCGACATCGAATGAAAGGTTGAATTGCATGACGTTTATTTAAGACCTGGCTGGAAAGTTTCGCTGACGTGGACACGCTTCAGCTTTTTATCCTAGTTCGGGGTTGTTATTGTGATATTTTACGGTAACTTCAATCACTATCACTGCTGTTATTTGTAAGTCATTTTGTTGGTGGTGTTCCATCCCAAGCGGTGATGTCATGTGAAATTTGGTCTAACGTCGCGTCCAAGATTATTGCACTTATAAAGCGACATGCATGCACGTGTGCACGGAGAGCGGAAGGTCCGGGGTTCGATCCCCGGCTGCGTCATACCAAAAGACGTCAAAAGATGGTACTTGGGGACAAGGACTGGTCGGCTCGGAGTCAGTATACTGTGTCTATTCATGTTAAACTGTGGCATGGTATCTCAGTGAGCTAGCACTATAAATCGGCATCAGTCCGGACTAGTACAAGCAGCCACACACACACACACACACACACACACTAGTGTCTGCTTGTACTAGTCCGGACTGATGGCGATTTATAGTGCTAGCTCACTGAGATACCATGCCGCATGAAGAGACACAGTATACTGACTCCGAGCCGAGCAGTCCTTGTTTTAGCCCCTAAATGCCGAGCGCCAGACAGGGTAACAACAAGTACCATCTTTTGACGTCTTTTGGTATGTCGCGGCCGGGATCGAACCCCGGACCTTCCGCTCTCCGTGCACACGTGCATGCACGTCGCTATATAAGTGCAATAATCTTGGACGCGACGTTAAACCAAATTTCACCTCACCTCAAGCTCTTGTTACTGGTGACATGGATACAGTTTGGACTCCAATGCTGACTGACTGCTGTATGTTCCTTGTCATGTCCAGTATGTCCGCTAACTCATCACATGTACCTGCCACCTGCTGTGAAGGACCCAGACTGGCTAGAGCGTGGTGCATTTCGTTGTTTTGAGAGTTGACAGCAACACAGGATCTGGAGTTACATCAACTGTAACTCTTTCACTCCTGTCTGGAATACCGACAGCTGTCTGACTCCCACTTAAGGTTGCTAGTTGCCATGGATAATCAGAAAGCAGCAGATGTTTTACAAATGATTTGGAATGTGATGTTGATATATTTTGAATTTAGTGTTAGCCTGATCTGCAACTGATGGTACATTGATATGGTCAACCAATACCACTGTGAGGTCATGAAAATAAGGATTGCACGTGTCCTCATCAACCAAACAGTCAATGATGTGTTGTAGAACAGAAGTGGACTCGAACAGTCTTAAGTGCGGACGCACACATCAGCATTTAGGAAAATGCAATGAATGACTTTTGACAATATGTTTTGAATTATGACGTTCTTAAAACGTAGACAATATTCAATTTGTCTTTTGACAGTGTTTTAAACGTTGAAATATCTGTAAAAAGAAAAGTCCATTGTACGTGTCCGATGTTAACATGAACATGGGTTTATGACTCACGATGAGTTAGGGATGATAGCGCTCTTTTGGCTTTCTCGTGAATGAAATCTATAATATGTGTTGCTGTGTTGATGATCACACCAGTTTCCGATACAGTGTCGTCGTTTCCGATACAGTGTCGTCGTGTAAATCAGGAGTATGACTGTCCCCACCCTCCTTACAGTCAATGATGTCATTAAGAAAATGAGTAGCCTGACTGTCACTCACATCAGGGACGACTTCAACTTCCCCCAGCTGTAGCTCGTCAAATGCTTTCCTCAGTTTGTCCATGTCGTGTGTGAATACAACCCTTCCTGGTGCTGGTCTGTTGTCCGCTTCTCTGTTGTCTGTATTCGCCTTACCGATCGAATCATAGACGGCATACATGTCCACCTCACAGTTGGACGACACAGCAGTGGCTGTGAACTCATACTGCTACTGGTACATCTGTAGCTCGATCTCCTGGGATTGGATATCCACTAATAATTCTTGTAGTTGTTTTTCAAAAGTTTGGTCGACTTCATCAAGAAGCTGTTCTTTAAAAAGACTTCTACTACTCTCTCTCGTAATTTTCTGATTTGATCTTTGATATTTTGCGCATTAGTCTTAACTTCTTTGAGTTGAGATTTCTTCAAGATTATTCTCTTTTCTGAAGCTGTCATGTTGATTTTCAGTTCATGGTTTTCATTTGACAACTTTTCTTTTACAATAGTTGTCATGCTGTCTAAAGCATCGATATTGTCGCATTTCCTGTGTTTTAGACTGCAGCATGTGTGACAAATGGCCATCTTACAATCTTGACAGAACAACTCTATCGCTTTGGATTTTACACATGAAGCGGCGTTTTGTCTGTCTCTTGGTAGGGTCAGACAAATCCATTACTTCATGATCACGTGACATTGGCATCATGTTATGCATCTTGAGACATCCATCACAGAAAACATCGTCACAGATGGAGCACCATGAAGTGGCTGGAGTGGTCTTCCCTAGAGTTATGCAAACACTGCAGACATTTGCATCGGCAGCTGTAAAGAAAAATATTAGTCTACACTGGTGACGCACAAATCATCATTTGGTATTTTTGAATTATAAACTTGACAATTGTGTAAACGTTGAAAACTGACAGTTTTTGAGAAACTCAAAAATATTACTAGATGTATATTTCTAGACTATATATGTCTGTTTACGGATTTAATATTTATATACGTTTCATAATATATTTTATGAACTCATGCATGTAGATGATAAGTATACTATACTACGACATTGGTTCGGAACACGAACGTCCACGCAGTTTCGCATTTGGGTTCAACGTATTACACGTTTCATCTAATATACGCACACATGGAGTACATGCATTTCTAAAATATTTGTAAAAAATTCATATAATTCAGTTTTACATTTGAGATGAAGCCATCTTTCTATGACATCTGAATATATTTATCGAAATATGAACTATCCATTATTTACCTTCTGTCCCTGGTGCCAAGTCATCCATCAGCCCCTGTATCACGTGGCTTGGCTTCAGCTGACTGATTCACTCCTCTACTGAACTGTCAGAGTTGGCCACCTTCGTCAGTTGTCTACAGGTGGGACATGAGACGGACTTGGCTTGCATTGCTTCAGGCTGTGTGTTGGTGTATTTCAGCAGACATGACTTACAGAATGTATGATGACACTGAAGTGTGGCTGGGTCTGTGAACACCTCTGTACAGATGACACAAGTGAGGTGATTTTCTGTCAGCGTCTTAGCGGTCGCCATCTGAAGTGAAACAGACAGTTTAGTTGGGAGTGCATTTAATATTCCTTTTCCATAAAATGGCTTTCCCAACTCAACTCATAGCAAAATTTAATCATTTGTAATAAATACAAAAATAACTAATGGAAGACGAGCTTACTTCAAAAGTAGTCATCTAGACCATTAAAGTCAACGAATCAATACGAAGATGTCATACATCTCTTCAAGAGTGTTTGATCAGGGTTACAGCATTCAATGCTTTGGTATAGCTTTCAAAACAGTTTATGCCAGAACTGTTGCATCAGGGGCCAAAAGGTTATCAGAAGCAATTTCCTATTTCCTGCGAGATGAGCACAGATTTTACAAGTACGGGTCCTTCAGTTTCTTTCACAATCAAGCTGCTCTAAAGTTGTCTCTTGAGAGGGAGACCGAGGTGAACTTGTTCAGGCACCAACTGTTGAGCAAGATAAACCAGCTTTTCGAAAAACACTTGTTATCACTATTTCATTATGATGAAGTCGGAATCGTATGCATTCAATATATACTTGACATATTCTGGGGGTACGGGTGGCCCAGTCGTCTAAGGCGCCGCGATTCGCTGTGCAGAGTTGCGTCCCTTGGGCACGCTAGAAACCGATGATTGTGGGTTCGAATCACGGTTCGCCTCGATTATGTTTCTAGGTTTGTCAGCACCATACTCGTGCTCGTGGGTTTCACCGAAGTGGTAAACGTCTGAGACCTGCATCACTTCGGGCTTTCCTCCCACATTAAGATGACACGCCGTGATATAACTTGAATACTGTTAAAAGCGGCGTTAAACCCAACTCACTCACTCACTCACTCATCATACGATATCTAAAATTCCTACATTTCGAATATATCAAAATCATGATGGCAATACAGTACACAACTCCCATCTTTACTCAAATATCGAAAACTATTAAATGGTGGCCGCAGTAACTTATATAAGAATACCAGCGACAACATGTGAGCGTTCACAATGTAACTAGTGAATGTTTTGGGCGCCAAATGTCTGTATATGCAAACAAGAACATAGTCGGAAGGTACACATCACAATATTGAGTTTGGTATTAATACCCCCAACTAATCCCTGATAAGCAGACCATGTACCCGTCAGACACCAGCAGATATTTGATATATTGATCATTTCTACTTTCGTGATAACAGGTCACTTTGACCTAAGATAAGGGTAGGTGAAAAACTGTCTGCCTACATGTATTTTCACGTAAATTAATGTTTATAACGGTAATACATTGACGAAGACACCAAGAATATTTATCCTTTTTGCAGCCATGAATTTTAGTATAACTGACATTACACAGGTATATTACAGATGTATTCATATTTGACTCCATTAGGATATGCCGACCGATACAAAGCTTACTTTCTGTACTAAAGTCAAACCTATGTTAGGTAACACAACGATGTATTTTCACAAAAAGGAAAGTTCTATGTGTGTGAAATGTTACCTCAACGTGTAACCTACCGATGTGAAAACGGGAATCTCTTCTGTCTGAAGGGTTTCTCACGTCCTGGTTGCTGGCCTCGTGTGTGTCACGTGACGTGACTTCAGCGTCGTGATCTCTGGACGGTAGTTATGTACAATATCGACGTTTATACAACGATTTATAGTTAATGGTAAATAGGTCTGTCTTGTTAGTTTCGCATGTGCGCATGCGTGTGTTGTGTGTATATTCCTTCTCTATCCTATTGTAACGCTCTTGTATAAGCTTCTTGTGGACACAGTTTGACAATTACTTGATCAGTAGAAAACGTTTATTGCACATCAGTTTGTTCATACAAGCATTGTGATATTGGTATGATTTTCAGACAATGAAATCACTCTGAGGTATTGAGATGGTTTCCTGAAATGTTTTAAGGACGTAGGCCGGTTCTGCATTAAGAGTATTTGACTTTTTCTAAGAAACATTTTTTTCTGAAAGGCTTCCTGCTGTAGAGTAAAATGTCTTTTACATCAGAAGTGACGCTATAATGCTTACCAGGCAGTTCTTTCATCAAGTTTGGAAAAAGCATTGCAGTCATGGCTACAAAAGACTTGTACACAGATACATTGTCCTGTTGGAACAGCACACCTTTAGTGAGTTTCCACGACGTTTGATATATTGCCTTAGCAGATTAGCATAAAGGACCGAACATTTGATATTCCTGGGGCATTTTATCGAAAAACAAGGTATTTCTCGAAAATAATTCAGGTTTATAGGTTCCAACAATTAAATAACTGATTTTGTAGCTGTTGTTGATAAAAATATCTACTTGATATGAAATTCCAGCCCTCAACCCCACCTCTCAGAATATCAATTAGTAGATCCCCAATGTTGGTCATTAATGGTCTTGACTTTCGGTAGTCAACATGTAGATTTATTTGGAATCCCAGAAAACCGAAGGTATCAGTCTTTGCCTTCTTTGAAGGAGGAGACTTTCGATGTTTCCACTGACTTGACTGTTGTTTAGTCTCTGGCTGCTCGTGGTGAACCAAAGATACAGCCATGATTACTGCTCAAGAAAATCAGCTGCTTCAAAACAAAGCTTCAAATTTTCACGAGAGATAATGAACCTAGGGTGTTTTTGAGTTGGAGTCAGAAGCCTGGAACCCTGCCCATGCTGCAACCTTTGTCATGTGCGCTTCATTCAGTGGAATGTTCTAAACTCGCCCATGAGACATGTGTACTGTAATGACTATTTGATGTGTCGTCGATCATCCATAATCATATGACGTATTTCATTAACACTTTCCTCAAAGTGGTAGTTGAAGGTCTATCTGATCTTGAATCATCTTCGATGCTCTCTCTTCCTCTCTTCAACTCCGCACCCACCTCTTAATAGAAGGAGCATCATCTCCTAAAGTTGTCCGATTGAATGTCTGTTGGGAGTAGTCACTTTCGTGCCTACAGAAAAATGCTTACTTTTTGTGTATTTGGCTCAAATGCAACAGTTAAGCATGGAACTGTATTGTACTTAGGACATGCACACTGTTAGAGTTGTACTGTACATTAGAACCTTTCAACCAGCCCTCGTATGTGTGTCGTGTCTTGTGGTGTTAAGGATGTTGCGTTCGTACAAGCGTGTGTGTTTGTTTGTCCCACCGCAATTAGCAATACTTCAGACTCGGCCCTGTCATAAAGGAGTCTGGACCAGGCAATCCAATGCTTTTAAAACCAATATCCAAGCCGTAGGGTTACGAGGACATGCTGTTAACCGAGGCACCGAGTCTGGCCACTTGATCCATTAAGTCTCTCCTCACGGCCAGAATACATGGGAACAAAACCTGTCATAATCTGTCAGAGGAGGAACCGAGGCTCCTGGAATGTATTCAAATGAAAGACCACACAGCTCTAAGGACAACGTCTGGACCTCGTCTCAAAGGGGGCTTCAGATCATGTCCCTCTTTAAGATGCTCTCGCTCGGAAAATAAAACCATTCTGGCGCTCGGCTGACATCACCATGGCATATGTTCAACTTAAATAAGTATATTGACAAAAATTGGAAAACCGTCGAAGATCTTTCTGGCATTTTCATCTGAAACATCTCCATATTATTCAAAACGTTATGCCTAAGGTATATGAGTAGAGACGACAAGCCAGTTTCTTCCAAATCACTCTCCAACCTTGAATCAATTGTTATCAGGTCTGACAGAACAGCTCTCATTGAACAACATCCAAAACAGGAGACAGTAATCTGACTCTGGCTCTTGCACGACCTGGATGTATCACAACAACCAGCACAGAAGTTTTCTTGACAGCACCTCCACAAGTTGATTCAGTTGATATGATCTCATTTACTAAGATAGAAAACTCGTAGCAGAATAATGCAGAATATTTTTATTTACGTAACAAATAATGTCCATTGGTCCGACGTATACTGATTGTATATGATTGCATGCATAATTATCTAAGTTGATCTGGGTGAGGTTACGTGTGATGCGAACCAACCCAAATCATGTATACAGCCGATCCATACACAGCTTCATTAAACCAAGATATTACTTACTGAACAGGAAGTCTCTAAATGTTTTGATTATCTTGCAAATAATAAATCTCCAGGACCAGATGGCATCTCAACGGAGTTCTTTAAAGCCTCAAATAGCTCTCTTAACGTTAACATTTAATAAGATATTCCAAGACGGGTCGTTTCCTGATACCTGGGGGAAAAGGATTATTTGTCCCATCTTCAAACCCCAACAACTACAGAGGCGCATCCCTGATAGACTCTGTGTGTAAGATATTACTTCTATTTTAAACAATCGGTTACGACAATGGTGTGATCAAAATAATATTATTCATGAGACACAAGCAGGATTCAGATCAAATTATTCCACTACTGATCATATAGTTTCACTCCATGCAATGATCAAGAAATACGCCTGCAAAAAAGGGAGATTCTGCTGTTTGTTTATTGTTATTGCAAAAGCCTTTGATACTGTCAAACATGACGTGTTACTGTCAAGCCTTAAAATGAGGTATAAATGGGAAAATCTTCAAAATATATATATATATACATATATCCTGATGCAAATAATCTATTTGCTTTCGTGTCGCTGATACTGCATTACATATACAAAAAAAAGATAATTGGTTTGGATTTTCTTCGTGAATTATATATATATACATATATCCTGATGCAAATAATCTATTTGCTTTCGTGTCGCTGATACTGCATTACATATACAAAAAAAAAGATAATTGGTTTGGATTTTCTTCGTGAATTAACTGGTATGAAAGTAAATGTGAAAAAGACTAAGGTTACCGTATTTCGTTACAGCGTCCCACTGCGACACTATGAGAATTGGTCTCCTCACGGCCAGAAGCTTGAGGTGGTGTCATTAATAGATATTTAGGTATAGTATTTACACCCAGACTAGTTTCGACTAAAGCACAGTCCTGCCTTGCACCGCAAGCAAATAAAGCCCTAATGGCAATATACAAGTATCCAAAACAAGTAGGTAATAATAATTGATCTGATCTTTTCAGGATTTTTGATGCAATAGTTACACCAATATTGTGCTATGGGTCAGAAATCTGTGAAACAACATATTGTAAAACTACTGAAAATGTTCAGATAGGAATGTGCAAATACTTCCTGAAAGTTGGTAAAAGTACAAGCAATGATATAGTACTGAGTGAATGTGGTAGAGCTCCACTTCAGCTGACATACAGGTCACTGGCAGTTAGGTTCTGGTGTAGACGAATCAATCTTGATACAAATAGGGTACTTCATCAATGTTATTTAATGTTAAAGTCTCTTGGTGATGCGTTTTGTTTTGTATGGATTAGCTAGGATGTTGGGAATATTTCCATTTTTATCAGATTTAAAATAAGACTTCGTGATAATTTTAAACAAAACTGGTATTCTAAACTACTCTCTTCTCATAAATGTGCTAACTATGTGTTATAAGACACTTTTACATGTGGAAACATACATGTGCATTGCTATTTTTGCATATGCCTTTATATTTGAGAATTTGTTTCACAAGATTTAGATGTGGCAATTTTAGACTTATGACAGAAACAGGAAGATACACTAATATACCATACCATTGAAGACTGTGTCCTCATTGTTGGCTAAATGACTTAATGTACTTAGAAGACGAGATCATGTTTTACTTGTATGTCATGCATATACCTCTATTACAAAAAAAAGTATATAAGTAAATACATCAGAAATGACAATGCAGTAAATATATTCATAAATATTATGAACACTCAAAATACACAAAGTGATCTCTGTATATACCTATTCAATGTGTGTGTGTGTGTGTGTGTGTGTGTGTGTGTGTGTGTGTGTGTGTGTGTGTGTGTGTGTGTGTGTGTGTGTGTGTGTGTGTTACGAAATGAAACCTCTATGTCTGTATTTGGGGCCACTGGCCTCTATACTGAATAAATTGTCTTGTCTGTCTTGCCTTGTCTTGCATGCATAATTATTAATCTTATCCTTGAAACAGATGAAGTTGTGAAAGAAATAAGGTACATCTTGAAAAAGGCACATATGTCTCAGAGATCAATTATATGGTCAGGTCGTGAACACTGCCTTTACTCGTCCTAACAGCGGTAGGTATCGGGACTTCTGGGCGTCATATTCCGCCCGGTAGGCTGGATCGGCTGGGCCCCAGTCAGGCTTGGCACTCAAAGGAGCCTGAAGAATCAACACATAGAACAATACAGTCAAGGTTATACGTCTCGTACGTACCTACCAATGTCTACATGTGTCAAATGTTACTGGACGTACACATACAGTGACGTTTTATGCACTGTCGTATTCAGAGCGCTACGTGATCGCAATGCTCATGGTATCAATCACTGGATTGTCTGGTCCAGACTCGATTATTTACAGACCGCCGTCATATAGCTGGAATATTGCTGAGTGTGGCGTAAGACAACAAACCAACCAACCATAAGTGGACAGAGACAGAGAACTGCTTAAGGTGACCAGGAAATGGCATACATTTGTATTGTTTTACCACTGTAGTCATATTCAAACGCCGCGTAGATGTATTTGTGTAGTCACAACATCGCAGACAACAATAATTCCATGGCAATGAATGTTATATTTCAGGTATGGATCAGTTTAGCAGAGACATCAAGATGATGACTGGTCTGCGACCTCCTGTCGCCTTGAAGTTCATCTGGTGTTTCGTACTTCCTCTCCTTATCCTGGTAATGTCAAGAGTGCCTGAGTGAGTGTATGGTTTTACGCCGCTTTTAGCAATATTCCAGCAATATCACGGCGGGGGAAACCAGAAATGGGCTTCACACATTGTACCCATGTCGGGAATCGAACCCGGGTCTTCGGCGTGACGAGCGAACGCTTTAACCACTAGGCTCCCCGACCGCCCCTCCATCTGAAAGAGAAATTGAGTATGTTGTGATGCAGTCCCGGCTGGTTCACTTCAAGACCAGCGACCCACCCTACCAGGTTCTTTGAAAACACAATCAGCCCACTCGTCTAAGGCTCAGCATAGTTGCGTCCTTTGGGCACGCCAGAAGCCTATGGTCGTGGGTTCGAATCCAGAGTCGTCCCGATTATGGTTCTAGGTTTGTCAGTAGTAAACTCGTGCTCATTGGTTTCACGTCCAGGGCATGCATCACTTCGGGCTGTCTTTCCACATAAAGCTGACACGCCACGATATAACCAGAATACTGTTCGAAGCGGCATAAAACCCAACTCACTCACTCACTTTACTACAATCAGTTAAAGATGGGGCAATGATGAATGGTACTGCACAGTGCCTGAAGAAAAAATATTTCAACATATCACAGTTAGTGTTTCCAAGATAAACCTCTCCTCTAGTGTCAAACGTTGAATACACAATGCCATTTAGAAAGTGGTCAAATGTAACTAATGTTATATTTGGGATAACACTTTCTTAGTAAAGTACAGATTCTAGTACTTTTTTGGGTTGAGTCCCGTCCGGGATTCGAACCCACACCTGCCAGGGTGAGGCACCTACTCGCCAGCACACAAAGTCAGCGATCTAACCCACTCAGCCACCGAGGCTTCCACAAAATGGAAGTTCGACAACTGGTAGTCTAGATCACGTACTTTGAGTACCCCCTGACAAGTGTAAATTGGCACGGCTCCCACATTAACACATTACGTTCTTACAACAAACAGTCACGCCGTCAGTTCTTACAACAATCAGTCACACATTCAGTTCTTACAACAATCAGTCACACATTCAGTTTTTACAACAATCAGTCTCACATTCAGTTTTTACAACAAACAGTCTCACAGTCAGTTCTTACAATAATCAGCCACACATTCAGTTCTTACAACAAACAGTCACGCAGTCATCTCTTACAACAATCAGTCACACATTCAACAAACAGTCACGCAGTCAGTTCTTACAACAATCAGTCACACATTCAGTTCTTACAACAATCAGTCACACAGTCAGTTCTTACAACAATCAGTCACACATTCAGTTCTTACAACAATCAGTCACACAGTCAGTTCTTACAACAATCAGTCACACATTCAGTTTTTACAACAAACAGTCTCACAGTCAGTTCTTACAACAATCAGTCACACATTCAGTTCTTACAACAATCAGTCACACAGTCAGTTCTTACAACAAACAGTCACACAGTCAGTTCTTACAACAATCAGTCACACATTCAGCTCTTACAACAATCAGTCACACAGTCAGTTCTTACAACAATCAGTCACACATTCAGTTCTTACAACAATCAGTCACACAGTCAGTTCTTACAACAATCAGTCACACATTCAGCTCTCACAACAATCAGTCACACATTCAACAATCAGTCACACAGTCAGTTCTTACAACAATCAGTCACACATTCAGCTCTTACAACAATCAGTCACACATTCAGTTCTTACAACAATCAGCCACACATTCAGTTCTTACAACAATCAGTCACACAGGCAGATCTTACAACAATCAGTCACACATTCAGTTCTTACAACAATCAGTCACACAGTCAGTTCTTACAACAATCAGTCACACAGTCAGTTCTTACAACAATCAGTCACACAGTCAGTCGATGCTCATGATATTAATCACTGGATTGTCTGGTCCAGATTCGATTATTTACAGACCGCCGTCATATAGCTGGAATATTGCTGATATATCTTTAAGAGGCGTTTAGAAGTTGGAGCTCTAAGTAGGGATACGATTTATGGATGACGACTTGCTTGATAACGGTGTTAGAACCTACATCGAAACGTCGCTCCTAATTGTAATAAACAAGTTGTCACTTGCTTAATAACGATGTTAGAACCTTCACCGAAACGTCGCTCCTAATTAATAAAGAAGTTGTTCATCCATAAATATTATCCTTACTTAGTTATCCTGTTAATCTTACCTGATTTCTAACAATAACGAGCGAGACCACAACAAACAATGGAATCGGCGCAAGCGGTACCAGGGAAATGAACCAGCCCATCACTACAGCCCACGTGGGGAAAATGTAGCTACCATAAAATAGTCCGCGTTCTTGAGAGAGGGATAGAAACAACAGCAACTGAAAGGTAAGACGGGAAGTAGTTACCCAATATAGATTTGAATCTAAAATCAGATAATGGAATTTTATTACATTCGAAATGTTAAATGTAACGATACTTACATCTTATATTCTGGTTTACATGTAATGATATTACATGTATCAATTTCAAGGCGTATGCGGTTAGACAAACTGCACTCGAAATTTGGTCTCACACGACCTTGCAGATTATAAAATCCAATACGCCCTGCTAATATCAGATCAAGCTCCAAAGACATGGTTTGGTTTGTTGTTTTACGCCGCACTCAGCAATATTCCAGCTATATGACGACGGTGTGTAAATAATCGAGCCTGGACCAGACAATACAGTGATTTACATCATGAACATTGATCCATGCAATTGGGATCGATGACATGCAGCAACCAAGTCAGCGAGCCTGACCACCCGATCGCGTTAGTCGCCTTTTACGACAAGCATAGTCACCTTTTACGGCAAGGTTGCTTTTAGGTTGCTGAAGACCTATTCTACCCCGGAATTTTCACTGGTCCCAAAGACATGGAGCATCAAGAACCCCAATGGTCGAGGATAATTATCCTGAGTGACTAGACGTACTAAACAACAACTAATGTTCAAGCAGCATTACCAGAATAACAAGAGGAAGTACGAAACACCAGATGAACTTGAAGACGACAGGAGGTCTCAGACCAGTCATCATCTTGATGTCTCTGCTAAACTGATCCATGCCTGAAATATAACGTTCGTTGCCATGGTTTAACACTTTAATGTTTGGACTGCACACATACATCCATGAATCCACTGAAAGTGACTATATCGGTAACTCGGTATATATGATACATATGTATCTCCTTTTCCAGTGAAACATAACCTTGACAAAGGTAGTAAACATAAGCTTGACAAAGGTAGTATCGAGCCAGTCGTCTCCAGCGCTTTTATTTCACTGTGCACAGTTGGAGTGAGTGAGTGAGAGAGTGAGTGAATGAGTGAGTGTATCGATTCGCTTGCGCCACCGGATGTGTCACACATTTGGGTTTGGTAAACGATAGTTAATTATATCATTAAAATGGTATCAAGATGACGAGTTTAGTATTATGTATCTATATGTACGATTTTAGGATCAATGTTTTTCCCTCAATCTGTGTCTGTAGTTTTAATGAAGTCTATATCGTATGTTAATGTTTTTGTCAATAACAGGTGTTCGTGCAGTGTTTGTAGCAATGGCGGAAGTGGTTGGGAACCTTCCAGAATCCAATTTCTGGAATTTTTCATTGTTCTTCCTGGTTCTGTTGATTGGACTCAGGTATCCGAGAGTGGGTGAGTGGGTGAGTGAGTGAGTGGGTGGGTGAGATAGTGATTTGGTGGGTGGGTGAGTGAGTGAGTGAGTGAGTGAGTGAGTGAGTGCGTGCGTGCGTGCGTGCGTGCGTGCGTGCGTGCGTGAGTTGGGTTTAACGCCGCTTTTAACATTATTCTAGTTATATCACAGCGTGTCAGCTTGATGTGGGAGGAAAGCTCGAAGTGATGCAGGTCTCAGACGTTTACCACTTCGGTGAAACCCACGGGCACGGGTATGGTGCTGACAAACCTAGAAACATAATCGGGGCAAACCGGGATTCGAACCCACAATCATAGGATTCTGGCGTGCCGAAGGGACGCAGCTCTGCACAGCGAATCCCGGCGCCTTAGACGACTGGGCCACCTGTGCCCCCGAGAGAGACGACAAAAACGTGTTTCAGTTCACATACCATATATCCATCCGACCGTCAGGAACTGGAGGAAACCAAGTATATAGACAGAAAGCCTCATAGCACTGACATCGACCATAGTGAAAAAGTACACTCCGCCCTGAAAATTAAAGACAAAGATAATAAACAACGCAAGAATATATGTACTACTATGTCTCTATTTGTAACTTTACTTCTTCATATACATATACTACTATGCTATTATTTGCCCACTTGTTCTATTTGTTCCATTGCTGACGAAGCCACAAGTGAAATTTTCATCTTTTTCAGATCATGTGAAATATCGATTTTTTTCCTTTAATGTTATATATCTTTTTTCGAGGGCAATATCGGCTTCATATTGTCATATAAATATAGTTTGTTTTTTGTTTTTGTGTTGTTTAACGCCGCACTCAGCACAATGTCAGCTGTGTGACGTCAGTCTGTAAATACTCGAGTCCGGACCAGACAATCCAGTTGTGACCGATGACATGAATCAACCAAGTCAGTGAGCCTGACCACCCGATCTCGTTATTCGCCACTTATTATAAATATAGTATTCCATCACAAAGTAATCAAAAGACTATTTCAAAAAGTCGTCCGTATTCAGAATGACAGGTTTAATAATGAAAAAAGGTAAAATGTTATAATGAATTATCTAGGATTCAATTCATATTCTGACCGTCTGTGACACGTGGGTGTTGGTGATCTGGTGCCTGCTTTCTTTGAATGAGTGAGTGAGTGAGTTGGGTTTAACGCCGCTTTTAACAGTATTCCAGTTATATCGCGGCGTGTCAGCTTCATGTGGGAGGAAAGCCCGAAGTGATGCAGGTCTCAGACGTTTACCACTTCGGTGAAACCAACGAGCACGGGTATGGTGCTGACAAACCTAGAAACATAATTGGGGCGAACCGGGATTCGAACCCACAATCATAGGTTTCTGGCGTGACCAACGGACGCAACTCTGCACAGCGAATCGCGGCGCCTCAGACGACTGGGCCACCCGTGCCCCCTTTTTTTAGAGTGTCGTACTACAGATGTGTGGGAACGTGGTCCCGTGCACAGCGTATAGATAATGTGTGACCGTGCTCCACACTGAAGAACAGTGAATGGGTACCGGATAGGACGAAATGACAATGTAACTGTTAACCTTACAGCGCCTCACAAGGCAATTTTGGTTTGTGTACTCCCAAGAAAGTCGAGAACGAAATTCGACTGCACATTAAGCCATTGATCATGGCTAATAATGTAGGGCTTTGCGTCTGCTGTTTGGTGTGGATTTGGCGCACAGCCATGTTTACTCAAACGTTTTTCAGCCCCTCAGCACATAGCGGCGAGATACAATTAAAGAACATGGACAAAGTGCTGAGGTCAAAATTTAACATATCGCAAAAATCAGACTGTACATGTGAAACCGCACTGCTTACTACACATACTAATTGTCCAAAATACATGTAAGTTGGAACAATAACGACTACGCAACGGCCATAACGTTTCTTAAAGTAACTACTCTGGCCATTTTGAAAACCAGATTTGAACCTGTAAAGTCACTTCGTGAAAATATTTTTTTAATTGGTGTATACGATTATACCTAATGATGAAAGTATTTCTATGCAATTTTGCATTTACAAAATTGCTTGTATTTAAAGTTATTTCATTCTCTAAAGTTATATAAATGTTCATGTAAAGTGGACCGCGTCCGTGGTCTAGAGGTAGAGCGTCCGGCCGGAGAGCGGAAGGTCCGGGGTTCGATCCCCGGCCGCGTCATACCAAAAGACGTTAAAAGATGGTACTTGTTGTTACCCTGTCTGGCGCTCGGCATTAAGGGGCTAAAACAAGGACTGGTCGGCTCGGAGTCAGTATACTGTGTCTGAGTGGGGTATTCATGTTAAACTGCGGCATGGTATCTCAGTGGGCTAGCACTATAAATCGGCATCATCCCGGACTAGTACAAGCAGCCATACAAACACACATGCGTACATGCACGTCGCTATATAAGTGCAATAATCTTGGACGCGTCGTTAAACCCCATTCCACCACCACCATCATGTGAAGTGTTTGGACTTACCCTGGAAAGGTAAGGAAGTGTGAACAAGAAGGACCCGCCACAGAAGCATGCGGTGATGAGGAGTCTTATCAGCCGAGATCGCCGTGGCAAACAGTCAAGCACTGCCGTTATTACAACCTCTGCAAACATTATCTGAAATAGATTTCGTAATGTTATTATATACATCTATTCTAAAGTCATTTATGGGATAAGGTGGCCGAGTGGTCTAAGGCCGTGAAATTTCCGGGCTTACATTTCCAAAGTAATGTTC
This sequence comes from Haliotis cracherodii, assembly GCF_022045235.1. Classification (NCBI taxonomy): domain Eukaryota; kingdom Metazoa; phylum Mollusca; class Gastropoda; order Lepetellida; family Haliotidae; genus Haliotis; species Haliotis cracherodii. The sequence goes on from NW_027266265.1 coordinate 48,144,374, forward strand.
CTATGATCCTGGGTTCGATTCCCAGGTTCAGACTGATTATAATCAATGGTATGTCTGCACCATATCCGTTCCCTTGGGTTTCACCAAAGTGGTAAAGGTATAAGGCCTACATCTGTCACCAAGAGGTGTAATAGATATTGGCAACTAACAGAAACTCTGAGATGAATAAAGTTTATTCAAACCATTCTCATAGGGGCAACAGTCGTCAATGTGTTCTCAAGCTCAGATATTGAAAATCGCGAGATTTGCAAAATGGTCACAAAACTGAGTGAAGTTGCATTCCAGCCCAACCCCGGATCAGAAACGGCACTAATCGAGCTTTCTTCGGCGACAGCTAATGAACGGAGTTTGGTCCCTGTCCAAGGTAGAACTACAAGACCACCGTCCACTACTCCTGTAAAGAACTTGAAGTTCTTCTGGTAATGGCCCTATGGTCTCTTTCAATGTGCAGTTCTAATGTGACAGTAAAAATTATTTCCATCCCAACTAAGCAGCATGGCTGCAAATGTTTCACATGACTTGCTTCTGCCACCACCTCAATTATAGGCGAGTTGTCACTATCTTGGATAGGGGTCATACAACATGCATGTCTTCTTTGTATCTTAAAGAAACACATGCCTACAAATTAAAAATGAGAAATTCAATCAAAAAAAACTATGACTTGAAATACATGATTTTCTCGTGTTATTATCTTTTTCTAAGAAATTGGTCGTGAAAACGTATTCAAACTTTAGGTCAAATGAACCATCATAATGGGATTAGGGCGGTCGGGTAGCCTAGTGGTTAAAGAGTCCGCTCGTCACGCCGAAGACCCGGGTTCGAATCCGACATGGGCACAATGTGTGTAGCCCATTCCTGTTGCCCCCCGCTGTGATATTGCTGGAATATTGCTAAAAGCGGCGTAAAACCAAACTCACTCACTCATAATTAGATTACCTTGAAACCAGTGATTAGTTTCGTACCACCCCATGTCGTGCGTTATGCGCTAAGTAAATGTTTAATATAACTTTCATGTCAATAACCATCATGTTTTGTATGATTTACGTGATGTTATGAATGGATGTTCCTATTTGGTTTCCTTTTTTACGGCGTCGTGTGCAAAACAAATTTCCGTACATCCATTCAGCATAATATCACGAGTAAATGACACTTTTTTTTAGGATAACTTCTATACTTTGTCAGGATGTTTCAGAGCTACGTCTTGCGTCTTCATCAGTTGAATGAAACTCATTTATTCATGTTCTCTCAACTTCTAAATGCCCATCAAAGACAGCATAACATCACGCAAATCTTACAAAACGAAATAGGCCTATATTTTTCTAATTGTTTAACAAGGGTTAACGAATGGCCTTTCCCCCATTGGCCGCCTACTTATTTCAGTATTACAGACATAGTTGTGAATACTGATCAGACCATAACCACAGCACTAGTCACGCAGCACTTGTCTCTTATAGGATTCTCAGATATAGATGTGCGTTCGAATCCCGGTTCGCCCCGATTATGTTTCTAGGTTTGTCAGCACCATACCCGTGCTCGTGGGTTTCACCGAAGTGGTAAACGTCTGAGACCTGCATCACTTCGGGCTTTCCTCCCACATTAAGCGGACACGCCGTGATATAACTGGAATACTGTTAAAAGCGGCATTTAACCCAACTCACTCACTCTCGGATATAGACCTTACCTGTATGTTGAGTCCAATCAACAGAACCAGGAAGAACAATGCAAAGCACCACAAATTGGATACTGGAAGGCTCCCAGCCACTTCCGCCATTCCTAGAAACACTACCCGAACACCTGTTATACACAAAAACATTAACATATTGTATTCAGATATAAACTTCATTAAAACTACAGACAAAGATTGAGGGAAATATTGATCGTACATACAATCCTAAAATCTTACAGACAGATACATATAGAGAATACAACACTCGTTATCTTGATACCATGTTAATAATAGAATTAACATCTATCGTTTCTGGGGGGAGCGAAATTTTCGTTCGTTTACCAAACCCAAGTTTGTGACACATCCGGTTGCGCAAGCAAATCGATAGTCGCTAAACATACGCCTGTATGAAGAGTTCCTGCTGCTCTTGTGCACAAGTGAGTGAGTGAGTGAGTGATTGAGTTGGGTTTAACGCCGCATTTAACAGTATTCCAGTTATATCGCAGCGTGTCAGCTTAATGTGGGAGGAAAGCCCGAAGTAATGCAGGTCTCAGACGTTTACCACTTCGGTGAAACCCACGAGCACGGGTATGGTGCTTACAAACTTAGAAACATAATCGGGGCGAACCGGGATTCGAACCCACAATCATAGGTTTCTGGCGTGACCAAGGGACGCGACTCTGCACAGCGAATCGCGGCGCCTTAGACGACTGGGCCACCACCCACATTAAGCTGACACGCCGCGATATAACTGGAATACTGTTTCAAGCGTCGTTAAAACCAACTCACTCACTCACTCATCCACAAAGTTTCGCACGATTGGTATCCGGAGTGTCCCGCGCGAGTGATCGGGGTTGTCTTTCATAAAACATTTCGAAAACAGTGCCACAAAATATGCTTGTATGGAGACACAGGTGACACAGGTGACACAGCCGCAAGAGGTAAGTAAGTCTATGTATGGTTCGAAGTTTTCTCAAGTGATTTCATTTCACCTCGCTGAATAGTGTATTGAAAGTCGGTTGCGTCAGGCACAGATGTAGGCCTCGTCCATTGTGTCTGCATGGTAAAGTTGGAAAAGATTTAAGTGCCTCACGTCACGTGCTTGTTAAGATTCACAAAGAGTGAATATCACAGACTGTTCGAGACCAAAACATCGCCACAAAACTGAATTACAGGAGGGAGAATTTGAACTTTCCAATACTTAACATTCCCTTTATGTCGAGCAATATTCTATCAGCTCCAGCCTGTGCTGTCTACAGTTAAAATAGCGTCATACGACTCTGGCTCAAAAGGTGTTTGATCAAGGTTACAACATTCAAGGCCTAAATTAAGCTTTCAAAATGTCTAATGGTAGCCATCGAGAGGACATTTCCAAATCATTTAATGTGACGCTACTGTGACAAAAATGAAATCCGATGCAATTCCCTATTTTTCTTTGTACCACATGCTTCCGTGTTTGTTCCGGTGATACTTGACTTGGATTTGCATGTCTTTGTCACGTGCCACCTGTGGGACAGGATACCCTTACGTTTTATCGCTCATCTGATTTCATTACTATTTGATAGTGATAACAAGGACAAAACCCTTTCCATTCTCACAAGATTTCTTCATCAAAAGCAAAGTCGATTGTACGATTCCGACTGAATCATGAGCATGTGTTGTATTCCCGACATGGGTACAATGTGTGAGGCCCGTTTCTGGTGTCCCCCGCCGTGATATTGCTGGAATATTGCTAAAAGCGGCGTAAAACTATACTCACTCACTCCATTAATGCATGTTCAGGAACAACTGCCGCCTCGCTTTTTTAACATAGTATTCAAGTGGTGAGTGGGTTAAATTTTACATCGCATCGGCAATAATTCAGCCATATAGCGAACATAGTATTCAATGAAGCGTTGGACACAACACAACTATATTAGCTCGTGCCAGGATCCGATGAGCTACGGTCCTAATCCCAGATTCGCCCTGCGCATGCTCCTTGGTGTCACTCACTCACTCACTCACGCACACACGCACGCACGCACGCACGCACGCAAGCATGCACTCACTCTCTCACTCACTATCTCACTCACTCAAACCCACTCACTCACTCACTCACTCACTCACGCGCGCACGCACGCGCGCACGCACGCACGCACGCACGCACGCACTCACTCACTCACTCACCCACTCACTATTTCACTCACTCACTCACTCACTATCTCACTCACTCACTCACTCACTCTCACTCTCTCACTCACTCACTCACTCACCCACACACACACACTCACTTACTCACTCACTCACTCACTCACTCACTCACTCACTCTCTCACTCAACTGGTCATATGGTTGTACAGATGCAAAACTTACCTCTGTCAACTACGTTGATCATCTCCACGTTTTTCTGATGAGCCAATGCCCCGAAGAAGCTAAACACCATCATACTTGCAAAAACCCCAACGCCGAGAGTTACACCATACACTATGAAGGAGTCTCTGCAAACAATAGAGAGCCATGATGTTTCATTTCTTATACCAGCCGTGATATTGCTGGAATATTGCTTAAAGCGGCGTAAAACCACACTCACTCACTCATATCTTATGCTAATGACAATACCTGCTCATGAAACGAAATTAATTGAAATAAATTATATAAAGTATAAAATAACCACTAAAAACAACATAATGTCAATGCTTGCTCATGAAATTAATTAACTAAATTAACTATAACGTTAAATCTGAAAACAATAGTATTCATGATGGATAGTGGCAAACTTATGCCAACACTTGCTCATGAAAAACATAATTTAATTAAATTAAATATACGTAATGTCTGAAAACAAGAGAAGCCACGATGCATCGTTTCTTATATGCCGATGGCAATAACTTTTCATGAAATTGAATTAGTTGAATTAAATTAACTGACTGAGGTGCGCGTTGTCTTCATATGTATTTGTTTTACATTGTTAATTGAATTACTGCCTTTAACAATGCAGCGCTAAGAATTAATGTGAACATGTATACGTCAAATGGCCCATTACACTGATAATGATAGGTCACGTATCTGTTGAGGGCCAGGTGAGCTAGGAAGTGATGAAGCTAAAACTGACCTCAGTGCTGTAGAGGTGAAGCGTTTGTAGCTTGCCAGGGTGCTGATGATGCCTGTTGTCATCCCCGTTGTATACAGTGCACTGAGAAATGCAGAGCTCCACGTCTGAATGGAAATATAGTCTCATGATATACCAAAAGATCTCAAGAAACCATGATAAAGAGTTACATACATATGAAAATGGCCAAAATCATGATTTACGAACGTTTATCGCTAATCAATTTACTGTTCGCCCTTATAACAGTGGCCACCTCCGTGGTAGAGCGTTCGCCCGGAGAGCTGAAGGTCCGTGGTCCGATCCCCGGCCGCGTCATACCAAAGGTGCAATAATCTAAGTGCAATAATCTTGGACGCAAAGTTAAACCCCATTTCGCCTCACCTCTTTTCTGTTCGGTTGTAGACAGAACACACACACACACACGCACACATACACACGCACACATACACACACACGCACACACGCACGCACACACACACACACGCATGCACGTCGCTAAATAAGTGCAATAATCTTGGACGCGACGTTAAACCCCATTTCACCTCACCTAACCTTATAACGGAATGTTTATCGTTTGTCATTTAAATGTTCGCCCTTTCAACCAGGGCACAGTTGGGTACATGTGTACATATAGCAGGACAACTCACTGTCTCCTGTAACCTAGGGCCAAGAGGGGACCAAAACTTTGAAAAGGAGGAGGGGGTTAGGCAGTGGTGCTGCACACTCCCCAGGAAACAAAGTGAAAAGCAACAGCATGACAGAGGGGCGGGTTTACACGTACACAAAGTAGGTGTCTTAAAATAAGAGGCGTGGGCACCTTGCACACGCCTACTTCCGGTCTGAGTGTTCTAAGGCACAGCATGGCTTTGCCGTGTTTGGAGCCATCGATAGTGGGTATGAATCCAAATTCGCCCAATTAATGATCCTTGATTTGTGAGGGCCACATACCAGAGTTCAAGTAAGTATATGTTTGCCACGTTTTGGGAAACGCCATGATACAACTAAAATACTGTCCAAAGCGGCGTAAAACTGCACTCATTTAAACACGTAAAGCAAACCTTACCTGTACGTCCAAAAGACGGTCCGAGGAGGGATAGAGGAGGTACCTCACACCCTCCAGTGATCCCGGTAACGTCATGCCTCTTATAAACAGTGTCAGAAGGAGGACGAAGATGAGTGGCACCGTGACGAGCACCAACTGGAGAGACGGTCAATTGACAGTCAGTGAGGGTCTGACCATGTGGTATCATGTTCCAGAAAATACACGACAATAATATGTTGTTTTGAATGCTGAAAGAATTGTAATGTGAAGAAAGACTCAATGTTAGGTGCCTCCTTACAGAGAACAGAGTGGATGTATTTAAACAGTGACTGAAAACAGACATACAGTCTCCAAAATTATAACCATTCCAAGACCAATCCCAAACCCTGCACATACACCCTCCACACCATCCACACCACACCACACTGCACCACACCCATCAAACCACCCCATCCCACACCACACACTACCATACACTACCCATTACCACACCATACCCATCACAACACACCGAACCGCACTGCACCACAACCATCAAACCACCCCATCCCACACCACACACTACCATACACTACCCATTACCACACCATACCCATCACAACACACCGAACCGCACTGCACCACACCCATCAAACCACCCCATCCCACACCACACACTACCATACACTACACATTACCACACCATACCCATCACAACACACCGAACCGCACTGCACCACAACCATCAAACCACCCCATCCCACACCACACACTACCATACATTACACATTACCACACCATACCCATCACAACACACCGAACCGCACTGCACCACAACCATCAAACCAAACCACCCCACACCACACCCATCACACCACACCACACTGCACCACAGCCATCAAACCACCACATCCCACACCACACCCACCACACCACTCCACACCACACTGCACCACACCCATCAAACCACCCCATCCCACACCATACCACACCCACCACACCACACCAGACCACACTGCACCACACCCATCAAACCAACCCACCCCACACCACACCCATCACACCACACCGCACTGCACCACAACCATCAAACCAACCCACCCCACACCACACCCACCACACCACACCACACCACACCACACCACACCACACCACACCACACCACACTGCACCACACCCATCCAACCACCCCAGACCACCACACCACACTACACACCACACTACACACCACACTGCACCACACTATGCACCACACTACACACCACACTGCACCACACCCATCAAACCACCCCACACCACCACACTACACTACACACCACACTATGCACCACACTATGCACCACACTACACACCACACTGCACCACACCCATCCAACCACCCCAGACCACCACATTACACTACACACCACACTATGCACCACACCCATCAAACCACACTACACACCACACACCACACCACACCACACCACACCACACCACACCTATCACACCCGCCACATGTGTCAATCACACCCTTTGCTGTTTCATTCTGTGAAAATGATAACTCGGTCACTTTAACAGCAAGAAGTGTTATGTTGTGCAAATGGGCTGATTTATTTTCCATACCTTTCCAATGACCTTAACTCCCAAGAGCAAAGGAGCAAATATGAGAACCACGGTGCCGAACCTACATCCGACCAGCTCCCACTGAAGTCCCCCGGGGTCTTCGATTCCAGAGGAAATTTGCAAGACTCGATTACTGCAATATAAAGGAAAAACACATCTTCATTCATAAAAAAGTACGTGGCCTGATGTTCATAACGCAGGTCGCCACTGCATACGCTTCTAAGACTCATTTCTCGAGAGTAGACAATGACATGCACGGAATAAATCCTTTATTGCTGCGTCCATTTACAGCGGCATTAAACCCTAAACAATCACTCACTCACAAAACCTGAAAACCAGAATAGCAGAAGTACACACTAGATGAATTTATTGGATGCATTAACACTTGAGCTTTTTTCTCATCAAATATTATATAATCAATTTGTAATGAAAGTTTCCTTTTAAAATTTATAGATTTGTTTCCAAAAGAAACAAATATTATTTCTATAAAATAATAATGAGCATAAGGTGTCACGTCATATAGCATGGCCAGAATACATGGATATACAGTAAACAACGGTTATAACGAACTCAAAGGGACCACTAATTTTAGTTCGTTATAACCGTAGTTCGTTATAAGCATATATACAGCATATGTACAACAAGTGGCCGGGACTAAAAATAAGTTCGTTATATCGGTCAGTTCGTTATAAGCGTGTTCGTTATAACCGTAGTTTACTGTACCTGTATCATACAATATTCAAAATAGGATAAAAACATACACAAACGTAAATTATTTTTATGTTCAGTGCTACAAGCCGCGTGTTAAAATACTATGTTTAAAAACGTCATTCCACTTGGGCCTAAGCATGGACCAGTCAAACATAAAGGAGATACTATATAGTCAGTAGGTCTAGGTAAATATATAAAACTGATTTAAACATAGAGTAAAATATGTTTTGAAAATATGCTGTAGAGGTTTCTGCAAATATTTGACAATTAAAGTTAGGACAACTATAAAATATACAGTTTGTTACTATAAAATAGTTATTGACAATCTAGAACATATAGAACGGCAAGCACAACGATGGTCACAAAGTTCTACCAAATTCCTATCATGTATTGATCTTGTCAAGGATGTCATGTATGCTAATTTAGGAGACTATACACAAACTGTATTTGTTTTTTGCGTCACAAGCAGTTTACAAACTTATTTCATGCTGTCATGATCTTGACCTTTAAAGCTAGCCATTCATACGTCATTGAAGACGACTTAAACATATACACAGATTAGTTCAAGTGTGAATGAAACAGTACAGAGAGATTTTAAATTGGATTTTAAACTTATTTTCAAACACTGCCAAGCCTACCATTTTAATTTTAAATGACAAATTGACTTTCTTGGAAAGGAGGATCTTTATTAAATCTTTTCCGAACAGAAAACGTTGATGCGAAGGCTACATTCTTTTAAAATAAAAAAGCCTCCTTTCGTTGCCAAAGACATGAAGAACATGTGATCGGAATATCATACTGATATGCTCAGTAGTGTGGAAGAAGAATTTGTGTAAGTTCCATCCGCTGACCACAGTGACCGGATCCTAACATGGCTAAGGGCCACAACCCTATACAACTATCTCTTCTAATGATACTATACATTAAAAAACAGTATAATGTCACTGTGTTCATATATGAGTGAGTGGGTATGGTTTTACGCCGCTTTTAGCAATATTCCAGCAATATCACGGCGGGGGACACCAGAAATGGGCTTCACACATTGTACCCATGTCGGTAATCGAACCCGGGTCTTCGGCGTAACGAAGGCTTTAACCACTAGGCTACCCGGCCGCCCCGTTCATATATTATGATTGCGCTTTGCCAATATACAGAGTGGCCTTCATACAGGTGTGGAACATGATATGTTTCCACCTGGGCCTTACTCAAAGTATTCTTCACCAGGAGACGACAGTCTTCTAGGCATGTAGGAGTCTCCACTCGAATTAAAGGGTAGGGTTTGACCGTCGACGCATGACCGGGTGTTCCAGTAGTTATTGCAGGTTGTCCATGGCTGGACGGTGGACCCTGACTGGAAGAGGTAGTACATCCCCCATGACGGGATGACGCCATACATTGGGTGAATCACTGCATTCACTACGACCATTCCCACGCCTACACCTGCAACAAGGAAAAAAAGAATACAGTTTTGACAACGACCACTCATGTCCCTACCTATATCTGCACTTGCAACAAGGAAAATAAGAATACAGTTTTCACAACGACCACTCATGTCCCTACCTATATCTGCATTTGCAACAAGGAAAATAAGAATACAGTTTTCACAACGATCACTCATGTCCCTACCTATATCTGCACTTGCAACAAGGAAAATAAGAATACAGTTTTCACAACGACCACTCATGTCCCTACCTATATCTGCACCTGCAACAAGGAAAATAAGAATACAGTTTTCACAACGACCACTCATGTCCCTACCTATATCTGCACTTGCAACAAGGAAAATAAGAATACAGTTTTGACAACGACCACTCATGTCCCTACCTATATCTGCATTTGCAACAAGGAAAATAAGAATACAGTTTTCACAACGACCACTCATGTCCCTACCTATATCTGCACTTGCAACAAGGAAAATAAGAATACAGTTTTCACAACGACCACTCATGTCCCTACCTATATCTGCACCTGCAACAAGGAAAATAAGAATACAGTTTTCACAACGACCACTCATGTCCCTACCTATATCTGCACTTGCAACAAGGAAAATAAGAATACAGTTTTCACAACGACCACTCATGTCCCTACCTATATCTGCACTTGCAACAAGGAAAATAAGAATACAGTTTTCACAACGACCACTCATGTCCCTACCTATATCTGCATTTGCAACAAGGAAAATAAGAATACAGTTTTCACAACGACCACTCATGTCCCTACCTATATCTGCACCTGCAACAAAAAGGGAAGACACACAGTCTTCCTGATGACCAACCCCAACCTAACCCGTAAAAGGTGAGAAATGCAGGTTCCATTACGTTCAACCCTACCCTGTTACTGTTACAGGCTCTTAAAGACCTTTCCAGCGCCTACCCACACTTGCTAGGAGGAATTGCTCGGCCACCTCGAGATCGAGATCGAGAGAGAGAGAGAGAGAGAGAGAGAGAGAGAGAGAGAGAGAGAAGATATGACTGACTATGTGGCTGAGAGAGAGGGAGACTGGCTGTAGCTGAGAGAGACAGAGACAGAGTGAGATAAGATATGACTGACTATGTGGCTGAGAGAGAGGGAGACTGGCTGTAGCTGAGAGAGACAGGGACAGAGTGAGATAAGATATGACTGACTGTGTGGCTGAGAGAGAGGGAGACTGGCTGTAGCTGAGAGAGACAGAGACAGAGTGAGATAAGATATGACTGACTGTGTGGCTGAGAGAGAGGGAGACTGGCTGTAGCTGAGAGAGACAGAGTGAGATAAGATATGACTGACTATGTGGCTGAGAGAGAGGGAGACTGGCTGTAGCTGAGAGAGACAGAGACAGAGTGAGATAAGATATGACTGACTGTGTGGCTGAGAGAGTGGGGACTGGCTGTAGCTGAGAGAGACAGAGAGAGAGAGAGAGAGAGAGAGAGAGAGAGATAAGATATGACTGACTGTGTGGCTGAGACACAGAGGGGGGAGGGGGACTGGCTGTAGCTGAGAGAGAAAGAGAGACAATGTGAGATAAGATATGACTGACTGTGTGGCTGTGTGTGTGTGAGAGAGAGAGAGAAAGAGAGAGAGAGAGAGAGAAGATATGACTGACTGTGTGGCTGAGAGAGAGAAAGAGAGAGAGAGAGAGACAGAGTGAGATAAGATATGACTGACTGTGTGGCTGTGTGTGTGTGTGAGAGAGAGAGAGAGAGAGAGAGAGAGAGAAGATATGACTGACTGTGTGGCTGAGAGAGAGAAAGAGAGAGAGAGACATAGTGAGATAAGATATGACTGACTGTGTGGCTGTGTGTGTGTGAGAGAGAGAGAAAGAGAGAGAGAGAGAGAGAGAGAGAGAGAGAAGATATGACTGACTGTGTGGCTGAGAGAGAGAAAGAGAGAGAGAGAGACAGAGTGAGATAAGATATGACTGACTGTGTGGCTGTGTGTGTGTGAGAGAGAGAGAGAGAGAAAGAGAGAGAGAGAGAGAAGATATGACTGACTGTGTGGCTGATAGAGAGAGGGGGGTGAGGATGTAAAGAAATATAAGTGGGGGAGGGAAAGTTGCTTTATATTATACAGCAACATCATGGCCGCCTGTAAGAGTGAGAGTTTATCCATATAACAATATCTGCCCCGTCATATATACTTGAATATTTGTGACAAAGAAACACAAAAGAGAGTGCGAATTAGATTTTTTACTTAAACACACCAATGCAGATTGATTCTGTTATTCTTTCAAAATGTCAAATACCGACACAACTGTGAGATATGGGGCCCGGGACAGACACGCCATTGTAGTATACAAAATATGAATTTTGAAATCTATATAAGAATTGGTACAAATTATTTTCCCTAGATATGTATGTAACGTCTAAAGCAAAGATGATGCGATATTACTAGTATTTTGTATTTCCATTAACGCGCAGGTATTTCACTTCTGTTGAAAAACGTTTATATGGTAGAAGTCTCAAAGTAAGACATGTCCAGCATATCTAGTTTATCTCTCGTGATGTACAAAATACTGAAAATAATTATATGAACAACATAGCGTGTTCGAGATGTTTCTATCTGAACTACTGAATTGAATAAGAGTGTAGATGGTACATATGTTTCGTGAAATAATGCTTACCAGATAATGAGAGTGTAGATGGTACATACGTTTCATGAAATAATGCTTACCAGATAATGAGAGTGTAGATGGTACATACGTTTCATGAAATAATGCTTACCAGATAATGAGAGTGTAGATGGTACATATGTTTCATGAAATAATGCTTACCAGACAATGAGAGTGTAGATGGTACATATGTTTCATGAAATAATGCTTACCAGATAATGAGAGTGTAGATGGTACATACGTTTCATGAAATAATGCTTACCAGATAATGAGAGTGTAGATGGTACATACGTTTCATGAAATAATGCTTACCAGATAATGAGAGTGTAGATGGTACATATGTTTCATGAAATAATGCTTAGCAGACAATGAGAGTGTAGATGGTACATATGTTTCATGAAATAATGCTTACCAGATAATGAGAGTGTAGATGGTACATACGTTTCATGAATTAATGCTTACCACATATTGAGAGTGAAGATGGTACCTTTTGTTTCATGAAATAATGCTTATCAGACAATTAGAGTATAGATGGTACAAACGTTTCATGAATTAATGCTTACCAGACAATGAGAGTGTAGATGGTACATATGTTTCATGAAATAATGCTTACCAGATAATGAGAGTGTGGATGGTACATATGTTTCGTGAAATAATGCTTACCAGATAATGAGAGTGTAGATGGTACATACGTTTCATGAAATAATGCTTACCAGATAATGAGAGTGTAGATGGTACATATGTTTCATGAAATAATGCTTACCAGACAATGAGAGTGTAGATGGTACATATGTTTCATGAAATAATGCTTACCAGATAATACGAGCATAGATGGTACATATGTTTCATGAAATAATGCTTACCAGATAATGAGAGTGTAGATGGTACATACGTTTCATGAAATAATGCTTACCAGATAATGAGAGTGTAGATGGTACATACGTTTCATGAAATAATGCTTACCAGATAATGAGAGTGTAGATGGTACATATGTTTCATGAAATAATGCTTACCAGACAATGAGAGTATAGATGGTACATATGTTTCATGAATTAATGCTTACCAGATAATGAGAGTGTAGATGGTACATACGTTTCATGAATTAATGCTTACCACATATTGAGAGTGAAGATGGTACCTTTTGTTTCGTGAAATAATGCTTACTAGACAATGAGAGTATAGATGGTACATATGTTTCATGAAATAATGCTTACCAGATAATGAGAGTGTAGATGGTACATATGTTTCATGAAATAATGTTTAACACATATTGAGAGTGAAGATGGTACCTTTTGTTTCATGAAATAATGCTTATCAGACAATTAGAGTATAGATGGTACATACGTTTCATGAATTAATGCTTACCAGACAATGAGAGTGTAGATGGTACATATGTTTCATGAAATAATGCTTACCAGACAATGAGAGTGTGGATGGTACATATGTTTCATGAAATAATGCTTACCAGATAATGAGAGTATAGATGGTACATATGTTTCATGAATTAATGCTTACCACATATTGAGAGTGAAGATGGTACCTTTTGTTTCATGAAATAATGCTTACCACATATTGACAGTGAAGATGATACCTTTTGTTTCATGAAATAATGCTTACCAGATAATGAGAGTATAGATGGTACATACGTTTAATGAATTAATGCTTACCAGATAATGAGAGTGTGGATAGTACATATGTTTCAAGAAATAATGCTTACCAGATAATGAGAGTGTAGATGGTACATATGTTTCATGAAATAATGCTTAACACATATTGAGAGTGAAGATGGTACCTTTTGTTTCATGAAATAATGCTTACCAGACAATGAGAGTATAGATGGTACATACGGTTCATGAATTAATGCTTATCAGATAATGAGAGTGTGGATGGTATATATGTTTCATGAAATAATGCTTACCAGATAATGAGAGTATAGATGCTACATATGTTTCATGAATTAATGCTTACCACATATTGAGAGTGAAGATGGTACCTTTAGTTTCGTGAAATAATGCTTACCAGACAATGAGAGTATAGATGGTACATACGGTTCATGAATTAATGCTTATCAGATAATGAGAGTGTAGATGGTACATATGTTTCATGAAATAATGCTAACCAGACAATGAGAGTGAAGATGGTACATGTGTTTTATACAATGGTTGTGCCTGTCAGTGTAACCTTACCTCTGAAGAGTGGACTGAAGTTCCAGATGTGGGCTGGGCCTCTGCCGCAGAACTGCCCCAGACTTAGATCCATGTAGAAGATGGGGACTCCGATCAGCAGGAGAAAGATGGCGTAAAGGATCATGAAGACAACTGGGGAGTAGGACATGACAGAATGTCAATCACTGGATTGTCTGGTCCAGACTCGATTATTTACAGACCGCCGTCATATAGCCGACAGACAGTAGTTTTGAAATAAAATAAACTCAAAACCTCAAACTTGTAATTCAATATTTTAGCTTAGTTCAAATTAAATGAAATAAAATGTTTAAAACCTCACTTTAATTTCAGGTTTCTCTTTTTCTGTCATCATCTAATTCAGAACTGCAAGAACTATTTTAACAAATCATATCCCGTGTGAGTTTTCCAGCTAAACAATTATCTCCAAAAACGTACATTCCATGAATAAATATATTCTCGTACAAACCTAAATATTGTCGCTAAACGTTGAATTCGCAACGATACAATACTGTCCCAGTTATAATTTCAAAAGACTATTTTATTCAAGCAGTACTATATAAAGTAGCCCGTGAAGATCCGGGGTAGAATAGGTCTTCAGCAACCCATGATTGCCGTAAAAGGTGACTATGCTTCCCGTAAAAGTGAGTGAGTGAGTGAGTGAGTGAATACGGTTTTACGCCGCCTTTAGCAATATTCCAGCAATATCACGGCGGGGGACACCAGAAATGGGCTCTCGTAAAAGGCGACTAACGGGATCGGTTGGTCAAGCTCGCTGACTTGGTTGATGCATGTCATCGCATCCCAATTGCGTGGATCGATGCTCATGGTGTCAGTCACTGGATTGTCTGGTCCAGATTCGATTATTTACACACCGCCGTCATATAGCTGGAATATTGCTCAGTACGGCGTTAAACAACAAACAAAACTTAATAAAGTAAGCAAATGCTTCAGATGCCGAATATCGGTGTATACAATATTTTCCTCGTGTTATATCATTCAATATATATCATGAATTTGAGCTATTGCGCGGCCAAGAATTATGTAAGAGATTCTTGGATTAGAACCAGCGATCATGGATTCTGGCACAGAGCATTAAGGTGACTTTGACGATTGAGTAAACAGTGCTCCCACTAGGTTGACTGGGGTGAAAAACAAAGAATCACTTTATATACTTTGCCAGTCATATTGTGTCATGGTTGCATTGTATATATTTAGACGAGGCTGTCCACATTTCCACATCACAGTGCCTGTAAATTGTCTAAATTCTTACCTGCAAGTACCCGAATATTGTCTATTCATCTAAGTGTACCCTCAAGTTGTCAACTTGTCCTCACCTTACGCATATGTATTGCCAACATGAAAGCGTCCTAATAATGCCTACACGAACACGTTAGAACTCTAATATTGCCTACGTACGTGTCAAAATGAACGTGAAGTTAGGTAATAATTGAAGGGTTGGCATGGTTAGAATATATTATGTTCTCCGATCCGTGAAATGGTTTGAGTGAGTGAGTGAGTTGGTTTAACACCGCTTTTAACAGTATTCCAGTTATATCACGGCGTGTGGGAGGGAAGTCCGAAGTGATGCAGGTCTCAGACGTTTACCACTTCGGTGAAACCCACGAGCACGGGTATGAGGGTGACAAACCTAGAAACATAATCGGAGCGAACCGGGATTCGAACCCACAATCATAGGTTTCTGGCGTACCCAAGGGACGTAACTCTGCTCAGCAAATCGCAGCGCCTTAGACGACTGGGCCACCTATGCCCCCTGAAATGGTATGAATATGAGCAAGACATTCTAACACTGATCACTTACCTCCGCCGTGTCTGTAACACGTATAGGGGAACGACCATATATAGGAGTAATCTGTGGTGAAGGCCAACGCGGCCATGATAAACTCTGCATTGCAGGTCCAATGCTCCCGCTCCATGCCCTGAGAAACAGCTGTCTGGTCCTCGAATTCAAACCTAGTTACATGAATAGGTACCGCGGGTCCCGATGCAGAAGGCGCTTGGGTAGTTCTAAGAGGTTGCTCTTGCTCGGCAAATTCGTTGCTGAGAACCGTAGCTTCCTTGCTCTCGAGCTCCGCCATGTTTCGTGTGTCGCCTTCCTCTGCTAAAATGTAAACATATATTGTCAGGGTCAAACGGTATTTTCCTTAATTGATCCCTTATCCAATTGTCTACTTATGTCGTCAAATCAGGATAATTGTCCTTAAAGTTCATTTGCACGAAAGTCCCTATTAGAACGTGTTCTGTTTAAAAGCTACACGGTAAATTGTGGGGAAGGCAGATACTATCTCGGAGTTTATTTCAGTCGTTTGCATCAATCAGTAACACCTCCAAAGGTGTAGGACCGAGACGTCGAATTTAAAAAAAAAATTACTGTAGAACCGCGGCATCGATTAACGTCTAGGTACCGGGGCGTAAAATAGGTATAATCACTGAGGCTATACGAATCTACCGTACTATGAACAGGTGATGCATAACACACATATCTTCATCACTGAAGCGAAAGACGACTGGTGCATTACAATCATATCTTCATCACTGAAGCGAAAGACTACCGGTCTTCACGTGCACCCTCGACAGGAACCTTGAGCTGCTGTACGAGTCTACCATACTATAAACAGGTGATGCGTTACACACATATCTTCGTCACTGAAGCGAAAGACTACTGGTCTTCACCCTCGACAGGAACCTTGAGCTGCTGTACGAGTCTACCGTACTATAAACAGATGATGCGTTACACACATATCTTCGTCACTGAAGCGAAAGACTACTGGTCTTCACCCTCGACAGGAACCTTGAGCTGTTGTTCGAGTCTACCGTACTATAAACAGGTGATGCGTTATACACATATCTTCGTCACTGAAGCGAAAGACTACCGGTCTTCACCCTCGACAGGAACCTTGAGCTGCTGTACGAGTCTACCGTACTATAAACTGGTGATGCGTTACACACATATCTTCGTCACTGAAGCGAAAGACTACTGGTCTTCACCCTCGACAGGAACCTTGAGCTGCTGTACGAGTCTACCGTACTATAAACAGGTGATGCGTTACACACATATCTTCGTCACTGAAGCGAAAGACTACTGGTCTTCACCCTCGACAGGAACTTTCAGCTGCTGTACGAATCTACCGTACCATAATTACACACTATCTACATCTCTTTGACCAGACGCATACCACTCACGGAGATCCACGAGTTTAAGTCTTTCCTCCTGTCTGTACTGTCTACAACCGAACAGATAAGAGGTGAGGTTAAATGGGGTTTAACGTCGCGTCCAAGATTATTGCACTTATATAGCGACGTGTGTGTGTTTGTGTGGCTGCTTGTACTAGTCCGGACTGATGCCGATTTATAGTGCTAGCTCACTGAGATACCATGCCGCAGTTTAACATGAATACCCCACTCAGACACAGTATACTGACTCCGAGCCGACCAGTCCTTGTTTTAGCACACTAATGCCGAGCGCCAGACAGGGTAACAACAAGTACCATATTTTAACGTCTTTTGGTATGACGCGGCCGGGAATCGAACCCCGGACCTTCCGCTCTCCGGGCGGACGCTCTACCACTAGACCACGAAGGCGGTCCGAACAGAAAAGAAGAGACTTACGTCTGAGTGTTTGAATACATCCAATTAGCTTTTCAAAACCTGGGATTGCACCTGATCCCTGCTGTGTTTCAGCTAGAATTGCAGCCCATAATGCAGTGGGTGAGAGTTCAGCTGCGCACATCTTGATCCGGAAATGACATCATCACATCGACGCGGTGGCGCAATGTAGCAGTCGGTGACGTCAGAGAGGTGTGTACATACAGTTGAACGGGCCCTGGCAGCTCCCAGGAAACACAGAAACGTCAACATCGGTGCCAGAATCCGTGCTCTGAATGATGATCTCAGACACACCATGTGGGTAACTGAGTGCACGGAAAATGTAACCGAGTTGATACATCTCGAGTAAATGTACTGAAACATGTTATGCTGCTGTGGTTAGGTTGAGTTGGGTTTAACGCCGCATTTAACATTATTCCAGTCATATCACGGCGTTATGCTGCTATGGACAAAATGAGATCAAATTATATAACATTAAAATGAGATAAAAAAATGTTGTACATTTATATTTATATGTAATCCAATGTTATATTTTAGAGTGAGTGAGTTGGGTTTAAAATCACTTTTAACAGTATTCCAGTCATATCACGGCGTTATGCTGCTATGGACAAAATGAGATCAAATTATATAACATTAAAATGAGATAAAAAAAAATGTTGTACATTTATATTTATATGTAATTCAGTGTTATATTTTTTGAGTGGGTGAGTTGAGTTTGATACCACTTTTAACAGTATTCCACTTATATCACGGCGTGTCAGCTTAATGTGGGAGGAAAGCCCGAAGTGATGTCGGTCTCAGACGTTTATCACTTCGGTGAAACCCACGAGACGGGTATGGTACTGACAAACCTAGAAACATAATCGGAATTCGAAAACACAATCATAGGTTTCTGGCGTGTCCAAGGGACGCAACTCTGCGCAGCGAATTGCGGTGCCATAGACGACTGGGCCATCCCTGCTCCCTTATACTTTCGAAAACAAATAAGCACTATCTAGTGACAATGAGATCACAGTCGATGTCATTTATCCAAGAACATTCATAGACAGTGTTTGAAACTCAGCAGAATAATCTGAGGGTCAGCACATTAAAAAAGCTGTAGGCCCAGTGGAAAAACTGTAGACCCAGTAGAAAAACTGTAGGCCCAGTGGAAAAACTGTAGGCCTAGTGGAAAAACTGTAGGCCCAGTGGAAAAACTGTAGGCCTAGTGGAAAAACTGTAGGCCTAGTGGAAAAACTGTAGACCCAGTGGAAAAACTGTAGGCCCAGTGGAAAAACTGTAGGCCCTGTGGAAAAACTGTAGGCCCAGTGGAAAAACCGTAGGCCCAGTGGAAAAACTGTAGGCCTAGTGGAAAAACTGTAGAACCAGTGGAAAAACTGTAGGCCCTGTGGAAAAACTGTAGGCCCTGTGGAAAAACTGTAGGCCCAGTGGAAAAACTGTAGGCCCTGTGGAAAAACTGTAGGACCAGTGGAAAAACTGTCGGCTCAGTGGAAAAACTGTAGGCTCAAACATTTTAGCTGAAGCAGTGAGACATACTCCTACAATACAAATTACAAAACACAACCACTCAACCATAAGTTTTAACTGCTCTCACACCGAGTTCACAGATACACAATGGTGATAGATGAAGCATACACCATTTTAAAGGTCTAATCCTACTGTTTATGAATATCAAAGTTATGTTTATCACAAAGGCTTAATAAATAATAACTTAAATAAAATGAATGCCGTAAGGGTCTGCTGAAATTTAAAACTATGAGCCCGTGAACAAATTTGTCGGCCTCGGGCCTACGCGCCAATGTCTATTTCGAACACTGTTCATAGATGCCTATATTATAAGTGCTTACAATAAACGGTGTCCGTACTGTAGAGATTTAGTCTTGTTTTTACGATATCACGGTACCTGGACATGGATTTATCAGATTGACTCAACCACAGCAAGTACCAAACGTCGAACGAACTTTCCCCTACCGTGGTAGAGATGTTCGATGTCCCTGCCTGCCCACGACTACGCAACGGCGGCCTCCTCCTTATTGTGAATATTCTCTATAAATAGACCCGATAATTTCAAAACAACGTGGCCGTAGACTCCAACTATGATGCAATATCGCTGCAATCACGTAACAGCGGATATTTAATAATACAGGGCGTGATAGAAATAGAATAATAGTATACTGACTCCTTTGCGTGTGATGTCCGAAAGAGCGTCACTGTTAGTTGTAAGCAGGCTTCTCCGTCGCCATTGAAAGGCACTAGGAAACAAGCTGCCCAGCGGAGTTGGGGGAAACGACCTTGACATCAGATGCGGGCTATGGGTGAAGCGTGAATAGCTGAGGCATTTGTCATGTTCAGGCGGGGGTGGGGGCAATGTTCAGGCGGGAGTTAGGGGCCATGTTAAGGCGGGGTTTGGGGGCCATGTTAAGGCGGGAGTGGGGGGCCATGTTAAGGCGGGAGTGGGGGGCCATGTTAAGGCGGGAGTGGGGGCAATGTTCAGGCGGGAGTGGGGGGCCATGTTAAGGCGGGGTTTGGGGGCCATGTTAAGGCGGGAGTGGGGGGTCATGTTAAGGCGGGAGTGGGGGGCCATGTTAAGGCGGGAATGGGGGGCCATGTTAAGGCGGGAGTGGGGGGCCATGTTAAGGCGGGAGTGGGGGCCATGTTAAAGCGGGATCGGTGTCCATGTTGGGGTTTTTGCCGTATTGTATGCAGAAAAGGTATAAAGATATTTCTTAAAGCGATAAGAGATTTCAGAGAAGTTTGGGTTAATGAGCATACGTTCTCCTTTTTTGTGCCGTCATTTATGATGTCAGAGATTCTTTTCATGATGTTTTAAATGTATTGGACAAAAAAACATCCCTGATGTTATAAAATAATTATTGATAGAGCAAATTTTAATTTGACAAATGTACAAATAGATTAAAGATAACGAAAAATTAATGAAAACCCATGTACAAAATATACGTTCGGATATAACGAACTGTGATCTGGTCCAGTCAATTAGATGTTTATGTGTACATAACGAACTTCGGTTATAACGAACTAAAATAGGTGGTTCCTGTCAGTTCCTTATAACCGTAGTTTACTTTACATACATACACATATATATTCTGGTATTCTATTTGTATAGTGACATACATATACTACCAGGTGTTGGTGTGCTATTTGTATAGCGACATACATATACTACCATGTGCTGGGGTACTATTTGTATAGTGACATTCATATACCACCAGGTGCTGCTGTGCTATTTGTATAGTGACATACATATACTACCAGATGTTGTGTGCTATTTGTATAGCGACATACATATACTACCAGGTGCTGGTGTGCGATTTGTATAGTTACATACATATACCACCAGGTGCTGGTGTGCTATCTGTATAGCGACATACATATACTACCAGGCGCCGGTGTGCTATCTGTATAGCGACATACATACATATACCACCAGGTGCTGGTGTGCTATTTGTATAGTGACATACATATACTACCAGGTGCTGGTAAGCTATTTGTATAGCGACATACATATACTACCAGGTGCTGGTAAGCTATTTGTATAGCGACATACATACATATACTACCAGGTGCTGGTGTGCTATTTGTATAGCGACATACATATACTACCAGGTGCTGGTGTGCTATTTGTAAGGTGACATACATATACTACCAGGCGCCGGTGTGCTATCTGTATAGCGACATACATACATATACTACCAGGTGCTGGTAAGCTATTTGTATAGCGACATACATATACTACCAGGTGCTGGTAAGCTATTTGTATAGCGACATACATACATATACTACCAGGTGTTGGTGTGCTATTTGTATAGCGACATACATATACTACCAGGCGCTGGTGTGCTATCTGTATAGTGACATACATATACTACCAGGTGCTGGTGTGCTATTTGTATAGCGACATACATATACTATCAGGTGCTGGGGTACTATTTGTATAGCGACATACATATACTACCAGGTGTTGGTAAGCTATTTGTATAGACCAGGTATGCGGGGAATGAACCCAATGGACGTGTTGTCAAGGAAACCCAAAATTCTATAAATAGACATAGCACGCATGTCTAGTACCTTTATGCCCTGTTGCGGACCCTGCCTCCGGTAACCTACGAATTTACAAATATACACCGGCTCAGCTAACGCAGCCAAGAAACACCGAGGAGCGACATCTGAAAAAAATACTGAAAATAAATTGACCACCTCGGATAAACTCCGAATCAAAGGACCTTCCGAAGTCAATGCAGGAACCACGCAAATTCCTGTCAACACGTGCGGCACCATCAGGCCAATATAAGGTCAACTAAGGAGAGGTGGAGAGTTACACAAATATGCTTTAAGAAACTATACCTCTCAGTTGATTTTACCTTATGTTTGATGGGTATCTTAGACATATTATCTTTGAAAATTAATATATTTACACAAATGTACAACATTTCGAGGGACAGAGGTGGCCCAGTCGTCTAAGGCGCCGCGATTCGCTGTGCAGAGTTGCGTCCCTTGAGCATGCAAGTAACATTTGATTGTGGGTTCGAGTCCCGGTTCGCCCCGATTACGTTTCAATGTTTGTCAGCACCTTACCCGTGCTCGTGGGATTCACCGAAGTGGTAAACGTCTGAGCCCTACATCACTTCGGGCTTTCCTCCCACATTAAGCTGACACGCCGTGATATAACTGGAATACTGTTAAAAGCGGCGTTAAACCCAACTCACTCACTACGACATTTCGAGCATGGTAGGGACCATGTGGTTGCAAATTCATTTCTCCCCCAACCTCACCAACCACAGATTACTGTTTCCAAACTGTTGCAGAAATGAGTGATGGTTAAATAGACACAATCAACAGTTCTTACAATTTTCATGAAAATTGGTATACTTTATTTGACGGTTCATTGTATAAAGTGTGCACATTGCTTCTTCATGATAATACTACATGATATATTCACCCTGTTGAAAGAGATACCAGCCGAAAAAGCTACTATGCACTCTTAAACTTATTGGCAATTGATGTCAAGATTGAAAAAAAACATTCGCCCGCACCGGCTCGAGTACCCACATGGGGAGAATTTGGGAGCCCATTTCTGATGTCCCCTGCTATCGTTTTTGTGGGAATATAGCCCAAAGCGACGTAAAACCCTATTCATTGCCTCTTCAATAGTCACTAAAGCGTCTGTAAAATCTTCTTGCAAGAAGAGACCGTGGGGTAGAAATGTCTCCCTCTCATTAGTGTGCCGAAATGTTTTATAGAATTGCTGGAATTAAATTCGACTTTAAAAATATACTTAGTATTTTTCATAAATAGAATCAGTCTATAAGACACATTTCACGTTAAACCAAAATAGAAAAACACACTTAGACAAATATGACAATTTCTTTCGATTCCAATACAATTACCCATAAGTCCCATCGTCATAAACTATCGTCGCCGAAGGCTCTCGTCGCCTGCGACAGCATTGTTTTAGGATCTGTCATGCGTACAAGACTGCCACACAACACGAGTAACTAAAGATGGACGACTGAGTGACTGTATTGCTTATGTAGTCCAGTTTGTAACATGTGCCCACTTCACACGCACAGCGCAGAACAATACCAACAGTACCACGTGACAACATAGACTCCATCGAACTGCACAAGGAGGCGAGAGGTAGGTGTAAATGTAACGTTGAAAGCTTGATGTGAGGGGCACGACATGATTTTTAAACTGGGCTCTGGGATTTAGTATCGAGATTAGATATTTTTCAGCTACTGGGACAAGACCAGATAGATCTCTATATTTTTTATTCATAACTATGACCCATTTTTTTTAAAAAAGAAAAACAGATTGCAAGAATGACATTTTTGTGTCAGGCAATTTATTTCTTCTTTTTTTCAACAGTCTAAGGCATAATTAATTTTTCAAGAATTTTGGGGACATCATATATTCTTTTCAATAAATACCCATCATAGATTCTGCCACATTTTATGCTCTGGTGTTTCCACCCATTAGTGCTATTTACCACAAAAGGTGCAATTAAACAAATGATTTTTTTTTTTAGATGGCCTCTAAATACAAGAAGCTGACAGACAAGCACCTTTCTTGTGCTATCTGTACAGGGGTGTTCACACACCCTGCCACACTTCAGTGCAATCACACATTCTGCAAATCCTGTCTGCTGAAATACACCAAAACGCGTCCTGAAGCAATACAGGCCAAGTCCATCCCATGTCCCTCCTGTCGACAACCGACGAAGGTGGCTATCTCTGACAGTCCCTTAGAGGAGTGGGTCAGTCAGCTTAAGCCCAGCCACGTGATACAGGGGCTGATTGACGACTTTGTACCGTCAACACAGGCAGTAGAAGGTGATTAGCCATTATTTTTCTGACTGACAATGTGTTCAAAATAAGAGCCTGCCCATTAGGTCCAGTGCCTTTCAAATTTATATGGGTCGTCATGGACTGCAGTAAATTTACATGTCGATTTATTTGTCACACAAATGAGGGCCTGAAGAATTTAATCAGGACCTGCAGCTTCTAAAGTTTGTGGGTCCTTATGGCAGCTTGGCATTATTATTTTTTTCAAACACCGACTATTAGGAAAAATGCCTTTCCTACAGGACATGTATATCATCCCAAAGAAGAAAACCCATGAAGATCTGGGGTAGAATAGGTCCTGCAACCCATTCTTGCTGTAAAAGGCGACTATGCTTGTTGTAAGAGGCAACTAAGGGGATCGGGAGGTCATCGACCCAAATTGCATGGATTGATGCTCATGATGTCAATCACTGGATTATCTGGCCCAGACTCGATTTATTTATAGATCGCCGTCATATAGGTGGAATATTGCTGAGTGTGGCGTTGAACAGCAACAAACCAACCAACCAAAGAAGACAATTTTTTTACCTACTCAGTACCATTTACGTGCATCTGTTAGTGGGTGGATAGAGTATACATTGCTGGATTCCTTATGAACATAATATTTTGACATTTTGGTACACACGTTGATGGAAACAGTGGTCCTTGATATTGCCACTTTTGGGGAGCTAACATTTAGGAGTCAAAAAACATTTACCAGTTCTTAATTTACTTATAATATTCTTAGTCTCCTTTCCAAGACTTATGACTGCTTCCGGATCTAGTGGTAGAGCGGAAGGTCTGGGGTTCGATCCCTGACCGCGTCATACCAAAAGGCATCTAAAGATGGTACTTGTTGTTACCCTGCCTGGCACTCGACATTGAGGGGCTAAAAGAAATACTGGTCGGCTCAGAGTCAGTGTACTTTGTCTGATTGGGGCATATTCATGTGAAAATGCACCATGGGATCTCAGTTCGGACTACTACAAGTACACACTCACACACATGCATGCACGGCGCTATACAGGTGCAATAATCTTGTACCCAATGTTAAGCCCCATTTCACCTCACCTCCAAGACTTATACACTAAATTGGTTGGTCCAGACTCAATTATTTACAGATCGCCATCATATAGCTGGAATATTGCTGACGGAAGCGTAAAACAACAAACCAACAAGGCTTATACACGCACACATTTAAATTGTTTGATAGGCATTTCTTAGAGATGTTAAACATGTTAAAAGTTGACGGATGTCAAAGTAGACACACACAAAATTATTTATGGGATAAAACATCTTTATTTTACTGTAATAGCTGCATGGTATAGATCCTTATACCGTTGTCAAGGCAAGACTGACTATTGAACATGGTACAGAATTATGTATGGTAGGCAAAGGATTAACAGTAACAAGAAACTATTCATCAGAGGGATAAGCACACACACACCAGGGTTTTACCAGATGCACAAATGTGCGTCCAGTACACACTAATGTAGAGAAAGGACGCAGAAAAAATATATACTGCGTCCCAAGGGACGCACAATAACATTCATTCAATCATGACCGCTGTCCACATGATCATTGATTCATTCCAGGTTCTAAATAATTATCTAAATGTGTAGTACACTACACCATTTCATTACTTTACCAGAGCCCCATTTAGCCCATGTGGACCCTTACAATTTATTATGGGCGGTCCCCTGTACCCCAACTTTTGCATGTCAAGGTAAAACTCTGCACACATATAGACACACTAGTGCACATACAGATGGTTGCATGCACATGCACACACAATAATAACTGAGAAACTTACTTGTACTTTTGTTAGTCCTGCCAATGTCTGTGATTGCTGAATTTACAACTTCATGTATTGTTAGGAAAACAATAAATTGGTTGTTTTTGAGTGACATTCACACAAGACATGTGAAGATCTGGCTTAAAATAGGTCTTCAGCAAAGCATTCTTGCTGTAAAACTGTGCTTGTCGTAGGAAGCAACTAATGGGATCGGCTGGTCTGGCTTGCTGACTTCGTTCAAGCATGTCATCCATTCCCAGTTGAGTGGATTGATGTTCATGATGTCAATCACTGGAGTGCCTGGTCCAGACTCAATTATTTACAGACCGCAGTCATATTGGTGGAATATTGCTGAGTGCGACATTAAACAACAAACTAACATATACACACAATATATAATTCAAAAATATCTTTTCAGATATAAACATCTGCAATGTTTGCAAAACACAAGGGAAGACAACTCCAGCCACTTCATGGTGCTCCATCTGTGACGATGTCTTCTGTGATGGATGTCTCAAGATGCACAACATGATGCCAATGTCACGTGATCATGAAGTAGTGGATTTGTCTGATCCTACCAAAGTAAGGACAAGGCGTTGCTTTATGTGTAAGATCCACAGAGATGAAAAGGTGAAACTGTTTTGTAAGGACTGCAAGCAGGCGATATGCACAATATGCTGCTGTATAAAACACAGGGCTTGTAAGGATGTTGAAACGATAGAGAGCATGACTCCTCTTGTGAAGGAACATCTGACAAACAAAACAGAGGAACTTAGAATCAACATGGAAAATACAAAAAACTACATCGACTTGAGAAAATCTACAATTCAAAATATAAGGAGTAATGGACACAAGGTTAAAGATCATATCCGAAAATCAAAGGAAACATTGGTAGAAGTGATCCTAAAGAAAGAGAAGCTTCTTCTTGTGGATGTGGATGAATTTTGTAATAATCACACTCAGAAATTACAAGCAGATATAACACTCCTGGAGAATGAGCTTCAGGTGTGCCAGCAGCAGTATGAGTCCACAGCCACTGCTGTGACATCCAACTGTGAGATGGACATGTATGCCGTCTATGAGTCGATGGGTGAGGCGTCTACGGACAACAGAGACATGGACAACATGCCATCACCAGGAAGGGTTGTCCTCAAACATGACATGGACAAGCTGAGTAAAGCAGTTGATGAGCTACAACTGGGAGAGGTTGAAGTCGTTCATGACATTGGTGACCGCCATTCTCCTCCTGTTCAACATCACACCATTGACTGTAAAGTGGATGATGACACATGCGATCCTTTTTTGCATGACATCACAGTGGTAATTGTTGATGACATCAAAGTAACAGTAGTTGCAGATTGTGATAACAATAAGCTCAAAATATATTATTCCTCAAATTCCAAATCATTTGAAAAACATCTACCGCTTTCTGATTATCCATGGCAAATAGCAACGTTAAGTGGGAGTCAGATAGCAGTCAGCATTCCAGACAGGAGTGAAATAGTTACAGTTGATATAACTCCAGATCCTGTGTTGCTGTCAACTCTCAAAACAAACAAACAGTACTGCGCTCTCGCCTGTCTGGGTCCTTCACAACTGGTGGCAGGTACATATAACGACACTGTCGACATACTGGACATGGCAGGGAACCTACTGAGGTCCATCAACACGGGTGTGATAGGGAGTCCAGACTATATCCATGTCACCAGAAACAACAACCTGATACTTTGTAATGAAGAAGTCCACTCCCTTGTATCTGTGACTAATGAAGGAGACGATGTGTTCACCTACACTCCCACCGGAGACAGAACTTTGATATGTCCCCAAGGTATCACTACAACCAAGACCGGAGACATTCTGCTGGTCGACGAAACTTCAAACAGCGTGGTTCAGCTGACAGAATCTGGTCAGTTTGTCAGATATGTTCTCCAAGAACAGGATGGCCTTCAGTCTCCTAATGGCATCTGTCTTGACAGTGACGGTTTACTGTATGTTACGTCTGACAGATATGTAAAGGTATTTAAATTTTGCTGAAGATGAATGTGGAAGTTAATACTCAAATACATAAACATATCATGACACAAGTTGATTGTTTTCTTTGATCCGGCGTTGGCGTTTTCCTTCATGGTCTAGACTCGGGTGTCGTGGAAAGAGCGTCTGCACAGAGAGCGGCAGATCGGTGGTTCGTTGCCCTGACCGCGTCAAACACAACAT
Source organism: Haliotis cracherodii (assembly GCF_022045235.1). Taxonomy (NCBI): domain Eukaryota; kingdom Metazoa; phylum Mollusca; class Gastropoda; order Lepetellida; family Haliotidae; genus Haliotis; species Haliotis cracherodii. The sequence continues at coordinate 48,172,711 of NW_027266265.1, forward strand.
ACGTTAAGAGATGGCGCTGTGTTTACCCAGGATAGCGGTCGGCTAATGGGATAAAACAGACTGGTCGACTCCATTCAGTATGAGTATGATGTTAAACTGCGGAATGGTATCTCATTGGGTTGGCATTTAAAACCGGCAGAACCCCGGGCCAGAACAAGCAGCCTCACAAACACGTGCATGCACGTCGCTGTACAAGTGAAATAATCTTGAACATGACTTGAAACCTAAGTTCACATCACCACCTTCATTGTCTATGTGTACATACATGTAATTAAGTATCCCACATAGTATTTGCAATGATCTTGCCGTTGGCGATGATTTAAGATCAAGATCACATCATTCTTAGTAAATTCTTACTCATGTGAAGCGTTATTTTGATACACGTTTTGTTTGTTTTGTGAAGTGTTATTTTGATACACGTTTTGTTTGTTGGTTGGTTAACGCCGCACTCAGCAATATTCCAGCTATATTACGGCGGTCTGTAAATAATCGAGGCGTCTCACGGGATCGGGTGGTCAGGCTCGCTGACTTGGTTGATGTATGTCAGCGTATCCCAACTGCGTAGAACATATGACAAATGGACTGCGCTACTTGCACACAGCAACAGCAACTGTAATTACAGTTAGGCTCAACATTACAAACACCACAGATAAGTCTTGTTCCACGTGCACAAACAAATCAAAATGTTCATTGGTGGAGAAATGATGTAACCGGGGATCCTGTTTACATAGGCCCGCACACAGCTGTGGTGTAACCCTCCTTCATCGTACCGTGGATGGTGTAGAAGAGAACAAATGCACATCTTAAGGAAGATTTGTTGCAACATTCAAGACCTCAGTAAAGCTCTCAAAAAAAATTATGGTAGACATTTTGAGGCATCAGTGACAAAAATGTCTTGTTCCATATGTTTCCATGGTTTTTGTTGCATTTCAACACTTACCTTGCCTTTAACAATTGAATTGGTTTTGCAAGTGTGTGGGACAGGATACACACACCTTTTCGGGAACACCTGGTGTCATCACTATTTAAAAGTGATTCATAAACATGCTCATGATATAGTCGGAATCGTACAATCTGCTTTTAGCAGATATTTCTTATGATCATAGAAAGGGTTATGGTGCTTTTGATTACGAGAGTAAAGGCTGCTAAAGGCTGCATGAACCAGATTCACTCATGCATTAACTTAATTGATGTAGCCGTCTGCCAGGAAAACCAACGATGCTTGTCACTGGTCCACAATATCTACAGCAACCCAACCATAAAGAAGGTTCCGACATTCTGCCTGAATTGTTCTTCCCCTATATTCCCTGTTGAGTTCCTCTGATCCTCTGCTCAGGATTGCGTTGGCATCCTCCACTATCTACCATTGCCACCAATCACCACCCAACTACCTACACCCTCTTTCCTCCACAGGGGCGGTCGGGTAGCCTTGAGGTTAAAGCGTTCGCTCGTCACACCGAAGACCCGTTCGATTCCCGACATTGGTACAATGTGTGAAGCCCATTTCTGGTATCCCCCACCGTGATATTGCGGGAATATTGCTAAAAGCGGCGTAAAATCAAACTCACTCACTCACTCTTTCCTCCACATCCTCGTATCAGACAACTCATATCAGACACGCATTTCTGTCACACTTTGTTTGCACTTGTGTATTGAGCACATTGCTGCTCGTCCATTCCACTTTGAATATTACAGACATGTTGGTAACCTTTATGTCCTGTACCTTGTATCTCAAGGTCTTCAAGGGCAGATAAAATCCTTAAACTTTGCAGATTTGAATACGTTACCATGGTTACGGCATTCTTAATCATTGATAAAAAATTAAGTTAGATAAACGGAAATCCCTTAAAACAGACGGAAAAAATACAGGCGAAATCGTCACCCAGTCGAAAAATCAGCCACGGAGAAAGTAATAGTAAGTGATTATGGGGATTTTTTTGCATATCGTCAGTATTTTTGGTTAGGTTTTTTCGAAAGTAACGCATATTGTAGACACGGCAGTGTTAGTCTAGATTTTAACTAGGGGGCACGGGTGGCCCAGTCGTCTAAGGCGTCGCGATTCGAGTTGCGTCCCTTGGATCGCTCGAAACCTATGATTGTGGGTTCGAATGCCGGTTCGCCCCGATTATGTTTCTAGGTTTGTCAGCACCATACCCGTGCTCATGGTTTACACCGAACTGGTAAAGGTCTGAGACCTGCATCACTTCGGGCTTTCCTCCCACATTAAGTTGACACGCCATGATATAACTGGAATACTGTTAAAAGCGGCGTTAAACCCAACTCCTTCAGTCACTCACTAGATTTCAAATAAACAAGTCCTGTTATAACTACCCGTGTTACCATCTTTTACTGATGGCTGCCATTAAAAAACACAATAATGGCGGGTCTTGGCGTTTCTCAGTGGTTATGATAGCTGAATAAGAAGCCATTAGTGACGTTTCTCGGCGGGACAGTGGTGATGATAGTAGAATAAGAAGTCATTAGTGACGTTTCTCAGCGGGACAGTGGCGATGATAGTGGAATAAGAGGCCATTAGTGGTGTTTCTCGGCGGGACAGTGGTGATGATAGTAGAATAAGAGGTCATTAGTGACGTTTCTCGGCGGGACAGTGGTGATGATAGTGGAATAAGAAGTCATAAGTGATGTTTCTCGGCGGGACAGTGGTGATGATAGTAGAATAAGAGGTCATTAGTGACGTTTCTCGGCGGGACAGTGGTGATGATAGTAGAATAAGAAGTCATTAGTGACGTTTCTCAGCGGGACAGTGGTGATGATAGTGGAATAAGAAGTCATTAGTGACGTTTCTCAGCGGGACAGTGGCGATGATAGTGGAATAAGAGGCCATTAGTGGTGTTTCTCGGCGGGACAGTGGTGATGATAGTAGAATAAGAGGTCATTAGTGACGTTTCTCGGCGGGACAGTGGTGATGATAGTGGAATAAGAAGTCATTAGTGATGTTTCTCGGCGGGACAGTGGTGATGATAGTAGAATAAGAGGTCATTAGTGACGTTTCTCGGCGGGACAGTGGTGATGATAGTAGAAAAAGAAGTCATTAGTGACGTTTCTCAGCGGGACAGTGGCGATGATAGTGGAATAAGAAGTCATTAGTGATGTTTCTCGGCGGGACAGTGGTGATGATAGTAGAATAAGAGGTCATTAGTGACGTTTCTCGGCGGGACAGTGGTGATGATAGTAGAATAAGAAGTCATTAGTGACGTTTCTCGGCGGGACAGTGGTGATGATAGTGGAATAAGAAGTCATTAGTGACGTTAAAACCATCTGTGCACAAATGTCAATTGGATTTAGCAACGAGAATCCAGAGAGACGGTGAGACAAGATTAGTATTACGATTTCCACTAAATATTTTGTAAGAAAATGTTACCTGACGTTATGAAAAAGAACAACTCGAGTCACTTTGCTAGCAAATTTTAGGAAGGCGTTAAATCGGAATATCAGAGACAAACTGGCATGGTTAGTACACTAAAGCAGCTATGTTAGATGAATTGAATCCTCTTCACAGCAGCAACAGCAGCTTGGCAACAAGATTATGAGCACTTGATATTTCTTGATCAGGATTATACAGAAATTGAGCGCTTGTAAATAACTATGTCCGACTTGATACAAAATGATGACGTGGTGTCTTTTTCGTTCTTTTCTTATTATTTGAACACAATGTTCTTGCATTTTTACACCATTGGTTTTAATATCGTTGTGGCTTTTTACTCTGACCGGCCATTTCGAGGATGTATCCATCGTTTAATTAACGGCAATCCATGCCCATTAAGGCGGCCATGTCCTTCTCTATGCAGTTCAGGTTTGATGATTTTCACTGAAGCAGTTGACTTCAAATCTGAATTTACACGTTAAAGTTTCACATTGGTATTGATGGCAAAGTGTTTCTCCGATGATAGCGGAGTCACAAACGGACCTCTTCCATTCACACCCTTTCGTCACGATTACGGAGAAGATTGAAGTCACTCAAAAACAATCTTACCTCTTCTTTCAATCTTTTATCATATTTAACCATATATGTGAAACAGTTATAAAAAGAGGTCGTTTCTTAATTTTGCAAAAGGTTACAGTCGGCGTCCTTCAACATGTGACCCGTGAAGATCCGGGGTAGTATAGGTCTTCAGCAACCCATGCTTGCCGTAAAAGGCGACTATGCTTGTCGTAAGAGGCGACTAACGGTATCGGGTGGTCAGGCTTGCTGACGTGGTAGATGCATGTCATCGTATCCCAATTGCGTAGATCGATACTCATGATGTCAATCACTGGATTGTATGGTCCAGACTCGATTATTTATAGGCCGACATTATATAACTGGAACACTGCTGAATGCTGCTTAAAACACCAAAAGAAACAACAACGAAAGGAACGTTAACAAGAACATAAATGGTTTATTCATGCAGTGTTTATGAATGCATGCATGTAATCTGTCACACTATGGACAGTAAGACAGAAAAGGATACAGGTTCATACTGAAGTGCCCATGTTGACTGTTAGCTGCATTTAAGTTATTGTAGCTGCTGTCAATAGGCTTAAGACATACTTCAGCTCAAAATTCAAATCGTCTTTAACCATTCAAATGACGCAGTTAAGCGATAGTCAGACAGCTGTGGATGTTCCATGGTGGATGTCCTGTTGTTACTGTCAGCTATTATAAAAGCAAACATTACTACGCCCTCGTCTGTCCTGAGAGATTGGTGACAGGTTCCAGATCACATTTCGTAATAGCTGACAGGAACATTCTTAAATCTTATCAACAGGGGAGTGTTAAGGAGCCACGCCTGTATCAATTCTATCAGTAGCCACTTGATTCCCGGTGAGGTAGGACATCCTTCTCCACTTCAGTGTTGCGTGAGAAGCTGTTCACCTGCACTCACACAGAAGGCCGAGCTCTGGCACGGCCTCGAGGTATAACAAGCTCCGGGCTTAGAGACCGAGCTCTGACATGGCCTCGAGGTGTCACAACCTCCAACCTAAGACACCGAGCTCTGGCATGGCCTCTAGGTATCACAACCTCCAACCTAAGACACCGAGCTCTGGCATGGCCTCGAGGTATCACAACCTCCATCACAGGAGACCGAGCTCTGACATGGCCTCGAGGTGCCACAACCTCCACTCTAAGACACCGAGCTCTGACATGACCTCGAGGTACAACAAGCTCCGACCTTAGAGACCGAACTCTGACATGGCCTCGGGGTATCACAACCTCCAACCTAAGACACCGAGCTCTGGCATGGCCTCGAGGTATCACAACCTCCAACCTAAGACACCGAGCTCTGACATGGCCTCGAGGTATCACAACGACCAACAAAGGAGACCGAGCTCTGGCATGGCCTCCATGTATCACAACCTCCAACCTAAGAGACCGAGCTCTGGCATGGCCTCGATGTATCACAACCTACATCACAGGAGACCGAGCTCTGACATGGCCTCGAGGTATCACAACCTACATCACAGGAGACCGAGCTCTGACATGGCCTCGAGGTATCACAACCTACATCACAGGAGACCGAGCTCTGGCATGGCCTCGATGTATCACAACCTACATCACAGGGGACCGAGCTCTGACATGGCCTCGAGGTATCACAACCTACATCACAGGAGACCGAGCTCTGGCATGGCCTCGATGTATCACAACCTCCAACCTAAGAGACCGAGCTCTGGCATGGCCTCGATGTATCACAACCTACATCACAGGAGACCGAGCTCTGGCATGGCCTCGATGTATCACAACCTCCAACCTAAGAGACCGAGCTCTGGCATGGTCTCGATGTATCACAACCTACATCACAGGGGACCGAGCTCTGACATGGCCTCGAGGTATCACAACCTCCAACCTAAGAGACCGAGCTCTGGCATGGTCTCGATGTATCAACACAACCAACACAAGAGACAGAGCTCTGGTATGGCCTTGAGGTATCAACACAACCAACACATGAGACAGAGCTCTGGCATGGCCCCAACCTCCACAAACAGCACATGAGATATCCTAATTCCAGGCAATAACTCCCACGAACTGATCCAATTAACAGACTCTTTTCAGTAACATTGAGAATCCGTGACAGAATGAGGCAACATTGTTTACTTATCACAACAAATAATACAGATTTGTGTTAAATATGATTTTTTTTGTGTGTTTGCATGCAATATTATGAATATTATCTTTGAAATAGATATATGAAGTCTTTCAAGAAATTAAGTTCATCCAGAATGAAGATAAACACGTTTCAAAGACCAACGACAACATCAGCTTACGAAGACTGCCATCATTCTTTCTGTCAGCGTTATGTTCCGGTACCTCTGCCTGTCATACTCCGCCTGGTAGGCTGGGTCAGCTGGGCCCCAGTCGGGCTTTGGGCTCATAGGAGGCTGAATATTCAACATATAGAAAAATACAGTCAAAGGAATACATCCCTCACGTACCAAGCAATGGTTACGTACGAACCTACATGCACTGATTTAAACTTTACTGAAAGTACTTATACATCAACGGCTCATGCCCCTCTCTCTCTCTCTCTCTCTCTCTCTCTCTCTCTCTCTCTCTCTCTCTCTCTCTCTCTCTCTCTCTCTCTCTCTCTCTCTCTCTCTCTCTCTCTCTCTCTCTCTCTCTCTCTCTCTTACCTGATTACCAGTAAACATGATCGCGACCACAACAAACACTGGAATCGGTGCAAGTGGCAGCAGTGAAATGAACCAGCCCATCACTTCAGCCCACACGGGGAAAATGTAGCTTTCATAAGTAAGCCGGTAATGATGTATGAGCGACTGCAAAAACAACAACTGAAAGGAAAGACGAGAAGTGCTGTTACAATTTTTATCCTAAAAACTCTTTTAATGAAGGAACATGATAAAACGTTGTTATCGAACTCAAGGTAATGCATGATGATAGCATCAGAACTTATATAACAGTCGTAATGTTTATTGTGACGTTTACATGTTTGCCAAGCCTTTTGTGTGCTCACATAGAAAAACATGGCGCTGCTACACAAAGCTAGTTACCTAATCTATATATTTTAATCTTGTTTATTCATAATCATATTAACATGAGTCATTAGCAGGATGTGTTAGAGTTGACAAACTACAAGTTTTATAGTAGACATGAGGAGGACATTTCCAAATTTGACGCATCAGTGACAAAAATGATGCCAGATGCAATTCCCTATTTTGACTTGTACCATATATTCCCGTGTTTTTTCAGATGAACAATTGACTTGTCTTTGCATGTGTTAGTGATGGGTGACACCTGCGGGGCAGGATACGCGCACCTTTCGCGAACACCTAGTATCATCACTATTTGATCATGTAGTCGAAATCGTAAAATCGTACAATAGATTTCTATTTCTATATGGTTTTGTCGCATTTATTCAAAAGACCTTAATATTAATAAGTCCAATACACCCTCCCCTCTGACACATACATCGCCAAAGTTATCAAGCATCAAAGACAATCCTGAGTGCACTACAAATTCCTTATGAATGTTCAGGCACTCTTGGGGGCGGTCGGGTAGCCTAGTGGTTAAAGCGTTCGCTCGTCACGCCGAAGACCCGTGTTCGATTCCCAACATGGGTACAATGTGTGAAGCCCATTTCAGGTTCCCCCGCCGTGATATTGCTGGAATATTGCTAAAAGCGGCGTAAAACCATACACTCACTCACTCACTCAGGCGCTCTTGACATTACCAGGATAAGGAGAGGCAGTACGAAACACCAGATGAACTTCAAGACGACAGGAGGTCGCAGACCAGTCATCATCTTGATGTCTCTGCTAAACTGATCCATACCTGAAATATAACATTCATTGCCATGGAATTATTGTTGTCTGTGATGTTGTGACTACACAAATACATCTACGCGGCGTTTGAATAAGACTACAGTGGTAAAACAATACAAATGTATGCCATTTCCTGGTCACCTTAAGCAGTTCTCTGTCTCTGTACACTTATGGTTGGTTGGTTTGTTGTTTTACGCCACACTCAGCAATACTCCAGCTATATGACGGCGGTCTGTAAATAATCAAGTCTGGACCAGACAATCCAGTGATTGATACCATGAGCATTGCGATCAAGTAGCGCTCTGATTACGACTGGCGATCAAGTAGCGCTCGGATGGCGATCTCGGTGATCGAGTAGCGATCTGACGGCATTCTTGGCGGAGCGCCACGGATCTGCAGGGAAATCCACAGGCGGCGACCTTGACCATCAAGGAGATCAGTTACAGATAAGATAGCGATCCATTAACGTTTCTGGAGATCTTAGCGCTCTATATGGCGATATATGGCGATTTGTAAGAGCGACACAGAGCGCCGGTTAATGGAATGAGGGTATACCGATTTATAGTACTAGCCCACTGAGAGACCATGACGCAGTTTAATATGAATACAACACTCAGACACGGCATACTGACTCCGAGCCGACAGTCTATATTTTAGCTCCTTAATGCCAAGCACCAGACAGGGTAACAACAAGTACCATCTTTTTACGCGGCCGGGGATCGAACCCCGTACCTTCCGCTCTCCTGGCGGACGCTCTACCACTAGACCACGGAGGCGGTCCATCAGCAGTAAGAGCCGAGAGGTGACTTAAGCGTGTTTCAGTTCACATACCATATATCCATCCGACTGTCAGGAACTGGAGGAAACCAAGTAGGAAGAAAGAAAGCCTCATAACACTGACATCGACCATAGTGAAAAAGTACACTCCGCCCTAAATGAAAAACAAAGATAATACACAAAGCATGTATATATGTCCTACAATGCATCTTGTTGAAACTTTACCCCTAATGACTTTGGTATGGAATCGAGAAGTATATGTTGTAGATCAAATTTTTCATTATTTAGTTATATATTCAGGGTGTATAGGAATGCCTGACACTACAAGGTTCATTTGACCACAAGGCGCTGGCGATTGTCCTCTTTGCCTGTGCAAAGTATATGGATGCCATTTTCAATCCAGTAGAGAATATTTGACGTTTTGTGTCAATAATAATAAGATAACAATAAGATAACGATGTAATCTCATCAGATTGATCTGAAAAATATATATTGTTTACATGACTGACAAAGCCATAAGTGAAATTTATCGATTTTATGTTTTGAGACAAATATAGTGTTTCATCATTAAAAATACAAAGTCTTCAGAAGACCATTTATTGGGATTTTGTACGGAGATTAGGTATTTTTCATCTACAACTAAAAAACAGATTTATTTTAAGTTAAAACTGTGAGTCTAAATCAAAATTAATTTTGTGAGAGACTTTTTTCTCTCCACAATCTAAAGTATTTTTTTAAGTATATTTCTCGGACAATTAATTCTGTTCGATAATTCGTGTCACACTGAAAAAGAAAATAATATCCAAATACATGAGATGTCATCAAATGAAATGTAAAGGGTGATGATCTATTTTACCTATATGGTAGTCTCCTGCTTAAGATAGTTGCACCATAAACAAGGCGTTGCTGTGTGTTTGCATTGATAAGCAGTGAAATATTGGTGTGTATAGCAATTCCTCCCTCTCATTCCCATATCTTGCTATGGAATAATCTCCCTACCGCATCAGTTGTTTACCGATAAGGGCAGAGGGCATTAAGGAGCAAGGTCAAAGTGTAAAGGTCAAATAAGGTCAAAATTTAAATAATCGCAAACATCGGAGCACACATGTAAAATTTCATTTCTTACTCCTCAAATACAAAATAACATTAATACATTTTGCAAAAAGGGTCAGTGTGATGCTCATATTCGTCCATGCTGTGGTTGGATTTTCAGTGATCCATTCATATGATATTCGTTTAAGTGGATATATGTATTGCATTTAAAGTTACTTCATTGCTAAACGTTAGATAAAAGGTTGCTGTGAGGAGTTTAGCCTTACCTTGGCAAGGTAAGGAAGGGTTAAGAGGAAGGAACCGCCACAGATGGCTGCGGTGATGGCGAGTCTTATCAGCCGAGATCGGCGAGGCAAACTATCAAGCACTGCCGTTATTACAACCTCTGCACCAAGGACCTGAAACAGATTCGCAGTGTTACCTGTATATCTTCGTATTGTATGTGACCGCCTCCGTGGTCTAGTGGTAGAGCGTCCGCCCGGAGAGCGGAAGGTCCGGGGTTCGATCCCCGGCCGCGTCATACCAAAAGACGTTAAAAGATGGTACGTATTGTTACCCTGTCTGGCGCTCGGCATTAAGGGGCTAAAACAAGGACTGGTCGGCTCGGAGTCAGTATACTGTGTCTGAGTGGGGTATTCATATTAAACTGCGGCATGGTATCTCAGTAGGCTAGCACTATAAATCGGTATCAATCCGGACTAGTACAAGCAGCCACACAAACACACACACGTACATGCACGTCGCTATATAAGTGCAATAATCTTGGACGCGACGTTAAACCCCATTTCACCTCACCTCACCTCGTATTGTATGGCGAAATGGAACATCATGATTGAACATTTCGAACCAGGGACTTTGGTCAAACAAGAATACAATGAATGACTAGTCTAACCTCCATTGTAACGTTTGCGTGGGTTCAAGACGGGATATGAACAATTTTAGCATCTTTTCTGTAAACATATATGTGGCACGGTGGTCCGGTGGTCTGAGGCCGTGAAATCCCGTGTTCAGGGTTAACGTCCTTACATGGGTTGGATTCCCAGATTCAGCCTGTTTACGATCTACCCGTGAAGATATCCCATGCTTGCTGTTAAAGGCGACTAACGTGATTGGGTGGTCAGGCTCGCTGACTTGGTTGACTCATTCGTTCGTGGATCGATGTGCATGACGTTAATCAAAGGATTGACTGTTTCAGACTCGATTATTTAAAGACAGCTGTCACATAGCTGGAATAGGTCTTCATAGGTCTTCAGCAACCCATGCTTGCCGTAAAAGGCGACTATGCTTGTCAAAAGAGGCGACTAACTGGACCAGGTGGTCAGACTCGCTGACTTAGTTTATTCATGTCATTGTATCCCTATTGCCTGGATCGATGCTCATGGCATCAATCATTGGATTGTCTGTTCCAGACTCGATTATGTACAGCCGTCATATAGCTGGAATATTGCTGAGTGCGGCGTTAAACAACACAACAACAACAACAACAACAAACATGTCAATTTTAATAATCATACACGGATAAATAGCTCAGTAATTCATAAAAGTGAGTGAGTGAGTTAATATTTAGAGTCACATCGGCAATATTTCAGCCATATCGTGAGAGTAATTCATAAAAAGAAGGCCCGTTCAATATCACTGTCGCGACTGCCATTCTAAAAGTAATTAAAAAGGCCCGTTCAATATCACTGTCGCGACTGCCATTCTAAAAATCGGATCAGAATTCTGTGAGTGCCTTTACCAGCCATCATAGAGTTTGATTCATTCATACACAGTTTCAGATTCAGGAGCCTTGTAATTTTAGATGAGATGTCGAAAATGTAAATGGGTGAGTGACAGCAGCTGCTCGTTATTGCTTCTGCGACGTAAATTCGTTACTTGTAATATTAAACAAGCGTGAACGAGTGGTTCTTCCAGTTGTAGTTTTACAGAAGTGGTTGTTGTGAATACTGATTAGAACAAAAGCACCACAAAAGTCACACGTAGATTAGTATGTGTTCCTGGTGTGGTATCGGATATATGCTGTACCTGTATGTTGACTCCAATCAAAAGAAACATGAAGAAAAATATAAAGCACCAGAAGTTGGGTACTGGAAGATGTGCAATCATTTCCGCTATTGCAACGAACACTGCTCCAGGACCTGTAATAAAATATAACATTAATTAGTATATTTTGAAGTACAAAAAAAGATGTGAGAAAGATTGATTGATGTTAGTTGAAATTCTAAACTCGTATCTGTAGATACATAGAGAATACTGCACTCGTTCTTCTGAGATATAGAGAATCTCACCCGAGTGTCTTTTGATATCAAATATATCAACACGAGTTGATAAAAGTGGAAAAATTCCGAGGCTTGCCGAGGATTTTTGACACTTTTATCAACGAGTGTTGATATATTTGATATCAAAAGACACGAGGGTGAGATTTTATTTATCATCCAACATCATTCTTCCAACTTTTTCAATTTGTAGACAGTAATTAGCAGTGTTTTCAGTGTAAAAAGTACTGCAAACAGCTTCAGTAGCAGAGCCATTAGTGATGTCATTTGATTGTGACGTCATGGTAACCAGTGATGTCACAATGGTCTGCAAAACATTGTGATGTAATTTCATTGCAGCGATATCTACAGTGTAGATATCGCTTGATCTCACCTAAGCGATATCTCCTGTGGGAGCCAGTTTTGGATGATAAATGATTGTTACAATAGACAGAATGTGGCATCTGGCCGCATCAACCTGTGCAACTCGCAGCAGGATCCGATGACTTGGAGTTATGTTCTCAGAATGACATTGATTATGATCCAAGGTCTTGGCCTCTAGGACCTAAGGTGCCCCTCCTACCCAGTGATGTTACCGAGAGTATGATAATAATTTGATAATAACCCTATTTACTCACTCATTCACTCACTATCTCACAAACAATATATACGATGCATCTGCAAAACTTACCCGAATCTATTACTTCATTTATCCCCACGCCTTTAGTCTGTGCAAGAGCCCCGAAGAAGCCAAACATCATAACACAGGTAACAATACCCAGGACCAGCGTTACGCCATAGACTATAAAGGAGTCTCTAAAAACAACAAAAGCCGTGATGGATCATTTCGTATGTCAGTGAGAATACCTGTTCAAAAATAAATTAATCAAATTAATTAAATTAACTGTAAAGGATGTCTGAAAGCAATAGAAGTCGTGGTGGATCAATTGCTATGTCATTGATAAAACCTGTTCATAAAACTAAATCAATTAAATAGCTTCATATTTATATGGTGTGTTTTGCATTATTACTTATATTTTAGAATGACAGATTCAGTCATCGTAACGACTGGCCAAGTATCAGACACATGGGACCAAGACGTCGACATGAGAGCTGTATATTTTACAAATAAAAGCCACAAAACCCTTCCCGCATTAATTTGAACTATCTGCTAAAATAGAGTCCAATGTACGGTTCTCGCTATATCACAAGCAAGTGTGTGGAATATACCCCATGGACCAAGTAATGAAGTTGTTACTTGAGTTTCCCCAAAACACGTGCTTATGACGTTGCCTTTTCGAATTTCCAACAGGTATCATGGACATGTAAAACATGTTATAGAAATGTGATATTCATGTGTTCAGCCCTCTTTGGTGACGCCTAGGTAAGGTGAAATGGGGTTTAACGTCGCGTCCAAGATTATTGCACTTATATAGCTACGCGCATGCCCGTGTGTGTGTGTGTGTGTGTGTGTGTGTGTGTGTGTGTGAAGCTCCTTGTACTAGTCCGGAATGATGCCGATTTATAGTGCTAGCTCACTGAGATACCATGCCCCAGTGTAACATGAATACCCCACTCAGACACAGTATACTGACTCCGAGCCAGCCAGTCCTTGCTTTAGCCCCTTAATGCCGAGCGCCAGACAGGGTAACAACAAATACCATCTTTAAACGTCTTTTGGTATTATGCGACCGGGGATCGAACCCCGGACCTTCCGCTCTCCGGGCGGACGCTCTACCAATAGACCATGGAGGCGGTCGCTAGGTAAGTTTATAACTGATGAAAATACAGCTGACCTCAGTGCTGAAGAGGTGAAGCGTTTGTAGCTTGCCAGGGTGCTGATGATGCCTGTTGCCATCCCTGTTGTATACATTGCACTGAGAAATGCAGAGCTCCACGTCTGAATGGAAATATAGTCTCATGCAACAACTGAAGATGGTATGATGAATTTCATGTATATGAAAAAGGTCAACGAACGTTTATCGATTATTAATTAACTGTAGAGTTATATTTTACAATATTCCAGCAATATCACAGCAGGGGACACCAGAATTGGCTTCACCTTTATAACATGTAGAGCCCGGGTCTTCGGCGTTACGAGCGAAATTTTTAACCACCGCTAGCCCTTCGTCCCACGTGTTTCTTCTAACCAGTGTAAAATTTGAAACATGTAACATGACAACGCCTTTCTCTGTGTCTTCATGTGATCTGGTACCAGACAGGAACCACAATTGTGAAAAGGGGTGGGTGGGGTGCACACTCTACAAGACATGTTTGTTTGTTTTGTTTTCCACCTATATGACGGCGGTCTTTACATAAACGAGTCTGGACCAGACAATCCAGTGATTGACATCATGAGCATCGATCAAAGAACTTGGGATACGATTACATGCATCAATCAAGTCAGGGGGCCTGACCACCCGATCCCGTTAGTCGCCACTTACGGCAAGCAAAGTCTCACAAGACATGACGTGAAAATGAAACATACTAGAGTGACGGGTTGACACGTTTACGATACAGAGGGCTAAAATTAGGGGTGCGCAACCTATACACCCACCCACTTCTGGATGTAAGTGTTCTAAGGCACAGCAGGGTTGCGCTTCCTAAGTTATGTTTGGATCCGCTGATTGTGCGTTCGAATCCAAAGTTCGTCTAAATGGTTATCCTCGAGTTAAACCAAATAAATAAATAAATGTCTGAGACACTTTTTCTTTTTGTGATTTAACTGAAATATGTTTCAAAGCGGCGTAAAACTGCACTCATTTAAACACGTAAAGCAAACCTTACCTGTACGTCCAAAAGACGGTCCGCGGAGGGATAGAAGAGGTACCTCACACCCTTCAGTGATCCGGGTAACGTCATGCCTCTTATAAACAGTGTCAGAAGGAGGACGCAGATGAGTGGCACCGTGACGAACACCACCTGGAGAGACGGTCAGTCTATTTTGAACAAGGGACTTACTTGTGTTAATAAAATCTTTATTGTTAAGCTCCATGTCAGAGGAAAAGGTGTATATCTTGACGCAGTGACTGAAGAAAATATCCTGTCTGCAACAACAATCAATCCCAGGGTGCTCATCGCCTGGGTCATCTTCCCGAGGCAAGGAGTTAACTGACTGAAAAGTCCAGTTTCCACCCTTGCCGAACTAGGCTGGGATTACTGGGCTCGATCGTAGCGCCACCAATGGCTGTTTCTAGTGATGGCCCTTCTAAGCCTCTCCATGGACCATTCAGATTCCACCACTCGTATCACTTGCGTTTGCTTCACACAAAATGGTGGCGCCCAGTCAGGACGATCTGATCGATAACCAAGATGTATATTGTGATAAAACGGGTCTTACATCGCGAAATGCATCAAATCACGCGAGCACATTAATTAAAAACATGAAAAGATTTGAAAAATATCTGCTGACAACGAGTTGGCGGTGCACATGCTTTGCAAATCCTACAATCGACCGAAATCTGCACCACGGTTTACGAACCGGAATTCGATTTCGGTGCGCGATTTTGATCGGACTATGCATAGACTCATTAGTCCAGCCAAAATGTAACTCCATAATACCAGCCTAGTTCGGCAAGGGTGGAAACTGGACTTTTATAGTCAGTTACCTCTCTTGCCTTTGGAAGATGCGCCTGGGTTGGATGACCCACACGAGTACAATGTGTTGGTCCCATCCTTGTCATTTAACAAGCCAAGCGTGCTATGTTGTGGGTGCAAATAACTAATGTAATGTACATACCTTTCCAATAACCTTAACTCCCCAGAACAAAGCAGCAAATATGAGAACCACGGTGCCGAACCTACATCCGACCAGCTCCCACTGAAGTCCCCCGGGGTCTTCGATTCCAGAGGAAATTTGCAAGACTCGATTACTGCAATATAAAGGAAATAAACACATCTTCATTTTATTATCTAATGAGCTTACATGAATATACCTGCATGTTACAAAATTCAAAATAGGTGAAAACGCACACGCTCACACACGCACACGCGCTCACACACACACACACATACACACACACACACACACACACACACACACACACACACACACACACACACACACACACACACACACACACACACACACACACACACACAAACCGCCATCTAAAATCTATGTTAAAATAAAGTTAAAGTATGATCTGACTATCATTCTGTATTAAAGAAATTCAAAAATAAAGGCGATAATATACATTCTTTCAAGTGTAGGTAGATAAATGAAAATAAATATATTAGGTTAAATCTAATTTCGAAATATCTTGCAGAAATATGTCACTTTTTCTACCCTTCAAATGAAGTGTTACTGCAATATTAGCTAACAATCCTATGAAATGTATAGTTTGCTTCTATAAAATGGTCATTGATAATAAAGAATAAATAGACCTGAAAGCTCAAAGATGGTCAAAAAGAGATCAACTGTAGATCTTGCCTAAGCAGTCACGTATGCCTAGTTAGGTGAATATGCATATACACGTCATTTGTTATTTGCGTCACGGGCAGTTTTCAAAGTTAATTTATGTTGTTATGACCTTGACCTTTAAAGCAAGCCATTCACTCATCAATAAAGATGACATCAACATATACACAGTATATTCAATGTATATTCAACATTTTAACGTTTTAAATAAAAACATACCTTGTTGGGAAAGGAGTGTCTTATGAAAATCCTCTAAACATCAAAATTAATGTATGTAAGCGTTTCTGAACAGAAGGCGTTGACGTGAAGGCTGAGATGGGAAAAGTCGCCAGTGGAAAAATGTGGAGCTTGACACCGGTAACACCGTTTTAATCTTAATGTGTGAACGAGTTACAAAGGATTGAAAGCTGCCTCAAACAAGATTTCAGTTATATCACGTCGTGTCAGATTAATTGGGGAAGAAATAAAAAATGTTGACACAAACTTGTCATTGCGGTTCGACACTTTATAACACAAAGGATACCAACGACCGCGGGACTAGTGCTGAAGGCCAAGGATAATAATAATGGTGAATCTAGGATTCTAAACCACAAACTTCGGATCCTAACATGGCTAAGGGACGCAACTCTGCACATCTATATCCACAAATGAATACTTCTAAATGAAAACAATAACATGATACTGAAGATGTCTACATTGTGCAAACATCTATTCCAAATCATAATACAGAATATTGCCGATAAACCAAGTCGGCATTCATATGCCTGTTTTTTGTGTAAACTGTTAAAGTGCCTTACTTAAAGTATTCTAGCCCAGGGGTCGACGGACTACCAAACACGTAGGAGTCTCCACTCGAATTAAAGGGTAGGGTTTGACCTTCGACGCATGATGGGGTGTTCCAGGAGTTACTGCAGGTTGACCATGGCAGGACGGTGGACCCTGACTGGAAGAGGTAGTACATCCCCCATGACGGGATGACGCCAAACATGGGGTGAAGCACTGCATTCACGACGACCATTCCCACGCCTACACCTGCAACAAGGCAAATAAGAATACAGTTTTGACAACGACCACTCATGTCCCTACCTATTTCTGCACCTGCAACAAGGAAAAATAAGAACACGGTTTTCAAAATTCAAGATTAACATATCGTTAATATTAATGTAGTTTCAACAAAATCAGTAATGGTACACTCGTGTCAGTGGATTTTCTGGCTCATCGATCGCTTGATTGGCTGACATCGCATGGCAGTTGTACTAATGTGTTGGGTTCTACCGGTCGGGCAGGACATGCTTACCCTTCTCGCCAACACCTGGTGTCATCACTAATTACCAGTGGTCCATTCATATAATTTTCACAGCTATTTGCCCTTGCCAGTTTTCATAAGACCACCTCATGCCCGTACACACGCCTGTAGGGGCGGTCGGGTAGCCTAGTGGTTAAGCCGCTTGCTCGTCACGCCGAAGACCCGGGTTCGATTCCCGGCTTGGGTAAAATGTGTGAAGCCCATTTCTAGATTCCCCCGCCGTGATATTGTTGGAATATTGCTAAAAGCGGCGTAAAACCAAATTCACTCACTCACTCACTCACTCACTCACTCACTCACTCACTCACATGCACCTGTACCAGAAAGGGGGGACAATGTTATAACGACTATCCCCAAACATGTACGAGGAATGGGCAAATAGATCTGACCCTTACTACGACGGATGTACAGAACACCTTTAACACTATTTCATGTGGTAAGTACAATGCTGTCCATACTTACAGACTGCATTTAAACCAAATACACAACCAGGGCCCACTTGCACCAAGTGATCTTAGCGCTAAGACTATCGTTAGCCTATGTTAAAGTATGGGAGTTACGATCATCTTAGCGCTAAGATCGCTTTGTGCAAGTTGGCCCAGACAGCCTATTTCTGCAGGCATCAAAGTGACGAGATATTCTCTGTTGTTGAAAATGGTTACCGAGCTGTCATCAAATATCTGAACTGAACTCTGCCAGCCAGCCATGCGGGCATGTTAACATGGTGTCGACCTCGGATGGGCTTATGTTGAATTATAATGATCAACCAGATGACTCAACTCGGTCCATCATAATGAGGCTCAGAACTTTCAACCACCCCTTATCGTTACAACAGAGCGGGAAGAATACCCTGCGTGCGTCATGCTTGCACCGGTAGTGAACCGTCAAACACAAACCTATCCCTGTAACGGGGAAGAGTGAGTGAGTGAGTTTGATTTTACGCCGCTTTTCGCAATATTCCAGCAATATCACGGCCGTGGACAACAGAAATGGCCTTCACATATTGTACCCATGTAGGGAATCGAAACCGGGTTTTCGGCGTGACGAGCGAACGCTTTAACCACTAGGCTATCCGACCGCCCTAACGGGGGAGAAATACAGTTTATCTTAGCGACCACCACATAGAGAGGCGCTGCAATGACCGTATTTGTACACTCCCTATGACAAATTGTGGTTGGAAAAAATAGTAAAATAGTGTTGGATATACACTGTACACCTGGAGCTTGATTTGACTGCACAACTGAGCACTTAGTCTGAGGTGTTACATAAATGTCACGAAGCACGTGATGGAATTATGAAACTCAACGCCAGGGAATAATCAGACTTGATTATCCGCTGAAAAGGATTCCATTTGGCGTGATGCAACGTATAGGAGACATACATCACTAAATCACCCAGTCGTTACCTTCACCAGAAAATATATGATTCACAGACTGATTGTATTTTTTATTAAAAATGTCAAATACCTGCTCAACAATGAGAGATGAGCCTGGAACAGACAAAACAAAGGTAGTTTGCAAACTTGAATTTGTGAAATCTACAGATGACCGGGTACAAATTCATTTCGCTACATATGTATTTAATATCTGAAGTGTGTTTGTTTGTTATTTAACGCCGCACTCAGCAATATTCCAGCTGTATGACGGCGGCCTCTGAAAAATCGAGTCTGGACCAGACAATCCAGTGATTGATAACATGAGCATCGATCCACGAACTTTGGATTGATGACATGCATCAACCAATTCAGCGAGCTTGCTCGTTAGTCGCCTCTTTCGACAAGCAAAATATGATTCTGATGTACTTTCAGATTTGTTTTCATGACAATGAGAGTATAAATGGTACATACGTTTCATGAAATAATGCTTACCAGATAATGAGAGTATAGATGGTACATACGTTTCATGAAATAATGCTTACCAGATAATGAGAGTATAGATGGTACATACGTTTCATGAAATAATGCTTACCAGATCATGAGAGTGAAGATGGTACATATGTTTCATGAATTAATACTTACCAGACAATGAGTGTGTAGATGGTACATACGTTTCATGAAATAATGCTTACCAGATAATGAGAGTATAGATGGTACATACGTTTCATGAAATAATGCTTACCAGATCATGAGAGTGAAGATGGTACATATGTTTCATGAATTAATGCTCACCAGATAATGAGAGTGAAGATGGTACACATGTTTCATGAATTATTGCTTACCAGACAATGAGAGTTTAGATGGTACATATGTTTCATGAAATAATACTTACCAGATCATGAGAGTGAAGATGGTACATGTGTTTCAAGAAATAATGCATACCAGACAATGAGAGTTTAGATGGTACATATGTTTCATGAAATAATACTTACCAGACAATGAGAGTGTAGATGGTACATGTGTTTCAAGAAATAATGCTTACCAGACAATGAGAGTGTTGATGGTACACGTGTTTTAAACAATGGTTGTGCCTCTTTAAATGCGATCTTACCTCTGAGGAGTGGACTGAAGTTCCAGATGTGGGCTGGGCCTCTGCCGCAGAACTGCCCCAGACTTAGATCCATGTAGAAGATGGGGACTCCGATCAGCAGGAGAAAGATTGCGTACAGGATCATGAAGACAACTGGGGAGTAGGACACAGTGACAGAGTGAGTGAGTGGGTTATGTAACAGCGTGTCAGCTTGATGAACTTGTCGCGGGGGATAAACGTTTACCACTTCCACGAAATGGGATATGGTGTCCGCTAACGTTTGACAATTCAGCTTTCAATATTATTGAGAATAAGACATCAAAAGCTCAACATAGATATTGTGTTCCAAGTTTTAACACCCTGTTTGAAGAATTATGTAGAACGTCAACGCCAGAGACTAACCAGGCTTGATTATCCCACGAAACAGATTGCGTTGGGCGTAAAATGTCAAAAGATCAAAGTCGCTCTCGTAATTCAGCATTTTAATTTAACACCATCACACACACACACACACACACACACACACACACACACACACACACACACACACACACACACACACACACACACACCTAACCGTATCAAATAATCCGACCCTTATGCAATGGAAAAATGTTGACCCTACAACAGGCGATGAAATAGTCAACAAATAACTAGTGAGTTAATGTTTAAAGTCACATCGGCAATATTTCAGCCATATCGTGACTAACAACAAATAACTAGCCAATTGGGAGAGCTAATAATAATTCGAAATAATTTTATGAGCAATAAGCACAACACTGTTAATATTGGAGTAACCCTGAGAAGCCAGTAAGTAACCATTAGCCGCGGTGAGTTTAACAGTCGCAATCGGCAACTACCATGTAATTAATGATAAGGTCATCTGTAATTGACATGAACCCGCAGATGAAAGACGAGAATCACATTCCACGTACTACACGATGCCTGTGATAAGTACGTTAGCACTGCCAACCAAACAACATAGGTCTTTCTATTGCACAGTGACAGAATCTTATAAACTAGATCCTCCTCACATGCGCAGCCTGGAAGAACTTCACCAGTGCAGCTATTGGCCGTTGAATCTATGGTAGCTTTTGGTTCACGATTATAAAACTATACACGCAATTCCATACATGCAGTCATATGCAGATAACTGAGGTCTCACGGTGTATTCACAGTAGACATGGATCTCAAAGGGATAACCTGTTTACGTTGTGAATGGTTATAAGCATCTAAGCTAGGGCTGGGACGGGTAACCCGGTTACCCGGCTCGAGTGGGTACTGAGTAGGACCAGGGTTCCCACAGGACTACCCGGACCCGTGGTTAGTCACGTGATGGAAGGTAACTAGAACTCTATGGTTACACTACAAGTCACAAATGTTCTCATTTCTTTCTGACCTTGCACCCCTTCCTTCTGACTTTTCATATCATTGAATAAAGATATAACTTGAGTCAACTTCAGTGTATGCATGACCAGATTGTTTAATACAGGTATCTACGTTTTGCCAGTGCTATGGTAAAAAAATGCTCTTGAGACCTACAGTGGGTATCCGGGTAGGGTCGAGTAATAGGGGGGTGGGTACCCGGGTAGTAAATTCGGACTAGTCCCAGCCCTAATCTGGGCATAATAGTTTCTTGTATATCATCCTCAGATCACGCCCATCTGAATAGCTACTACAGCTGATGATGTCACGTGGCTATGATCATTTCACTAATTTAAATTGGCCAGGCTATTTCCAAGGACACACGTTCAACTAATGCTTCTCTATTGTGTATCGGGTGTCCAACAGTATGACACGATCCAAACCGTGGATCAATTAGCATGTTAAAGCATATTTACACGTTGGAGTGTAATACGGTATGAACTGCCCTTTCGCACGGGGAATGATACCACTCTCCGTTGTAAATGAAATACAGTAAATATTGGCTGAGATTAATTCGAGCATACGACTACCAAATATAAGTAGTTTGATTATGATTACATGCCCAACGTGCATTATTATTACCTACATACCTGTATACCTGTTTATTCTGCCGGGGCGGACGAGTAGCTTAGTAGTTATAGCGTTCGCTCGTCGAGCCGAAGACCCGTTTTGATTCCCGACATGGGCACAATGTGTGAAGCCCATTGCTGGTGTTCCCCCGCCGTGATATTGCTGGAAAATTGCTAAAAGTGGCGTGAAACCATTCTCACTCACACTCACTTTAATTCTGCCAGAATTATTTCACGCGAGTAACTACGTATTGACTACATTCCTACATGTACCTATCTTAATATTAACTACATCCTTACGTTTATATACTTTGCCTTTGCATGTATTTGCATGTCCCTATTTGATAGTGATTCCTAAACTCATGTTTATGATATGGTCGGAATCGCATAAAGTACTCTGTTTGAAGCAGAAACTTCTTGTTTCTTCGCTTGTTTTGTCGCTTCGTACCTATTCCAACATATTCCAACGTCTACATATTTGTTTAACAACAGTGTGTACATTTCTACGTGTATGGAGTCTAATATGTCTAAATTATAAAATGTAAGAACATTGTTGTCTCCTTTCCGACACTTTAAATTCATTAAACATTGTTTACATTCATAAATGTAAGTGGCTTAATATGTATTCCTTTTGTGGTCTTTATTCATATTATGTACATTTCTACATATTACATGACATTATGTACATTTCTACATATTACTTGATATTATGTACATTTCTACATATTCCTTGATATCATGTACATTTCTACATATTCCTTGATATTATGTACATTTCTACATATTACTTGATAGTATGTACATTTCTACATATCCCTTGATATTATGTACATTTCTACACATTCCTTGACATTATGTACATTTCTACATATTCCTTCAGTTGACATTATGTACGTTTCTACATATTCCTTCAGTTGACATTATGTACATTTCTACATATTCCTTGATATTATGTACATTTCTACATATTACTTGATATTATGTATATTTCTACACATTCCTTGATAATACGTACATTTCTACATATCCCTTGATATTATGTACATTTCTACACATTCCTTGACATTATGTACATTTCTACATATTCCTTCAGTTGACATTATGTACATTTCTATATAGCCCTTGAAATTAAGTACATTTCTACATATTCCTTGATATTATGTACATTTCTACATATTACTTGATATTATGTATATTTCTACACATTCCTTGATAGTATGTACATTTCTACATATCCCTTGATATTATGTAAATTTCTACATATTACTTGATATTATCTAAGTGTCTACATGGAAATATATACCTTAATCGTGTCTATGGTGTTATATACCTACGTATTGGTAGCTTCATATACGTCAGAAACTTAATATTGCCTATGTGTCCACATGAATGAATGAAGTAAGTGAAGGATTGGCATCTTTATAATCTGCAATGTTCCCTGAGCCGAGAAAGATATAAACATGAGCAGTACAATTTGGGCACTCACCTCCTCCGTTCATGTAACACAAGAAGGGGAACCTCCAAATGAGACTGTAATCTGTGGTGATGGCCAAAGCGGCCATAATAAACTCTGCATTACAGGCCCAATGACCCCGCTCCATGCCTTGTGAAACAACTGCCTGTTCCTTCAATTCAAAGCTAGTTACATGAGTAGACACTGCGGGTTCCGATGCAGTAGACTCTTGGGTTGTTTGAAGGGGTTGCTCTTCTTTTGCAACTACCTTGCTTGGAACTGTACCTTCCTTGGTCTCGAGGTCCGCCATGTTTTGTATGTCTCCCTCATCTGCTGACATGCAACTTTGTACGTCAGGGTGAAACAGTATTTCCTCAATTGAGCTCTTATCCAATTAGGTATTTATATCGTCAAATAAGGATAATTGTCCGTTAAGTTCTCTTGGGCGAAAGGCCAGATTAGAATGTGCCCGTTGACAAACTGACCCCCTGTTCTAGATTTGTCAGACAGCTTATAACATTTCTGGTTAAGTGCACAACAAAACTATTACCTCCTATTGGGGATGGAATTGTCCATATAAAAAGAACAAAATCTGATTGTAGCCTTTAGTCAGACAGAACAAATGTCGTTTTTTTTCTATTTGAAAATATAAAGTACATATGGTTTTCATTTCTTCATTGAAGATTTGTTGTGCGAAATTTAACTTTGGAGTAAGATATCACAGGATACCACGAGAATGTAGCACTCCAGCTTGGTTGTAGAGACTGTTGCAAATAGGTCACTGGTATGCAAATAGGTTTCGGCTTAAATATAATGCAATCAAAAGTGCAGTTATTACTTTCAGCAACCGTAACAAAGTAGTTGATGCATGTAATGTGTATCTTGGTGACTCTGATTGTGTCATGACTGTGCTCTTTTATTCCTTGTTCCTTGGCCCAGTCATCCAAGGCGCCGTAATTCGTTGTGCAGCGCTGCGTCCCTTGGGCACACCAGAAACCTATGATTGTGGGTTCGAATCTAGGTTCGACCCGTTTCTAGGTTTGTCAGCACCATATCCGTGTGTCTTCAGCAGGGCTCGATTCAACAATCTGAACTGAGGGGCAAATGAAAGTATACCAAATTTGTTTTTTATGTAATTGAAAATGAAAAGAACTATTGTCGAAATTTATGGTGTCTATTTAAACATCACTCATTCCTGCAACAGTTTCTAAAAATAGATTTGTAGGTTTGTAATTTTGTGATCCAATATATTGATTCAATGAAGACTGGAGTAAGTAATGAATTTGCAACCATATGGCTCTTACCAGGTTTGAAATGTTGTAAATTTGTGCCGAAAACAGCACATTTATTGTTTTTCAATGATAAAATATCTAAGATACCTATCAGCAATTATGTATTATTTTGGGTTTTTTATTTTTTGAAACGTTTTTATATTTTTTTTAAATATAAGCCGTTCTATCTTTTCGTGATAATTTTGAGAAGAGGGAAGAAATTAAATCAATTAGAGTCATACTTGATGTAAATGATTTTGTTACAATGTGATCAAGTAAGAATGATTTTATAATGACAATCCCTCTAAGTGGGTGTGTCTTCTTTGAGGGATGGACCAGATGTATCTGGTCAGATATGATGACAATGATGTTTCAGCTGAAGATCTAAAAGATCTACTGAGTCTACACCCGCAATTAAATTAATAATAAAGTAATTTTCATGCTTAGCGTAAAAAGACATTGAATTTGTTCATGAAGAAAACAAGATTTGTATAAATGATGATTTGCATGTTTAACTGTATCTGCAACTTTGGAGGCAATTAAGAAAATATATCTATCTGATCAAAGTATTCCCACCCGAGTGGAGCTCGACTGTCTTATTCTTACAATGGGCATTGTCCTGATTCCTCCACTGTCTAACATCTGACTGGACGACAAATGCCTCTCTGACATATGAGAGACGCTGACACGGTAGTAAATTGTCCGGAAGAATGTCAGTTTCTCGGATGTAGTGCAATGTATATGTAAGTTATTTCCCATCGACCACCGGACCAGTAACACGACCATATACGACATGTACAGTTGGAAAGTACGCTATGCGCAGTGTGGAATAAAGCTATACGTACAACACGAACAACCATCCCAGTTTATAATGCAAGCATTATACATACGCAACCGGCGTCCTCTTTAATGGGAACAATATTACGAATTCTATAAACTCGTATCAAAAAGCAGTGTGGATCCATGGTAACGGGAACTGCAATACACCCGCAATCACATTTAAATTTATACCGGATCAGAGTATAATCCAACGGGCAATAATCCTTTGTGGTGGTGGTGGTGGTGGGGTGGGGTGGGAGGGCTGGGGGGTCAGAAGGAACGTCACTGTTCCTTGTTAGCAGGTTTCTCCTTTGCCATTACAACTCACAGGGATACGAGTTGATAGGACGTTGTGTAAATGACTTTGGCATATACATCAGGATTTAGAGTCATCAGGTGTGTGAAAACGTTTGAGCGAGAACAGCTAGAGTCATACAGTGACCGAGGAGGAGGACGGGTTGTAAATGGCTATATCTTTAAGCAATAAGTTTCTTTAACGATTTATAAACCCCAGCGACGTGACCGCATTGTTTCGTCAGTCTTTAAGCTCATAATTCTTCCAATTTGTATTGTGCTTTCTTGCGAACACTGTTTGTGAAATGTTAGACTTCCTCATTGATAACATCTATGTAAAAATTGGGGGTAAGACAGTTAGGCAAGAAGTAGGCATCCCATGAGCACCAATTGTGCTCACCTCCCTGCTGATATGTTTCGTTATGCACATGAATCGGAATTTGAACTCTTCTACTACCTTGACGGGTGTACCATGTAAATTATTTGGGGTTTTTTAATATATCAAGCCATTCTCAAGAAATGTCAGGGGCGGTCGGGTAGCTTAGTGGTTAAAGCGTTCGCTCGTCACGCCGAAGACCCGGGTTCGATTCCCGATATGGGTATAATGTGTAAAGCCCATTTCTTGTGTCCCCCGCCGTGATATTGCTGGAATATTGCTAAAAGAGGCGTAAAACCATACTCACTCACTCACTCACTCAAGAAATGTCATCAACTTGACTAAAATTATCAGACAGGGTAGAAATTATTCATACTTGAACGCATTTTTTTGTTGAAATATTTGTTGAAATGATGCAATTCAACATCAAGTATCATATGTCTCAACTAAATCGGAAAGTAAAATATTATGTTGTTTGTTGACGCGTAATTTTTTATAAACGATTCTAGGCATTCCAGCCAATAAACCAAACTGTATGTTACATATATTGGTGTCCAAGTACCAGACTTATTGACTGTAGCTAATTATATAGGACGGTAATTTGATGGCTCAGGCTTTGGGAATGATAATGGCAGTTCGGGGGCTGATAATGAATGTTATCAGCTCCTGTTACATACTGCCAAAGGGAAGTATGTAATTCATGATATTAAATATTTCGTTATAATTATTATCATATTTTGAATTGACCTTCTTCTTTTCTTGTTGCTTTTGATACTTCTGAAACTTGTGTCAAAGGTAAAACTCTTACAGTGAATGAGCAGAATTCTTTCCAGTGGAAGAATGTGAAAATGCGTGTCGTTGTTTGAAATAAAAATTTCCAAAACTTTCCCCGTATTGTTTGTATGAGCATTTGTCATAGATACTTGTGACTATTTAGATAGCCAATGATGAGACATGATGATATTTGGGAAACTGGACGAACACTTAGCAAAAGTAATGAACAATGTGTTATGGCAATATCCAGAAAGGCAGTTACTGTTACGTGGAGACATTCAAACTAGCTTCTGTAGGTTCCCCTTAATGGTTAAAGCGTTGGCTCGTCACACCGAAGACCCGGGTTCGATTCCCCACATGGGAACAATGTGTGAAGCCCATTTTCCGGTGTCTACCGTCGTTATATTGCTGGAATATTGCTAAAAGCGGCGTAAAACCATACTCACTCACTCACTCTAAAGGAGATGTTATACTTGGTTGTTGTGATTTCAGCTATTGTTGATGCTTTTCTAATTGCTTTCTTTTTTAGACAAGCTTAAGTGAACAGGTTCAACCGCCTCCGTATCTGGTTCTTCTTGTGTTCAGACTCTTGTGTTACATTTGTGATTTGTTGGTTTTTCTAAAGAAGAAATTTGGACTGTTTTTCAGACTTTTACCCATGACAGTAAGGGAAGCGGGACAACAGGTTGCAAATTTGAAATTGACTAGAATGCTGATGTGTTTGTCAACTGACAGGCAACCAGCTTCTCAGCTTCTTGGAAGGTGATGGTGTTTTACTCATTTCCTTGCTGCATCCGGTGCTCCCATGCTCGATACATGGAGCTATAACAGGACTTTAATCCATGTCTAAAATTTCAGCATCAGAGTGAATCCGGGACATATATCCTCCACTTCAATGTTGAAATAACCAGCTTTGATATATTGAGGGGTAGTCATATGGGCAAAGGTGAAAAGTTAGGAGTTGGATCAACTACAGGTTCGAATGCCACACTGAATATTGCAGTACACCAACTGTAGTCTTCGATATTAACTTCCCATTCTGCCTTCAGTCCCAATATGTCTATATCCTATTTCACCTACAGAAATTAGTGTAGGCACAATGTGAATCACGCTGTATGCTCATTAGTTAGCATGGCTCATTATTATCTAGGAGAGATAATGCTGATGTTTAGCATGTGATGTTACACTGAATAAAAATAATACATGTCACTGTGTGAAAATGAGAAACATAGATTATCCACAGACAATCATATACAAAACTATAATATTTATTGAGTAAATATTTCATACAATCACTGCAAAAGAGCAAAGCAGCAAACAGCAAACATACCCAAGAAACAATCACTCTATTTGTTTGAGGGGCACTGGCAATTCGCAATTCGCCGTGCAGAGTTGCTTCCCTTGGCCTCGCCAGAAACCTATGATTGTTGGTTCGAATCCTGGTTCGCCCTGATTATGTTTCTTGGTTTGTCGAAGGGTTTCACCTCGGACTTTCTTCCCACATCAAACTGACACGCAGTGATATACGTTGTAACTGGAATACTTTTAAAGCGGAGTTAAACCAAACTCACTCATTAACTGGCAAGTACTTTGAATATCAGTTTGATTTATTGACCAATCAAGCTATGATTCAACTGGCCCAGCTGGTAGCTTGTGCATATTGTCAATATATTTTACCATGAGTAAATACAGAATATTGTAAAGGTGTGAATAAATATGAAGGGTAACTTTGTGAATGCAAAACGTATAAAACCATGTTTATAAGTTATTTATGCATCACACGACAAAATGACACAGGTTACCTGGTCAGACCATTCTGGGTATTCATTCGAAGATTTATTGAAAAAGCGTGCCAGACTTCAGAATAAAGACAAGAATTGACTCTGTTTCTTAAATATTAGATTGTAAATGTATTACAGTTATTAATTGATGACCAAACAATAAGGACATTGCAACTTGATCCATAGGCGAAATATCTGTGTACGAGACAGACAAAGTTGTTAGGTTTAATCGCCACTGTCAGCAATTCTTGTCTGTCCGGTGTATGTAATCATTATTGCAATCAAGGAAGAACTACATGCTTGAGAACATCCTTTGTTACAATGCCTGAAACCGGAAGATGTCAGAAGGGCGATGTATAAACTGCGGTCATGGGGTATGGCAATTTATAAAGTTACGGAAAACTTCAAAATACTTAAGTCTTTGAATGGCATTTAGAAGTGATACACGTGATAGAGAAAATTTATGAATGTCAACTTCTTTCAGGAGCTCAACGTTTTGGAGTATATGCTTTCTCCATCATCAGTATACATTGTATTCCTTATAGTAAAGAAGCTGACATCCATAAATTCTTTCTCTTATGCAAAATACTGGCATGAAAGTCATCAACAAGAGTTCCATGTAACCAGTTCTGTTTTAAGTCGAATTCAATGAATGAAACACGTTGTCAAAGCATTCCAGCTACGTTTTCATACCACAGCGACAGGATGTTAAGTAGATGTTGATATTACGTAAATCAAGCACGTTGTAAAGTACGTTCAGGTGACATTTTCATTTTTGTCCCGAACCTTTGAAAATAAAGATGTTACTATGTCTATGGTCACCACGTATAATGACAAATGTCCCATGAGTAAAGGAATGAAGTTTTTAAAAAACGAGATGATGATCTTACATTATTTAGATAACCTTCTCAGAGTTTCGTATCTTTGATGAAAAGAGCATATTCATTTTATGCGTATTTTGTTTTGTGTCACAGTAGTAGATGCGGTTGACAATTGTTTTCCCCACACACCACTTGTGTTTGCACTGTTTCAATCAACAAATGTGCATCATCAATAATTTCATAGAAATTAACCTACAAATTAATCATCATTGCAAAAACCTTGAAGTTTGTAATCTGAAATGTTCATATTGTACATTCTATCTTTCTATCTTTCTATCTTTTCTACCGTTGTCATCCCAAATACTGACAAACATAATCACCAAGTCCTTTTGCAAATCATATATATTTATTTTCACGTTCGATCTGAATCATGAACAATGAAAAGAACCAAGTCAGTATGCCATCGTCAACGAATCCATTGTCGAGAAGCAAAAACATCCACTCTTTGTAATCAGGAAAACAACAGATTTCATAATTTTGTAATAGTCCACAGAGTAAATAAAATGATCAAGCAACAACTGATACTGTAATTATTTACCCAAGAGCCTTTGAGTAACATTCAGTAGATTAGGGTTGGGCTATTTTCAAACAATTTTGATAAACTGAAAGTTCCCAGTACTGGTGGGTATGGTTTCTATATGCAGAAGTCGAAACCTTCAAGCCTCATATAATAATTACACTCATTGTCCCTGTTGTTTGTTACAAATGTTTTAGTGTTTTAGTGGCAAGGCCTTACTTACAATCCCTACGTTGGTCTCGAATAAAGGAACACCTGTATCACGAAGGCACCTTCGAATCAGGTACATCAAAGCTCTAAGGGTATCATCAAAGCTCAAAACAAGTATCATCAAAGCTCAAAACAAGTATCATCAAAGCTCAAAACAAGTATCATCAAAGCTCAAAACAAGTATCATCAAAGCTCAAAACAAGTATCTTCAAAGCTCAAAACAAGTATCTTCAAAGCTCAAAACAAGTGTCATCAAAGCTCGAAACAAGTGTCATCAAAGCTCAAAACAAGTGTCATCAAAGCTCAAAACAAGTATCTTCAAAGCTCAAAACAAGTATCTTCAAAGCTCGAAACAAGTATCATCAAAGCTTGAAACAAGTATCATGAATGCTTGAAACAAACGTCATCAAAGCTCGAAACAAGTACCATGAATGCTTGAAATAAACGTCATCAAAGCTCGAAACAAGTTTCATCAAAGCTATACAAAAGTACCTTCAAAGCTATAAACATAACCATCAATGCTCTAAAAAACACAATACTCAAAGTTCTGACACACTTTCATCAAATATCTACCATATCAACCTCAACGTTCCATCACAGTGCCCTTTTAATTATACAATAGTACCCAATGTCTAAAACTATCAAATCAACGCAAAAAACCTACGCGTTAGTTCTATAAGCTCCAAGTGATTTACATGTTAAACAAACTGAAGAGAAATGCTAAATTAATTTTGAAATGAGTTAGTATAACACTGTTTGCTCTACTTTATTGACTTCAGTTTTTCTGGTGTTTTTCCACAAGTTCCAAAGAAAAGTTTCCTGTGATGTCAGAAAGCTACCTGAAATCGAACCCCACGGCGACATCGAGCCTGGCAAATGCTCAGTCTCAATCCTAAAGAGGGTCCACGAGCGACGAAAGCACGAGCTCGTTGTATGGGATTCGACATCGAGCACCCTGTCAGCGGCACAGTCAGCGGGCTCTTAAAGGAGACTTCCACTTGGATTGTATCAGAGAGGGAGGAAGTCGCCGGACTCAGGTTGTAGATGTAAATCACCGAGTCAACCGTGCGCAACAATATACTAAATTACACCACATTTTAACACATAAAAAAATAACCAACAAAATTGTTGCTACTTATCGGCCTCACTATTGGACCCTTTCATGTGGAAGTTGTTTCAGAAGATATTCGATTAATCTCCGGCGTTGATTATTTTAATTTCAAATTGTGCAAACATTTATAAAACATTTGTCTGATAGATACGTTTATTACGAACACGCTTATAACGACGGATATGACGAACTTATCTTTTGGTCCCGGCCATTTGCTGTAGGTATGGTTATAACGAACTACTGTTAAAGCGAACTAAAAGAAGAGTTCGTTATCATGGTAGTTCATTGTATATACAATATCAGTTATATGTGTCGGCTAACTGGTAATAATTGATATTATGTTCTTCATATTTTGGCTTCTTACTAAAGATGTACAGCTGTGGCTTTAAAATAAGTGTCTGATTGTATTGTTCTGATTGTATTAATATATGCATAACAACATGGGTTAGGTTCTTGATGTAAACGTAATAAGACTAAGTTTACGGTAAAGTCAGTAATATTCCAGCAGCAACCTCTTAATAGTAGAGATGGGGGCATGTTAACTCGTGACTGAGCGCATAAAACACGTCATCGGGGAATGTAAGCACGCATCAACCAGGTCTAACATTGTGTCCATCCGATCCTAAATAGTTGGCATGGACTACCTTCATGGGGATACACACTTGCCATGGCTGAGCAGGGGGTTAAACCCAAGAATTCCTGAGAGTAGGTGTTTCATATAGCCCAGATAGCTTCAGGTCGGGTTTCCCCATGCGGAATGCCTTGTCCTTTGTGGTTGTGTCATGATCGTGTCCCTTGCAAATGGCCATTGCTGTAAGTTCAATGTTGAACTCAGCTTCAGGCCTCTGGTCAGCTTAATCTTCGGTTTCCTCTATTCTGAAATCTTTGCATGGAAAAAATACATGGATTGTGAAATAAAAGCGACAAAACCCCTTTCACACCCACAAGATCCCCCCGCCAAAGGCAGAGTCGATTGCACGATTCCGACCACACCACGAGCATGCGCCCAAGAATCTCACTCAAGTAGTGACGGCAATAGGCGTATCATGTCTCACTGATGGCAACCGTTCACCTGAAAAAACACGGGAACACATGCTACAAGTCAAAATAGGGAGCTGCATTGGAAACCATCTCTGAATCGCCAAATTTGGATATGTCCTCCACGTGTATACCCTAAAACCTTTTGAAAGCTTTTCTAGGGCCTTGAATGTTGTAACATTGATCAAACAACTTCCGAGCAAGAGACGTAAGACACCATTGGAAACTTGGTAGAAAAGAACATGCTTGATAGTACCTAAAAAGTTGTTGAATGTAGACACAAAAGGCTTGAGCTGCAGGAATACTGCTTGACATAAAGGCAAGGTTGACCATCTCTCTTGTCTACAGTCTTGAAGTAGATTTGTAGATGTCGCTAAACACTGGATGCCTCTCAGTTCTTCTAGAAAGAAAAAGAAAGGATTCTATGTATAACTAGGTCAGACAACAATCTTAGGCTAACAGAAGCATGAAGTTAGGATCAGAGAGAGTTTAGACAACGAGAAAACTGACATCTTCCATGAAAGGTGTGGAGGAATACAGACAATTGGTCATCACTCCGATACCACAAAAGTAAAGCCTGTGAGAGACACATCAATATCATTCCTCAGATAAATGTATTATGCTAGACGTGTTTTATAAGGAATCAGACACCTATTGTTATTACCTAATGTAATCCTACATCTGTTCGTATTGGTCACATTACGTAAATGGTGATGCAAAGAGAGGGTTATGAATATCGTGCAACACTTGCCTACATGTTGGAGTGAAGGTTTCTGGTTTCTTCCGTGTAGAAACAATTCACCTTATATGACAACTATGGCTATGTTCCTTTCTTAAATGTAGGTTCCATGTGACATTCTCATTAATTGAAATATATTATTTGAAAAGAATTTAATGTCGTTCAATCAGCACACGTTGTGGCTGAATCACGGAGACGACCAACCTATACAAAGAATCACATGCACTGAGCTTTTATGCAATGGCTACCCAAAGATAGGGAAGGTATACAGTTGACCTTGGCGACTACTTTACAAGAAACCACGGGCCTGTCTTACTGATTCAGCCAACTTTAATCTTTGCCATTGGTAAAAGTACATTTCAAAAATGAGGTAAAACGGCGATGGTATGGTATTTGCTCATGCGTGGTAGCATAGTGTTAATTCAGATCGATGATGTGGTTACTTCTCCTCACTGGAACCAGTAACAGACAATGGTAATCTTGCCAAACTCTGGGATTCGAACTCAGGAACACTGGATTCTCGAACGACTTATTATACTCTCTGCATACAGAAAACACTTGTCACAATTTTATGAAATGTGTAAATTTGGCTTCCCGGTGGACATATTCACAAGGGGAAAGCGCTGCCCATGCCATCGAGGTGGGAAGGAAGCAACTACAGTAAACTACGGTTATAACGAACACGCTTATAACGAACTGACTGATATAACGAACTTTTTAGTCCCGGCCATTTGTTGTATATATAATTAGTATGCTTATAACGAACTACGGTTATAACGAACTAAAATAAGTGTTCCCTTTGGGTTCGTTATAACCGTAGTTTACTGTACCACTTTCTCGCTGCAGTGTAAAAATGTGATTTCACCCGAGCACATGAAGCATGATTAAGACATGTTTTTGCCTTTTATTTAATATTTTGAACTAAATCGAACTTATATCATACACCGAAGGGCTTCCGGGCCATTATCGTTAGAGTATTTACATACAACACCCGATAATTAGCTCGATAATTATTTGTATCTTTTCTTTTCATATCATCTGGCGCGATCGCGACGACTCGAAACCTAGGTGCTATTCAGCCGCGACTACCGCGACAATCAGCTTACATAGAAAATCAACAACCCAGACAGTGTTAACAACTCCCATCAACTCGTGCATTGTTTGGTTTGTTTAACATCTCTGAATATATTCATAACACAAAGGTTATACATTGATACAAATCCTAAAATAGCCTAATAAAGATAAAATTGACACAAAAGTACGCTAGAATGTAATAATAAAGCTGTTTTCACTCTGAAAAATACCAAGTTTCGACTCGTCGCCATCGCGCCATGTGACATAAAAACGAATATGGTCCGGAAGCCCTTCTGTGTATGATGTAAGTTCGATTAGTTCAAAATACTAATTATGAGGGGAAAATCTTGGTTCATTTTGCTCGGGTGAAATCACACTTTTTACTGTTCAGCGAGATAGGGGTAGTTGCTACCTAACATGTAGTTTCCGGTTTGGCATTACCCAATGTGATAGTGTGTTCTATGTGTTAGCATGCTCCTCTGGCGGCGTCAAGTGATGTTCCAGACATAGCTGTAGACAGTTTGTTGTTGTCATTCATAGGCCTACTGTAGACGACTGTATAATGATGAATTATGAGTGAGAAATACCTATCGCTATATCATGTAGCGGGTGAAATTTCCAATCTAATAATGAGGAAAGAACTTGATCATGAAACTCATCGGAAAACTGGGTCTTGCCTTTGCCGACGCAAGCAACTTAAAAATAGAACATAAACGCCAGAGAATAACTATATTAGAGTAGAAACGGTTGCAAAAAAGGCAAAAAGTGCATGTACGTGTGCGTGTTTTTGTGTGGCTGCTTGTACTAGTCCGGCCTGATGCCGATTTATAGTGCTAGCTCACTGAGATACCAGGCCGCAGTTTAACATGAATATCCCACTCAGACACAGTATACTGACTCCAAGCCGACCAGTCCTTGTTTTAGCCCCTTAATGCCAAGCGCCAGACAGGGTCACAACAAGTTCCATCGTTTAACGTCTTTTGGTATGACGCGGCCGGGGATCGAACCCCGGACCTTCCGCTCTCCGGGCGGACGCTCTACCACTAGACCACGGAGGCGGTCCCTGAAAACTAGATTAACCACTTAACCACTCTCTTGTACTAGTTTTAGCATCGTAGCTGTCGCCTGATCGCATCCTCTCAGAAAATGAAATTTGTCATGTACAGTAAGTATGCATATTTCGATACGGAACTACAGCAAATTTATTTTTCTTTGTTATTTCCATATAGGGAAAAAGGACGCATGAGATTAATTTATTGTAGAAAGATGCAGGACATATGATTCCGTTTTTCTAATTTAAACAATATGGATACAAATAAATGCGACACAATCCTTTCCATATTCATAAGAAATCGCTGCTATATGCACAGTCGATTGTGAGATCCCGGTTACATCATTATCATGTGTTTATGAATCACTATCAAATGGTGTACCAGGTGTACGCGAAAAGTAGAGCGTATCCTGACACACCGTTTGCACACGTCACAAACACATGCAAAGTTAAGTCATTAAGTCATTTCATCAGACATCATTTTGGTCACTGATATGTCATATTTCCAAATGACTTGCACATGTCTAACTTGAAAGCTTTACGAAGGCCTTGAATGTTGTAACCCGAATCAAGCAATGTTGAGCTAGAGTCGTCAAAGAATATGTAAAATTGTGAATTGTTAATACCCAAGGTTGGAATATTGCTCGACATGTTCGACATGTTACTCGAACTTCATTCATAACAAAGAGCAATTCATGTCACAAAGTGGTTCTGTAAATCTGTCATATCGTCAAACGTTGAAATAACACAAAGGCTACGGGGGCGATCGGGTGGCCTAGTGGTTAAAGCATTCGCTCGTCACGCCGAAGACCCGGGTTCGATTCCCGACATGGGTACAATGTGTGAAGCCCATTTCTGGTGTCCACCGCCGTGATATTGCTGGAATATTGCTAAAAGCGGCATAAAGCCACACTGACTCACCCACTCTCACAGAGGCTATAAATACTAGGGACAGACACAGAGCTAAAGCTGTCTGTAATGTGAGTCTATATATGTGTGGGGCAGGATACGCACACCCTCTCTCGAACACCTGGTATCATTATTTGATAGTAATTCGTAAATACATCCTTCTGATAAAGTCTAAATCCTACAATCGACTCTGTTTTTTGCAAAGATTTCTTATGAACATCGGAAGGGGTTTGTGCATAAAATATGGGAGTAGCAATAGTGTCTGTCGTAGTCTATCTGATATAAGAGAGCAGGAATCGTAACAGCGCTAATACTTTCGTAAGTCTTTGTTAAAGTGTTGCAGAAGCAATGATGACAGCGCTAAGGCTTCGTACGTCCATGTTAAAGTTTGGGACAAGTAATAGTAACTTCGTAAGTCCATGTTAAAGTTTGGGACGAGTAATAGTAACTTCGTAAGTCATTGTTAAAGGTTTGGAGGAGCAATAGTAACTTCGTAAGTCTATGTTAAAGTTTGGGGCAAGCAATAGTAACTTCGTAAGTCCATGTTAAAGTTTGTGACAAGTAATAGTAACTTCGTAAGTGCATGTTAAAGTTTGGGAGGAGCAATAGTAACTTCGTAAGTCCATGTTAAAGTTTGGGACAAGCAATAGTAACTAAATATCTGGTTTATCTACAGTGAAGAGCAAAGATCTGCCGACTTATGGGGCTGGAATATTGCTGAGTTTTGTGATAAATAGCAAGCAAACTGTTACAGTTGTTCTTTAATTGATAACATCTATTTGAAATTTGGGGATAAGATATATAGGCTAGCTGAAGGCGTCCCCTTTGGCATCAGATGAGCTCCCCTTCTTTCTCTTTATGTCGAGCAATATTCCAGCAGCTCCAGCCATGAAATTTGTTTTATACAACCTTCATAGTTAGGCTCAGAACCTTTCAGCTAACACTGTGTAGCGTTCATTTATATAGTCCCCCTGTATAGCGTTCATTTATATAGTCCCCCCTTTGTAGCGTTCATTTATATAGTCCCCCTGTATAGCGTTCATTTATATAGTCCCCCTGTATGGCGTTCATTTATATAGTCCCCCTGTATAGCGTTCATTTATATAGTCCCCATGTATAGCGTTCATTTATATAGTCCCCATGTATAGCGTTCATTTATATAGTCCCCCTGTATAGCGTTCATTTATATAGTCCCCCGTATGGCGTTCATTTATATAGTCCCCCGTATGGCGTTCATTTATATAGTCCCCCTGTATAGCGTTCATTTATATAGTCCCCCTGTATAGCGTTCATTTATATAGTCCCCCTGTGTAGCGTTCATTTATATAGTCCCCCTGTATAGCGTTCATTTATATAGTCCCCCTGTATAGCGTTCATTTATATAGTCCCCATGTATAGCGTTCATTTATATAGTCCCCCTGTATAGCGTTCATTTATATAGTCCCCCGTATAGCGTTCATTTATATAGTCCCCCTGTATA
The DNA here is from genome assembly GCF_022045235.1 of Haliotis cracherodii. Taxonomy (NCBI): domain Eukaryota; kingdom Metazoa; phylum Mollusca; class Gastropoda; order Lepetellida; family Haliotidae; genus Haliotis; species Haliotis cracherodii. The sequence continues at coordinate 48,210,538 of NW_027266265.1, forward strand.
GCGTTCATAGTCAGCAGTCCTAGCAGTGATTTTTAAAAGACTATTTACTTTTGCATAGCAATGGACAGCGAAACCTCAACCCCTATAGTGTTGCACTACATCTGTCCACCCCTAGTTTGCATACAGCAGCACCATATAGACATGTAAGGTGTCGAATAACAACAGCTGTAACAGGTAGGATTTACAATCGTAACATGTCCCGCCGAGGACCAATGAGTGTCCATGTAATACACGTGATGAATATAATCCATTCATCTGAGGAATGATCCCTATATATAGTGATGTGTCTGTCGTGGGCTTTACGTCTTCGTTCTTGTAAGTATCGGAGTGATGACCAACTGAGTGTATTCCTCCACACCTTTCATGCTATATGTCAGTTGTCTCGTTGTGTAAACTCTGCTCCGTATTCGTGCTTCTGGTCGCCTGACATTGATGTCCAACCTGGCTTAACATGAATTCCTTTCCTTTTCTTTCCAGACGAATTGAGAAGCTTACTGTGTTCAGCAATAGTTGCGGATTTGCAGATCTTCATCGGTAGGCCATAGACAATGTTGGGCTTTTTTCGAGGATTCAACCCACGTCTGCCTGGCAGGTAGGCTCTAGATAACATTAGCATTAAAATGTATCTTCATTTTAGCATGTGACATGTAGGGTAATCGTATAGCGACACTACTGGCTGTTAGTAATGCCAGTGTTGGTAATTCAGCTTGGAAAATTGCTTTAAGCAGCGAGACATTGATGAATTGTGAATGATCAGTACCATTCGCTTGTATTGTAAACGTCAAAGAGCTCCCATTAGCCTGACAAACAGTAATATAAAGGACTGGAAATAATGTTGGCGCAAAACCCATTTCACTCACTCACTCACTCACTCACTCACTTACCCAAAACAGCATTCAACACTCACTTACCCTATTCCCACACACTCAGTCACTCACGCATTCGAGTTTTCAAGCGGGTTTGCATGTATATGAATTTATTGAACGTGAATATAGTTTGAGTGTTTTTGCGTCATTTTAGGTCCAGCTCTCGCAGAAGATACAGGGACTGGGGCATCGGAGGCATACGCAGGAGCCATTTTGCCCGGCGGTTCCCCTCCTACTCCAGCTCCAACTCGCGACCACGACCTTCAGAGTGTGACGACAGGTTCGTACACCCTCAAAGACCTGGCTTCTCTCAACAGCCTGGCATGGAACAATCTACAGTGTCTGATAAAGACGATTCGAGACCGCAACAACCTTCGTTCCGCCCACAACGCCCTGGACAGCAACGCCCGAGGCCCCAACAACGCCCGGGACAACAGGGTCCGTGCCGCCCACAACGCCCTGGACAAGAAGATCCGTGCCGCCCACAACGCCCTGGACAAGAACGCCCAGAACAGCAACGCCCGAGGCCCCAACAACGCCCAGAACAACAACGCCCGGAACATCAACGCCCGAGGCCGCAACAACGCCCGGAACATCAACGCCCGAGGCCCCAACAACGCCCGGAACATCAACGCCCGAGGCCGCAACAACGCCCGGAACAGCAAGGCCCGACGCTTGGTCAAACAGTCCTCACCCAACAACAAGGTAACAATCCTTATGCAATCTTGTTTTACATTATATTTACATACATTTCCAATTTTAAAAGCTTTTTGAATTGTGTCAGTTGCATGTATATATTTCTGGATACTCCTAACATCAGACATTTTTAACCTGATTCAATAACCCGTTTTCATTATCAATCTTTCCACATTCTGTCACTCCTATATTTTAGGTAACCTCATTCTAAATCAGGTCACGGTCTGGTCCTGACATCCGTAGCACCTCAATTCATTGTGCAGAGTTGTCGTCCCTCAGTTGTGCCAGAATCCTATGCTCGTGGGTTCAATTCCCATATTCGTCCCGATTAAGTTTCTCGGTTTGTTAGCACCTTGTGCTCGTGGGTTTCAAAAAAGTAGTAAACGTCTGAGGCCTGCATCACTTCGGGCTTTCCTCCCACATCAAGCATATACGCCGTGATATAACTGGAATACTGTTCATAGTGGCGTTAAATCGTACTCACTGACACGTATCAAATCTCCACCAAGAACCTGCTGTAAATTTCACCAGGGCTGGGAAAGTTCCGATGGATTCCTGTGTGTTCCTTGTGGTGGGATCCCGGGTCTCAGCAGGTCACCGGTACATTAGTCATGAAATCTTCAGGCAGAATAGGATCTGTTTGTTTCTTGTTCAACGCCTAGTAACCAGTTCCCAGTTATGAGTAAATGCCGACAGGTTATCAATAATTCAGCCTGGACCAGACGATCTAACGAGTGTTATTATTGCGTAATCTCAGGCTGAGAATAAAATGACAGAACAGTAAACTACGGTTATAACGAACTCAAAGGGACTACTAATTTTAGTTCGTTATAACCGTAGTTCGTTATAAGCACATATACAGCATGACTACAGCAAGTAGTCGGGACCAAAAAGTAAGTTCGTTATATCCGTCAGTTCGTTATAAGCGTGTTCGTTATAACCGTAGTTTACTGTACTGAACTTTATCACCGATCCTGACCACCTGATCTGGTTAGTCGCCTCGTACGACAAACATAGGCTACTAAGGACCTATTCTAACCCTGAATTCCCACTAGGTCACTCATATAGTGAGAAATGGGTTCCCGAATATAAGTCAAGTGAAATATGTTCACAGCCTGATTAGGTTACGGATCACACTATAACTACTACGTCAACCGTCAACCATTTCGATTTCGATGCACGAATAATCATGGAATTGGGCCTGGCCAGTCATTGTGGTAATGAGTGGATACGGGTCCAGCAATTAATTCATTAGTTTTGTTGTCTACGTGATGTGAGGTGAGGTGAAATTGGTTTTAACATCGCGTCCAATATTATTGCACTTATATAGAGACGTGCAAGTGTGCGTGCGTGCGTGCGTGCGTGCGTGCGTGCGTGTGTGTGTGTCTGTCTGTCTGTCTGTGGTTGCTTGACCTAGTCCTACTGATGCCGATTTATAGTGCTAGGTCACTCAGATAACACGAATACCCCACTTAGGCCAACCAGTCCTTGTTTAGCCCCTTAATGCCGAGCGCCAGTCTCTGTGTTGTAAATAACAGTTGAAGTTTCTTCCTTTTCGTCATCACCAGAGCAAACAGTGCCACAGAGACCAGCAGTGTGTGTGGAGCCGCCAGTGCCAGTGCCAGAGCCAAAGCCGGAGCCGGAGCCGGAGGTGTGTGAGCCGGAGGTGTGTGAAGAGCTGGAAGAGCCAGAGGAATTAGAAGAGTCAGACGAGTATGTTGAACCAGAGGAGCCAGAGGAGCCAGAGGAGCCAGAGGAGCCAGTGGAGCCAGAGGAGCCAGAGGTTGAGGAAGAAGAACTGGCAACAAAACTGCACGTCACTGCGGTTGACCTTCACTATGAGGACAATGCCAAAGAACACCACACTGACATGTACGCATGCGCGAAAGGAACTGAAGAGAGAGATGCAGAGCTGGTTCTCCGTAGAGGTCAAGAGTTCAAGATGACCATCACCTTCGATAGGCCATATGACATCAAGAAGAATGACATCACGCTGACGTTTAATTTGGGTAAACTACTTAACAAAATGTGTTCAATACAAAGATACTGACAAGGGAGATTGTAGTACATAGTACTATTTCACGTTGACCACTTACTTAGAAAAATAATCCCATGATGTTATTCTTTATCGATGCACAATTCCTTCTTGGGTAGACGTTCGCGTTTTTCTGACTAAACATATTCATCCAATGCAGGTGACGAATACAAACCACACAAGGGTTTGAACGCATCCTTCACGGTGGACGAAACTGGGGCCACGAAGTACAAGCCTAACAACTGGGGTGCGACGGTCACCCGGCAGAAGGGAAACTCCCTCACACTGTCCGTCTTCATCCCCGCAACCACGCCCATCGGCGAGTGGGAGTTTGCCATCCAGACAATCGTGGACGTCAAGGACGACAAGAATATTATCTGGCAGTACAACCATACAGCTGACGTCATTGACATCATATTCAACCCATGGTGCAAAGGTGGGAACAACAACCCCTTTCTTCTTTGAAGAATTGTTGATTTCAATTCAGTTTATTGTATTCAAGACAAAATGCCTACATACATACACGTTACATAACGTTAAGGTTAGGGTAAGACATGGATATACATGTACAGTGTGTGGGACGTTAACCAGACTTAGGATTAGGACAATATTTCAACAATTACATTATTAGTATCCATCATAAAAACAGAATCGTTCAAATAATAATATTTTCTTTATATTTTGGGGACATATAGTTTTGTATACTATCATACAATGCGGGATCTTAAAATTACGTGAAATTCATCTTCAAATAATATTCAAATTACAAAACTGACAGATTCGGCTTTCTATTGGAATATTTTGTCTGCGTCCTGTGTATGTCTGTAGCCCTGCCCCAAGTGCCCTTAATAGAGCCAGAGTGAGTGAGTGAGTTGGGTTTAACGCCGCTTTTTACAGTATTCCAGTCATATCACGGCGTGTCAGCTTAATGTGGGAGGAAAGCCCAAAGTGATGCAGGTCTCAGATGTTTACCACTTCGGTGAAACCCACGAGCACGGGTATGATGCTGACAAACCTAGAAACATAATTGGGGCGAACCGGGATTCGAACCCACAATCATAGGTTTCTGGGACGCAACTCTGCACAGCGAATCGCGGCGCCTTAGACGACTGGGCCACCCGTGCCCCCAATAGAGCCAGATGATATCTAATAATTAATATATTGTTATTGGTAACATAAATTTCAGGATATATATTTATATTTATATTTATATTTATAACTGGAATAATTTCATATCTGGAGCTTTCGTTCAATTTTGCATGCCTATCTTTAAAGGACAAAGTCTCATTTTGACTTCATTAAAAATGTATTCAGTATTCCCGACTTCTTTTTAGACCCATGCATACCCCATACCAAATGTAAAAATGATTAATAATGATTATATCTGTTATATGCCTTCAGTATATTGTTAGCTTTCTTTGGGGGCCGATTATTTGTCATATGTTCAAGGGACAGCCAGTATTTGATACATCTAAATTACGATTTATTAAACAATGGGTCTCTTCCAGAACCCTCAAGTGCCGTTACATTTGGTGTATAATTCGGCACTCCTAAAAATCTTTTGCATGCCGTTGATGGAATTCACTCCATAGTTTAGTTCAATACAAAATAATAGGTTTAATCATTCAAATGTCTTGAAGAACATGTCGAAGATAAGGCTACCAAAGAATACAATGGACGCAGAAGTTCATATAGTGCCACTTTAGCTGTAACACCGATATTCTGCAGTGTTTCTGTATAGTTAAATTAAAGTAACACATCACCCCAACATCTTTTGAGAGACTATTTCAATGTTCCCATTTCCAAACTTCCATAATTCGCATTTCTTTCAATGGATCCTTTTTTCGGAAAGCAATATTTTTTTTTTCTAAGTTGACATTTAATTTCCATTTTATACACTATAAAACTTTCCACAAACTTTCCACAAGGTTCATTCTGTCAAATAGGAATGTTATAAAGAAGGTTAACCATCAATGAAGAGAATTTATCTCTGTCAGCTTCTTTATCATGAGGAACAGAACGTTTCGGAATATATACTTACTCTTTCATCTGCCAAAGGTGTAAGTTTATACCCCGAAAGGTTTTGTTCCTCATAATAAAGAAGCTGACATCCATAAATTCTCTTCCTCATGTGTATAACTTCTAAATGCCTTTCAAAGATTTGTTAACTATCACGTTGTGAATGTTTCAAAATATGATTAATGGTTTTGAATGAACTCTATCTAACAGAGGACTGGGTGTACATGGAGGACGATGTCTGGAGGACTGAGACGGTCCTCAACGACCACGGCACTCAGTACTACGGCACCTATAGTCAGGTCGGAGTCAAAGCATGGGCCTACAACCAGGTAATCACAGCAGAACCTTCGTCATTATTTTCTCTATACGGACCTTATCTCTGCTGAAGTATGGAGTTTGGTGGATCGTATTGTGCTATTGTTACGGGTCCTTCACGATGTCCATGTTACATTACCAGTCAGATGGTGGTGTACTGCACTTGGAGTTCTTGCATGTGAGACAGTGGGACCAATCAGAGTGTGTCTTGTACCTGTGTCCTGGGAGTTGTTCGTGAAGACGTGTATTGAGGTGCGATACCGTAGCAGTAAAAAACACGTATTTCATATGAGAGTCTCTGTTTCCGTCCCAGTGAAGATAGTAATAGTTTCCTGTGTATTAATTGGATGTCCATCTGGTGACACTTGGCTATCTGCTGTCATGTTTCAGTTCAACTATGGCATACTGGACACTGCTCTCCACCTTGTGAGGAAATCGTTCGGGCTCCAGGCTACGCCAGCTATGGCAAGCCCGGTCAAAGTATCCAGGATGATCGCAAAGATTGTGAGTTTTACAGCAGTGTCATTGATGCCATACTACGACACTCGCTTCATCCTAAAACATATATCCTCCAACTCACAGTACCTATAGCCTCCAAACCGTATCTATATTATTAAAACGTTCAGTAACTACATTAACAGTACCTTATTAATTGACAAACGAATTTTATATGACCATTTATTTTCCCTTCACCCTTGAAAACGATGTCCACGTCTCTTCTGACTACGATTGAGAACTGGTATGGTTACAGGTGAACTCCCCTGACGATGACGGAGTACTCATGGGCAACTGGAGTGGAAATTATGCTGGGGGTGTTGCCCCGACCGCGTGGGTGGGCAGCGAGAAGATCCTGTTGGAGTACATGAAGACAGCGAAACCAGTACGGTACGGCCAGTGCTGGGTATTCTCCGCCGTCACCACTGCTGGTAGGTCAAGCACAGTTCCACATGTGTATTTCAACAACCACCATACACATATACTATATTAACGTCACGACATTTGTCTCTTCCTTTGGACGAGAGGCTGGAGACATGACCACGAAACTGATGTTCATAAAATTATGAACGTCACATTTTGAGGTCTATCCATTTTTCATGAGACTGTATTCTTGAAATGACAAACACTGACGGACAACTTCCACATTCCTGGGGAAAACCCTGGGAATTCCCAAGCACGAATGCATACAGAGGCATTGTTTCTGATCATTTAGATCTTTTAATCTTGAACTCGGCGTTTCAGCATACATAGAGCTTAACCCCATGCCCGTTCTAGAATATCCTCAACGACCCACCGTCGTGAACAAAACCAAATTATTGACTCGGTGCATGTCTAGGCTGACAGTAGCACTCCAGACCAATCTATGAATTTGCCTCAGTATCTTTCTGACACATCTATATAATCACCTTTCAATGACTGGCAAATTGCTCGATGACAACAATAATGACTCGCAAGCTCTGACGTCCATACAGTTTGTCCCCTCACTCTACTCCAATGAACTCTTACAAAATGAAAGTCAATTCCTAAGTATGTAAGAGGATTCTTACCCCACATCTAGAATCAAGACGATGGGTGGAGAGGAGCCAGTTGGTGCCACCCTAAACCATGACAGACGTTGCAGGAGGGTCCCCCAGAATGTTGAGAGATTTGACAGTTTGGCGGACTATCAAAGTACTGGTCCCCATGGTCCAGATATTTTTTTCTTAGCCTCTACTAACTTTAAGTTAGATATTGAATATGATTAGTGGCTTGGTGATGGCGTGCTTTAACAAACTGGTAACCATGCATGACGATTTAACTTGATCTAGACAACTGGTTTTATACAAAAATCACACACTGGTTGAAATAAGCATAAACAAAAGCAAACATGTATTGTGATAAAGATGAGGGAAAATATTAGTCATCTGGTTTTTATCCGTGCATAGTGTGCAGAGCTCTTGGACTGCCTTGTCGCAGCATCACCAACTTCTCCTCTGCTCACAACACCGACCTGTTCCGTCTCAGCGTCGATGTCATCAAAAGAGAAGTGGGGGGCGTAATCGAAGAAACCAAGGATGATTCTATTTGGTAGGTTCAGGAGGAAGTGGACCTTTTTGTTTTCATAGCATATGCACTACAGTTAGGAAATGCGTCACACATTCTAGTATGTCATCAACAGACTCAAAATTAACAGATGGAATTGATGATTACCTCAATGACAAATGAAATAACGTTAAAAGGTATGTTTTTATTTCTTCTTGTATTCTTTCTCTGAGATAAATAGTATAAACAACATATTATTTGTTACCCTGAGACTTTTACAAGAAATCTTGTTTTCTGCTGATTGAAAATTGTGTCATTAGTTGTCAGAAGTATTACCTCGTGTTACACCCATCAATAATAATAATAATAATACACCCCTCGGCTGTTTACCCCAGAAAGTTCTTCCAATTCGTGGAGCTAACACAAAGCATGTTAGGTCAATAAGATATACCATATCTCAGTATCAGGTGCAATTACCTCGGCTGTTTACCCCAGAAAGTTCTTCCAATTCGTGGAGCTAACACAAAGCATGTTAGGTCAATAAGATATACCATATCTCAGTATCAGGGGCAATTACCTCGGCTGTTTACCCCTGGAAGTTCTTCCATTTCGTGGAGCTAACACAAAGCATGTTAGGTCAATAAGATATACCATATCTCAGTATCAGGGGCAATTACCTCGGCTGTTTACCCCTGGAAGTTCTTCCAATTCATGGAGCTGACACAAAGCATGTTAGGTCAATAAGATATACCATATCTCAGTATCAGGGGCAATTACCTCGGCTGTTTACCCCTGGAAGTTCTTCCTATTCGTGGAGCTAACACAAAGCATGTTAGGTCAATAAGATATACCATATCTCAGTATCAGGTGCAGTTACCTCGGCTGTTTACCCCTGGAAGTTCTTCCAATTCATGGAGCTAACACAAAGCATGTTAGGTCAATAAGATATACCATATCTCAGTATCAGGTGCAATTACCTCGGCTGTTTACCCCTGGAAGTTCTTCCAATTCGTGGAGCTAACACAAAGCATGTTAGGTCAATAAGATAGACCATATCTCAGTATCAGGTGCAATTACCTCGGCTGTTTACCCCAGAAAGTTCTTCCAATTCATGGAGCTAACACAAAGTATGTTAGGTCAATAAGATATATCATATCCCAATATCAGGAGCAATTACCTCGGCCGTTTACCCCTGGAAATTCCTCCAATTCGTGAAGCTAACAATAAGTCTTTTACGTCAAAAAGATGAAACATTGACGCTTCAGTGACAAAAATGATATCCGATGCAATTCCCTACTTTGACTAGTACCGTATGTTCCCGTGTTTTTTTTTCAAGTGAACAATGACTTGCCTTTGCATGTGTTTGTGACGAGTGCAATCGGTGGGGCTCATGCGCTCGTCTTTCCACGAACACGTGGTATCATCACTATTTCATAAACGCATGCTCATTAAATAGTCGGAATCGTAAAATCGACTTTTAGAAGAGATTTCTGTTGAATGTGGAAAGGGTTTTGTCGCTTTTATGTATATATGTTCTGTTTCTACCTACAGGAACTTCCACGTCTGGAATGAGGTGTACATGAGACGCCCGGATCTGAACACAGACGCCATAAAGTACGACGGCTGGCAAGTCATTGACGCCACGCCACAGGAACGCAGCGATGGTGAGGTTTACCAAATTTGTACTTTAAGACCTTTAGTTAGAAGGTATAGGACGTTAGCAACATGTCTGTTATAGTCAACGTGTTGTGTGTGATTGAAGATAGATAGATAGATAGATAGATAGATAGATAGATAGATAGATAGATAGATAGATAGATAGATAGATAGATAGATGTGCGTGTGTGTGTGTGTGCATTTCACTACCACCATATACATATAATGTATTAAAGTGAAGTTTAAAAGACATTCGTCTTTTCCATTGGACGAGAGGCTGGACATATGACCACGAAACTGAAATTAAAAAAACTAATATATGTTAACGACCTTATGAGTTGAACCAAAGGTAATAAATGCTGGAAGTAGTAGTATAGGTAATGATGGTTCTGCCGCAACTCCACTGGAGCTGGATTTATATACCTATACCTATACTACAGGGGGAATTGTTTATGCCAAAATGATAATGCGATTCAACGATAGTCATGAGATTAAACTAAATTGACTCTAGCTCACCACCACCTGGAGTCTATGTAGAACCATTGAGGTACAAGACATACACTTCAGTTCATATCTGTCGTTGTCAATGTGTTCAGGGTGATTGTTCCTATTGGTGCACTACAGTATCTGTGAGATGTAACTGCGTTTCTTGGTATGTAGGTGTGTATGTGTGCGGCCCAGCCCCTGTGGTTGCCATCAAAGAAGGCCACTTGAACGTAGGTGACGACACCAGCTTCGTCTACGCTGAGGTGAACGCCGACAAGGTGGAATGGACGAACAGCAATGTGCTCAATACACTCGTCGAAACGAAGCGGAACAGATATGCGTGAGTTTGTAATCACTTAGATGCCAAGAAAAGGCAACTGATGGAAGGGGCGAGCGATCCGGGCACAGCATACTGACTCCGATCCGACCAGGCCTGGTGCGTCAGACAGGGTAACAATAAGCACCATCTTTTAACGTCTTTTGGTATGACGCGGCCGGGGATCGAACCCAGGACCTTTCGCTCTCCGGGCGGACGCTCTACCACTAGACCACGGAGGCGGTCGTTGAATTTTAGTGAGAGAAAAGGACCGAGACAGGATACCTCTGAAATCAGATACAGAGGACTTAGGCCAGATCTTTGAGGAATTAGAAACTTTCTGAGTTAGGTTTAGGGCAGGAAGGCTTTTTGAGCAGCAAGTTGATCAGGGGTCGTTGTACAAAACAACCTTAGCGCTACGATTGTCGCAAGTCTATGTTAAGGTATGGGAGTTACGATCACCTTAGCGCTAAGATCGCTTTGTGCAACGGTACCAAGGGATATAAGAGGGAATGCTGGGTGTACTAGGGTGTATAGAACGAGGAAAGTATATGAAATGAACTGGGCACGATAGGAATCGTTGGCATAAAAAAACTGGCTTGGTGAGAATGTATTGGAGTTTTACCTTATTCTGGTAGGCACACCACAGAGAAGTTCATAATGTTATCTTGGCTTGATTCAGAATCGGCAAGAACATCAGCACCCACAAACCGACAGGCAAGCCCTACGCCTCTTCCTCTACAGGCAACTTCATGACTGGAGATGACAACATGGAGAGGGAAGACCTCACGAAGTGCTACAAGTACGAAGACGGTACGCCAAGAACTACATTGAAATCTTGAACCCGTGAAGATCCGGGTAGAATAGGTCTTCAGCGACCAATGCTTTATTTAAAAGGCGACTATGCTTGTTTGAGACGACTGACGGGATCGGGTGGTCAAGCTCGCTAACTTGGTTGATGCATGTCATCGTATCCCAATTGCGTGGATCGATGCTCATGATGTCAATTCCTGTATTGTCTGGTCCAGACTCGAATATTTACAGACGCCGTCATATAGCTGGATATTGCTGAGTGCGGCGTCAAACAACAAACAAACAAATTGAAATATTATATCACTGTAGTTAAACGTTGCACTATCTAATGTGATGGACCAATGACCGACGGTGGTTTGCCTTCTAGACAACTAGGGGGCACGGGTGGCCCAGTCGTCTAAGGCGCCGCGATTCGCTGTGCAGAGTTGCGTCCCCTTGGGCACGCCAGAAACCTATGATTGTGGGTTCGAATCCCAGTTCGCCCCGATTATGTTTCTAGGTTTGTCAGCACCATACCCGTGCTCGTGGGTTTCACCGAAGTGGTAAACGTCTGAGACCTGCATCACTTCGGGCTTTCCTCCCACATTAAGCTGACACGCCATGATATAACTGGAATACTGTTAAAAGCGGCGATAAACCCAACTCACTCACTCACTCACTCACTTCTAGACAACTATGCCATGATGTGTGTACCGTATAATATTGGGGGTGAATATATTGGTGCATATGTAAGATACCAGGAAGACTAAGCAGCGGTACCCTGAACCCAATATAGCACTGATGTGTTTGTGAAGGCTAGATTTGTCAGTGTTATGTTCATCTAGTCAGTCATTAACAGTTTGGCGATTGTTAAGAACATGTTTGAGATGAGTTTGTTTGTTTGTTGTTCAACGTCGCACTCAGCAATATTCCATCTATATGACGGCGGTCTGTAAATAATCGAGTCTGAACCAGCCAGTCCAGTGACTGACATCATGAGCATCGATCCACGCAATTGGAAATACAATGACATGCATGAACCAAGTCAGCGAGCCTGATCACCCGATCCCGTTAGTCGCTTCTTGCGACAAGCGTAGTCGCCTTTTAAGGCAAGAATGGGTTGCTGAAGACCTATTCTACCCCGGACCTTCACGGGTGAGATGAGAATGCAGTCATGTATATGAGTGAAGGATCCACACTGTGTATCTTATTGAACATATTTGAGCAGTCACAGCATTTGAAAAGTGATCAGAGAATACATGTTAAGACGCTGACCTGTTTCAGGCTCAGCCAAGGAGAAGGGTGTGTACGCATCTGCAGAGAAGCAGTTCTATCTGATGAATGGCAAAGACAGCGAAGCCAGTGAATCAGTGACACAGGTTGGTGTATGTCATTGGGCATTGGTAGTGGTGCAAGTCACATAAGTGCATGTTACTTTCATGTACTTCATGATCTAAATTAGGGTTATTAACCCAGTGGGGATTCCTAGGGAGAATGAATCCAAGATAACCCATTTCTCAGCGATTCTCTAGTAGTAAGAGGATTATTGACAAGAAATTTAATCTTCAGTGGTAGGTGGTAAGGTGATTAGAAAGCAGTGGTTCGCGAGTGCCTCACGGGAGGCAGACGTGGTGACATGACTGGTGTATTAGCCATGTTTGTTTCACTGGAGTCAGAAGTGGTGACATGACTGGTGTATAAGCCCCATTGGTATCACGGGAATCAGTGGTAGTAAGATGACTGGTCATAAGCCCATGTTTCTTTCACGGGAATTCATTGGTTGTTAGACGACTGGTGTATAAGCCCTGTTTGCTTCACGAGGGTCAGTGGCAGTAACATGACTCATTTATGAGCCCTGTTTGTTTCACGGAAATCAGTGGAAGTAACATGACTGGTGTATAAGCCCATGTTTGTTTCACGAGGGCCAGTGGCAGTAACATGACTCATGTATAAGCCCTGTTTGTTTCACGGAAATCAGTGGTAGTAAGATGACTGGTGTTTAAGGCCATGTTTGTTTCACCGAAATCAGTGGCAGTTACATGACTTGTGTATAAACCCATGTTTCATTCACGGGAGTCAGTGGTAACTAATGATGTAACAGATTTGAAAGTGATGACAAAAAAACTTTTCTTTGCAGACTAGCAGCTTGGATATTGAGATTGATGAGATGGGCGATATCACTGTCGGCAGCCCGTTCGCCTACAGACTGCTGGTCAAGAGCAACAGGAGTGATGCCTGCACCGCCAAAGTCAACCTGAAGGTGCTCTACAAGACCTACTTCGACACCGTCACGGGGATTGCTGCTGAAAAAGATTGTGGCGAGATCAAGCTGCAGCCTGGTGCTTGTATGCATTTTTTTATCCTCTGAAAACAGTTAACCAAACCATAGTGTTTATGTTATATGTTTTCGGCAAACGAAATTTGGTAGGACCACCCAACTCTAAGTCTCCCTAACAGGCTGGTTGTGTCATCTGACAATGGCTTGAGAGGCGTTTGTAATCTTTAAACTTCAGATGTGGCGGATGCTACCGGTAGGGCGGGACATGCTTACCCTTTTCGCGAACACCTGGGCCCACTTGCACAAAGCGATCTTAGCGCTAAGATGATCGTAACTCCCATACTTTAACATAGGCTTACAATAGTCTTAGCGCTAAGGTCGCATTGTGCAAGACGGCCCAGGTGTCGTCACTGATTTTCAGCAGTCCGCTCATAATTTTCACCGCTAAGTGCCTTTTACGCCCAATGGAATCTGTTTCGTGGGATAATCGAGACTGGTTTTCTCCTGGCGTTGACGTTCAATATATCTCTTACCTTGACGGGAAATCAATCAACGCGGTCATGTTCAAGCTAGAATGCTTGATTTACATTTTGTAAACTGAAACACTTTTTAACCTTCTGTTCAAATCAACGTCAGGGAATAGGTTTAGGAAATACATTTTTACTCTCTTCTAATTAACTATGTATTTGTTACCAGCCGAAAAATTCATGATTGAGGTAACTGAAGATGAAGCCAACAAGAGGCCTCAAGATGAGTTCAATTTTGAACTGAAAGCGGTGGCCATTTGCAAGGAAGATGCGAGAGACAACGCCACAACGGACCTTGGATTCCGCATGAGGAAGCCCGATATCCAGATCTCGGTACTGACACTTTTTCAGGCTTATATGAAACGCATACTTTTAGTAGGGATTCATTGGGCGTATGTAGCCCCAGAACCCCATGCTTGTTGTAAGACAATGACTTAGTTGGGTTTCCGGTACTGTTAGCAATATTCCAGCAATATCACGAATTGGGCTTCACGCATTGTACCGATGTAGGGATTCGAATGTAGGTCTTAAACGAAGGATTTAACCACTTGGCTGAAAGGAGAAAGAAGCATTCAAAAGTACAGTAAACTACGGTTATAACGAACTCGCTTATAACGAACTGGCGGATATAACGAACTTACTTTTTAGTCCCGACTATGTGCTGTAGTTATGCTGTATATATGCTTATAATGAACTACGGTTATAACGAACTAAAAATAGTAGTCCCTTTGAGTTCGTTATAACCGTAGTTTACTGTAACAGTGCACAGCAGCCTGGCTGATTGTTTGTCACCCAATGGCGTGGAAATGTCATCATGCTGATAACCAGTGATTTACCAGACTATGACTTAATTATTAATATGCTACCATGAAATGGCTGGATTATTGCTGACTATCGTGAAAATCAGCGTGTGCCTATTTTCAAGTGGTATCAACGACTACATATAATTATGGATAACAGGCCTGCATTTGCATTTCCTGATGTTGGTGTGTGTTTAATGAGGGTTTTGATCACTGAATGCCTTGAAAAATAACAGCTCCTTTCCAAGAAAAGAATGTAACTTGAAGCAATAACAAATATTTCGTTTCCAACATAATTCCACCGGCACCGGGGCGGTGGGGTAGCCTAGTGGTTAAAGCGTTCGCTCGTCACGCTGAAGGCACGGGTTCGATTCACCACTTGTACAATGTGTGAAGACAATTCCCGGTGCCCCCCGCCGTGATATTGCTGGACTACTATCAAAAGCGGCGTAAAACCATACTCACTCACTCCACCAGCACCCTTATCCAGTAGATAATCCAGGAGATAATCCTGGTAGAATTTTATAAAAGAACTTAATCAGCGTCTATCAATCTCGAACTAAGACGACCTACTGAGTCAAAAATTAGGGGATGGGGTAAAAATGACCGAAAAATGGTAAGGCATGTGGCTTAACATATATTGATATCTACAACCAGGGTCCGGCGACCTGCTCCCTCTCTGATACAATCCAAGCGGAACTCTCCTTTAAGAATCCACTGACAGTGCCGCTGTCAGGGTGTTCGGTGTCCTTTGCAGGAGGATTCGACCTTGTTGGTATTGCGTCAGATACACTGTATTTCAGGTGAGATTAATAATGCAATAGTTTGGACATATCAGGTCCTTCCTGGTACTGGTTACACTGTGCTGGGTTGCGTCACTTTGTGGTGCCAGGATCTGCTGATTGTGTTATTGGTACTTGGTTCGTCGGCACCATACCCGTGTGCTCGTGGTATTCGCTCGATTTCACCCACGTCATCTTTTTGTGGGAGGAAAGCCCAAAAGGAGACAGGCGTTTACCATTTTGATGAAACCTATGGCACGTTTTAGCAGGGACAACCAAGAAACGTGATCTGGGATTCGAATTTCTGATTATTGGATTCTGTAACGAATAAGGGACATAACTCTGCATAACGACTGCAGAGCCCTGAAACGAATGCCAAACGAATGCCAGACGTCCCATGTTCTATACACATACAGAGGTCATTTAGTCCTCTGGGTCCCTAGTTTCATTGCATTTAGAGCTTCTGTTGCTTCGGCCCTGTTCCACACTGAAGCACGTTTAGCACATGCGATGTCTCCTTGGGAAAGTTATCAATATGAGTCTGTTTACTTAGCAATGAATCGGTACCAGTAGAATGAGATGGTAATCTGACTGTTAACCTTCACCTCACAGACTGCTTGGGTGTATACTCCCAAGGGAGTTGAGAATGAAAATCTAGTACAAACTGGTCCGGTGACCAGAGTAAAAATAAGATCCATCATAGTCCAAAAGCATTTGACCAGTTATAAATTGGAAAGTGAGATATGCAAATTAATAATTTAATTTAACTTTAAAACTAACTTCTTTTCAGCAACATTGCCGCTGGTGAGACCTGGAGCAAAACATTCGACCTCCGTCCCAAAGAGGCTCCCCGTGGCCAGGCTGAAAGAGCTCTCTGTGTGGGATTTGACTCAATTGAGCTTACTGGTATCGCAGGAAAATATTCCACGAAACTTGTGTAAATACTCCCGGAAAATGAAGTCAATGTAATCAGGGCATGCGTTTATCAGATGTGGATCAATGATTTTGAAATGTTTGGGGAGGGGTGCACCCAGCTTCTCGATCCGCCAGTGAGATATATTGTAATTGATGTATCTAAAATTACCTATTCTTTATCAAAATCATGCTAGACGTGTGAGGTACTTTTCCAGGGCTATATTTTCAAGGGATGTGTTTTGTTCTTTAAGGAAACTTGGTTTGTTTTGTATTTTTTAGATTTGTCCGGATTGATACACAAAACTTTCAATTATTTGCACAAATGGAAACCGTTGTTTTTTCCTGTAAAAGAATGTATGAAGTCCACGAATGGGCCTAGTTGCTACAAAGAAATCAAATGGTTTCAAATGAAAGTAACGTTGGAGAAGTCATGGCAGTTGTTGGACTGAGAGTGATCTTTGGCCAGGGAGAATGTGGTAGTGATGACGGTGGAGTTACCTCCCTTAGACTAGGAAACGAACCATCCAAGTCCATGTCCGATTTCCAAACGTCTTCTGTTTTATGTTAACGTGTGCGGGCCTCACTGTCACATTTTGGGGGTGCAGCACTTGGTGTGATTGCCACATTTTCTTCTATTCTTTCATTTATATATTTTATTCCAATACATTCAGGTTGATTAATTACACTTAGTTCTGTCAATAAACTGGTAATAGATTACAAACTTGTGTTTTCTGTGCTTTGATTTTGTCAATTTCTAGAAGAAAAGTTCAATTTTGCTTTATATAACTGATTTTTGAGCGCGTTGTTTGACACCACAGTTGGCAATACTCCCGACAGTTGATGGGGGATAAACCATGTCTGAGTGAGTATGGTTATACGACGCATTTAGCAATATTCCAGCAATATCATAGCGGGGGACTCACACATTATACCCATGTACCGGCCTTCGCTGTGTCGAACGAATGCTTTAACCACGAGGTGAGGTGAAATGGGGTTTAACGTCGCGTCCAAGATTATTGCACTTATATAGCGACGTGCATGTACGTGTGTGTGTTTGTGTTGCCGATGTGTGTTTGTGATGCCGATGTATAGTGCTAGCTCACTGAGATACCATGCCACAATTTAACATGAATACCCCACTCAGACACAGTATACTGACTCCGAGCCGACCAGTCCTTGTTTTAGCCCTTTAATGCCGAGCGTCAGACAGGGTAACAACAAATAACATCTTTTAACGTCTTTTGGTATGACGCGACCGCTCTACCACTAGACCACGGAGGCGGTCCTTTAACCACGAGGCTACCCTAGTAGCTAACTACTATGACGTGAAATCGGCCAAATCCACTCCATCTGGATCATCTCTGCGTGTGTTTTTGCGTGCGTGCGTGCGTGCTTGCGTGCGTGCGTGCGTGATTGATTGCAACAGTGGATGTGGTAGGACCAGGGAGGTCTGTATATCCATCTTGCTGGCTTTAAATCTGGCAAAAGTCGGGAGTAGTGAAAGGACCCACAGTGCATGCTATATATAAAATAATCAGATGAGTGAGTGAGTATGGTTTTAAACCGCTTTTAGCAATATTTCAGCAATATCATGTCGGGGGACACCAGATATGGACTTCACACATTGTGCCCATGTCGGGAATTGAACCCGGGCGTGACGAGCGAACGCTTTAACCACTAGGCTACCCGACCGCCCCTAAAATAATCTGAACCGACCTCAAAACCCATTTCCCCTCACCTCACACACAAGATGACATGCTGGTCCACAGGGCCACGGATAGCCATACTATACTGATTGTACTGATGACATTAAAAAAAGAATAAGATCACAGGCT
Organism: Haliotis cracherodii; assembly: GCF_022045235.1. NCBI lineage: Eukaryota > Metazoa > Mollusca > Gastropoda > Lepetellida > Haliotidae > Haliotis > Haliotis cracherodii. The sequence continues at coordinate 48,228,875 of NW_027266265.1, forward strand.
TCAAGCAGGTCACTGATCCATTTCGTCAACTCTAATGACCAGCACAGATTCCTAAGGACTTATCTTACCCATTCCCAAAGTTGTATGGTGCTAACAAATCAAGAGTGAGTGAGTGAGGTTTCACACCGCTTTTAGTAGTATTCCAGCAACATAACGGCGGGGCACACCAGAAATGGGTTTTACACATTGTATCCATGTGGGGAATCGAACCTGTCTCTTCGGCCTGACGAACGTTTTAAGTATATACTAGGCTACCCCACTGTCCCTAAGAAATCAATAAACACCATAAGGGAAAACATGAGATTCAACCCTAAGATCATGTTGCACCCCCATCCCAAACACACAAACACACACACACACACGAATATAACGAAGATGGTAAGGGGCACGGGTGGCCCAGTCATCTAAGGCGCCGCGATTCGCTGTGCAGAGTTGTGTCCCTTGGGCACCTGGTTCGCCCCGATTATGTTTCTAGGGTTGTCAGCACCATACCCGTGCTTGTGGGTTTCATGGAAGTGGTAAATGTCTGAGACCTGCATCACTTCGGGCTTTCCTCCCACATTAAGATTACACGCTGCGATATAACTGTAAAACTGTACTGTTAAAAGCGGTGTTAAACCCAACTCACTCACTGACACAAGAGGGTAAGAATGAAAATAGATCATCAGAGAACTACAGCAATGAAACCACCTGATATAAAAGGGTGTTTGTTGCTTAAGGCTGCCCCCCACAATATTCCAGAAGCCTGCCAGTCAAACCAGTGACTGATATCATGAGTATTGCGCCACATACTGTAAAACGTGAAATTAACGCGAGCGTGAATTAAATGCAAAAAATGCGAGTGGTCTTTGCTCGCATTATTAAACATCGCATTTATATCAACAATAAGACATTTTGGATAGCAGAAATACCAACTTAGACATACGCTGAAAACAAAAAAATATGTATTCCAAATCAATGTTTATTGAGCTGCACTTGTAACAAGTATATAAACATTGTCATTCAAACACTAATCACATCCTGTGAATTGTCACTACTGGGGTCAAGACAAGCGTTCTACTCACTCATGTCATCAGTGATCACACCTGCAAGTCCAGACAGACGCCACCCGACTCGGTGTCTTTGCTCTTTGCGACTGCATCAAAGGCCGACACAAGCCAGCGCACACGTATTGTTTTAGCTGAAGTACTCTACTCAGCGCTAATAAGCGGTGCTATTTGGTGTGTGATTGGATTAATGTAAGGTTGGATTAAGGTGAGGATCTTCCTGTAAACCTGACAGAGCTCATTTTGTTTAGATATAAATCCACTGATGCTTGAGAGGAGGGGTGTCGCATTCATATTGAGTCGCATTTTTGGCTAGGGGCCAGCGGTCGCATTCTTTTGGAGACACATTAATTTCACGTTTTACAGTATTCAATGACTCACAATCAAACAAATCACGGTACCTGACCACCCCGACTCCGGCTGCTGCCTCGTACAACACATCACAGGATGCTGGGAACCATCCAACAACCTCCAGGGGTCAAGTGAATTCAAACAAACTGGAATATTTTCCAAAGTTTTATTTCAGCAAAATCCATGTGACACCAATTTTGCAGATACATGAAAGTCATAATAATCATCATCATCATGATGTGTACACTGCCTGAATGTAGTCAGGCCACCATACAACACAGAACTGACAGGTGAAAACACTCAAACACAATCGCAGCACCAGTTCAGATGTCATCTGCTAAACAATGTTCAATAACTCGACAGTAAAGCTGTTAATCCTCAATTAACTAACAGAATGCATCTGATAATTTATCATTTATCTTTTATCTTTCATTGTGAAGATGTATCAGCCATTATTTAGTATTCAGGAAAAGTGGCATTCTTATGAAATCAAGGCATGTTTATTACCATGGCAACACATTTCAAATTTTTCAGCTTACACGCAAAGGGAGCAAAATAAATAAATAAAATTAGCATAAATCTATTTTTATTTGCCCAACCAAATCTATCTCAAGAGAGATTTTTATAAAAATAAAATAATAACCATACAAATAGTTAAAAATCTAAATTAACAAAATTAATTAATGAATGAATTTTATTTATCATAGAGAATAATGCCTGAATGTTACCCTATAAATACCAAACATCCAGCTAAAAAAAACAGTAAACAAATAAACCCAAGCGACTTCATACCAAATAAAAAAGTCCTGGGCGACACAAAATTATTTTTGTATATATTTCAGCAAAGCCAAGCAAAATCATCATCAATTTACATAAACCATGATAAAACAGTGTGGGTGAAGTGTTGTATATCTTGCAGTAATGAATAATTGAAGAGAAAATTGGGGCAAAAAAGTGACCACAAAGATTTCATGTATTTTCTTGCCATCCTTGCCTCTAGCATCACATTCCCTACGTACCCGGTACCACCAGTTGCTGTGGTTCTGATAACCCTTTTCATCCTAATTTGGTGCAGACAACGATTTTTTTCGCACCTGAATTTTGACACATCGTTCAACCTGTACGTAATTTAAATGATAAACATTTTTCTGAACCCTAAAGTTTAAAAAAACATCTGACCAGCATTATTATTACACCTAACAAATCGGTTATCAAGATTACAGTATTGTCAAAAAGAAATTCCTCAAATCTGTGCTGCATGCTTACAACAATCAGTTTTAAAATTAATTGACTAGCATTGAACATATAACAATGATCCTACAACACTAACCCGAGGAGATTATTATTTGGTTTATGAAAACATCAACTCAAAACCTCACAATTCTGAAAAAAGAAATTCCCCGTCTTACAGTCTCTTAATTTCAGCAAATGAAAATAAATGCAAAACCACATCATTCCCCTGTCTCCCATCAGCACTGAGAGTAACTGTTATCTTCTTTGGAAAGTTAAATGCTTCATATGAAAGACTACATTTCCTAATTTCTTGTCTCAAATTGAAAACATTGAGCTGAGTTTATGCTGCGTAAAATGGTATTCCGAGGTTCAGCTTAATGTGTGAGAAAAGCCCAAAGTGATGCAAGTCATAGGCGTATGGTGCTGACAAACCAAGGATCATAATCAGTACGAAGCTGAGATTCAAAAACACAGTAAGCAGATCCTGGCGCTAGCAAGGGAGGTAACCCAGCAAAGTTAAATTCTGGGCAACCCACACCATAGACGGTTCGTGTCTTTACAGAGTGAGTTATTGTTGGTTTCTCCATAGTCAGAAATATTACATTGTGATAAATCAAACAATTTGAGATTGATACAAACTACTCAGGTTTGTCCTGCATATTTGTTAAGTGTTATTCAAACTCCAAACTTATTGCCTGTATTCTGCCCAACTCTGGAAAATCAAATTGTTTAATTGGCACCTGTGACATATACTACTCAAAACAAGTTAAAGAACACCCACTGTGGAAGGCGGTGTGTTGCAATACCCACCAGCGATGACAGGTTGACTATAGTCACAGGAAATAATCAAGTGTTCCTTACTTCTTTTGTGTAGAATATTTATTACGCTACAGTATCAGCATACTGCTACATCCTGATGCAAACAGGAAACACACTTTCACATATCGTTCAATATCGTTCTCAATATGTGACATATCACACACAGACACCCAGGACGTGCAAGAGATATTTACAGTTGCCCTCTTTAACGCCTAACAATAGGAAATTTGGTTGCAATATTTCATACTCCACGATTATTTGACAGAACAATTGCAGAAAAGTAGCACATACAGTAAAGTAGAAGGGTCATGATTAATCAACGAAAATCAGTCAACCTTATAATAAACAAGTCCTCATGACTTATGTAGACACATGGTTGGACAATTAATTATGTTTATACATGGCCACAAGTATAGGCATTGAGAAACATGAAACTGCACATTGATATACAGGAAATAAATTTGTACAAATAATTCACTGATAACCAACAGTCGTGACACTAAGTCGTCGAGGAAGGTGTCCCATGTCTTGCATATTCCCAGTGTCACACTGTCACACATTGTCACACACTGCACAGGTCTAGATAGTGGGTCTGTCCACCAGAGACAGTTGACATGGTGTTCTGCAAGCGTTCCAGCGGAACAACCTAGAACACTGACATATGTTCTGTGTCTCCCAGCCCCAGGAAGGAATATCCTATCATTAGTCTGTTCTGTGTATTGATGTCTTCTGTTACAATGTTTTTTGCTGCAGAGGCTATTCAAAGTTTCAAAGCAGCTCATTCTCTTTGTCTCATAGAAAACTGACTCCCATAGATGACAATATCCAGCAAAGATGTCCTCCTCTTGGAAAACCAATCAACATGATCGCCACTCTTTATATATCAAAATACCAGACTCATCCAAGTGACCTTGATCCAAGTGACCTTCACTCAAAGCCTTGTTAGCCATGGTAAAGTACAGCCACAGATTCCGGTGTAGAACATGCCGTTGTCTTCATGCGAAGCTGTGTGTCCCAATGGACATGATGGACCTGTGAACATGTCCTCATCCAATGCAGCATCAATGAAAGATATTGGAAAAAAAATCTTTTCTCAAACAAGTTTCTTTACATTTAAACTTCATTCCACTTCCCAAAGATCTGTTTTTTATGTTATCCTCCAACCCTAACATTCACAGAGGGTTTACTCTTCATCCTGTCCACAAAATATCATTAAATATGTATAACTGTTCTACATATTCAAGAAAACAATCCTCCTCCATGTCCACAGTGTACAACAAGGTGTCCCCTGTGCTGGCAATTGGCTCACTTCAAATCAACCAAAAGGCACAATTTCTAACCTAATTCATACGTAATCTGTACAAAAATAAATATATCTGTACAATTGTCACAAAACAACCCCAGGGGCGGGGATCCAACTGTGGAATTAAGAAGATTGGTCACAATGCATTTCCATGGTAACGCATTATTTCACTTGAAATGTGCTTCCCCCTTGCTTCGATGCCACCCATGCTGTGAAGATATCCCTGAAACACATAAAATATGATTTTTAAAAACAGGAAAACATGGTCATGAACAAACTACAAGGTACAGGATCCTGTTCCACAAAGGGATCTTAGCACTATGACTACCGTAAGCCTTTGTTAAAGGATGGGAGTTACGATGATCTTAGCACATCAACTACAGTGAGCCTTTGTTAAAGTATTGAAGTTAAGATCATCTTAGCAGTATGACTACCATAAGCCCATGCTAAAATGTGGGAGTTCAAATTACCTTAGTGCTAAGACCTTTGTGGAACAGGACCTTGGTGACATTGATATTCGATGTTGACTATTCAGTGATAGACATCATAAGCATCAAACTACGCACTTGGGGAACGATGGCATCAACCAAGTTAGTGAGCCTAATCATGTATCAGTCAGTGATGTCTAGATAGCTGCACCTAAGCTATATCCTAGCTGTACTGTAATCTCATTTAAGTTTCATGGTACAGAGATCATTATTTGGAGGATTAGCTGTGTGGTTTCATGAAAACAATCATCTTCTCCATTGTATTTTATCACCATAACTACTCAAAATCAGTAAACCTTCAAACTAAAACAAGTGATTATTTTCAGATTAGTATTAACTAGCTTGTTAATTAGTTTGTTTTTACAAAATACTTGATACTTGTCAATTAGCATTGGTGGAACATATTTCAAAATATCCCAATAAATCCATCAAAATACTAAAGGTTGGTCTCTCTATGGCTTCTATGTTATGATAACCCTGACATTCAGTGAAGCACTCATAAAATCTGACCTGCAATGACTGACAACACACTCGTTGCTGCAGTATTCGCTGTCCCAGCCGGGGTTGTCAATGGCCTGGTTAATACAACCGTTACGGACACACAGGCCGTTGCTTTGAGCTCGAGTATCCATCTGGTTCATGTTCTGAAAAACATGCACATGGCCATTAATACCAATTCTTTTTACAAAACAACGTTATTTCATTTTAACATGTCCAGTGGGATGATTCAGTAAGATAAACAACAATTATAAATTCTGAATACAAAATTACTACATATGTCAGTGTTTATATACCTTTGTCATATACTAAATATGGTACTGACTGTGAACATAATTTGGAGAAATTTTGAAAAAGCTCATGACAGTCATAACAATCAGTTTGACAGTCAGTTCAAAGCCCTGGCTTAGTAAAATAAATTGTCCAGCAAGCTCAGCTGATAACCATACATTAACACTATTACAGACTGATCAAAGCAAAAACAGTTCTAGGCCTTGTTCCACAAAGTGCTCTTAGCCCTAAAACTGTTGTAAGTCTATGTTAAAGTATTGGAGTTTCCTACGACTAAGATCACTTCGTGGAATGTGCCCCCGGGTCGCGTTCAACAAACCGACTATAACAGTACAACTGTTGTAAGTCTATGTAAAAGAATGGGAGTTACGATCGTTTTAGTGCTACAATCTCTTTGTGAAACAGAGCCATTCCACAAAGTGATCTTAGGGCTACAACTGCTGTACTGCCAATGCTTAAACACAGACTTGCAATCATCATAAGATTGCTTTGTTGAACTGGGCCAGGGTTAGGATTGGTTGGTTTGTTGTTTTACGCCGCACTCAGCAATATTCCAGCTGTATGACGGCGGTGTGTAAATAATCGAGTCTGGACCAGACAATCCAGTGATTAATATCATGAGAATCGATCCACGCAATTGGGTTTCGATGAGATGCATCAACCAAGTCAGCGAGCCTGACCACCCGATCCCGTTAGTCGCCTTTTACGACAAGCATAGTCACCTCTTACGGCAAGCATAGGTTGCTGGAGACCTATTCTACCCCGGAATCTTCACTGGTCCCAGGGTTAGCACAAGTTGCTATGGTCTAGGTCCTTGTTCCACAAAGCGATCTTAGCGCTAAGACGAACGCAACTCCCACACTTTAACATAGACTTATGACAATCATAGCAGTATAATCACTTTGTGGAATGGAGCCAAGCTCTGGAAGATGATAATGAGTGCATACTTGACAGTAATCAGACTGCTGATACGTCATGCCGTTATTCTGTTGCTGAGGCGCCATGTTCTGCATCTGATACGGTGGCTGATGAGGAGGGCTGTTGTAGCTGCTGGTCATCATCGGCTGTTGCTGTTGCTGAGGCGGGCTCGGCATGTTCACATGGGTCATCTGGGACATCATGCCCATAGAGTTACCTCCCCCTGACATGCTCATCTGGCTGATGTTCGGAGGCGAGGGCGATTTTTCCGACATTGAGCTCGCTTCGTCAGCTGCAGCCTGGGAACAGAATAAAAGGTTCTGTACATCGAATAAATCACAAATATTTTGTCATCTTTTATAAATATGCTTGTAGGTCCTTGCCACTTTGAACATTATTCCAGTTATATCATGATGCGTCAGTTAATTGTGTGAATATCATGGGTATGGTAATGACAAACCTAGAAACATAATCGGAGCGAACCGAGATTCGAACCCTTGACCATAGGTTTCTGGCATGGCCAAGGTGAACTGGGGTGCCTAAGACGACTGGGCCAACATGCCCTCGCCACTTTGAAAGAGTATTTCAGCAATATCACAGCATGTCAGCGTAATGTGTGAGGAAATGTGAAGGTATGATATTGAATTATCAAATATATAACTATTTCATACCTGTGACACCTGACTTGCTCGATATGCTGCCAACTGCTTCAGATATTCTTTTTTAGCAACCTCTGTTTTCTTCTTGTACACATTTTTGTTGTCCGGTTCAAGACTGTCCCACATGGATGCCACAATCTTCGACACATCTCCAAAGCTCTTGTTCGGACTCTGACCCTTTATGGCCGCTTGGGTGTCACGGAAAAAAAGAGCGTAGGCCGAAACAGGTCTGAAACAGGGAAGACATGAGAATAAACAAAACGATCATGTTTCTTTCATACCAACAAAATCAGTTTTATTAACCCACATTTCTAAAGTTCATTGATAATGTGTATGCAGATGATTTTTCTAATTAGTTTTCTCTGTGCCTTTTATAATAATAATTCTAAATGAATAAAATATATACAATACAACAAAATCAAGGACATAATTCACAGAGAAAGATTATTTCCTTTTCAGGTTGTACAGCGATACATCACTTAGGCAGCAGAGATGTAGATTAACAGTTTCAGTTTTAATAACGTTGCATAATACGACAGCATCCATCCTCTTCCGTTCCAAAATAAACTAAGTTTTATTTGTCAAACATTTCTTGGCTAAAAGTGAAGAGCTGGAGGATTCTGTCACTTCTAACAACTAGGGATTTGAATAAGCTGGTGGTTGCAAATTAACACTGCATAATTTGTTTTGGAGTTTTTCTTTTCCAAAATTTTGAACATTTGTTCCCTGGTTTGAAAAGCAAATTCTCGCCTTGTCTTAGTGAGTGAGTATGGTTTTATGCCGCTTTTAGCAATATTCCAGCAATATCATGGCGGGGGACACCAGAAATGGACTTCACACATTAGACCCAGGTCGGGAATCGAACCCGGGTCTTTGGCGTGACGAGCGAATGCTTTAACCACTCGGCTACCCGACCGCCCCTGTCTTGTCTTATGCAGAAGCCACTGTTTGTTTACTGTTACTGGTGGAGTCTTTCAATTTTCTTATTAGCAATATTCTGCACAGATAATGTTAAAAAATGTGATGTACTGTGGTTTCTGTGGGCCAGTGGTAGATGGTATACAATATGAAGGGGGAACTCGAATGTCATAAAAGTTAATATTAAACAGATTATCTCAGAAACATTAATTCTCTGAAGATCACATTTCAGGTACATACTTTCATTTCTTAGATCAAATGATTTTTAACTGAATCCCTTCTCCTCAAGATGGCTACGGAAGTTGGTCCATTCTTCTCACTAGAACTTGCAACATGACCAATTTTCATATCCACTTTTATAATGCTGGTTTATATATTTTTGCAAATGATGTTTGATATGAAAAATCTGATAAAAAATCTGTTCTTTATATTGTTACATTTCAGTTCTTCTTGTATGTAATGAAAGCTATGTATGCTACCGTATTCATGGTATTAAATGCCCCTAAAAGCACCCCACCCCCCAAGTAAGACCAATACTACTATTAACCCCAATACCCACTAAGACCAAAAATGTACACGACAGCCAATATTTGTTTAGTACAGTTAAAGTTGTTACAGAGAACACCGTCACAGAAGAGAAGCTTATCATTGTTACAATTGTCCAGTAAATATAATCAAATAAGATTTAGTTTCATTGACGTTTGAGTAAATATGTTCACTATCATTAGATCTCTGAAAACAAATTTAACTTTGTATGGTTTAAATATGCACCCCTTTTGTCAATTTTCTACACACCCATAACACTTATTACAGCGAATACAGTATCACAAAAAACACAAGACTTCTTGTTATTCAAGAGATCCAAAAAATTTGAATGAAATTATCTTAGTTTCCGTTCTGACAGATATACAGGACAGATATACAATGGTTTGGGTCTCATCTGCATAGAAGGGTGTCATTCACCTGTCAAACTGTCAATCAATAAGATCTGGATATGATAACACCGTTATTTCTCCACAGAGCAAACACAGCTATCCCATCATTTCCATATATCCGAATGGCAACGTATCTAGATGGAATAGATCGGTTTATCTCCAAGTCTCAATCTCATAGCCAGGATATCATTTGCATTTGAAAAACAATTATCTTCAAACAAAAAACATGGCAGAAAGCACTGAAGAATAAAACATAAATTTTCAATGAATTGATAATTCATAGAATACAAAATACGAAAGGACTTAAAATGATGAGAGATTATGGGTTTGGCGTTTGGGTGAATTTTGAAAACACATCATCTTGACATTGTGCAACTCAGTAAATACCCACAATGCATATCCAACCATTTTGAGCCTGTTCGCTCCACAATGGATGGCCTGTCAAAATTGTTTACGGAATGGACACCAGTCTACGGAAGACAAACTGAAATTCTTCTGATTTGTTTGTACAAGTTAAATGTAAAATTTCGAAATAGAGAGTCCAGTCTTAACATACATAACCAAAGAGGAGTTTAAATATTTATTCGATGCGATTATGTTTGCAATGCTGGTTGGAGAAATGGCTTGCTTCTTGACAGTTGAGTTTATTTTTTGTTTTCTGTTTGAGCTCAAAATGACAATATGCTCCTTCACAAACACATTTTGTTTGAGGAAATTCTACAAAGGTTCTTCTAAATTTGAAGAATGAAATAATGAAAAGAAAAGAATGTCCAGTCTATCACAGCACTCATGTGTCTACACGGAAGTCATTGCACAAAAAACATTATTCTCTGATGCAAGATAATGAAAAAAAATGAAATATCAGACCCAAAATGTGAAGCTTGTTGGAGAATCAATGTGAAATATGAACTTGCTACAAGGTTATGAGAACTCTATTTGCACATCCTTTATTTATAGTCTGTCTGAACTGAAGCTCCAGGCGTGTTCTAGCTGTTGGAAATACCCCCTTCAAGTAACGGCAAAATGAAAGATTGAGAGAGAACAGGAATGGTGTGTTGTTAAGTCAAGCTCACATGGAGTGAGTGAGTGAGTGAGTGAGTGAGTGAGTGAGTGAGTGAGTGAGTGAGTGAGTGAGGTTTTACACCGCTTTTAGCAATATTCCAGCAATATCACGGCGGGGGACACCAGAAATGGGCTTCACACATTGTACCCATGTCGGGAATCGAACCCGGGTCTTCGGCGTGACGAGTGAATGCTTTAACCACTAGGCTACCCGACCGCCCCATTCTCACATGGAACAATCTCCAAATATATTGCTCCCTGACAAAATGAAGCAATACTGATCACAACAAATATAATCTGAAAAATAAATACTTTAAAGAACTGATGAAAATGATAAAAAGTCACTGATATCTTTAAACATTGACATTTATCATTAATTACAGGTTTCTCAAGTTTGAGATATATATCGTTTGATATCATTTCATAATTTTGATTGGCTGTTTGGACGTATATGAAGTCAGCTAGAGATTGGATGACATCTTATTATAAACTACTTTCATCAGTTAGACAAAATGGTAAAACAAGATCCTAAGTCTTATGTCTAAAGTTTCTAAATATTTCTTTAGACAGTTATAAAACAAACTTAACCGTATAATATTTGAATGAGTGAAATAAACACATTGTCTGTGTTCATTGTTATATGAAACTTTACGAAATAATTAGAATTTTTTCAGAGGATAAATAAGATCTACCCATGTTTCATTTGCCATCAAATATATCAGTAGGACTGGCTATAGATCGTACAGATCCATAATCTCTAATTAAATATCGATCAATTATGGATAAATATTTCAGAAGTAACTTTTAACAAATATGCAAGAAAATCCGAAAGAAATCAACATACTTCCTGCCACTGGTGAGTAGTGAAACATTTATGCATAGATTATTTTGTGGACATGTGAGATATAACAAAAACAGTTGCTTTTCGTCTTCGACAATTGACATGACTGACAACAAGAAGTCTGTTTCCGTCTATTTAAACTTTTTTTCATCACAATAGTTTATGTAAGTTATTATTGATGACAACAATTTCATATCGATAATCGGTAATATTTCTTCCCATCGATGATAATTCTGATTCTCAATACTTTTAGCCAGCCCTACATATCAGTAATCAATAAAACTCTCAAATATCCTTGCCAAAGGCACAAACATATCAAAGTAGAGCAATATATTGTAATACATATCACAATACAGACCGAAGTATAGCAATACATTGTAATATACATATCACAATACAGACCGAAGTATAGCAATATATTGTAATATATATCACAATACAGACCGAAGTATAGCAATATATTGTAATACATATCACATTACAGACTGAAGTATAGCAATATATTGTAAAACATATCACAATACAGACCGAAGTATAGCAATATATTGTAATATATATCACAATACAGACCGAAGTATAGCAATACATTGTAATACATATCACAATACAGACCGAAGTATAGCAATATATTGTAATACATATCACAATACAGACCGAAGTATAGCAATATATTGTAATACATATCACAATACAGACCGAAGTATAGCAATATATTGTAATATACATATCACAATACAGACCGAAGAATAGCAATATATTGTAATACATATCACAATACAGACCGAAGTATAGCAATATATTGTAATACATATCACAATACAGACCGAAGTATAGCAATATATTGTAATATATATCACAATACAGACCGAAGTGTAGCAATATATTGTAATACATATCACAATACAGACTGAAGTATAGCAATATATTGTAATATATATCACAATACAGACCGAAGTATAGCAATATATTGTAATACATATCACAATACAGACCGAAGTATAGCAATATATTGTAATACATATCACAATACAGACTGAAGTATAGCAATATATTGTACTATATATCACAATACAGACCGAAGTATAGCAATATATTGTAATACATATCACAATACAGACCGAAGTATAGCAATATATTGTAATACATATCACATTACAGACTGAAGTATAGCAATATATTGTAATACATATCACAATACAGACCGAAGTATAGCAATATATTGCAATACATATCACAATACAGACCGAAGTATAGCAATATATTGTAATATATATCACAATACAGACCGAAGTATAGCAATATATTGTAATACATATCACAATACAGACCGAAGTATAGCAATATATTGTAATATATATCACAATACAGACCGAAGTATAGCAATATATTGTAATACATATCACAATACAGACCGAAGTATAGCAATATATTGTAATACATATCACAATACAGACTGAAGTATAGCAATATATTGTACTATATATCACAATACAGACCGAAGTATAGCAATATATTGTAATACATATCACAATACAGACCGAAGTATAGCAATATATTGTAATACATATCACAATACAGACCGAAGTATAGCAATATATTGTAATACATATCACAATACAGACCGAAGTATAGCAATATATTGTAATACATATCACAATACAGACCGAAGTGTAGCAATATATTGTAATACATATCACAATACAGACTGAAGTATAGCAATATATTGTAATACATATCACAATACAGACCGAAGTATAGCAATATATTGTAATACATATCACAATACAGACTGAAGTATAGCAATATATTGTACTATATATCACAATACAGACCGAAGTATAGCAATATATTGTAATACATATCACAATACAGACCGAAGTATAGCAATATATTGTAATACATATCACAATACAGACTGAAGTATAGCAATATATTGTACTATATATCACAATACAGACCGAAGTATAGCAATATATTGTAATACATATCACAATACAGACCGAAGTATAGCAATATATTGTAATACATATCACAATACAGACTGAAGTATAGCAATATATTGTAATACATATCACAATACAGACCGAAGTATAGCAATATATTGTAATACATATCACAATACAGACCGAAGTATAGCAATATATTGTAATACATATCACAATACAGACTGAAGTATAGCAATATATTGTACTATATATCACAATACAGACCGAAGTATAGCAATATATTGTAATACATATCACAATACAGACCGAAGTATAGCAATATATTGTAATACATATCACAATACAGACCGAAGTATAGCAATATATTGTAATACATATCACAATACAGACCGAAGTATAGCAATATATTGCAAAATACATTCCAGGCACTACACAGTCTAACTTACACTACAACAGATCAGTTTCATGGTGTCACATCAGATGCTAAAACTATCATTTCACTCTGTGTCACACTTTGTGGATCAGACACACAACTTATTGATACTGTATTTGCATAATAAGCGCACTGGGTGCTTGGAAAATTGACAAGGGACGACGCTTATTAAAACCAGTTAAATTTGTTCATTGAGCAGTAGTGAATAAACTTAGTTCAAAAATCTATGAAACAAAACCTTTTTCAATTATGGTAATAAGGCAATTCTATGGGGTTTATAAGAAACATTCGTATCTGCACTTGAATCGCATATTGTATTTACATGTTATAAAATGCATTCTGAAAAGATATCCAGAGCACCAATCGTACTAATTCTTACAATAGCAAAACAAAAGGACACACCCATTTGCCCCTAAGCATGATAATATTTTAATACTGGTTATTAATTCATCATGTTTACAGTTAATAATTGATCTTTGCCTACTTATGTTCTAAGACATGTTTTTTACCATTAGCCATGGTGGGTGGGCTAAAAAAACTATAGACAAATGTATACCCCGGATTGTGATTGTGTATCTCACAGAACTCTCTGACAACATTCTTTACCACAATAGCTATAAGATATTTAGCAGTGTAAATTTCACCATTACAATGGAAAAGGATTGACAATGAATTTGATCAATTAAAATTAAATGCTGCACAAAACCTCAGTGGTTTATGATGGCGTAGCTCTCATGATAAGAAGGATTTTCTTATTATCATTTCAAATGACACAGAAATGATATTTTTATAATATTAAGTCTTTGTGAATGGCTGGCTTCTGTCTTTGTATTTCAATAGTTTCTTACAGTTTTCTTTTTTCATGGGATTAATGGAGAATTCTGGTTTGTTGCCAGCAAATATCATGGTCAGGATGGTCATGATATGGTTATTTTTGTACATTTATCCAACCTTTTGTAAACATATGAGCATGTATATATATATGTATACATACGGATCATCTAATGTAAAGAAAAACGTGGTTGCTATTTAGAAACAATTCTCATGTATTCATCATCTTTCATGTTTTGTTACAACTATACGTCCCAGAAGTGGAGGGATGTCCCGAGAGACAACTCTGTTGATTTGTCCCTAGGGGTATCTAATAGGCCCTATACCCTACCCTTTGTGTTGCTATGTTTCTGTAAAAATCTGTAATATAGACAGGCAAATATAAACTGTCAAGTTAACTTTAAGTCTTTGCAGGTGGCACTCATGAAGATTACTTACAGATCAGTGGGTGCTTATTGGATCAATGCGCCTAAGACAGTGACTATGGTGACTGTTTTTCTAAGTACAGGTAAAATATTCAGACAATTAAAATACATCAATTTTCAACCGAGGAATATTTGCCTGATTGTGGGTACAATGTTACCAATATTCAAGCTGTATCCTAGCAACTTGTAAATAATTGTGACAAAGCAGTGGTTGATGGAATGAGCAATGACAACATCCAGAGTAGACATTGTAACCAGCCAATCACCAATTGTCAGCACTTGACTGTGAGGTGCTGCAGACATATATGACAGCGGTCTGTAAATAATCAAGTCTGGACCAGATAATCCTGTGATTGACATCATGAGCATGGATCCACGCAATTGGGATACGATGACATGCATCAACCAAGTAGAACGAGCCTGACCATCCGATCCCAATAGTCGCCTCTTACGACAAGCACAGTTGCCCTTTACGGCAAGCATGGGTTGCTGAAGACCTATTCTACTCTGGATCTTCACGGGTCGTGATAAAGTGTGACAGTGTGACCCTGTGTGTCAGTACTTACTTCTGTGGTTCATTGGGGTCCTTCTTCTTCTTCTTCTTGGGAGTCTTCTGTTTCTTGGCAGTGGTTGGAGCTGACGCTGTAGTTGTTGTTGTGGTCGTGATGGTTGACTGTACTGGGGCCTGTGCCGTTGTTACGGTGACGACACTGGGAGCTGTTGGGGCTGTTGTTGCTCCTGACCTCTTCAGGGACATCAACTGAGAGACGCAGACAATACAATCTCAAACTGACACAAGACTTGTTCTCCCAAAAGGGTTATAAACTTAGCCCTATTGCAAGGATCTACAGCATAACATTCACATATTTAGCCATTCAATTCTGTCCCCTTACACTACATTCACTTCAAAAGGGAACACATTTTAGATCTTTACCTAGCCAGGGCATTTAATCATTACCTTCACATCTTGCTTCCAAAGATTTACACAAAGATGTTTTCAATAACTCTCCCAGCCCCACAAAGAAGACCACTGAAGCAGTTCCTTAATGGCTGACCCTTAAAACAGTCACCCATGCTTACAGAGGGTTGTCCAGTGCAAATTGTTGAGGAGGGGGTCACACCAGTATGTGTTGGGGAGGGGGTCACGCCAGTATGTTTTTGGGAGGGGTCCGTAACGCCAGAATGTCTTTAGGAGGGGGTCAAGGCAGTTTAGGGAGTTGGGGGTCATAATTGTCATGTGTTAGGGGGGGGGGAGATCAAGGTAGCAGGATGGGTGAGTGGGTGGGTGGTTGGTGGTTGGTCATTGTTGTCATCAGTGGGGGTAAGTGGTATGTCAGAGGGGTCAAGATCATCATACATAGGGGGTTATTTCATGTTTGTTTGTTGTTTAACACCGCACTCTGCAATATTGCAGCTATACAATGGCAGTCTGTAATAATCAAGTCTGGACCAGACAATCCAGTGATTGACATGCAGAACATCAATATACACAATTGGGATATGACAGCATGCATCACCTTATCCTGTTAGTCGCCTCTTACAACAAGCATGGGTTGCTGAAGTGGGGGTTATGTAGAGGTAAAAAGCTTTATAAAATTGAGGTGGTCATAGTATACAAGTCCCAATGCTTTAAACCAATACCCAATGTACCACATACTGTAGTGTCCTTGAAAGTATTGTCAAAACTTTTTTTAGAACAATAGTGACAATGTTTTGGTGAAGACCATCTAGAACATGCTTTGTTGGACGGTTGTGGTTGGGTGTTAGGTTCTGAACAACATACTTACATAAATATATACCATTTTAAAACAATATGAACCAAACAACACTATCAACACTCTAGCAATTTAATTGTTGAGAACACTGGCCTCACACAAGGATAAAATACATTATGTTCGACCATATGGTTGGTTTTTTTCAATTCAAGTTTATTCAATTTTCACGACCAATTGAGCAAAATTAATTTGTCAAAACTTCCTTACCAAGCTGGGCTTTACAAACTAACACCATGATAACATACATTCCTGAAACATGGCAGCCACAACTCACATGACCACTCAAATTTGAAATATTTTTATTCATCTTATTTAAGTTTTATTCATAGCGTCCACGTGGCCTCCCTTTCAATGAAACAAGATTGAAGAATAAATCTCAGACTGCATAATACTCATATTTTAACTGCCGCATTGTGAGTTCACAGTTGCGAGCAGGTGAACACACACACACGGAACCAAGATGGCCGCCAGTGAATGGAGAACAAAGCCACCCCAAGACGGCCTTACAATTACATCTGGTTCTGTGAGTGCAGGGGCCGTACTCTG
Source organism: Haliotis cracherodii (assembly GCF_022045235.1). NCBI lineage: Eukaryota > Metazoa > Mollusca > Gastropoda > Lepetellida > Haliotidae > Haliotis > Haliotis cracherodii. The sequence continues at coordinate 48,246,193 of NW_027266265.1, forward strand.
GGCTTTATCAACCGCTACAAGGAATTGTGGGAGTGCTCCGTCATGACCTGCAACTGTTTGTATGGCAACAAGTTCAAGCACTTGTTAACGTGGCAGATGCACATAATGGAACCGAAACCCCACCACATAAATAAAGTCAAAAACAATCTTGTGCAGATCTCCTATCTACTATCAGCCACAACTAACGTATTCTTGCATCCATCGTTCCCTCCATCACTGATGACTGAGAGGAAGCGTCCCCGAAATAAAGACGGGTTCAAATATCTTGTATTCATCTTAAATGTACCATGACCAAGGTCTGTTCTGTCATTGATGATATTCCCTCGTGTTGGCAAAGGGTTGAGATTTTGTCATCTATCATTGGTCGGGATTATTTTGGAAATGTAAATGATCAATATCTAATATTTTAGACGTTTTCCAGAAAATCTATGTAGTACCTTGAATAAAAATCTCAAAAATCTTACTTCTTCAAATTGAAAAGCTCAGAATGTTGTATGGTATTTCATACAGACCTTAGAGCATATATCAATTAAACAGAGCTCCAGATAAGCTGCGTATCTGCGTAAAATATGCATCCGAAATTCAGAAATACACAGTAAAATAAAATCCAAGCGTATCAAATACGCAACGAACATTACAGATCCGCTACAAAAATAAAACTTGTGCGTATCATCAAAATATTGTGAAGTAACCCTGCGTATTTGATTAGCAAATCAGCAACTTATTTTGAAATAATAAACAGGCATTCCGTCAACCTTGCCAAACTCCATGATGACAGTTACATCACGATCATTTGCCATCACACTTTCTTGTGGAAGTATCATGGTATTTTTGAGTCCTGTAAAGCTCTCGAACCCACACGACAACAGTTTGCAGGGACTAGATGAATATTTTTTAAATATTTAACTTAAATACCCACATGTGTAAAAACTAGTGGGTAACACAAATTTGAATACCCAGATAGAATTACCGATACCCAATGATTTTAAAATGCATGGGTAAAATACCCACAACACCAAAAGCATCTGGAGCTCTGATTAAAACAGTCACCAATACTGAGCAGCTGTTACTCATCCCCATTCTTATTCATTTCTAGGACTTGAGGTTCCTTTAATACTCATGTGTTCCCTTATAGAATGATCGTTAACCTTATACCCTTTACTGGACTATGGGTTAGTCTATGGGTCGTGTATTAATGATGAGAGTATTTATGTGAAGAAGATTCAATGTATGACTGAACATTTAAACAGTATGTATATCAAACATCTACTTTGGACACTTCCAGTCCATCAAAATTAAAAATACAGGGTAATTGATAATTGGTGGAATATAATAAATAAAACAATCAATTGTAGCTTAAACTTCAAATTTTATCAGATTCAGTTCATCATTTTCTCTGAGCTAAACATTTGATGTTAGTGTAACTTATTGCATTTATGAGTTGTAAAATTTTCTGTTGATCAGCTGCTTTAATCAGAATATTTCAATATTAAAAACACACACAAAAAACACTGTTAACAAAAACTATCGTACAAAATATTTGCCTATTCTCTTTAGGTGTCATTGTCACATTTCTAAGGTCATTGGGGGCACAGGTGGCCCAGCCTTCTATGACAAGAGTTGCGTCCCTTGGGCATGCCAGAAACCTATAATTGTGGGTTTGAGTCCCGGTTCGCCCCGATTATGTTTCTAGGTTTGTCAGCACCATACCCGTGCTCGTGGGTTTCACCGAAGTGGTTAACGTCTGAGGCCTGCATCACTTCGGGCTTTCCCCCCACATTAAGCTGACACGCCGTGATATAACTGGAACACTGTTAAAAGCGGCGTTAACCCAACTCACTCACTCACTCTAAGGTCATTGGATTGTTTGAACAATCTATATTAGTTTTTTTTCATAGAAAATTTATAAGGAGTACATTTTAAGACAAATTGTCTATCACTTATTGACATAGATAAAAACATTTTGTTCACCTACAAATTCTAATGGTCATAAATATAAAAAGATGACTCAAATATCCCCGTAATTTAATTACTATCCTTGACCAAGCCACCATGATATTACAAGCTGCATGATACACAGCTCAGGTGCAATGTTATGGATGAAAGTAAAACCTGATTTCAACTGATGAAAATGGAACAAGCACTGGTTTAAGGCAAGATTTGTACCACGAAACTTGATTATGATGGAGATATGAAACGTTTGAAAACTTTTTCCAACTTCTCTAAACATAAATTCACCTATAATTACAGCAAAAGAAGCAGAAACCACATAGATATCCATCTGTTTCGCTTCTAAAATATCGCTTCTAAAATCCTACCAAAGACCGTGTTATTATCTTAACATATATATTCAAATGAAGACTTGTCCCCAACTCTTTCTAAAGCCTTGTCCTCAGAATGACATGACACAACAATGGCTCAAGCTTATACCAATATGCTGCAACAATTTCAATATTTTCTCAAAACACAACACAGATAAATGTGAAGAAACTGAGTTCTTTGTGAATGAAGGCTATGTTATGCGAGTTGACGGACCACGACTACATTCATTGTCAGTTTGGAGTGCAAGGGCAAAGCAGATAAATAAACCCCCAAGATGGAGGTCGACCTTCCCTGCTTGCCATCTGACGGGGAGAGTTAAAGGAGGGAGCCATTACGACCTCCCTTGGAGAACTCTCAACACTCCAGTGGACATATTCAATAGTCTTTTTAACAGATATTCCTAAATACAGACACTTAAATTATTAATCATATCTTTAACAGTTTTTAAATGTTTTGTGAGATTGTGGCGCTTGGTGATGTATATCTATTGGTATTTGCCAATTACAAGAGAAAGATAATTCGTGATTACCTGGTGATATAAAGTTTTAAACAATAATCTTTTTAACGTTGTTTTTTAAATTTTGACGGATCTCTTTCTAATCATATTCTGCCATGCAAGTGTTATCAGTAGATAAGAATTGCATATTGATCTTTTTCTCAGTCAACTATGACGATCTAGATTGATACAAAACAAATAAAAACTTTAAAAACATATTTGCAAAATATTTAACATTTGACCAAATTAAAACTGACAACTATTTTTGTGATTTAGCTTAGCAGTGTTGTTGTCGTGGAAACTCACCTGAGCCAATGGCAGACTATCATCACTATCCTCACTACTCTCTCTACTTGGGGACGATGTTGAGTTTGAACCAGGTGGTGAAGCTCCTTGTACAGCTGTCTGAAAACCGAGTTGAGTGGCCATTTGTGTCTGGCTGATGGTTGACAGTGACTGGTGGCTTGAGATGGGGCCTCTGTTGGGTATCACATCATGAAACAAAGTCCCCGTGGAGGCCGCGATGGAGGCGAATATGTTGTCGGCATTGGCGGCACTTGCCATAACACTGTTAGTGACGTTGATATCGGGAACGTCAAAGTTCTGAGGTGGGAATTTTGGAGCAATGGGATGCGGACCTCGCATCGACGTTAACGGTGCACAGTCTGCAGTTTGCATAGTCGGCGCCACTGTCAGTGCTGGGTTCAAACCCAGATCCAAGTTGGACAACATCTGATGGGAGAACGGCGGCTGGGAGGTGTTCCCAGAATTCCCTGATTCTTGGTCGGAAGGAAGTGGCAACACTGGGAGGTCAAAGTCCTCATCCCCGAAACTGGGTGTATGGAAAGTCTGCAAAATAATTAGAGACGTGAGCAATTGTAATAAACAATTGGCATTGTGTTCTTACATGCAGCCAATACCTAACAAAACAATTGGTCGCCAACACTGACAACCACCAATACTGCAACCATCTTGTGTACGTCTTCATTGTCTAAGGGGGCACGGTTGGTCCAGTGGTCTAAGGCGCCGCGATTCGCTGTGCAGAGTTGCATCCCTTGGGCACGCCAGAAACCTATCATTGTGGGTTCGAATCCTGGTTCGCCCCAATTATGTTTCTAGGTTTGTCAGCACCATACCAATGCTCGTGGGTTTCCCCGAAGTGGTAAACGTCTGAGACCTGCATCACTTCGGGCTTTCCTCCCACATTAAGTTGACACGCCGTGATAACTGGAATACTGTTAAAAGTGGCGTAAAACCCAACTCACTCACTCACTCATTGTCTAAAGTGGGGATAATGCATCAGACATTCAGAAACTCAGGAAAGGTTTAATAAGGATAGTCTTAGCTTTGAATGCTCTGTTTTTGAGGATGAAGAAGTTCTTGCACAATCCCCAATATGATGATATACACTCTACATGTTTTTCTTCTAATATGATTAACTGTCACGACAAGATCCATTTGTTTATCAAATCATAAGAAAACAATATCTCTGCTTGCATATCCGTTCATATGTTAAAGATCCATGTAAATGTGGAACATTAAATCACATTAAGTTCAGCTAACATAACCAATACATATATGTACATCACGTAAGTAAATGTATATGTTTCATTGATCTGCTTGCAAAGAGACCAACAAAAGATTGCCATTGTCGTTGTCACAATGTTGTTGGCATCCTTACATTAAGCTTGGCTGCCTGCCATTTCCATTTCGGTTTTTTGCTACTTTATTTCTTGTTGCACATGTGTTTTTGAATGTTTTTCTCATCAAAATGTTTGACTCACATCTGTCATGCAGAACTTTTTCAATCAATTCACCAATATTTTCTTAAAAAATTGCAATCAATAACATAAATACAGGCAAGCTACAGTAATGAATCATTCGTTTTACTTTCAGTTAACTGGTGACAGCCTCCTTGAATTCCCAAACAAGTCTGAATAAAACTAATAAAAGGTAAAAAAAGTCAAACCCAAAATGAGTCATGGATAAAAAAAAAAAGTCAAGGTAAATTATTTGAAAAATATATAAATTAGTTCAAAATGTCTTTATAGATCCATAACAGAAAATGAAAAACTAATTAATGACATCTGTGATCTTTTTATCAATAAAACTCATGACACAGATACCCAATATTGACGAAAGAGAGCAGTGCACATCGCTATAGCAACATCTCTCTAGAAAAAACACTGGATACTTGAAAATAATTGAGATACTTATCCTAATAAATAGCATTATGACAAAAACATCTAAACAAAATAACGCAAGAGTTTCATTGTCCACGTTTGTCATGTTAGTAGAATCCACCATTAATCCTCGAGCAGGTTTCCAAGCATATCGCACAGAGGATCTAACATATTAAAATGCCATAAAGTTTTATGTCTAAAAATCAATACCTTTTCACAATGGTCTTTGATTAATCTTAATTACATGTCCGATCATAAAAGGCAATGTCTCCTTTGTGCTGTAGCCAATCGATACAATAACAGAGGGAATCTTATTCAATTAATATGAATATTATGGTTCAACTCATGCTCCATTTACAAAATGTTATTGTGATTTATTACATCCTGAAAATTGCTAGAAATTAAAAAAGCCTATCAAGATGGCAAAATAAAACTTTTGCGCAATTTTTATGCCAAAATCTGATGAAACTGAGTGATAAATTGTGCCGGTAATAACACGCCTTTTGAAAGCCATGCTACCTGACGAGATTTTTACAACCAGTGATTAATGAAGCGCTCTTTGCTTGTCATTCGTCACTTTCTCTAAATTAACATCATCAAAGTGTTTCCTTTCAACGAGCCTGACTAACCCTCTCACAGGGTAGTACGACATATCCGGGAACAAAAGCCGTATCTCATCAACGAGAGATTGGTTGTCGACAAGTCATTCAAATCTAACCAACCATTAAAATCATCATTTCTGGCTGCTGGTTACTGATCATGCTAAAACCAAAATCAAAACATTTCTTGCCCAATTATTGTGATGTGCAAATAGATCAGAGAAATGACAAAATACTGTCCTGCAAGACAGGCGGCCAGCTTCGACAGAGGACTGGATTCAGTGATGATGTTGTTGTGAATCGGATAAATAGCTACTGCCAGAGTTGTGTAATGAACTTCACAAGTTGATGACATCAAAATGTTGACTGATGAAGATGATGTAAGATGGGAACAATGGGACTCTACTACGAGTGAGCAACGCTGAGACTATACAAAGACCATTTTTATGGGTGAGTGAGTGAGTGAGTAGGGTTTAACGCCACTTTTAACAGCTTTCCAGTTATATCATGGCATGTCAGTTTAATGTGGGAGGAAAGCCCGAAGTGATGCAGGTCTCAGACATTTACCACTTCGGTGAAACCCACGATCACGGGTATGGTGCTGACAAACCTAGAAACATAATCGGGGCGAACCGGGATTCGAACCCACAATCATAGGTTTCTGGCGTGCCAAAGGGATGCAACTCTGTACAGCGCATCGTGGCACCTTAGACGACTGGGCCGCCCGTGCCCCCCAATTTTTATGGAGAGCGGACACAAAGGAATGACCTGCACAAATATGTCAATATCTTTCTGCAAGCCTTCCAAAGGGCTTTTCAATTCTATCTCATGACTCATCAAAAAGAATCAGAACTGGTGCAAACTAAATTGCTCTCATGAAAATAACATTAATATTATTAATATTTTAACCTTTAAATTAATGTCCATTGTAATCTGCATCTCCAAATAAATGTGTATTTTATCGTTTGTCATTTACGCTGACTGTCTCCTGACTATTGACTCCTATCTCCAGCCCTCCATTGAATGTGGACCAGTATCCCCAGCCCCTCCTGACACTGGGGACCACCACCCCCAGCCCCTCCTGACACTGTGGACCACCACCCCAACCCTTCCTGACACTGTGGACCACCACCCCAACCCTTCCTGACACTGTGGACCACCACCCCAACCCCTCCCGACACTGTGGACCACCACCCCAACCCCTCCTGACACTGTGGACCACCATCCCAACCCCTCCCGACACTGTGGACCACCACCCCAACCCTTCCTGACACTGTGGACCACCACCCCAAGCCCCTCCTGACACTGTGGACCACCACCCCAACCCCTCCTGACACTGTTGACCACCACCCCAACCCTTCGTGACACTGTGGACCACCACCCCAACCCCTCCCGACACTGTTGACCACCACCCCAACCCCTCCCGACACTGTGGACCACCACCCCAACCCCTCCTGACACTGTTGACCACCATCCCCAAACTCTCCACTGACTGTGAACCACCACCCCAGCCCCTCCCTCCCCAATAATAAATCACAGGCCCCTTTATCAATTGAAAATATTGAACATCAAAAGAAGAAGAAGTATAATCTTTCATCTCTCACATCTGACATCTGCAAAAGTTAACAAAGCACCATTAGATTCTAAAATCAAGATTAATGCATTGAAAAACACATCCTTTTACAAACAAGCGCAATTAATTGTAATTATCTCCTAATTAAAGAGCATAACCAAAAATAATACATCTGTTCAAAGTTTTAATCAGCAAATGTATGGCCATTCTGCTGATGTGTTGACGAGAGGTACCAATGCAAGCACTACATCATTCCGCCACAGATGGAACAATTAGCGGCTGTCAATATATCAACGCCATGTTAACACCAGATGGTCATATCCCCACCTTGCATGTTATTGGTCAATTACTGCCAAATGTACAGCGCTGACAGAATATCAAATGAATACGGAGGTGGCATGACCGTTGTAAAACAGCACTCACTGATAATGGCTTAAGTAGCATCCATAGTACCCGAGAATTGTGGGAAATAAGCTTTGCCACAAGAACAAACCGACAATATACCGTGACATATAAACCAATGTCTCCAGAAAGGCTTGTTTTTATCAATATTAGCATCAAATTCCATGTATTCTACTCAAAACAAGTCAAGCAACACAACTGGAATGCTGTGTGCTACACTAATAACTCGCCATGACAGATTAACTATGGTCATATTAAAAAATCAGGGGTTCATTAACTTATGTAACTTTATCTTTATCGTATGGTGAGGTGAGGTGAAATGGGATTGAACTTCGCGTCCAAGATTATTGCACTTATATAGCGAAGTGCACGTGTGTGGCTGCTTGTACTAGTCCAGACTGATGCCGATTAATAGTGCCAGCACAATGAGATACCATGCCACAATTTAACATGAATACCCCACTCAGACACAGTATACAGACTCCAAGTCGACCAGTCCTTGTTTTAGCCCCTTAATCCCGAGCGCCAGACAGGGTAACAACAAGTACCATCTTTAAACGTCTTTTGGTATGACGCGGCCGGGGATTGAACCCCGGACCTTCCGCTCTCCGGGTGGAGGCTCTACCACTAGACCACGGAGCGGTCCTTTATCGTATGGAGCATTATCATGCTGTAAAGTTGTATTCACTTTCACTGCTTCATCACTGATGCTACGAAGCAAAATAATTCTGTTGAAGCCATGGTGACAATCCAACTTATAAGTTCCAAGCTTATGTGGAATCAGTAACTTTATTAGGGGTCAAAATAACTACCGATAGTCCTTCTAGATTTCCATTCATGAACCTGAGGACTGACTGAAAGGTCATGTCATGACCCTAACCCAATTTGAAAATGTTCTCAAAAAGCGTGTACCAGATTTTCCACTTGACAATGGTACATGCGTTTGGAATTCCAATTTCGGCATTTACGTTTAAAAACACAAATTTGACATCAAAACGTCTCAACCATCTTGACAGAATTTCCTGGCAGTGACAGACCTGTACTAGCATGTGAAACATTCAAGCCACTGTTTCCCAGTTTGACACATGTCAGTCAAAATAAGAGCCAATTCCAGAAAATTGATTTTCTTAGCAAAACATTGTTACATTGATTTAATCCCTCCATGAGGGCCAACAGACCAGACACAGACACCAGTGTCTCAGCTCCTCACAACCGTGGAAACACCATCAAAGCCAGATACACAGAGGACTGTGAACCTCTTTTTCAGATTCTTAGTGAAAGCATATGTCCTTTTATTAGGAGTCTGTGCTATTTTGGTACATAGATGTCCCATTCTGTTGTGTTAAATCAGGCTCTGTGAGGTGAGGTGAGGTGAAATGGGGTTTAACGTCGCGTCCAAGATTATTGCACTTATAAAAGCGACATGCATGCGTGGCTGCTTGTACTAGTCCAGATTGATGCCGATTTATAGTGCTAGCTCACTGAGATACCATGCCGCAGTTTAACATGAATACCCCACTCAGACAAAGTATACTGACTCCGAGCCGACCAGTACTTGTTTTAGCTCCTTAATGCCGAGTGCCAGACAGGGTAACAACAAGTACCATCTTTTAATGTCTTTTGGTATGATGCAGCCGGGTATCGATCCCCGCACCTTCAGCTGTCGGGGTGGACGCTCTACCACTAGACCACTGAGGCAGTCACTCTCAGCGGTTTGTATCAGGGATGGCATGGACTTGCGGACACAAATCCTTTAGTCTGAGTCTAGTCAAATCTAGCATACTAGTTGTTTTCTCCTTAAATTTGGGGTGGTGGGGTAGCCTCGTAGTTAAAACATTCGCTTGTCACCACGAAGACCAGTGTTCGATTCCCAATTTTCGGTACAAAGTGTGAAGCCCATTGCTGGTGTCCCACGCCATGATATTGCTAGAATATGGGTAAAAGCAGTGTAATACCATACTCACTCACACTCCATAAATTTAGTCATTTTACATAAACCACTAGCACTACCTGTGGACTAGCTAATTCCATACGACCATTCTGTTTCTAGTTAGGCCAAGTGATCTTGAAGGCAAAATCTGTTCTTGATATTTTATGCTCTTGAATGGACATTCTACATATACTGTATTCACTGTATTAAGCACCAAACTCCAATAAGCACCTCCTTGCCATCTCCTACACCAATCTGTACGTAATATTAATAAGCACTAGGGCCGTTACGATTCACTCGCGTATTCGGTGAATTGAACCATATCCATTCATGAATTGAATTCGTGGCCACTAGAATCGAATATTTATGAATATGCAATCATGTGCATTTACATACCCTGTACCTAAAAACATCCATAAGAACATGCATAGATTTCTTCACAGACAACACTCATATATTATATTTAATTTGACAGGAATGTGGTCACTGGTCGTTGTCCCATTTGAGCATATACTAGTACCTGGACAACTGTAGTATATAAATGTATAATATATATACACAGTAATTAACAAACCATGTCAAATAATTTATGTTGTTAATATTTCACTGAATATAACAAATAATACATCAACTGCTGACTTGTTATTGTATTCATGAATTCATATTCATAGTCATAACCCTATATTCGTGATACAAATCGTATTTGCCTCATAGGTCATTCAATGCAGCCCTAATAAGCACCCCTACAAAGAGTGAGTGAGTGAGTTTGGTTTTACGCCGCTTTTAGCAATATTCTTGCAATATCACGGCAGGGGACACCAGTAATGGGCTTCACACATCGTACAAATGTTGGGAATCGAACTCGGGTCTTCCGCGTGACAAGCGAACGCTTTAACCACTAGGCTAAACCCCCCTACAAAGACAGACAGTTTAGTGACAGTTTGTATTTTCAGAGAAGCAGAGATGTGCAAATAACTGCCTAGTAACAATTATAAAAAAAGGTTTAGTTTCATCAACATTTGAACTTTCTACTGCTTGATCTATGAAAATAAGATTAACTCGTTTATGGTTTTAATAAGCACTACTTCATGCCAATTTTCTAAGCGCACAGGGTGCTTATAATAGCGAATATGGTATTTAAACATCATAAAACTACAATATCAATATTTTAAGGATCATAAAGAAATTATCCTGATGTTATTCTGTTTTTCTATAGCAATTATGTATCCAAATGTCAAAACCAGAGAACAACTAGTCTCGATCATCAGCTAAAACAGATTCCATTGGGTGCAAAGGTCAAACAGCAGTGAAAACCACAGTGAAAACCACAGTGAAAACCACAGTGAAAACAACAGTGAAAACAACAGTGAAAACCACAGTGAAAACAACAGTGAAAACAACATGAATGGATGTCATGTGTCTCATGGTACATCAGTATCACAGAACATGGTTGTAATGGCTCTGTCACAATAACAATATTACTCCAAATTTTGCATTAATACCCTAAAACTGCCTATAGAAATTGTGAACATTTAGACAAGTTCATCATTATTTATGATCCTAACTGAAATAAGTTATCATTAAATACTACAAATATTATGAAACATGAAGATTGTGTTTTCATAATTATCCGGTACAGGTGCCCTGTATTTCATAACACACACCCTATTATGTCTCCTGGTTGAATCTGTTAAGTGTATTAGTCCTTGAGGTAACAACCTTTTATATATAAACTCTCTTGATTCTACAACCTAAAAAACTGTTTAATTCACAAGCACTATGTACTTTACTTTCCTAACATCGCCAATATTGAATTTCACTCATGCAAAACATTTCTTGGTCTTGCATTAAACAATATTTCTTGGAAGTACTCAAACATACTTCATTAAACAAACTACATTTGCATTTCTAGAAGTATAAATATTCAAAATGCCCTTTCATCCTACAAATCGACCCAAACAGCATCCTCGGCAGTATTGTGATGTATTCTGGCAATGTTATTTTCTCCTCAAACTGTTGTTATAACAGCGAAGAGAACAGAGTGCACATCATCGAAAAGCAAAACCTGCAACACCATTACAGAAGACTATTGATCTGCTGCAAGACGAATGTTGAAACCGATTCCACAGAGGTAGCATCATCGAGCAGAAACACATCCTTTCAGCATAAATAACAGTACAGAAATGATTTTTAATACAACACAAATAGGCCTAAATTGCATTCATCACAAGAGAGAAAAAAACAACAGATCAAAGTGTTTTCATCTTCCAACTATTGCAAGCAGAGAGTCGCCTTCTCCTTTCTGTCAGAATAACTAAAAGAGAATACACATAAAAAAGTCTAATAGCCTACTAAATCAAAACACTGAAAAGATATTTAGAAACATGTCAATCTTGAAGATCAAAGCATCCACATACAGAATGGCCCATTAGCCTTAATTACTAAACACCTCTGTCCTCAAAAAAAGGAGCCTGCTTGCTGTGTTAGGGAGTGAGACAGTGATTGGCCTGAGAGGCCTATGGTTTTATGGCCCTACTTGACAGAACCTTGGCAAATTGGATGTGACACAGGGGTCAGTGGGCTTTGTGTGGTCACTGGATTGTGACCAATGTCATACAGAACATGCAGTGGTCATATAAACAGAGCTTTAGTTCCCACAGATGTGTGTACATGTCTGTTGTATTGGACATATGTCCGCTACTTCCTCAGCAAACATCCACACAATGCCGACTTCACACCAATAATACCATGTTTAATCTCAGTAATACACACTCGAGACTAACATAACTCAAGGCCATGAGTCTAAATGTTGTCACACACCCTTTTCCTGTTTTTCAAATTTACTTCAATAATGTTTCTATTTATTTTGAATTTCTAGCTTAATGCTGTATCCCTCTTTGAATCAATCATGGCTATTTGTTAAACAGCCTTTTTCTGATAAATAAACAAATTCGAAACTTTGTGTTTGTTTTGAATTTCTTGTTTTGTCTACTACTGTATGCCTCTGGTCACCCCTTTTACTGATTGAACAACCCAGACAACTGTCTGCGTGGGACAAAACATTACCAGAATGTGATGATATTGTATGAAAGCTGTTGTTTGCTTTAAAGTAATGAGGTCTAACTCAGCAAATTTCCAGGGTTCAAAGACATGAAGGGTATCACGATCAATGCAGTTGTAAGAAGTGTCTAAAATCTTTGTTCTGCTATATTGGCTATCAAATATCGTAAGTATTATGCTGAACAAAACTAGAGGATAAAATATTCAAAAATGATGTGTTAAATAAAATCAACAAAACCCTTTCCATATTCAGAAGACATTAGACATCAGAAGACTGCACGATTCAGAGTTTGCCGTGACATGGGAATGGCAGAAGTTTTTATAAACTGTCATTATCTGGATCTAAGAGTGCACTGTGACCATTGTTGCCAGATTTTAGGGGTGAGGTGAGGTGAAATTGGGTTCAATGTCGGGTCCAAAATTATTGCACTTATATAGCGAAGTGCTTGCACATGTGTGTGTGCGTGTGTGTGTGTGTGTGTGTGGCTGCTTGTACTAGTCCAGACTGATGCCGATTTATAGTGCTCGCTCACTGTGATACCATGCCGCAGTTTAACATGAATACCCCACTCAGACACAGTATACTGACTCCGAGCCGACCAGTCCTTGTTTTAGCCCCTTAATCCCGAGCGCCAGACAGGGTAACAACAAGTACCATTTTTTAACGTCTTTTGGTATGACGCGGCCGGGGATCGAACCCCAGACCTTCCGCTCTCTGGGCAGACTCTACCACTAGATCACAGAGGCAGTCACAAGATCTCAGTACACTCTGTTGCAAGATCTAATTCTGACCTCATCGATGCTTCTGTTTTTCAAAGGGAGACAGCAATAGTGATTGTCTTTGTTCAGCAATACATGGCCTCCTAAACAATTGTTTATCTTCTGATTTCATCATTACCAACGTGAAACAATTGTTACCATAATCAAAATAACAGTGACTGACCCTAGTCTGAGAGTAATGGAATGGAATCATTGTCGCCAATATCTCAGCAATGCTATGGCTTCACACACCAACAAGGACATATTTTCCATGTAGGTATTAAACTCTGGTGAGAATTTTAAGCGAACGCCTTATCCACTGGACTAACCTACCTGCCAATAAACTGCACGCCCTGAATCAGGTCTCAGCCACAGCCGGCTGTTGTATGATGGCTGTCTTTTGCTGTTGTACAGCTGTTGTGAGGCTGTCATATGGCTATTGTCCAGCAGGTGACTGTCAGGGGATAATTAATAAGGAAATGCATATCGGTTCCATATCTGAGCAGGACAATCAATACCAAGAGGCATCAAGGCTTTGATTTCCGCCCAGCTAACTGTCTTGTGTGTGATGGGCAGGCCAAGATGAGTGGTTGACCACATATCGGTCATATTGGACACTCCATAGCGACAATGAGAGACTGACCATCTCGGCAAACAAGATGGCAGCACTGAGTGGTCATATTGACCAAGGATCATACGTTCACTCAAGACTCTGATGAAGCTGATTAGTCATATCATTTAGATTCATCACATGAAAACTACAACAAAATATGAGCAATTCTTGTTAGAAACAGATTTAATTTGTTGGAATAGCCTCATTTGTATCAAATGGTAACAGTTTATCTACAGTACATACACTTAATGATGATTATGAACGATTGTAGCCTTGTCTTCAATGTATTTTGAGCTAAGATCACTTTATAGAATGAGGCCTAGGATATTGTCCAACATGATATGAAGTAAGAGAAGAACGCATCATTTCGGAAACTTCCAAATACTTTTAAGTCAGCAGAATATATCACTATACCAAGAACTGAACTTTTTAAAAAGCACGGAGACATCCTTGAAAAATGAAATATGATACAAAAGTAAGTAAGTAAGTACAGTACTGTTGTTTATTTGCCTCTTTCATTATAGGTAGATACTTGTTCACTTTCAATTTAATAACTCTGCAAAATGTACGTAATAGCTATTGGCGATTTCATCTGTGGTATACATATTATATTTGTGGTATACATATTATATTTGTGGATTATATTGTTATATGTAAAGATCGGGGAGTTTATGAAGGACGATAAACCTTAAACATTCAATTGAAAACTTATGATCGGAAATAGTAACATGCATAAATTCTTTTAATAGTGGCAACATTGGTGTATAATAATAACTTCCAATAACTAAATTACTTTCGGGAAGTTGTAATCTATAGGACTGTCATTAAGGCGATGTTTCTGAAATAAATGAAAGTGTATCCCGTGGATAAGCCGACCCCTTTCTATAGAATCTTTTTTCTGGTCCTCAAAATTCGGCTTATCTGCAGACATCTACGATATTCCAGCCATCAAAGCGGAGAAGAAACGGACTTGACATATTGTATAGACATGAGAGGAATTCAAACCGTTTGAGGTGGCAAGCTAAAGGTTTAAACCAATCGGCAACCACCACCCCTCTCATATATACAGACAAGATAGAAGTTCACTAAAATATCTATCAGTACCTTTATTTCTACTTGAAAGAACCAGAATGACGTTTACGTATTCCACGGGAATGACTCAAAGATAACATGATTGAAGTCCTATCCATGATAATGATAGAATTGGGACTTGCTTCATATGGAATGAAAACGTTTATCATACTTATATATTCCATGTGCATTAACTCTGTCATATAGTGTTTACAAAACTATTCTCCATGGACAAAGTCGTCCTCCGCTTGCCGCCACGTCCATTTACCAAACAAAGGTCAGTGCAATAAAACACTGGCATCACATTATCTGCATTGCCCAACTTATCAAATGGCATCCAGTCCCGTTGTCATTAAGGTTGTGGCGGGGCCTAATTCCGTCAAATATGCATAGATATTGCTGGAGTAATGCTTATAGTAGCCCCATTAACACTGGGACATTGATTCCACGGACTGCAGCGCCCCCTGGGAGAAGATATCAATCATGATGAATTGATGGTCATTAATGAACAAGAGTTGTAAAGATGTGATGAAGATCGCCACAGGTCAACCTGGATTGGCCGATATTCTATTGACTTCCGTATAATTGATGAGATAGCAATTACTGACATTCAGTCCCGTTGTACTTATGCTGTAAGTGCTTGCCAGGGATGAATAAACAAAGGATTCTCCTGGTCCTCCAGCTTACTGGGAGGACATTGTAAGACATATTAAATCCAGGACCTTCTGAAACCAGACACGTAATCCAACAATACCTGGGATGTTTTAGATCATTTCTTTTCCCCCGTGAGTGAGTTGAGTGTCATGCCACTTTGAACAGTATTTCGGTCATATCCCGACGTGTCAGATTGCTTTGGAAGAAAGCCCCAAGTGGCGCAGGTCTCAAGATTTTTACCACTAAGGTGAAAGCCACGAGCGGGTAATTGGAACTGAGAAACCTAGAAACAATCAGGTATTGTGATTCAAACCCATGACGGTTGTTCAAGAGATCTTAAAATCTTCAAATCAGCAAACATTTTGTGTGGGGGAGTGAGTTTAGTTTGATGTCTTTTTCGCAATATTCCAACTTTATCATGGCAGGGTTTGGGGGTAGGCAAACTGACCACTGATTTTATGAATTGTAATACTCACTATAGGATTAGACCAGCAAGGCTTTTGATCTGTCAAGCTCGAGACTGAATGTTATCAAATCCCATCCCGAAAATCCAAGGCAGAAATGTCTTTTATTCTGTTAATTCCATGGTGATCAAAGCATCAACTCTAAGCTCACTTAACTAATAGGGCTGCTGGCCGAACTAAATAAACAATTACAAAATAATTCCCAATACACATAAACCAGAAAATCCTGGCTCCATTAATCTTTAGAGTCAAAACATCCTGAGGGTTCAGACTCTTATTAATAAAACACAACCAATTGCCTTTTGTGCAGTCTCATCCTTACAATGTTATATTCCCATCTCCAGTTTGTGAGAATCTTACGAACTCCCATTCTTCTCATTTCAACAACAGAAAGCTACTTTATCTTGAAGATGAAACATCTCCATGCAGAGGGAACCTCGAAAGTAATCAGTTTTAGCAGGGTTAAATCAATGCCTTAAAATTAGCCATGGGAGCACAGCCAAATAATCAGAACCAACACGGTGAACAGATAACGGCAGAAACTGGTAACAGGAAGGGCTAAGCTAATATTTGAGGTGAGATCAGCGACAAGAGAGAGGAAGTCTCTCCCAGAATGCATTGGCACAAAGCACTGAAATCTCCATGTAATTAATACAGACATTGATTCACACATGGTCTGAAAGAATGAAGCCATACAATCGGAACTTACCAGACGAACCAAATGGGGGATTGATAATAATCAGGTGTCTTAAAGTGTGGGTTTAATAAGCTTGATTATTATACTAAATAAACCTTAAACAATAGCTTATCTTTTGTTTTTGTTTGTTGTTTAACATCGTACTCAGTAATATTCCAGCTATATGACAATGGTCTGTAAATAATCAACTATGGACCAAACAATCCAAAGATTGACATCATGAGCATCAATCTACACATTAGGGATACGATGACATGCATTAACCAAGTCAGCGAGCCTTACCACCTGATCCTGTTATTCACCTCTTACGACAAGCATAGGTTCCTGGAGACCAATTCTAACGTAGATCTTCACTGATAATAGCTTATTTGAAATAGGTTTCTGAAGATTCCAAAATATACCCTTTGTTGCAGAACAGTCCCCAGTAACCTAGTGAAAGGCTCTGATAACTGACTTTTAGGTGGTCACAACGTGTGACTGGTTAAGTATGTGTCGTCACCCCTGGCAAGTATTGTTGCTGATGCTGTCAACCATTTTGTTCAGACTGAATTATCCACGGAATGCTATGATAGAGCTGGAATATTGTTGACTGTTGCGTAAAACAACATTCACTCACTAATCCCCTGTGTTGCAGGGTCACTTGATCAAATGAATTTTGCAATTTGATGCTAATTTATAACTGCCTGGCAGGTAATCTATAATATATATAGACACAAAAGCAACCCCTCTAGGCTTACTCATTTGACATAGAAACAAACATAGAATTCGTTTGGTAGTTTTGGGTGTTTCACGTTTAAGATCACTGCACTTATATGATAATGTGCATGTAGATGTGTGTGGGTGTGACTGCTTGTACTAGTACAGATTTCATAGTGCTGGGGCAGTCGGGTAGCCTAGTGGTTAAAGCGTTCGCTCGTCACAACGAAGACCCAGGTTCGATTCCCCAACATGGGTACAATGTGTGAAGCCCATTTCTGGTGTCCCCCGCTGTGATATTGCTGGAATATTGCTAAAAGCGGCATAAAACCATACTCACTCACTCACCTTCATAGTGCTATGCCACTGAGATACCATACTGCAGTACCCCACTCAGATACAGTCAACTGACTGAGCCAAACAGTCCTTGTTTTATCCCCTTAATGCCGAGCACCAGGCAGGGTAACAACAAGTACCATCTTCTATATCCTTATGGTATGACGTGGCTAGGGGATGGAACAACCCACCCTCTTCTCTCTGCATGCTCCAGCCACTAGACCACGGAGGGGTTCCAGATTCATAGAAGTAGCCTACTAGAGTAAGGCAATTGATGGCCTGTTTGAGAAATATTTTGTGTGTAAACCAATGCATTTGTCTAATTGGTGTTTCAGCTAAACAAGATAACCCTACATTGTCTTATCAAAGATGTAATGTCACGCCTGACCTATTTTTGGTGAGCAAATGATTTTTTTCATAAAAAAAGGAGAAGATAGACAAAATACGAACAAACAAGCATTCCTGGTCGGATTACCTTACTCACTTGTCTAACTGATGTTTAAACTGTTGTCTCAGGCTCTTTTTCCAGCATTGTTTTCTCCAGCATACAGTGAAGTAGGTCTTCCCAACACACTCTACACATCATCATAAAGCTAAACACTCATGACAAGTATGCTATTTCATAATCCCTCGTTACTTAACCAGAATATTTCAATGAAATGATCATCCTTTCACTAACTACTCCATCATGACATCAATAGGTTCATCAATAATTAAAGCAGTGGTCCAGCTGATGTCCAGCTGTGTAACGGTTACCTGTGCGGGCAGGTTAATTACAGGTAACTCAAGCACCTGTACATGTGAGATGCAGGCTCGTGTCGCCAACTGTTTTCCACCTGTCTGACCTGAAGCACGCTCCAGAAGCAGCACACAACACGGTTCACTGATCACAAGTTACTTGACCTTTCACCTCTGACCTGGCACAAGTTCAAAAACAAGAGCCAGAGAACCAAACGCAGAACACAAAAACTGGATAAACACACCTGTTTTGACAAATCTGGATTTAATCATGTACCGTATTTTCTCCAGGAAGGGCAGGGTCAAGGGCTAATGTTTTGAAATAACAACAACGACCACATTTCCCAAAGCATTCATATCGCTACAAATGTCAATAGTCTATGTTAAATTATGATCATCTTCACGCTATGTTCGTCTTGTGGAACAGAGACCAGGAACCCGTTCCACAAAGCGATCTTAGTGCTAAGTTGGTCGTAACTCCCATACTTCATCATAGGCTTACGATCAACGTGGTACTTAGATCGCTCTGTGGAATGCGGCCCAGGCCTCTAATAAGGAGTAGGTGAGCTACAGCTAATAATTTCTCCCCATTACATTTTTAAATCATTTTTTTTTCAAAACTAAGACATCCCTTCTGGTCACTGTTAGTCAGACAGGAATAGTGAGTGAGTGAGTTGGGTTTAACGCCGCTTTTAACAGTATTCCAGTTATATCACGGCGTGTCAGCTTAATGTGGGAGGAAAGTCCGAAGTGATGCAGGTCTCAGACGTTTACCAATTCGGTGAAACCCACGAGCACGGGTATTGTGCTGACAAACCTAGAAACATAATCGGGGCAAACCGGGATTCGAACCCACAATCATAGGTTTCTGGCGTGCCCAAGGGACGCAACTCTGCACAGCGAATTGTGGCGCCTTAGACGACTGGGCCACCCGTGCCCCCGGAAAGGTCTGAAAGTAAACTAAAATAAAAAAGACGGTGGCCTGTTTCACTGACATGGCAAGCGTCAAGTTTATATGTACTGTATATCGAAATTACTGATAAGCTATGTACCCTTACACATCAAAGAATATCATTACAGCTCATGTCAATGTTGGTATCTGGGACTCATTCAAGGCAGGCAGATACCCACACTCTTTAACTCATTAAATATACTGCTCCACTGTTGACAGGGATATATTTATCTTTCTACACACAAAACTGATTTTCAAAATATGTCAAGTATAATTAAATAGAATGACATTGGATCATCCCTATCAACAGTTGAGAAGTATATTGTTGGTAATTCATATATATCGGTACTGAGTATGCGTGGCTCAGCATCATCTGTGTGTACAGTGCCTCTCCAGTAACAGTTGAATTTAGTATATCATATATCACAGTGACACGCAAATTGGAATCTAAAGCCATCATCATATATCCGATCACTCATCTCGGATATCAAACTTGCTGCCTCATCAGTATCGTTCCCGTCTTCCGAGTGTCTCTGTCTACAGGGCTTACATGGGTAATAAACCCTCACTCCAATATGGCTACATTTTAGTTTTTGGAAGCATATCAGGTAGCAATTTCGTTTCCATGGTAACAGTAAATTCAAACTTACTTATGCAAGTTCAAACAAAAAAGCTATTTAATTTATAATTCTTACATCATATATGTGCACTGCTCTCAAGCAACAATTAGTTCAAATCATTAGCAATATCAAAGTTGACAAGATTAATCTGTCCTTGCCATTAACAATATTCATATGAGTGAGTGAGTGAGTATGGTTTTACGCCACTTTTAGAAATATTCCAGCAATATCACGGCGGGGGACACCAGAAATGGGCTTCACACATTGTACACATGTCGGGAATCGAACCCGGGTCTTCGGCGTGATGAGCTAACGCTTTAACCACTAGGCTACCCAACCGCCCCAATATTCATATGAAAAAATCAGGCGTTCTTTCACTTCTTTTGAGCAGTTTACATTTGTTGTAATTAGCAACACTGCACTTGATGATGGAAACTTATCCAAACCAATTGTCCTTACATCAGTTGGCTATCTCCCCAACAATACCCCACCTAGACTTGTATAAGTCTCTAAGTCAATAATTATTAGTTTAAATCATAAGTTTGAGATTGTAAATAATAAGAAATAGTTGCCATGATGACAGACTGGAGTGTCTAGTGTCTAGACTTGCCCATTAGGAGGATAGAATTACTACACATCCATTGACTTTTCTTTCAGTACAGCCTTGGAGCAAGGCTATACCCACTCCAAACTTGAGGAAATTTATCCAACATTGAATTTTTAAACGTTCCATCACAGAAACCAAGCACAGAAATGACAACCATGAGAATATAATCCATGTCTTGTCTGCTTGGCCGCCATTGTGCACACACACCGATTAATGGTTGACTAAACAGATTGATCTACTGGGACACAATAGCCTTCCCTAATCCACCTCCCTCGGGGCTGTATGGGGTGTAGATGTTACACAACATTATAACAAGTGTTTAGTTACCGGCCACTTGTGTCCAGTGTGGGACATCTGTCCAGCCCAGCAGGGCGTATTAGCTGACCTGTTACAATGATCCCAGGGACATATGTTTGATTTAATGACACACATTTGAACTTGATCAGGGAGGCTGTTTGATGATAATACCCAATTTACACATCATTAACACTACATACACTATCCTAACAACTGAAAAAATGTCATTAAATTCACTGTGTGAAAAGGTTATGTTTATAAGATTATCTTTGTAAGCATACTTATTAGGTCTTTTTTTATACATTGTTACTCTTTTTTCAAATATCGTTTTTACATTTACACGCATTTCTTTCTACGCTGGACTTGTTTCTTTGCTAAAAAAGTTGTAATGCTAAATGTATAATTCAGTGTTGTTAGGAAACCCTAAGGTTCTTGAGGTTTACATATGTCTAATATTAGGTTATGACAAGGAAACAATGACTTTCATCCTGATTTTTTAATATATAAATATTTATATCATGACTTTACAATAACTTGTCAAAAATCATTAAAAAAACATTCAAACGCTCCTGACATTAAAATATTTACTGTCTCGTGAATAGAAACAGTTACCAAATAGTTTTGGGTGATCTTTCATCTCTTACAGCATGTTTGGCTGGCCCAAAGGCTGCATGAATCTATCTGCTTCCAAGGAAGGCATTGTTCAACATATATCGATAGTGCCCTCTGTCCCCCCATCCATCACCCCCCACCCCCCTCATCTGGAACCCTGCCTGGGGATACAGTGCATAACACCTGTCTATTGACAGATGCTGATTGGTTAATGTTTTAAACAGTGTTGATATCGCCTGAAATATATCATGCCTCAATTACATCACGGTTGCAAGAGGTGGCACTCCAGACATAAAGGCTAATTCACTCACATTGTGCGTATTCGGGCCAAGTGTTTGTCCAGGTGTCAAAATTGCATTATATCATTGTGTTGTAGAAATGTAAAACGTTTTATGAAGATGATAAACGATGTGTTAGTGACCCCTTGATACTAGGCAAGCAGGTGATAAAGACGATCATCCTCCTACTCTGATAAAAAGACCTGGTAATAAAGACCAAACTTGAAAGCCATGCAATTTAATTGTAAAAATTTCAGATATATAGCTCTACTGTAATGTGAATATTCCTGCAATAACCAGACACATTTGGTGGGAAATTAACTGGAATATTTCCTTTAAAAATAAATATGATCAATTTCTACTTTCTTAATGCATAAACATGGAGTGAATGCATATATGCCTCTGGTTGGTACTGTGTAGAGGGGGATGGCTATCTGTGGTCGTTGACAGTAACAGCGTCCCCCACAACAGCTGTTCCTGCTAACACCTGCTTGGTGGAACCGCCCACAACACCTCATACATTACCATGCTTGTAGCGAATCTTCTGTCACTTAACCTTTACACAAATATCAGCTTAGATCAACATTATTAGCTCATAAAATAAGATCAAAAGAACTTAATTCCAGCTTTTACAATCTTGATGTTACTTTTGAAAAATGGGTCTCATAAAGACTGGTCTTTTTGGCTCGAATCTGAAATGATAATTCTTGAGTATGCTCCAAAGACGTAACCCTTTCTTGTATCAGATAGGTACAGGTGTTCACAAAAAACATGAGGGAAGGTCGGAGTTATAACCCAAAGAGGGAAACTTCAGATATATACATGTTATCACATAGATAATAAGGCACAGATCGGATAAACACATATTGTTACACAGATAGACAAATTTCAGATGCACTGGTGTTAAAACATAAAAAGGTCTAGGTTGGAAAGAATGGTGTTCTAACAAGGGTACTGTATATCTGTGTTATTCTACACAGGAAGGCACAGATCTGATATACTGCTGTTATTACACACAAATAGTCACAAATTGTATCAGGGTTTTACCTTGACTTACAAAAGTAGTGAGTGAGTGAGTTGGGTTTAACGTCGCTTATAACAGTATTACAGTCATATCACAGCGTGTCAGCTTAATGGTGTTCTAACAAGGGTACTGTATATCTATGTTATGCTACACAGGAAGGCACAGATCTGATATACTCAAAAGTAGTGAGTGAGTGAGTTGGGTTTAACGTCGCTTTTAACAGTATTACAGTAATATCACAGCGTGTCAGCTTAATGGTGTTCTAAAAAGGGTACTGTATATCTATGTTATGCTACACAGGAAGGCACAGATCTGATATATTGCTGTTATTACACACAAATCGTCACAAATTGTATCAGGGTTTTACCTTGACTTACAAAAGTAGTGAGTGAGTGAGTTGGGTTTAACGTCGCTTTTAACAGTATTACAGTCATATCACAGCGTGTCAGCTTAATGGTGTTCTAACAAGGGTACTGTATATCTATGTTATGCTACACAGGAAGGCACAGATCTGATATACTCAAAAGTAGTGAGTGAGTGAGTTGGGTTTAACGTCGCTTTTAACAGTATTACAGTAATATCACAGCGTGTCAGCTTAATGGTGTTCTAACAAGGGTACTGTATATCTATGTTATGCTACACAGGAAGGCACAGATCTGATATACTGCTGTTGTTACACACAAATAGTCACAAATTGTATCAGGGTTTTACCTTGACTTACAAAAGTAGTGAGTGAGTGAGTGAGTTGGGTTTAACACCACTTTTAACAGTATTACAGTAATATCACAGCGTGTCAGCTTAATGGTGTTCTAACAAGGGTACTGTATATCTATGTTATGCTACACAGGAAGGCACAGATCTGATATACTGCTGTTGTTACACACAAATAGTCACAAATTGTATCAGGGTTTTACCTTGACTTACAAAAGTAGTGAGTGAGTGAGTGAGTTGGGTTTAACGCCGCTTTTAACAGTATTCCATTCATATCACGGCGTGTCAGCTTAATGTGGGAGGAAAGCCCGAAGTGATGCAGGTCTCAGACGTTTACCACTTAGGTGAAACCCACGAGCACGGGTATGGTGTTGACAAACCTAGAAACATAATCGGGGCGAATCGGGATTCCATACAAAAGTAGGGGTTCAGGGGTCCCCAATAATTAATTGTAAGGGTCCTAGCAGGCAATATGAGGGTCCTGTAAAGTAACAAGATGGTGTTGTGTACTGGACATTTTGATAATTACTTCAGAGCCTGGAATGAATCAATGATCATGTGGACGCAGGTCATGATTGATGGATGAAATGGCAGACATAACTGGCCTTAATGCTCTGTAGGTACAATGAATAGTATTAGTATATTCTTTTTCTACGTCCAATCTCAACATTTGTGCGTACTGTACCCACATTTGTGCGTCACATAAAATCTTGTGTATATACTGGCGTTATTCTCCAAGGGACAGTAAAGGTTCAGATATCCAAGCATTATTATATTCAGAGTAAGGTTTAAATGGGGCTATTCTTGGAGTATTAAACAGAGTAGAGGTTGAATCGAATGTAGACCAGGCCTTTTGTGCACCTTGTACTAATTTAACCAATGTTGTATCTGACAGTTGGAATTTGCTTCTTTTGAATTTAAAATATAAATAAATAAATGCCTGCCTCATATCAAAGATTTATGGCATTTCTGCCTTTTATTAATTTACAAACATAGAACTCGTTTATGCAATAAGATAAAGCTGAAGATGGAACAAGAAGATACAATAATTTTATTCCCAAATCAAACACTTTTTGTTTGATAAAACTATTAGCTTTTTACCCAGACATATGCTCACAGAGCATTAAAACATTAAATGACATGGAGGATGGCCAGTAATGAGTCCCTGATATATACAAGTTGTCTGGCGCGTGGCCCAACGTAAGCAGTCGGCGTATTCTTCTCCTTTGAGCAGGTGCACGGGTAGAGGAAGACAGTCCCATATATGGCCATAACAGCTACATCCATTTACTTCCAAACATAAAACTACCATTACATACTCTGTCTATGCCACAAACCTACTCAAGCAAACAAAGTAGAAGCAATTATGACAATTTAGACCAATTTCTTACATTTCTCTTCCAGATGTACAGTGCAGAGATAATGACCCTATCAGGGGCTACAATGGCTGACATTTCCTCAACATGATTGAATTCAACCATTAAGTTAGAGCAGCATCCCATCCACAGACATTTGACAAGTCTCCCTCCTTCGCTCCATCTGTCATCTACATGATCTCCTTGCATCCTTCTCTCTATCTCTCATCTACGGTCTCTTTCCATCCACCTGTCATCTATATTTTGTCCTTCCATCAATCTTTACACTCATCTGTCATCTATATTTTATCAATCTGTCATTTACATTCTCGTCCCTTCCATCTCTCATTTACATTCTCGTCCCTTCCATTTCTCATTTACATTCTCGTCCCTTCCATTTCTCATCTACATTCTCGTCCCATGTGTCTCTCATCTACATTCTCGTCCCATGTGTCTCATCTACATTCTCGTTCCTTATGTCTCTCATCTACATTCTTGTCCCATGTGTCTCTCATCTACATTCTCGTCCCATGTGTCTCTCATCTACATTCTCGTCCCATGTGTCTCATCTACATTCTCGTTCCTTATGTCTCTCATCTACATTCTCGTCCCATGTGTCTCTCACCTACATTCTTGTCCCATGTGTCTCTCACCTACATTCTCGTCCCATGTGTCTCTCATCTACATTCTTGTCCCATGTGTCTCTCATCTACATTCTCGTCCCATGTGTCTCTCATCTACATTCTTGTCCCATGTGTCTCTCATCTACATTCTCGTCCCATGTGTCTCTCACCTACATTCTCGTCCCATGTGTCTCTCACCTACATTCTCGTCCCATGTGTCTCTCACCTACATTCTCGTCCCATGTCTCTCATCTACATTCTCGTCCCATGTCTCTCACCTACATTCTTGTCCCATGTGTCTCTCATCTACATTCTCGTCCCATGTCTCTCACCTACATTCTTGTCCCATGTGTCTCTCATTTACATTCTCGTCCCATATGTCTCTCATCTACATTCTTGTCCCATGTGTCTCTCATCTACATTCTCGTCCCATGTCTCTCACCTACATTCTTGTCCCATGTGTCTCTCATCTACATTCTCGTCCCATGTCTCTCACCTACATTCTTGTCCCATGTGTCTCTCATTTACATTCTCGTCCCATATGTCTCTCATCTACATTCTCGTCCCATGTGTCTCTCACCTACATTCTCGTCCCATGTGTCTCTCATCTACATTCTCGTCCCATGTGTCTCTCACCTACATTCTCGTCCCATGTCTCTCACCTACATTCTCGTCCCATGTGTCTCTCATCTACATTCTCGTCCCATGTGTCTCTCATCTACATTCTCGTCCCATGTGTCTCTCATCTACATTCTTGTCCCATGTGTCTCTCATCTACATTCTCGTCCCATGTGTCTCTCATCTACATTCTTGTCCCATGTGTCTCTCATCTACATTCTCGTCCCATGTGTCTCTCACCTACATTCTCGTCCCATGTGTCTCTCACCTACATTCTCGTCCCATGTGTCTCTCATCTACATTCTCGTCCCATGTCTCTCACCTACATTCTTGTCCCATGTGTCTCTCATCTACATTCTCGTCCCATGTGTCTCTCATCTACATTCTCGTCCCATGTGTCTCTCATCTACATTCTCGTCCCATGTGTCTCTCACCTACATTCTCATCCCATATGTCTCTCATCTACATTCTCGTCCCATATGTCTCTCACCTACATTCTCGTCCCATGTGTCTCTCACCTACATTCTCGTCCCATATGTCTCTCATCTACATTCTCGTCCCATGTGTCTCTCACCTACATTCTCGTCCCATATGTCTCTCATCTACATTCTCGTCCCATGTGTCTCTCACCTACATTCTCGTCCCATATGTCTCTCATCTACATTCTCGTCCCATGTGTCTCTCACCTACATTCTCGTCCCATATGTCTCTCACCTACATTCTCGTCCCATATGTCTCTCATCTACATTCTCGTCCCATGTGTCTCTCATCTACATTCTTGTCCCATTCTCGTGCCCTCCCAATCCAGTCATCCCTCCTTGTTTGCATCCCTCTCGTCACTGTCACAGTCGAATCCCTTCCTTTCACACATCCAACACCACCAACATGCCTCCTACTATCGACACCCATATATCAATGATGCCTTCCCAATCCAGTCATCCCTCCTTGTTTGCATCCCTCTCGTCACTGTTAATGTCGAATCCCCTCCCTTCACACGTCCAACACCACCAACATGCCTCCTACTACGGACACCCATATATCAACGATGCCCTACCTATCCAGTCATCCCTCCTTGTTTGCATCCCTCTCGTCACTGTCATATTTGCAAATTAACATTTCCATCATATGTTTCTAGGTATGCCCCAAGTGTAAAATCGGCACCTCTGGAAGCGGTCATTAAATCATCATCATCATCATCATCATCATCGATCCAGCCTGGGCCAAACAGTAGTCTTCTTGCCCAAATATGGCTCCTGGCATAATTTTCAATGCATCTTAGTGTCAACATATGGACTAATATTAGCTGAGCAAATTGTAGTTTAATAGACTTGGTCTTCGGACTACCATCTAGAGTCCCAGACTGTTGTTCCATTTGTCCGTTCAGATACCATCCCCTACTGACAAATGAATCTGAATTGTAAACCAATGTCTTTCCTCCCCCTCCTAAAAACACTCAGACACTCCCTTCTTCCCTCTTTCCTTCCCTCCCCCTCCTCCTCCCCTACTAGAATCTCCCTCAGTCCTTCCACCCCAACCCCTCTTTTCTCTCAGCCACTAAGGGGGATGAACTTGTAAACTGCAATCTGTATTATCAGTAAGACCTGGCCAAGATGTCTGCTGGTGTGAGGGAACTGGCAGCTGAAAGGGCCCTTGTCACACACACAATGAGAACTGACATCAGCCACTGGGATCAGATTTATTGGTCCAAAGATCACACTTAGTCACAGATATGTGAAAAATGTCATCAGTTTTCACAAATAGGTTAATCCAGCTTGAAGGGCATCAGATGATGCTTCACTATCAAAACATCTGGTTTCCATTTTTTTTATAAGATATCAAAAGAAAAAGGGTGAAGAAGAGAAAAACTAAAATTTAGGCCATTACAAACATGTCAACCAAGTTGTGGATCTTTTCTTTCAATTTATAATCTAAACTCAACATAAAAATGACAGATAGAAGACAATGATGAGTCTATTGTCATGTAAGAGTGAAGTTTGTGATTAATTGATAATGAAGTCAAAGACCCACAAACAAAACAGAACATCGACATTCTCCAGCCAGCATTATTTCCGCAGCATTACAACATTGTGTAAACAATGAAGTCTAGACCATGTCAAACAGTCACTGAAGGCAGGGGCAGCTGTCCACAACATCAGAATGACACACCACGACACATCTCAGAATCGGACCACCAGATCCCCACTTCAGTCAGCTCAAACAAATGTGACTTACCCAGAACCCCACAGCTCCAAAGCATGAAAACCATAAACACTAGCACTTGATGTACACTAAAGCCCTATAGTGTTTGATGTACACTACAGCCCCATAGTGAGTGAGTGAGTGAGTGAGTGAGTATGGTTTTACGCCGCTTTTAGCAATATTTCAGCAATATCACGGCGGGGGACACCAGAAATGGGCTTCACACATTGTACCCATGTCCGGAATCGAACCCGGGTCTTCGGCGTGATGAGCTAACGCTTTAACCACTAGGCTATCCGACCGACCCGCACAGCCCCTTAGTGTTTGATGTACACTACAGCCCTAAATTGTTTGATGTACACTAAAGACTTAGTGTTTGATATACACTTCAGACTTAGTGTTTGATATACACTATAGCCCTATAGTGTTTGGTGGACACTAAAGATTTAGTGTTTGATGTACGCTACAGACTTAAGTGTTTGATGTACACTACAGACTTAGTGTTTGATGTACACTACAGACTTAGTGTTTGATGTATACTACAGCTGTATAGTGTTTGATGTATACTACAGCTCTATAGTGTTTGATGTACGCTACAGACTTAAGTGTTTTGATGTACACTACAGACTTAGTGTTTGATGTACACTACAGACTTAGTGTTTGATATACCATACAGCTCTATAGTGTTTGATGTATACTACAGCTCTATAGTGTTTGATGTATACTACAGCTCTATAGTGTTGGATGTATACTACAGTACTTTAGTGTTTGATGTACACTACAGACTTAGTGTTTGATATACCATAGAGCTCTATAGTGTTTGATGTATACTACAGCTCTATAGTGTTTGATGTATACTACAGCCCTATAGTGTTTGATGTACACTACAGCTCTATAGTGTTTGATGTACACTACAGCTCTATAGTGTTTGATATACACTACAGCTCTATAGTGTTTGATGTATACTACAGCCCTATAGTGTTTGATGTACACTACAGTACTTTAGTGTTGGATGTTGTTGCAAACTGAAGCACTTTCAACACAAAAGGCATTTACACAACTCACAAATGTGCATCCAGTACCCACACAATGGATGCAGACATTTTTTACTGCATCCCGAGGGACCCCCAATAATATTCATCGCACCTACAGCGCATCAAGAGCAGTTATGGGTTTCTACTATTTCATCCATCAATCATGACCACTGTCTACATCATCATTGATTCATTCCAGGCTCTGTAGTAATTATCAAGATGTACAGTACACTACACCATTTCATTACTTTACAGGACCCTCATATTGCCTCCACTTTTGTAAGTCAATATAAAACCTCATTATTTCTGTATGTTGTGTCATTTTTTTGTAAATAGAGGCATGTATTGTCATATTAAATAGCTGTATTTGTCTCAAATCTTGACATAAATGATCCTGCACAACATCAACAACTGTTTACTGTTGTTTCAGAAAACAACACTGAATACTTAAAGAGCTATCACAAGTTCTCAACATAAGCATAACATTTCAAAAACACACATTTCTGATTCATAATCATATTGTTTCCAGGAAATGTCAATAAATAGCATGAAATAACATAGATAACATATCAGTGAAGATAATAAAATTTCCCACTGTGAAATACTCTGGAACACCCCGAGTGCTAAGCAAGCAGTGTAGGTAGTGGGCCATGCAGTGATGTAGCACACAGTGTTAAATCCTATATCACACGCCTGTCTGTGGAGCGTGCATCTATGTTCCACAAGGTAAATACCAACACTATCCCATTTATCAATATACTGTATATAGATAGGACAAAAGTCTATGTATAACTCTAATGTACAACAATGTTGACAATGTAAGCTCACTGGGTACTTACAGCATCCATGGTCACCAGTGTCTGGGTACACAGATCCCTGATCATAATGAGTCGAGTGGCCGTAGGGTAATCCAATATATTGTCCAGTCACACAAGTGACCACAAAGTCAGCTCAGTCCAGTCCTCTCACTCTCACTGACCATACATGACCACAGCGGTCAATCCCGATCTCACCTGAGTGTCCAAAGTGTTGATCACTAACGATAGAAGGTGTACGGCTCCAGAGCTTAGATGACAGATGTTGACAATCGGCGATGCTAGTACTACTGAGCTACAGGCCATACGACAGCAGTCAGCCTTGCATTGTTCTCCCCAGTGGTAGAAGCGGTCTATTAGGCTCCCTTCAATAGCCCCTTTTACTGCAGGGGGACTCAGGGAGTCGGCGAGCCAATCAAAGACTTCCTCTAGCGAGAATGCTGCTGTATTGATGGAAAGCCAGAGTTGAAGATGTATAACAAACACTCTTCACTTGAGGACATCCTACACTGTAGTACTGCCAGTCAACAAAGTTCAACTGGGGATACCACTATGTTGTAACATGTAGACAGCGTCCTTGTCAGGGAAGCAACTCAATGTCATGTTTATCTCTGGAATAGCATGATAACATGGGCCACTGATGCGTGGCTATATCTAGTCATGTTGTGTAGCTTCCGTAGCAAGTTAAATGATGTATTTTTGCATAATGTGCATCTATTACCATACAGTAAATGGTTTGAATGCATTTTTGGTGAATTTTTTTCTTATTTTTAAAGGCACAAAACAGCATGACATATCAGTATTCATCTGACTTTGGGTGTTTGGCTATAGAACACAGGTTTATATAAAGAGATGATTTCTAAAATGGACAAGAAATATTGTACCTAATTGTATTTGAAATTGTATGAAATGTACATATGCTGTACCTCTCTGAACTTTGGTAAAAATATTGCTTAAAAATATCAAACATAGTTAACACGTTAGCCTTCAGATCAGCTACATATTTGGATATCACAGAATTTGAAAACCGAGTTGATTACTGAATAAAATTCATAGATGAGAAATGTTGTGTGTGATACGTATTGCATGACATATATATCATTTGATATATCACCATCCTACATTTCACCTCTAGGTAAATGACCGGAGAGGAATCAACCTTTATTACAAAAACTAATAAATGAATCAGAAAAACCTGACTCACTTGTGACGCATCTGATGTATGGATACACTGGCCATAAACATCAACACTTTAAAGCTGGGAGAGGCGACTTAGCTCCTCAAAATCTCAATAAAAAAAATGGAGGTGATGCTTTGGAAATTTTTCAAAAAACAATAAATATTATTTTGAGGTGCAGCATATGTTCAACTCAAGTTTTATCCTCTAGATAACAATATGATGCAAATATTTTACAATTATTCAAATTATTCAACAACAAATATCCAACTACTGTTATTCCCTCCCATGTGACAAACACTTCAAAAAGAAGAAGGCAAAGATATAATGGGGGATCAGGAATTCATCTGGACACGCTCAAAGGATAGGGCTCGGATGAAATAGCAGTAACAAATTTCAAAATTAGAATTATACATTTCCTATTTGAAGCTAAAATAGTTATAACTCATGTTATGGCTTTGTGAGGTGACTTGTACTTCACTGCTAACAGGAATGTACAAAGAAAGAGGATATAATGCTTCGTTTTATATTATTGCATTGGATGCTATGTCAGTATTCAATGTTAAAATACCTCTGAGTTTTGGATAAAGAACTTTAAAATAAATCCTTATTATGAACAAAATAATGAGTTTTCCCAAGTTGCCTACCCAGGACATCCTAGATAAATTACAAGTGAGTGAATGGGTGGGTGGTTGAATGGGTGGATGAATGAGTGAGTGAGTGAGTGAGTGAGTGAGTGAGTGAGTGAGTGAGTGAGTGAGTGAGTGAGTGAGTGAGTAGGCGAGCGAGTGAGTGACTGAGTGACTGAGTGAGTGGAGTTTAAGGCCACTTTGAACAGTATTTGAGTTCTATCATGGTGTGTCTCAGACGTTTACCACTTTGGTGAAACCCACGAGCACAAGCAAATCTGTGGTAATATTAGGAAACCAATGTAGGAAGTAGTGGGAACACATTCAGTATTTTGATAATTTAACTGTTGTCAGACACTGCAGTTGTTTCATTCCGACTGAATGAGTTCGGACAAGGGAGCTGTTCAGTTGTCGCTGCATTACAACATGGAGTGGGCATGTTGTGTCTGTTTCAATACAGTGTTGTTGCATGATTTATCTGAACCACTCCTGTTAATAGCTGCCACACAACTCTTGATCAATACTGTAAGAGACAGTCATAAACTGTGCATTAACACTTTTAGCATCTAAAACGGCTGATCATATACATTACAGCCCTGAATGAAAGCTGAAACTAATCACAATCACTAGCTTCTGTACAATAGGCCCTGGTGTTTGGATTCATCGTATTTATCTAATCTTTTTTATTAATACCTACAGGTGATGTGGTAGCCTAATGGTTAAAGCTCTCGCTCCGGGTTTAAGACCCGGGTTTAATTTACCACATGGGTACAATGTATGAAGCCAATTT
This sequence comes from Haliotis cracherodii, assembly GCF_022045235.1. Lineage (NCBI taxonomy): Eukaryota > Metazoa > Mollusca > Gastropoda > Lepetellida > Haliotidae > Haliotis > Haliotis cracherodii. The sequence continues at coordinate 48,279,127 of NW_027266265.1, forward strand.
CTGGTGTCCCCTGCTGTGATATTGCTGGAATATTGCTAAAAGCGTAAAAACATACTCACTCCTTCATTTTGGGGTTGTTGTTTTTTTTGTTCAACGCTGCACTCAGCAATATTCCAGCTCTATGACGGCGGTCTGTAAATAATCAAGTCTGGACCAGACAATCCAGTGATTGACATCATGAGCATTGATCCACGCAATTGGGATCAATGACATGCATCAACCAAGTCAACGAGCCTGACCCTCCGATCCCGAAAGTCGCCTCTTACGACAAGCATAGTCTCCATTTAGGGCAAGCATGTGTTGCTGAAGACCTATTCTACCCCGGATCTTCACGGGTCTCACTCACTTAGTTTTAATACCTACAGAATCTTTTTTGTTTAAACTTTTACAAAAACTAAATCAATTCAAACCAAAATTTAAAATCAAACAATGACAAATAATTAGTTTTTAAAGAGCTATGCGAATTTACACAGTTTGCACACTAGATTTTAAGTTTATTCTCCATAAGTCAATTTGTAAAAGTGACAGTTGAAAGGTTGACAACCATATGCCATGAATGAGGACTCTTGGCGAAATTATGCTACAATGGGGAGCAATTCTATACCATCCCACCAGGCCTTGTCACCTGGTTAATGAGACATTGTGTCATCAAAGGTGGTGAAAGATCAAATAATAATAATTTGAATATGTCCAATAAGTCGGTGAATATGTCATGATTGTAAAACAGCAATCTCCCAGTAATACAGTCAGCATTCTCCACTAGTAGTCCAAGAAAGACCTCATTACCAATGTATTATATCATGGAACCATCTGCTTTTCAAAGGGAAATCCCTCCCCCTAATTTCCCCATTCCCTCTTGAGGGCTTGTGGTGCTGTATGCAGTGTCAGAAATGACTTTGCCCACACAGCAAGTAGGCTACACAACAACCTACCCCGGGGAAAATGTTACCTGGCTTGTCGTGGGGTAACCGTTACCCTAGGCAAGGATCAGTCCCAATATTTAATTGCATCAGTGGGGCTACACTTGGGAAGGGTCTAGAAAACATGAAATCTGAAATGCAAATGTGGTGTGACACTGATGAATGTACACATAGGCAGGTGGGCTTGCCAGTTATTGATATGAAATGTCATATTCACCCAACAACTGAATTGGGGATATGTGGCCATATAAATTAAATCTGTATTGGCTGAAAGAAAAAAAAGAAAAAAATAATTTAAAGGATTTATAGATTTGAGAAATGGGATTTTTTTCCTTGACATGAAAAATATGACAATGGCTGTCACTGACAGTTCAAAGGTGACAGTATAATGTCTTTTTCAATATACAATGAAAGTATTATTAGAGCAAGCAAATAGAGAGCTCTTGTATTGTATGCTGACTTGAGACCACATGTTACATAGGTGGTGAATAATTGACACATCTTGCCAGTGTGGTTGACTAGAAGAGATCATCACCTTGCCAGTGTGGTTGACTAGAAGATATCATCACCATGCCAGTGTGGTTGACTAGAAGAGATCATCACCATGCCAGTGTGGTTGACTAGAAGAGATCATCACCTTGCAGGTGTGGTTGACTAGCAGAGATCATCGCCATGTCAGTGGGGTTGGCTAATGAAGATCATCGCCATGCCAGTGGGGTTGGCTAATGAAGATCATCGCCATGCCAGTGGGGTTGGCTAATGAAGATCATCGCCATGCCAGTGGGGTTGGCTAATGAAGATCATCGCCATGCCAGTGGGGTTGGCTAATGAAGATCATCGCCATGCCAGTGGGGTTGGCTAATGAAGATCATCGCCATGCCAGTGGGGTTGGCTAATGAAGATCATCGCCATGCCAGTGGGGTTGGCTAATAAAGATCATCACCATGCCAGTGGGCCATAGATCACCTCATATATGTTGCCGTTTCATTTTGTCCCAAGCATATATGTTGCTGGTTCATTTTGTCACAAGCATATATGTTGCTGGTTCATTTAGTCCCAAGCATATATGTTGCTGGTTAATTTTGTCACAAGCATATATGTTGCTGGTTCATTTTGTCCCAAGCATATATGTTGCCGTTTCATTTTGTCACAGGCATATATGTTGCCGTTTTATTTTGTCACAAGCATATATGTTGCTGGTTCATTCAGTCACAAGCATATATGTTGCCGTTTCATTTTGTCCCAAGCATATATGTTGCCGCTTCATTTTGTCCCAAGCATATATGTTGCCGCTTCATTTTGTCACAAGCATATATGTTGCCATTTCATTTTGTCACAAGCATATATGTTGCCGTTTCATTTTGTCCCAAGCATATATGTTGCTGGTTCATTTAGTCCCAAGCATATATGTTGCCGATTCATTCAGTCACAAGCATATATGTTGCCGTTTCATTTTGTCACAAGCATATATGTTGCTGGTTCATTTAGTCCCAAGCATATATGTTGCCGATTCATTCAGTCACAAGCATATATGTTGCCGCTTCATTTTGTCACAAGCATATATGTTGCCGTTTCATTTTGTCCCAAGCATATATGTTGCTGGTTCATTTAGTCCCAAGCATATATGTTGCCGATTCATTCAGTCGCAAGCATATATGTTGTCGATTCATTCAGTCGCAAGCATATATGTTGTTGATTCATTTAGTCGCAAGCATATATGTTGCCGATTCATTCAGTCGCAAGCATATATGTTGTCGATTCATTCAGTCACAAGCATATATGTTGTCTATTCATTCAGTCGCAAGCATATATGTTGCTGTGGAGCAATTCAAAACCAGAACCCCCAAAGGGCCTACCACAGTGTATAATCCACAGCCCTCAGCAGTGGGGGATTTCTCTGGTTCGATATATTTCCCATATGAATCCATCAAAGATCACAAGCTGTTGTTTTAAATATTTTCAGCTCAACATCAATCTCCAAGCATGAGCAATACAAACTCTGGCAAATACAAAGGTAGACTTAATCACCTGGAAAATTAATTCCTTTCAAGTATTAAATTTAAAACTGCAAAAGGCTTTTTCAAGAATTAATTCGAAATGAATTTTCATATAAAACAAGAAAATGAATTGAATTCAAAGAAATTCCAAAATAACGATTATCTTTAAACAAGATAATTCAAGATAAAAGGCATAGATTAATATTTTGCATAGCCAAAGAATATTCTTAACATTATTGCAGTGACAATCAAACACAACAGACGAGCCTCCTGTCTGTGATTCTGGTCCTGAAGGAGACTTCTCTTGACAACAGGTGATGTGATTCCTGATTGTCCTCAGATCAATAAATACATCATACACATCCCCTGCATCATCGCAGCCAACAAACAACAGGTGAAAATAAAGAAAAAAACATAAAGACCAAAATAAATGAAATTATTCTTTAAGAAAAATAACATTCTCTCCCTGAAAAAAGTTGCAGTAACCTGAACGTGTCTGTCCAAACAACAATGGTTGGTGCTATTTACAGGCGAAGAAGACAATGGTGCCCCTCGCTGCCCGCACATCAAAGCATGCACCTGTCAGGCCGGCTCTACTCTATTGTCCTCCACCTTTGATGGCCATTAGAACAAATTACAATCGAGGACTTGATATTCAAATCTTTCATCAGTTCTCTTTATCAACAACTAACGATTTTGGTGAAAAGAAATGGCAGGTTGAATGGGCCACGACATGCAGGAGCAATGGAGTGGCCGTTCTCTCGGTTGCCACCTGTTTTCAGCCAGTTCTTCATCTATACTGACATCGGCTTCATAATTAATAATTTAAACTTTCGGCAATTTGGAGTAAATATCAATTTTAGATTACATCATATCGGTTTGTGAAGAATGAATATTGATGAGATGGTACTTTTGATAGGGAATGTTATATAATGATATAGCAAATGTCTAACCATTAAAAGAACTGTGCAAAAACAATTGGCAAGCAGTCTTTTTTTCCTTTTTTCCAGTAAAAAATATATTACCCAAATGGATTTTCTTTTCTTTACCGACAGCCAGGGAATATTTAATAACATTTTTACATCTAAGACTGCTCTGATTGTAGAGCTGCAAATTTAATTCTGGCAGAAAATATGTGTTGATTTGTAAAGGCATATGTAGAGATAAGAACCATGTGGTGTTTGATAGAACTCTCCTACTCTAGAGTTACTTTTATGACAAAGTGAAAACAGCCTGATACACACAAGAATAGCAGCCGCTGTGGTGATTAGTCTGAAATATTTATGACTTCAAGTGGTGATCACAGTCATGTTTTACAAATGGCCTGATTGAATGGCATGAATCACTCCACACACTGGTGAGATGGGCCAGTGCTTGGTTGCTCATTGTATAGGGGTCTGGGTTTGATTCCCAATTGAAACAGTTTGTGAAACTCTTGATACCGTCCTCCGCCTTGTATGATGGCAATAAAAAAGTGCTTTGATAACACTTGGTGTAACAGTGCAGAGATAAAAAACAGTAAACTGTGTTTATAACAAACTTAGGGATATAACTAACTTATTTATATATGTATATAAGCTCATAAAGAACTGCGGTTATAACAGCTCCCTTTGAACTCATTATAACCATAGTTTACTCTACTATTGAAAAGAAATAATACCGGCACTACAGTTGAGTACCAATAGTGTTTAAATAGTATGTTTGTGTGCTACAATAGTGAGTGAGTGATTGTGTGAGTATGGTTTTACGCCACTTTTAGCAATATTCCAGCAATATCATGGCGGGGGACACCCGAAATAGGCTTAACACATTATACCCATGTAGGGAATCGAACCCGGGTTTTCGGCGTGACGAGCGAATGGTTTAACCACTAGGCTACCCAAGCGTCCCAGTGAATCATGATATCCCTATGTCTCAAGATGTCTTGATGAGCGAACGCTTTAACCACTAGGCATGCTACAATAGTGCAACATTAGTGCTAGAATAGAGCAAAAACAATGTAACAATAGTGCTACTTAAGTGCAACAATAGTGCAATAACAATGTAACAATAGTGCTACTTAAGTGCAACAATAGTGCAATAACAATGTCCAACAGTGTTACTTCAGTGCAACAATAGTGCTGTTAGTGCCACAGTAGTGCAACATAAGTGCAACTTTAGTGCAACAATAATGCAACAAAAGTGTCTGATCGTTCTTACTGGGCAGAATTTCTGCAAGATTCTGTATCACCATTAAAGTCAAAGTTATCAGCAACTTTTCATTTCTCACCAGGAACATAACTTAACCCAACAGTATCCATTAATACGAGTCCTTGTTTCGTGAGACAGTTTCTCACTCCAGTGACAACCCATGTGTAGCAGTCTGAGAAGTACATACTGCATACCATAAAAACATTCATGACATCCATGAACATCTGGCGAATTATCTCCAAATTCCACACAGAACTTGTTTCAATGTACATGATGAATGATTATGCTGGCAATGATATACTGCATGGAGCATTATCTCTTCATGGCATATTAAACGCAGTAAATTATACCAAGCGTATTGATGGTTCTGCAGTAAAAGCGATGATGGAGAATTCTAACAGTAATGTTACTGGCATAACAAAAGATATGATTAAACACATTCATATTCGTATATTCCCCATATTCAAACAGAAGAGAAACTAAACTCTACACTAAACTATCTCTGGCTGTTATTCTCATAAATCTCTCTCAGCCAAGAGAATGAATACAGCTCCATAACAAAGGGTGGAGTGAGGCTGATCGCAGATATCAATTTTATGTAAATTGTCAAGTGTGTGAACAATTAGCTGTATTTATGAGCTCAGGTTTATATTATTCACCAACACCTGTTTTCACAATTTTGACATTTTGCTCTGTTATCACAGATTTGGTATTTCCCCTGCCATGCTCTTTAAACTGGAACCCTGTATTTGTAACAGAGACCTTTTCCTGAACACGACTCAAAGTGGTCAACAGGATTATTTTTTAAAACATTTGCGACAATATTTGTGAACATGTGTGACACATAAAAATCCAAATATTCATTTCAACGAACGGTATCAGGTTTTCAGACCAAGTAGATGATTTGAATAATTTTTTGGCCTCATAAAATATTTTTTATGGCACGTGAATGCATCTTACTGCAATGGTCCAGACTGTATCTAACACTATGAATAAACATGAAGTGTTTGCAGAATGTAGCGAGTCTTTCTTCTTGGCTGTGAGCGTTAAATCTGCCAGGAAGGTAACTTTATAACCAATACAAAAAATCAAACGCTAAAATTACCCAAAAGTGGTTTCTACAAAAAAAGAGGCAGTTCTAAAAATAAAAAAGTTGGCAAATATAACTCTATAGTTATCTATATGTTGTGACCTTACACTATGTTGCAGAAGAGGACACTGATTAAGATTCCACTGATTGATGCTTACGATTGAAGTCCCATCATTTTATCATTATTATTCATATAAGTAATGTTGTTATTTCCATAACTGAATTTTGCCTATCTCAGTGTAATTGAATACTGATTTAATCCCATATACAAACAAACAAAAATGAGAAGTTTAATTAGTTTACAAGACGAGACGGATGTAGTTTTCTGATACTGGAAGAAGAAACGTCCAATTTTGGAGCAGGAGGATGTAGCAGAAAGCAGAGCGCTGTATCACATTTCCTAAAACTAAATTCATCCACTTTTGCAAGTCTGTTACATTCCTAAATCAAATTATATATTACTTTGATCAAATCCTGCTTAATCAACTTTTGATCAAAACTGACATTAATGTTGTATTCTAAGTGTGGACTAAATAAAGAGCTTTGACTTTTGCTAGATCACTACAGGAATGGCGTATGTAGTAGTCAGAGTACCACATTATTGGGGGTCAGTAGTTCTAACGCCATGAACCAAAATATGTGTCTTTGATATTTCAGCCCATCCCAAAATTTGCACATAGTAAGGCCATTTGTTTTTCAACTCATTCCTTTCTTTAGCCCCTGGGTTTTAATCAAGAAATCGATTTTGATTGATCCACCCCCAGCGGATGGTTCAAAACATGTGGAATGTGACAGACTATTAGCGCTGTGGGAAGATTCCATATTTATAAGACACATTGGTCTCCTCAGTTGGTGTTCAAGCGAGGCAAAAGTGTTTTATTCGACTTTTGAATTTGAAAAGCATTGATTTGTAAAAAGTGAATAAAATGAACTCTTTCGTCAGGATTCCATATTTTCCATATTTAAGCGATTTTTATAAAGCTAGTTTTCTGCAATTTGCAGAATGTCATCAAAAGCCTTTTTTTCTAAAGAAGATGACCCGTGAAAATACGGGGTAGAATAGGTCTTCAGCAACCCATGCTTGTCTGAAGAGGTGACTATGCTTGTTGTAACAGGTAACTAACGGGATCGGGTGGTCAGGCTCGCTGACTTGGTTGATGCATGTCATTGTATCCCAATTGCGTGGATTGATTCTTAGGATATCAATGAGTGGATTGTCCAGTGCATATGATAAAATTGTGGAATCCCAAGCTGGTTTTCGGAAAGAATATAGTACAATAGACAACATTTATATTTTACAAGCAGTCATTCAGCGTTATTTAGCAAAAAAGCATGGCAAAATTTATGCATTATTTGTAGATTTTAAAAAGGCTTTTGACCTTGTTGATCGGTCTAAATTGTGGTCTATATTAATGCAGCAGGGTGTATCCACCAAGTTTTTACTTTCTTTAAAGTCTATATATAAGTGTGTTAAGGCTAGTGTAAGGTCAAATAATATTTTCTCTGAAGAATTTCATTGTCCTCTTGGCTTAAGGCAGGGATGCGTCTTAAGTCCATTATTATTTTCTATGCTTATAAATGAGTTGGCAATGGATATAGAATTATCTTGTTCAACAGGCATACAGCTTCATCCTGAACTTATTCAACTATTTTTGTTATTATTTGCAGATGATGTTGTTTTGCTTTCTGACACTGTTTATGGTCTCCAGAAACGTATTGATACGTTAAAATATTTTTGTGATACCTACCATTTGTGTGTTAATCTGGAAAAAACTAAAGTCATTGTTTTTAAAAAAGGTGGTGTTTTATCAAAGTATGAGAAATGGAACTTTGATGGTTCCAGTCTTGAGTGTGTAACCTCGTACAAATATTTAGGTTTATCTTTTACAAGAACTTTATCATGGGGTAAACATGTTAAGGTTGCAGCACTACAAGCTAAGAAAGTACTATGTGGCATACTGAAATCTCTGTCCAACTTTAAGCCCATACCCTTTGATTTATTTTTTAAAATATTTGATACCAAAATTAGCCCAATTTTGCTATATGGAGCAGAAATATGGGGTCTGAGTCCTGAAATTTGTAATGATATTGAAAGTATCCACATGATGGCTTGTAAGCGCTTTTTAGGTGTTAAGGTCTCCACCTCAAATCACGTTATAAGAGGTGAATGTGGCCGATATCCTCTATACATTTATGCTTATAAAAGAGTTGTTAAATATTGGTGCAAAATTTTGAAAATGCCAGAATCTAGATACGTAAAGAAATGCTATAATATGCAACTGCAAGCTGTAAGTAATGGTAAAGTAAACTGGGTTTCCAAAATTAGACACATAATTGTGTCAGCAGGATTTGGTTTTATATGGGATCAACAGTGTGTTGCAAATATACCTCTGTTCATAAAGGATTTTTTTGTGAGGCTAAAATTATCGTACCAACAAGACTGGCATTCAGCTATACATGAAAGTTCGAAATCATATTATTATTCTTTGTATAAGCAAACATTTGGTGTTGAAATGTATATTACAAGGCTATCATGTGATAAATTTAGAAGTATTATGGCACGTTTCAGATGTAGTTCTCATCATCTAAGAATTGAATCAGGTAGACATAACAAGGAACCTAGAGAAGAAAGAGTTTGTACTGTCTGTAAACATGGTTATATCGAAGATGAGTATCACTTTATTTTAATTTGTGATTGTTATCAAGCTTTGAGGTCAGAATATATATCCTTGCATTATTATGAGTTCCCGACAAGACATAAGTACAATATTTTAATGTCATCTACCAACCCATTTACTGTTAAGAAACTAGCCATGTATATTCTGAAAGCTATGAATCTAAGGCAAAGTCTGTTGGGATCTCCAACTCCCATTAACACACTGTAACCATTGTATCATGGGCCTATGGCCTACAATACATCCGAATAAAGTGAATAATGAGTGGGAGTGGATTGTCTGGTCCAGAGTCGAATATTTACAGACCGCCATCAAATAGCTGGAATATTGAGTGCTGCATTAAACAACAACAAAACAAACAAATCTAATGAAGATTATATCTGGTTTATCTACAGTGAAGAGCAAAGATACTAAGGTAACACTAGACTGAGCAATTATCAGTCCGATTACAAACTTCATAAATGTTAACGTTTGAAACAGGATACAGAATCGAAACCTTAATCAATACCTGTGTAGTCGTGTCTTGTCATGTAGGTTCAGGTGCAAATCTGCGATGCACAGGTACACCAGTGAGTGAGTGAGTGAGTTGGGTTTAACGCCGCTTTTAACATTAATCCAGTCATATCACGGCGTGTCAGCTTAATGTGGGAGGAAAGCCCGAAGTGATGCAGGTCTCAGACGTTTACCACTTCGGTGAAACCCACGAGCATGGGTATGGTGCTGACAAACCTAGAAACATAATCGGGCCGAACCGGGATTCGAACCCACAATCATAGGTTTCTAGCGTGCCCAAGGGACGCAACTCTGCACAGCGAATCGCGGCGCCTTAGACAACTGGGCAAACCCGTGCCCCCCCCGGTACACCAGCGAATCATGATGGGTGACTCAGTGAGTATGGTTTAAAGCCTCTTTTAGCTATATTCCAGCAATATCATGGCGGGGGACACCAGAAATGGGCTTCACATATTGTACCCATGTCGAGATTCAAACCCAGGTCTTCGGCATGATGAGCGATCGCTTTAACCACTAGGCTACCCGACTGCACCAGTGAATCATGATATCCCTATGTCTCAAGAATCACATTCCAATTATTGGAAACTTTTTTTCTGGACAGATGACAAGCATTGTTAAAGTGAACAATGACAGCAACATGCTTGAAGGATATAATGTTCATTAATCAAGGGTTATTATATGGTTGGTTGGTTGGTTGGTTGGTTTGTTGTTTAACGCCGCACTCAGCAATATTCCAGCTATATGACGGCGGTCTGTAAATAATCGAGTCTGGACCAGACAATACAGTGATTGATATCATGAGCATCGATCCACGCAATTGGGATCTATGACATGTATCTACCAAGTCAGCGAGCCTGACCACCCGATCCCGTTAGTCGCCTTTTATGACAAGCATAGTGGCCTTTTACGGCAAGCATGGGTTGCTGAAGACCTATTCTACCCCGGAATCTTCACGGTTATTATATGGGGCCATATAAACAAATACTTGAAAATATTTTCGACCTTTGATATCAGATTTGAAAAAAAGTAATCACCATCCGCTGCCATGAGTACATAACTCTGTAAAACATTAATTCAAGACACTAGTTTTCAAACTCATTTGATATCGTGACCAGTAACATCTGTGTGTAAAATTTCATTTCTCAAACAGGGCGGTCGGGTAGCCTAGTGGTTAAAGCGTTCGCTCGTCACGCCGAAGACCTGGGTTCGATTCCCGACATGGGTACAATGTGTGAAGCCCATTTCTGGTGTCCCCCGCCGTGATATTGCTGGAATATTGCTAAAAGCGGCATAAAAACCATACTCACTCACTCACTCACTCATTTCTCTAACAGCAAGGTCAGAGTGAGTGAGTGAATACTGCTAAACACCGCATCAGCAATTTTTCAGCTATTCGCGGCAAGAAATGTCTTTTGTGTAATCATTTACATCAAGGTCAGAAGCAAAACTGTTTTGAACCAGGTCAGAAAAATAAGACTACATTTTTACCTGTAAATAGAAGTTTTATGATCCAGATCAATCTAGTCACGCTAATTTACCCTCGTAAACTTGAGACAACATGTCTCCAATCTCAGAAGGCATCAATGACCAAATCTTGACTCAGAACGGAAATGGGCAATCGAACATTCAAGCTTCATCTCTCTTGAAACATCTAATCATAAAAACAATGAATCAAACGACATACCAAACAAATTTTTAGACAACACAAACTCCTCTTTACATTTGTAAACAAAGCTGCAAACAAATAGCAGTTCAAATGTACTTACGCTCACACTTCTGGTGTTAAAGTTGTCTCCCCCTTGATGACCTTGCCCAGGATCATTTGACATTGCCATTGTGAAGGCAAGGGGGTTGGTGTTGTAGCTCTGGAAGATACAAGACAGATTGTTAAAGAAAGATATCATTAGTAATCATTCTATCAAATAAAGCAATTCATAACCCTGACATAATGTCACCCATGCGGCCAATAGAATGACTTGGACACAAGGCCAATAGAATGACTTGGACACAAGGCCAATAGAATGACTTGGACACGAGGCCAATAGAATGACTTGGACATGCCCCTTTGTAATGTATAAATATCTAGGCCACATCCAAGTCTTCCAAAAGGTTCTTTATTAAGGTATACCTATTTCAGATAGTTTTATCTAATGCTTCCGAATACTTCTCCGGAATAAGATATACCTTTAACTGAATTGTTTGAGCATCATTTCTTAGGAGCTTAAGGATGACAAAGTAGACATAATTTATGGATAACAACTTCTTTAATGTACTAATAATACATTCATGAGGTTGTGATGCTAAATTGTGTCTACTTTGCCTATAACTAAGGTTTTGCTGCATTACCGGTACACGTATACGTATTGCGATACGTTTGTAAGCGTAGAAATATATTGGGCAAATATAAATAAATATATTTATTTGTTCCTAATTGATATGGAGATGGAAAATAGTATCTTTCTGATACATCTTGCCTCTGACGATCTTTTTATCAATTAGCGTGTACACATCGCGACTATCAAGCTCCTCACAACGATAGCCTGTTCGTGTAGCTCTCTATACAGAGAGTATAACGAAGGTGTCACTCGCTGGGAAAGAGTTTGCTACCATGTGACCGTATTATCTCCCTTGATCGTTGGGATACAAAATGGCAGATGATTTCGACATCTACCCAAATAAGGGACACTGACTGATGATATCTGAAACCAATATAGGGTATAACTCTGATTAACTCATGAAAATGTAAATTGGCAATATATTTCAATACGTATCACAATATAGATTAAAGTATGGCAATATATTGCAACAGAAAATCCAGGTCAATACACAGCCCAAACTGTAACTGGAAAGAAATATTTTGGGGAAGGGAGAGCAGTAATTAAATGGAAATGGGTGATGAGTATATTTTCACTACAGTACACATTTCTTTACACATGCATATGATACAGTCACAATTGAAAAGCGTTGGTCGAGATTTCTTATGATTATGGGAAAGGTATTGTCGCTTGTATTTCAATGTGTAGCAGGGCATGGAGTCATCCCACAGATGACGTCCTTACTTTGACAGGGATAATTTATTTGATCAAGTGGACAAGGCGTCTGACCTCAGGTCAGAAGGTATGTGGGTCAAATATCATAATGGGACTCGGTACTGTTTGGCTGCAACAAGGGCAAAAGAATTCTGAGCACCATACTTTCTGAATGAAAGCACCAAGGCCACAATAAAGTATTAGATTTTCATCCAAATGTATTAAATATGTGAAGAGTGAGTGAGTATGGTTTTACGCCACTTTTTGCAACATTCCAGCAATATCACAGCAGTGGACACCAGAAATGGGCTTCAAAAATTGTATTCATGTCGGGAATCGAACCCTTCAGTGTGACAACCGATCGCTTTAACCACTAGACTACCAGGCCGCCCCAAATAGGTGAAGAAGCCGTGGTCATCTTTGGTTTTTTTTTCGTATTTGTTAAACACACTTTTCAAGCCATCTCTGTACACTAACTGTCAATGGATGTGATTTACAAATGCATGAATGGTTGGTAGGCCAGGTATCAGGTGTATTTATCACCTAAAGCAAGATTGAATTGGTGAGTGAGTTAGTTGGGTTTTAACAACACCCTGAACAGTATTCCAGTTATATCACAGCATGTCGGCTTAATGTGGGAGGAGAACCTGATGTGATGCAGGTCTCAGACATTTTACCACTTCGGTGAAACCCACAAGCACTGGTATGGTGCTGACAAACCTAGGAACATAATCGGGACAAGTGAGTGAGTTTGGATTTACGCCACTTTTAGCAATATTCCAGCAATAACACGGTGGAGGACACCAGGAATGGGCTTCACACATTGAGCCCATGTTGGGAATCGAACCCGGCTCTTCAACGTGACGAGCGAACGCTTTAACCACTAGGCTACCCGACCGCCCCTAATCGGGACGAACCGGGAGTCAAACCTACAATCATAGGTTTCTGGCGTTCCAAAGGGACGCAACTCTGCACTGCAAATTGTGGCATGTGAGCCCCCAACTCTAGCAAGAAGGCAACACACATAGCAATTTTCCTTTTCAGCTGAAATGTGTTTTCAATGGAGCGTGGTCCATAATTTGGGGGTGTTTATAGGGGGTTCATCAGAATTTAACAAATTTGTGTTCACTATAATTCTCGGAAATTAGCGGATACGCAGAAGATCCTCATCCCTGTAAATGGAGACTGGACACCACTTTCAACAGTATTTCAAACACATCTTGGTGTGTCAGATTAAGGGGGGAGAAAGCCAAAGAAATGAGGAGTGTAGGTGTTAACCCCCTTGTGAAACCCATTAGCAAATTGCAGGTGGCATACCAAGGATAAGAATGGCATTCAATCAGGGATCCAGCTAGCAACAATAGAATCCTGGAATGGTGAACTGTACCATTTCAAACACACACCCCTACATTGTCTATTACAAATATTTAATACGTACATCCAGCCAGCCTTTATTTGAAATCTGTGCTCTCAGCATATTCTCAAAGTTCACTTCTTGGCCTCAAATCAGGACATCAATGAAGAGGACGGAAGTCAACTGCTTCATCATAAAGTATTAATCTCACATATTTGACAGTGATCAGAGTGTAAAGATTAATCAAACCATGTGCATCACATTTGTCCATGGTTGGATTAGATGGACAAGAACATTGGTTCGTAACATTCATGCTACATTATAGTACTGATACTATTGATAAACGTCAAGAAGCAAATGAACAAAATAATGTCCATTAAAATTTCCGTTTGTGTTGAAAAAAACCCATATCAGTCGTTTATCTGTCTCAATGATGCCAGGTGTTGCAAAAAGGCTCAGTATGTCCTGCTCTACCTGTAGCACCCTCAACACACTCAATTTGCAAAAAATGTATGTGTTTGTTGCCTAACAGTCTTATGACTGTGGAATGTTAGTAAAAGTGACAAAACACACACCTAATTCGTAAGAAATCTCTGCTAAAAGCCTGATCCTTAATATTTGAGTCAATCCAGTGATCCGTATCATGAGCAATGAAATTGAACATTGCATGTTCGGTTCAAAATTCAATTTAACGTGGTTAAGTCTACTGGTAACCTAGCTCTACATTGAAAACACAGCATGTATACCTCCTAATTGAATATTGGGAGGGTTTTGTTGCTTATTTATTGAAATTTGCTGACTGGTGTGCAACGTCTCCTGTAACCCACAGCACCATGTGCCGCATGTGGTGTGCGACGCCTCCACTCCTCCATATTAACCACACAATCACGGCAGACAGGCAGTGAATCTGGTTAAGGAAATAACCCAATTCCAGAATATGATAGAAGATGGACACAGTCACCATTAAGTCAAAACTAAACCAATTAACTGACAAATGAATGCAAAATATCTAATGAAATGCGAGACCCAAATTGTTTGACCTCATCCTAAGACAGTCGATCCCTACATCATCTACAGTGCAGGAAATAAGCTGACCACTTCACTAGCAGTGTAGGCATGCACGGACACATCATGGCAGCTGATCTGGAATACAACTGATACTTGAGCTTTCAAGCAAATTATTAATAAAGTCCAACAAGACATGAAAATGATCTCCAAACAAAAGTGAGTGAGTGAGCGAGAGAGTAGGTGAATGAGTGAGTGTGTGAGTGAGTGAGTAGGTGAGTGAGTGAGCAAGTAGGTGAGTGTGTAAGCAAGTAGGTGAGTGAGTGAGTGAGTGAGTAAGCAAGTGAGTGAGTGAGTGAGTGAGTGAGTGAGTGAGTGAGCAAGTAGGTGAGTGAGTGAGTGAGTGAGTGAGTGAGTGAGTGAGTGTGTGAGTGAGTGAGTAGGTGAGTGAGTGAGCAAGTAGGTGAGTGTGTAAGCAAGTAGGTGAGTGAGTGAGTGAGTGAGTAAGCAAGTGAGTGAGTGAGTGAGTGAGTGAGTGAGTGAGTGAGTGAGCAAGTAGGTGAGTGAGTGAGCAAGTAGGTGAGTGAGTGAGTGAGTGAGTGAGTGAGTGAGTGAGTGAGTGAGTGTTTCAGTTATATCCCGGCATGCCAGCTTAATGTTGGAGGAAATACTGAAATGATGTAGGTCTCAGACATTTACCACTTCGGTGAAACCCACGAGCAAAGGTATGGTGCTGACAAACCTAGAAACATAATCAGGGCAAACTGGGATTCAAACCATAATCACAGGTTTTGGCGTGCACATCAAATTGCTGCACCTTAAATGACTGGGCCACCTATGTCCCCCTTCCAAATCAGACTACACATAGGTTACTTTTAGGGATGTCCATAATCTCCAGTAATTTTTTATTAAAAAGAGGGTTAGTGTGCATTCTGTTGCTCTAGGTGCACTACCCAACTGCCACACCACATTAGCACTACTATAGCTACGAACAATATTTAACCTTTATAAATATTGTAACAACCTATGGACAAAACTTTCATCTTTAAGAAAACGTCATAATTTATTTATGTTAGTGTGCAATTGTTTAAGAAAATAGATAACATATGCATTTAACAAAACATTACGGTAATACTGTCATAACCTTTTGACGTAAACAATTCATGACCTGTCGTAAAATTGGACTTCATTTACTTTCTGTTTGGTATATATTATGATATATACTTGATGATTTGACTTTTACGATGTTTCAAACCCGTGAAGATTCCGGGGTAGAATAGGTCTTCAGCAACCCATGCTTGCCGTAAAAGGTGACTATGCTTGTTGTAAAAGGGGACTAACGGGATAGGGTGGTCAGGCTCGCTGACTTGGTTGATGCATATCATTGATCCCAATTGCGTAGATCGATGCTCATGATATTAATCACTTGATTGTCTCGTCCAGACTAGATTATTTACAGACCACCGTCATATAGCTGGAATATTGCTGAGTGCGGCGTTAAACAACCAGCCAATGATGTTTCTTGTCTTCATCACTCCTCATTGGCAATATATCAAATTAAAAAAGGTCCAAAAATGCCCGATACACAACGGTTCGAGTTGCCCACAAAACACAAAATCCTATCAGCAGACATCCTTAAGTTTGAAATGAAGGAGTTAGAAAACATTGGTTTATGTGGCAGTCACCAATATACCAGGCATTCCAGCTGCCTTGTAAACTGTCAAGAACCAGACAAACCAGTGACTGAAAGTATTAGCACTGACCAAGAGTCAGACCACTCAGTCAAATGAAGTCACCTCTGGCAAGACCAGTGAAGATCCGGGGTAGAGTAGGTCTTCAGCAACCCATGCTTGCCATATAAATAGGCGACTACGCTTGTCGTAAGAGGCGAATAACAGGATCGGGTGGTCAGGCTCGCTGACTTGGTTGATACATGTCATCGTATCCAAATTGTGTGGATCAATGCTCATGATGTCAATCACTGGATTTCTGGTCCAGACTCGATTGCCGTCATACATCTGGAATATTGCTGAGTGCGGCGTTAAACAACAAACAAACAAACAGACAAACAAACAATGCTCTCACAACAAGCAGATGGTACTGTGGTACTAACCCAACCCCAGAATCCCCACAGCTTTGTCTAGAATCACCTAACAGGAACTAATTTTCAAAAAGTGAAAAGTATTGTTTGTTTTTCTGCTGTTAAAGGCTGCACTCAGTAATATTCCAGCTATACGATAGCAGTCTGTAAATAATCGAATGGACCAGACAATTCAGTGATTGATACGTGTATAATGATCATCGATCCATGCAATTGGGACACAATGACATGCATCAACCAAGACTCACAACCTGGTTAGTCGCCTCTTATGACAAGCATAACACACCAATTCTAACCCAGATCTTCACGGGAAAAAGTGAAAAGCACTACATATACAATGTTCTGTAGCAACAATGTGATTTTGAGTCATTTTTCAGGAAAAATGTATTTCATCTGTTTCCGATTTTCTAAGTGAAATCTAATGTAAATGTTACTCAAGGACAATAGACACAAACTCGGCCTCTCAACCATGATAATGTAAAGATAGTCTAAAGAAGAATTAAACCCCAATCTCTATTGTACGATGAAGTGATCTGCATGAAGAGGATAAGGATGACCGAGGAGCTATTTGGAGCATATATAGCAATCATGGTACTTAATACAGGTTATCAAATTGCATGTCACAAGATCTGGCCACACAGTCAACCAAACTAAAACATAACACAATGCCGTAGTGTTTCCCAACACGAGGAAATCGTAACCTTCATGTCTAGGGTGGTCGTTATGGGCTGAGTGAGATACCCCTAAGTAGATCTGGCTCAAAGATCCCTAATCCCGGCGCAACCCAATTAGCCCAGGTAACCTAGCAACCTTAGTTCGACCATCATCACAAGTTCTTCATCATAATCAATATCTTTTTTTTAATTTCAGGGCTGGAACATAAGCCACAATAACAATACTACAATTTGTGTAATTAACTGGTCCCCGAGCTCACAGAAATATGATAACAAACCATTTGATACAGCTATTGATTTCCTTCTTGCAACAAGCTTCCGGCACGAGTTCAAAAAGGCAATTTGGAGATGGCATCATTCTTTGATTTAATGGATCCCAATAATACTTGAAGGCTTTCTCCCAAGTTTAGCCTGTATTTACACGATATGGACTGTACTGATTATTTGTTTGGGGATGGGGAGAGCTATTACATTCCATTACTAGAACACTCCCGATCTTTTGCCATATTGAAAATACAAATCTTGTAAAAGTCATATGAGAATTATCAGCATTTGCTTATCAAGTTCTTTTGGTCTGAAATGATTTTAGTCTTCTCTTCGGATAAAAACGTCTACTTTTGGCTTGATTTGATTATATTTTCTCAGAAAGTGCTTCTGTGGAGAAACATTATGGGGGAAAAACAATATTGAAGATTAAAGGCACCAACACGGGATCCTATGTATACATACATCATTTGATATTTTTTACATTTCCAGATAAGGGCACATCATAATGAAAATATCAAGTATAACCTGAATAAACAGATTATTTAATATTGTTGATATGTTCGCTGCAGGACTTCCTTTGTTTGTTTGTTGCATAATACCACTCCGCAAATTTCAGCTATATGACGGCAGTCTGTAAATAATCGAGTTGGGTCCAGACAATCCAGTGATTGACATCATGAGCATCGATTTACGTAACACGAGACACATATCAAGCAATTCAGACAGTCTGACCACCCAATCCTCTCAGTCATGTCTTAAAACAAACATGGGTTGCTGAAGACCAATTTTAACTTGGATTTTCACAGGTGACTGACTACCTTTGAAGAGCCATGATATAACAAGTGTTACTCATTTTGAGCAACAGGTCCTAATGATGGAAGAAAATATTAATATTTCTATTCAAATACATAATTAATCACGTTTTTTAAAAGGAAACTATCAACGATTTACACATGACTCGAGATCCGCCCCGGTCACAGATCAGAAATCTGAAATCAGAACAGACTGGTCTATTGCAAGACTTTAAGGGCGCAATATATTTGTTTTGCATAATTATATAGATTACACTACTGCAACAGTGACAAATAGGTGCATGACAGTATATATATATGAGAAAGTATCCTAAAATGTGAAAAACTATTTCCATTTTTGTAGTTATCCTTTGTTCACATTGGCTGTAGGGCTCCACGTGCTGTCATCGAAACCCTTCAGCCACTTTGATTGATATATAAGTGGCTGAAGGGTTTCGATGACAGCACGTCGAGCCGTACAGCCAATGTAAACAAAGGAAAACTACAAAAATGGAAATAGTTTTTCACATTTTAGGATACTTTCTGAATGAAAGTTATCCGTTCTATGACAATAGGTTTATCTAGATGTGTAGATTTGTCAAAATGAAACAGTTGGAAAACATTTGCAATATCTTGAAAGGACTGTGCTCCATGGCCTGTGGCAGTGGTACTATACTGGATAGGAGTAGGAGAGTGAGTGTTTGGCTAGTAATTATATGAGAACTTGACAAGAACAAAGACACCATCATACACGTGGTGACGGTCATAAGTGATAGATCAACATGTGCAAACACACTTGACATGGTACTTGATGAGAGGCACAACATCTTATAAGCCCTAAATTACACTGTTTATTAGGAACCCAGCGATAGAAAATGGCACTACTGGTAGTTCTATGGTCCTTTCCAAACTGTCCAATAGTTAAAGCATCATAAAGACCAGTAGAAATTTGCCATTTTTAAAGATTATTTATTTATTTATTTATTTATTTATTTATTTATTTATTTATTTATTTACAGCAACTGTGTGTATATTAACACTACCTGACCACAGCAACTGTGTGTATATTAATGTTATTACCTGACCACAGCAACTGTGTGTATATTAATGTTATTACCTAACCACAGCAACTGTGTGTATATTAATCTTATTACCTGACCACAGCAACTGTGTGTATATTAATGTTATTACCTAACCACAGCAACTGTTGTGTACATTAATGTTATTAATTGTTGCGTATATTAGTGCTATTGCATGTCCACAGCAACTGATGTTTACAGTATGTTACTGCATGACCACAGCAGCTGTCGTGAACTATATTTTTATTGCATGATTTGTTAGTTTGTTGTTTAACGCCACACTCAACAATAATCCAGCTATATGATGGCAGTCTGTAAATAATCGAGTCTGAACAACACAATTCAGTGATTAATATCATGAGAATCGAAACACGCAATTGGAATCGATGACATACATCAACCAAGTCAGCGAGCCTGACCACCCGATCCCGTTAGTCGCCTCTTACGACAAGCATAGTCGCCTTTTACAGCAAGCATGGGTTGTTGAAGACCTATTCTACCCCAGATCTTCACAGGTCTTTATTGCATGACCAACAAATATGTAGTGCACATTAATATAATGACATGATCACACCATCTGTTCAGTATCAATGATTTCTGGTGAAAACCATGGCAACAGCAGCTGCTATATATAACTGCACTTTTGTCCAGATCATAGCACCTGTTGTTTCTGTAAATGCTATAACACAAGCGCATCACAGTGTCATGACCAAACAATGCAGTAAATCCATATGTGTGTGTGTGTGTGAATATAAAAGAGTCTGCATGGAAATCCTCAACAAGGAACTTGAGATATTCTCTCAATAAATATAATATTGAAATAATGAAAACAATTTCATACAAGAGTCAACAGGAGACGACATAACATTCTGGTCTGGTGCAATTCGGAAATGGAGTTTGACTACATATACCCCCCACTTTTGGTTCATTGCCATTTGATACCTTCAGTTCAGTGAAGAAAAAATATTGCTGTCCAGTATTTTTCAAAATCCCAGATCATCAAAAGGCACCGGAAGTCTGCAAACGAGCACTACCCTCATTTTCAGTAAAGTCCAACTTGTTGTCATGGAAACATAATCAATTAAAAAAATTAAAATCCCAAATCATCAAAAGGCACCAGTTCCCCACCTGACTGATCTGTATAGCAAGTTTCATCTAGAAATATTCAACGGTCTTGGAGTTCTGCTCCAGAAAGGAGCACAACCCTAATTTTCAGAGAGTCCAACATGCATGAAACCCAAGTCATCAAAAGGGTCCAGTTCACCGCTAGACTGATCTATACAGCAAGTTTCAACAAGAATCATTTAATGGTTTCAGAGTTCTGCTCCGGACATCCTGATTGCTATATACACCACCACCACCCCACTCCCCGTTTATCACACCAGGGCATAAACACATAGAACCAAGGTTCCATGAATGCTTCTTCTATTACAAAGTAAGCAATGAAGGAAGGACTGAGTGATCTGAACTGAATTGAGCTCTATGAGCAACAACCCCTGGGTTCAAGCAATCATTACACAATGACACAGAACCTGGTCAACGACAATCAACAGAATTAATTGCCTCTCCATTGGTTCTCTCAGTACATCTAGGGGTCATAAGGAACACAGTACATATTAATCAATACATCTGCAGAGAAAAAACAACAAAAAGTGCACTGGATTCATTATGGTAAATCAAAAATAATTAATCTATGAAAATAATTAAAGATGATGAGAGTTGTACAAGTACTCATATTTCTATAGCAATTATGAAAAAATTACATTAAATGTAGTTTCTAAGTAATTAGATATTGTTTTACAAGAGTATTACAAATTAAAAGAAAAGCATTATCACATTCCAAATTACAAAATTAATTCTTGACTTACATTTTTGACTTCAGGACTTCAATTTTTTTTAAAGTTGTATCTAAGAATACATAGCAGCAGTGTTGGAAATGAAGAGGGATTATGCGTTAGTATTTGAATGTTGGAATCAGCAGAAACATTGTGTCTTATCATTACGGCTGTGAAAAGGAATCCCACACTTCATTTGTACTTTCAAACGCCAGAAGAATAATCAGTTTCAATCTACTTCCGAAACAGATCCCATTGGGTTGAAAAAGCAAAAGTGATACAAATAATATGGACGGATCACAGAAAGTCAGGTCACAAGGTCGCAAATCACTAGGACAAATGGTCACAAATAACCAGGACAAATGGTCACAAACAACCAGGACACAAGGTCATAAATCCCAAGGACACAAGGTCACAAACCACCAGGACACAAGGTCACAAACCACCAGGACACAAGGTCACAAACCACCAGGACACAAGGTCACAAACATCAGGACACAAGGTCACAAAACACCAGGACAAATGGTCACAAACAACCAGGACACAAGGTCACAAACCACCAGGACACAAGGTCACAAAACACCAGGACAAATGGTCACAAACAACCAGGACACAAGGTCATAAATCCCAAGGACACAAGGTCACAAACAACCAGGACACAAGGTCACAAACCACCAGGACACAAGGTCACAAACATCAGGACACAAGGTCACAAACAACCAGGACACAAGGTCACAAACCACCAGGACACAAGGTCACAAACAACCAGGACACAAGGTCACAAACATCAGGACACCAGGTCACAAACAACCAGGACACAAGGTCACAAACATCAGGACACCAGGTCACAAACAACCAGGACACAAGGTCACAAACATCAGGACACCAGGTCACAAACAACCAGGACACAAGGTCACAAACATCAGGACACCAGGTCACAAACAACCAGGACACAAGGTCACAAAACACAAGGTCAATAACTCATTCAGGCTGGATAAAATAATCTGTTGTCCTGTGATTGCAATTTATTATTTCATACTTCTAATATCTTGCTTTATGTTCCTCAGCAACTGTTGTGGACTGTTATGGACCATTGTTTAGCTTGGTGCAGCTACGCTTAAATGTCAGAAATGGGTTTGTTTTCCATTTCCAATGCTCAACTTCAAAATATATTTATATCCTGTAACCAAAGGGTATAATAAATTTAGTTTCTTCATTCAAGCAAATAAATCAACAAGTTCCATGTTAATCCTTAATAATGTGAGAGGTGTGAGTGAAGTTTGATCGCTAAGAAGTGTTTGTCAGAAAGGTACTTGTTGAATGATCGTGTGCCGGAGAAACACAACTACCTTGCGTAAGTCACAGATAGCTGCCACGTAAATGTCACTGCAAAACCATCATCAATTTCACAAAATTTGATTCTGTTGTCGTTTACACTGACTCACCTAAAGACAAGAATAGTTCCATGCCGTAGAGCATCAGGGGAGAGTTATTATTTAAAAAAAAAAATCCATTAGGATATGTAGCTCACCTTCATGTTTCTGTTGTTCACTGCATCAAATTCAAGATAATTGAAAAATAGGTTGAAACAAATCAACAGCAATATAAAATAGATATGTTAACTGTTTTATCTCACTATGATAATAACACATGGTTAAACAAAAGTAAATCTGGCACCTGTCACTACCTGAGAAATTGCTGTTACTTTTTCCAGCCCAAGAACCTGACCACCCCATCCACTAGGTGGCCTCCCACAACAAACAGAGGGTGCTTGGCATAAGAAGTAACAATGTATCAATGTATCACTAATTTCCATACATTTGGATCAATACGTTACGTATGGTTATGATCTTGCCAAACAGATTTGCCCTTATTGTAAATACAAAACACACTGAACTTTCTTTCAAAATGAAGACTGGAACAGAAACTCAATATTTAGTCAGTTCAGTTTTTTTACGATGTCAATAATGTTCTAGTTAAATCAGAGCAGCCTGTAAATATTCTTCCCGAGGAAGGTTCAGTCTAGGTCAGTTTTCTCAGGGGAGGTTCAGCCTAGGCCAGTACTTCTTGGGGGAGGTTCAGTCTAGGCCAGTTCTTTTTGGGAGAGGTTCAGCATAGGCCAGTTCTTTTTCGGGGGAGGTTCAGCATAGGCCAGTTCTTTTCGGGGGAGGTTCAGCATAGGCCATTTCTTTTCGGGAGAGGTTCAGCATAGGCCAGTTCTTCTTGGGGGAGGTTCAGCATAGGCCAGTTCTTCTCGGGGGAGGTTCAGCATAGGCCAGTTCTTCTCGGGGGAGGTTCAGCATGGGCCAGTTCTTCTCAGGGGAGGTTCAGCATAGGCCAGTTCTTCTCGGGGGAGGTTCAGCCTAGGCCAGTTCTTCTCGGGTGAGGTTCAGCATGGGCCAGTTCTTCTCAGGGGAGGTTCAGCATAGGCCAGTTCTTCTCGGGGGAGGTTCAGCCTAGGCCAGTTCTTCTCGGGTGAGGTTTAGCCTAGGACAGTTCTTTTCGGGAGAGGTTCAGCATAAGCCAGTTCTTCCCCACCATTGGCCAGACTTCCCCCCCTCAAATTGAAAGGTGGGGAAGGTTCAGTCAAGGCCAGTTCTTCCCTTCTTTTGATTCCAACCTAGGCCAGTTCTGTCCCATCCTAGGCCAGCTCTCATACACTGTGGTCATACCTCCCCAGGTCTTCAAACACATATTGACAAGGGGAAAGCGTTTTTCGAGGCATTGTCTCTCCCAGGGATTTATCTGGGATTCCTAACTAAGAACCCCTGGCCGGCAAATTGGTAAAGTTCGTTATTTTGTTCAAAATCTGTATTTTATGAAAGTTCATTTTTTCTTAAACTCAAGGTATTTTGAGATTGCATTTAATGCAACAACCTAAAACAAAGCAAACCTGTTCCTATATATTGATCGTGTTACAAGTGTATAAAGGTCACTTCTACATATCCATAAACTTAGCTTTTAGTTATACATTAATATTTTGTAACACGAATTTGGAAATGCTTGGTTCCAAATTGGGAGTTTTATTGACATTTGTTGAAGACTAGGGTCAAAAGCCGGGCCCTGCAGGTCTTGATAAATCCATGCTCTCCCTTTGGATTTCTTCAGGAAAACCATACTTTATATATTTCTCTTTTTTCCCATATTTCTGGAAACTAATTATTCATCTTCAAATGTTTTAGATACTGTTCCACAGTATCAAAAGGTCTCTATTTTTATATTTATTGAATATGAGGATGTTAATATCAATTATATATATAGCTTAGGCTGATCAATTCCCCTCATGTTCACCATTTTCGTAATCAAATGGGCAGGACCTGGCCCAGGTGAACCATCTCCATTTATTTTTCAGTATATCTGAAATCCAGAAGCGGGAGAATCTGGCCTGCCTTCCCCACCTTAGGTAATTTTACAATTTGAAGGGGGGAAGATCTGGCCATTGGTGGGGAAGAACTGGCCTATATATTCCTTCCCTTGGAAGAACTGTTATTTGTCTCCATGGATGCAAGGCAACAACCACAGGGGGCAAACACTGTACCCATCGAATACAAAAAGCAGGAAAAACATAACACCTGCTTCTTTCAAACGGCAGCGTCTCTTATTATCCATTACAAAAATGTTCCTGTTCCTCCTTAAAATGTAAAACAATATCTGCCAATATGATATTTATGTCTCTTCAAGAATATTAAATGAATCATTTGGGTATTTAATACGTCAATTGTAATAAATAGGAATTACTGGTTGGCATTTCAGACCCATAAAGTTTATCTGTCATCAACTATTTCGGACAGTGTCGCCAAACGCTTCTTAAAAATCTATAACATTATCGAATGTCATAATCCCTCATCTTGTGAAAGTGTTATAAACTAAACAGATGGTGCCAGGGATGACGATGAATAAACATTATCCCTGATTTACATCCATAATTAGGGCCAATAGTCCCCTGGGTTTCACACGGAACCAGAATCCCTTGTAATAATCAGTGGTAATTTCAACATTGCATAATTTTATGCATCAATGACATAAAAGCCTGTCATTAAAGGATATAAAAGCTGGGTAGGAGATGCCATGGATTTGAGTTAGCTCAACTTTGATATATAGTTTATGAGAGGTGTGACATTTGTGACACTCCAGATGACTCTCTTTCGGTAATGCATCTCCAGATGCTTCACCACCACTCTGCTAATTATACACGGGGTATTGTATTGCCTTTAATAAATGATGTGTTCATGAGCTGAATCAAACGCTTTCATAATACCCCCACTCCCATCCCACACTGATACAGCCAGTACACCTGTGTCATCCCATGTTAAACGGCAAGACCACTGCCCATTTACCTTCTCATCCACCCATACCAATAATCTCCTGTAGACACACACACCTGCCTTCCCATCTCCCATACCAATGATCTCCTGAAGACACACCCACCTGCCTTCCCATCTCCCATACCAATGATCTCCTGTAGACACACACACCTGCCTTCCCATCTCCCATACCAATGATCTCCCGTAGACACATCCACCTACCTCCACATCTCCCATACCAATGATCTCCTGAAGACACACCCACCTGCCTTCCCATCTCCCATACCAATGATCTCCCGTAGACACACACACCTGCCTTCCCATCTCCCATACCAATGATCTCCTGTAGACACACAGACCTACCTTCCCAATGATCTCAAGTAGACACACCCAGCTCCCTTTCAAATGATCTCCTGTAGACACACCCATCTACCTTCCCATCTCCTTTCCTAATGATCTCCCGTAGACACATCCACCTACCTCCACATCTCCCATACCAATGATCTCCTGTAGACACACAGACCTACCTTCCCAATGATCTCAAGTAGACACACCCACCTCCCTTCCAAATGATCTCCTGTAGACACACCCATCTACCTTCCCATCTCCAATCTCCTGTAGACACACCCATCTACCTTCCCATCTCCCATCCCAGTGATCTCACGTAGACACACCCATCTACCTTCCCATCTCCAATCTCCAGTAGACACACCCACCTGTCTTCCCATCTCCCATCCCAGTGATCTCCAGTAGACACACCCATCTACCTTCCCATCTCCCATACCAATCTCACGTAGACACACCTACCTGCCTTCCCATCTCCCATCCCAGTGATCTCCCATAGACACACCCATCTACCTTCCCATCCACCCATACAAATGATTTCCTGAAGACACACCCACCTGCCTTCCCATTTCCCATATCAATGATCTCCTGAAGACACACCCACCTCCCTTCCTAATGATCTCCCATAGACACACCCATCTACCTTCCCATCCACCCATACAAATGATTTCCTGAAGACACACCCACCTGCCTTCCCATTTCTCATATCAATGATCTCCTGAAGACACACCCACCTTCCTTCCAAATTATCTCCCATAGACACACCCATCTACCTTCCCATCTCCCATCCAAAAGAATATTAGACATATATTTGACTGATGAATAAAATGTTAAATCTAAAAACCATTCTAATCAGGACCAGCTTTGAGTATGATTTATTTTAACAATTTGCATCAGAAAATACTAAAAAGGTCAAATTTTGCCTCAAAAACATAAAAATTTCTGGTTGTCCCATAACAGAAAGAAGCTGTATCTGTTGAAGCCGTGACAGATAAAATATTCGTCTTTGTAAGAAATCTCAAAATTTCAATCAAACAAGTCAGAATAAGAAAACTCCCAAAATATCGCCATAAAAAACAGACACCATGAAGGCCAAAAAAATCTACCATATTTACAAATTAATAGCTACATGAAGCAAATGACATGTATGATCATAGACGATGATATTCTTGACTACCGGCAACTCTTGGATGTTGCTTGTCTCGGTAGGATCAAGTGGAAGAAGATAGGAATCGGCCAACCGATAGCCTTATATAAACAAGGAAATAATTTTGGCCATCCAGAAAATTTAATGGAGAAAAGGATACTTGTCGTAATGAACTCTTTCTCGATCACTTTTTTATGGCTGCTTGGGACGTGGTTAAACTGTGTAATGAGGGAATTAAGCGAGGAGATATCTTATTAGAATCGGAGCACACCATCGATAAAACTGCTTTTGCTTTTGCAGTAAAACATGGCGATCAATATCCTGTTTTCCTTATGCGATTTCTTGTCATCAGAACCAGGAGAGCTATTATTTGTGATCGGTCTTTAACTGGATGTTTGTGTATGGGCCAAACTGATAATCTCGTTATGTTCGTAGATAAACTTCCCATCTATCATATTCTAGTATCACTGGTCCTTTTAATCAGCCATTTTATTGAATGTTTCATCATTATGGCAGGACATTAAGACTCATCCCTGCTGATGCATCTCTTTGTGAAATTCCTCAATTAATATTTGTAGCAAGAAAGGAAAGCTAGTTCACAGAACCCACCAGAATTGATGTTTGTTTTATGGCGAACATGACACCCAATTTTGACAAATAACGTCCTAATATAGATGCTTTCACGGAGCATTTTCACTGGTAGCATTTAATTACATTGAACTATGAAGCATCCATCACTTGTGTGTGCCTCTGATCATCTTACAGCAAAATGATGCATTTATATGGTGCTCCTACCAGTTTCCATTAAAAAGAGTTGCACAAATGCTATTTAGTAATCACAAGTTCCAGCAATCAATACGGAGTGCCAATCATCCGTGTCAGGGAATACGCAGAAAGGGGTAATTAATGGTTAACAAATTTTGCTGTCATCAATCATTGTACATCTTGTCCACATGGTGCTAGACAGTGGAGTGAGTGAGTGAGTGAGTGAGTGAGTGAGTGAGTGTGTGAGTGAGTGAGTGAGAATGTGTGAGTGAGAATGTGTGAGCGAGCGAGCGAGGTTGAGTGAGTATATTGAAAGTGAGTGAGTGTAATGAAAGTGAGTGAGTGTAATTAAAGTGAGTGAGTGAGTGTAATTAAAGTGAGTGTAATTAAAGTGAGTGTAATTAAAGTGAGTGAGTGTAATGAAAGTGAGTGAGTGTAATTAAAGTGAGTGAGTGAGTGAGTGTAATTAAAGTGAGTGTAATTAAAGTGAGTGAGTGTAATTAAATCGAGTGAGTGAGTGTAATTAAAGTGAGTGAGTGAGTGTAATTAAAGTGAGTGAGTGAGTGTAATTAAAGTGAGTGAGTGAGTGTAATGAAAGTGAGAGTAATTAAAGTGAGTGAGTGAGTGTAATTAAAGTGAGTGAGTGAGTGTTATTAAAGTGAGTGAGTGAATGGTGATTAAAGTGAGTGAGTGAGTGAGCGAGTGTAATTAAAGTGAGTGAGCGAGTGTAATGAAAGTGAGTGAGTGAGTGTAATTAAAGTGAGTGAGTGAGTGTAATTAAAGTGAGTGAGTTTAATGAAAGTGAGTGAGTAATTAAAGTGAGTGAGTGAGTGTAATTAAAGTGAGTGAGTGAGTGTAATGAAAGTGAGTGAGTGTAATTAAAGTGAATGAGTGGAATTAAAGTGAGTGAGTAATTAAAGTGAGTGAGTGAGTGAGTGAGTGTAATGAAAGTGAGTGAGTGAGTGTTATTAAAGTGAGTGAGTGAATGTAATTAAAGTGAGTGAGTGAGTGAGCGAGTGTAATGAAAGTGAGTGAGCGAGTGTAATGAAAGTGAGTGAGTGAGTGTAATTAAAGTGAGTGAGTTTAATGAAAGTGAGTGAGTAAGTGTAATAATGAGTGAGTGAGTGAGTGTAATGAAACACTAAAAGGGAAAAAGCTCTGCACATCTAGACATTTACCACTTTGGTGAAACCAAATCGTAGGTTGCCAACAGCTCTTAATGGGGATGAATATTGGATTCAAACCGATGAGCAACAGATCCAAGGGACACAACCTGACACAACCTCGCAAAACAACCTTCTGTGCGTGGACCGCTGGGCCACCCAAGGCCCGTCCGGAACACCAGAACATCAAACAGTGTCCAGGATATGGAGATCAGGGTTTAGATTTTGAACACAAGGACACCATAGTTTCACAAAAACACAACTGTACACCAAAATATCCCACACAAGAACACAACTTCATATGAACTACACTACACAAGAACAGGAAGAATGAAAGAATACAACTGTGTCCTATACAAAATTCTGTACTATGGCTTTAAGAAC
This sequence comes from Haliotis cracherodii, assembly GCF_022045235.1. Taxonomy (NCBI): domain Eukaryota; kingdom Metazoa; phylum Mollusca; class Gastropoda; order Lepetellida; family Haliotidae; genus Haliotis; species Haliotis cracherodii. Next base: position 48,308,755 of record NW_027266265.1, read on the forward strand.
ATGACCCGTGAAGATCCGGGGTAGAATAGGTCTTCAGCAAGCCATGCTTGTGGTAAGGGGCGACTATGCTTATCATAAGAGGCAATTAACAGGATCGGGTGGTCAGGCTCGTTGACTTGGTTGATGCATGTCATCGTATCCCAATTGCGTGGATCGATGCTCATGATATAAATCAATGGACTATCTTGTCCAGACTCAATTATTTACAGACCACCATCATATAGCTGGAATATTGCTGAGCGCAGCATTAAACAACAAACAAACAAACAAACTTTAGGAACACAGGGAGTTGAAAGGCAATGTTTATACAATACACATCATCAAAGACCAAAAGATACATAATATTTATTTTTATCAGAATCTTGGTGTGTTTTCAGTACACCATTGACTATTACATGGCTTGGGACCCGACCACTATTCTTCCTCTCTCCAAACAGAAGCTCTATCCAGTGATCCACGCAGGCAGTCGAGTGAGTGAGTGAATGTAGCTTAATGCCACATTCAGAAAAAACTCAAGCAATAGCATGGAAACATGTACACAATTGAGTTTGAACATACAAACTAGTAGTTGACACAAGCTATGTCCCAGCAGTCTGACACACAACCAGACACGCCCGACATCACATAATCCCAATCGAATCATGCACATACTACACAAGCATAGACTGCTGGGAACATATCACAACATATCCCATCATGTATAAAAGATCAACACAACAAACATTTTCAAGATGTTACTTTGTATTAACACTTCCACGTTTTTATTCTTCATGGCCGATTTGTGAATGTTCAGATGTCACTGACTTCAACCCGAGCAGGTCAATGAGGGAGCCGAAAGAGCAGGGGGTCTCGGCTGCCAAAGCTGTCTGAGATCCAACATTCATCCATAGCTGGTCATGTGTGGTCAAAACACCATCAATTACAGCCTCTCCACCAATTACTTTCAGCTTCAACATTTAATCAATAATCTTTTAATGATTTGATGGCCGTATTTCACTCTCTTTGTACACAAAGGCCAGAATGAACATTTGCTTTGTGTGCTTCATTCAACCAATCAAACAAAAGCGGCCAAGCTCAAGAGTTGTTTTGATCTTTTGTAATGTCATTATCATTTTTTGCCTGACTTTTGCTGATCTTACAATCCTACCATTGAATGACTGAAAGGAGTGGATCTTGCTGCTGAATTGCAGCAGTGAGTTGTACACTTGGTATAACGCCGCACTCAGCAATATTCCAGCTATGTGACGGCTGCCTGGACATTATCGAGCCTGGACCAGACAATCCAGTGATTAATATTGTTAGCAACAATCCACACAATCAGAGCACAAGGACACGCTATCAACCAAGTCACTGAGCCCATCCACCTGGACATAGGCGATTCTGGACCAGACAATACAGTGATTGAAATTGTGTGCAATGATCCATGCCATCAGGATACGAGGACATGCTACCCACAAAGTTACTGAGCCTGACCACCTGATTGTAATTGATTCTGGACCAGACAATCCAGTGAATGATATTGTGAGCAAAGATCCATGCCGGCGGAGTAAGAGGACACCCTACCCACCAAGTCACTGAGCCTGGCCACCCGATCCGTTTGGTTGCCTCTTACTACAATCATGGGGTACTTAGGTCTATTCTGCCCTGGTACCTATATAGACAATCATGGAGTACTTGGGATGTAATCTGCCCTGGCAACCCACATGGGACAATCATGAAGTACTTGGGACATATCCTGCCCTGGCAACCCACATGGGACAATCATGGAGTACTTGGGACATATTCTGCCCTGGCAACCCACATGGGACAATCATGGAGTACTTGGGATGTATTCTGCCCTGGCAACCCCTATAGGCCAATCATAAAGTACATGGGATGTATCCTGCCCTGGCAACCCAGACGGGCCAACCATGGAGTACTTCGGACGTATTCTGCCCTGGCAACCCACATGGGACAATCATGGAGTACTTGGGACGTATCCTGCCCTGGTAACCCACATAGGACAACCATGGAGTACCCAGGGCCTACTCTCCCTTGAAATTCTTACAGTGAACAAGGATATCCATTCTGCCCCCAAATCACCCAAAGCATGAACCTCAGTCTATGGGCGAACTACCCTGCCCTTAAATCAGCCCAGGGGAAATCATAGGGTAGGGGGAGCTGAATTATCCTACCCTCCAGTCACCACGGGGAACATCCATGGACACATATCCGTCCTGGAATCCACTCAAATCTGTGACAAACCAAACCTCAGTAAAATCAATGATAATTATAGCAGCTGGCATTGAGGATCTTCAGCATCTTGACAGCTGACTAAATTACAGAACTCTTCATCGATTATTCAGCGTAAATTAGAAATGATAAACTTGAAACAAATTTTCTTTTAAAGATTGTCATCAAAATTTATGTGGGCATTTATTGACCATGACTGATGCTGCACCCAATGAAAGTGTCAAGAGATGAATCATAACAGACTGACGTACTCATGCTTGTGTCATTGTCTTATTGTCCTAGTCAATGGGAAACTTACAAACAACCATTCACAACTGAGCTCCAGTCAGTTGGCTTGTGACAGTTCATCAATGTATTGTTACATCGTGAATTTACAACTGACAATACGGTACAATACATGATACACCCAAGCATGTATCCATTTTCAAAAAGTAGCATTATCCCCCGCAACGTGTTTTGCAGGGAGTATTGAAACGGACTCCATCCTTCTGTCTGCCCATCCATGCAAAATGTCATTTCAGGAGCAGATCATGAAGACCATATAATATTTCCACAACAAACTTGGCACATAGATAGGTGTGATGGTGAACTGGTACCTTTTGATAGTTTATTTATTTTTCAAGTTTCCATGGCATCAACTTTGACTTAGGCTGAAAATGGCGGTAATGCTTCTATCCAGAGCATCTTGAAAACTGTACAAACTTTCTTCAAACTTGGCCCACAGACAAGCATAGAGGTGAACTGGTGCCTTTTGAAACCATTACATTTGACATGCAGTCTCTACAACTGTTGATATTCACGACATGTTTTTACCATTGCAGGGGATATTGATGTCTTCTTGTTAACAAGGTTTTGCAACAACCTCGCTTGAGAACTACTTGGGCTAGCATTACCCTGCTGCCTACCACATAACAAAATGTCAAATCATACTGCATATTACTGTCATAATGAGCCTACATTAACCTGGGATGCAAGTTTAACACAAACTGGTTCAAAGGATGGAACAGGGACATGTTTTTCACACAAAAAAGGTGCAAACTAAGAACCATGATATGTGTAAGGCAGCTTGGGTTGTATACTTCTCATGGAGCTGAGAATGAAAATTCTAGTGCACTCTCATTCATTAAACAGGGTAATAATAACATACCATGAGCATTCACTAGGTGCTTGTACTGGTCTGAAGTAATGCCTCAGTTTAACATGGATACCCTACTCAGACACAGCATACTGACCCCAAGATGGCCTTGTTTTATCCCCATAATGCCAAGTGTGAGACAGGATAACAACAAGTACCATCTTTTGACATATTTTGGCATCGAACCCCAGTCTCTTTGGTAAAAGAGAGAGAGAGTGTGTGTGTGTGTGTGTGTGTGTGTGTGTGTGTGTGTGTGTGTGTGAGTGAGTGAGTTTTAGCAACATTCCAAAAACATCACGATGTGGAAAAACAAAACCAGGCCTTCACAATAACAAGCAAACGCTTTACCAGCTGTGCTACCCCATCACCCAACAAGACTATAGAAGTCACTGATATCAATTATTGAAACTTGATATAAATTTCCTGCCTGAATTTGTTCACTGAATTTGTTCACTCACATTGTATTACAATAATTGCAAGCCAGTGACAATATTTCAATACTGTTTCCGCATGCTTCATTTACTAAATCAACTAAAAAGGATTTGGCCTTAAAAAGCTTGCAGGTGGAAATGCCCATTTTCTTCCAATACAATTTGCCATCCTTTTAAATTGTAGTCAAATTCAACAATGACTAATTGCATGCTCAATCTGAGTAATCCAAATACAACTTTCCTAACAACAACCCTTAGGAAGGATTAGGTTCCAGACCTTTATCAAATCTTCATCCAGTCAGTCTAATGCTAAATGGATGTCTAACTTTGTGATAACTTTGTGACAAAAATGTGAAAGAGGACCAAAAAATAATTATCTCACTAGTAATAAAACACAATCAAATCTGCCTTCACAAATTAGAAGCTTTGCAATCAGTAAGAGCCTGTTAGCTGCACAATAAAATTAGAAGGGAATTGGTTAATTATTCTATTGAATCTGTCTCTGCAATCCTAATCACTGGTTCCCTAGGACAAACAATGAGTAATCACATCCCAACAGAAAACCCGATAATTTTTTCCACAGTATTGTCTGTCAGTTCAGATCAATAGTAAAGCAAGATGTCCTCAGACAGTTGTTTGGAAAACAGCACCAACTCTTTCAATCTCGAGTGCCTTGTAAAACTAGCAATGTTTTTACAAGAAATGGATCAAATTTCCTTGGGATATTCCATCAATAAAACACTGTGTTACAAGTTGTTTTAAGGGCCCTTTTCAATATCAAAGATATCAGAGACTGGGTATTTGCTCTTACTTATAATGTTTATGTAATGTTCTCCATGAAGGCCTATTCAGGCAGCAAAAATCCATAAACCCATTAATAAGGGGACATAATTTTCTGAATCACCAGTATTACAATTGAGTGGAAATATTCCCACATCACTGAATGTTGTTGTAATGAAAATAGTCCTGACACTCACAAAGACAGTTGTCAGGAAAACATGACAGAGTTTTATTGGACAGTGGATCAAAACAGATTAGATCAAATTTCCGGTGTGGAATTTTTTTTTTGAACTTTGTTACAAATTGTTTCAAGTTGAGTGCACCCAAAAATTGGCAATATTCAGTGCTCTAGGGATCAATCATTTCTGCTTTTCCCCCAGTTTCAACATCATTAATGGAAAATGATATTAACAAATCTCCTGGTCAAAGAGGTGCAATGAAATGCACAAATGAGATCCAAAACAGGCAAATATCTGTATTAACAAACTAAATTCTTGTAGCTAAGTTATGGACACAAACATAACACTTCCGTAACACTTTAGAATCCTTCATTCTAATTGGTCTGTAAGCATTATCGAATCTATGTTAGACCATGATTTGCTGCTGACAATATAACCACTAGACTTGCAGCCAGGTGAGCTAAAACTTAGATCTAAACATATTTCAACACTAAATCATGATAAAATGCATTATGCAATATATCAAAATTGAAAACTACCAAGTTAACAAGAACAGGTTTTGAATTTTGCAATCCAAATTGAGTACACGAACAAATACTGTTCACAAAAATAAAAATACCTGTTACATACATATAACTTATCGTACTTCAAATATAGTCACCATAACGTGTCACCCTAACTCAACCAAACATGGTTGATCATGATTGTTAAGTCTACAAATTCAACTCTTTCTATTAAAAGGGCAGTGTAGCCTAGTGGTCAAAGCGTTTGTTCGTCATGCTGAAGACCCGGGTTCAATTCCCCACATGGGTATAATGTATGAAGCCCATTTCCGGTGTCCCCTGCCGTGATATTGCTGGAATATTGCTAAAAGCGGCGTAAAACCATACTCACTCACTCACTTTCTATTTAAATAATTAATTTAATTAACTTCAATAGCTACCCTGTTTGTCCACCCTAGTTGATTATCGTACTCTTTAGGACCACACTTGCCCTTTGCCAACACGCAACCTTCAAGATGGATTGTCCTGGAAATATTTACCAAAAAATAATTGAATTGAGGAAAAAGGCTTTGAAACTCACCTGGATTCTTCTGGAATATTGGCAAACTCAGTTCACAGTTCAAGGTGATAATAAAAGAGTAAACAATGGAAAAATAAGTAACAGAAGTTTGACTCAAGAGTGAGTGAATATTGTTTTGCTCACTTGTAGCAATATTCCAGCAATATCACAGCAGGGGACAGCAAAAATGGGCTTCACACATTGTACCCATGTTGGGAATTGAACCCAGGTCTTCGGTGTGACGAGTGAACACATTAACCACTAGGCTACCCCACCACCCCTTTGATAAAAAAAAACAGTGTTAATATTTCATCATGATGTTTATGAATGGTGTTTATGGGCAAAAAAGTACATTTTCAACAATGCAGCCATATAATCTAAGGGGAAGTCTGTGAGCAATTCAGAAGACACATTTGCTGAATATCATTCAAAATTTCAGCTTCACGAACCCAGATGTTTCTGAGGGAGAGTTGAAAAAATTGCAAACCTAATGAAATGGGCATGTCAAAGTCAAAGGCAATGACAGAGTCAAAAATTAAATAAGCCAAAAAAGCATAGAATATGTTAATCCTCTTATGACAAACTTGCTGCATATCAAATTTCATAATGATAGACATACAAATGACCATGTAATGAGTAATAATGCAATGTTCAACATGTCTGCCATGACGGACATATTTAAATTCAGATTAGAATTCTTTGGGCACCTTTTAAGGTCACCATTGCTGGTATCTGCGATATGGTTTCAAAGGAGATGCAAATAAATATAATGGTAAGAACAGTCAGAGAGATGGTGGACAACAAAGGGTAAGACTTCCGACCGTATCCTCCTCAAATATATATATAATTAAAAGGATCGAGCATCAATCATATACATACATAAGTTTTGGAAGGGGGGATACGGACGGAGGTCTTACCCAACAAAAAAAACACTCGTAGGCTACTTGAACTGTAATTTCAGGTAAGCTAAAACAAATAGGTGAGGTGAAATTGGTTTTAATGTTGTGTCCAAGATTACTGCACTTATATAGCAACGTCCATGTATGTGTGTGTGTTTCTGTGGCTGCTTGCACTAGTCCAGACTGAAGTCGATTTTTGTGCTAGCTCACTGAGATACCATGCTGCGGTTTAACATGAATACCCCACTCAGCCCCTTAATGCTGAGCGCCAGACATGGTAACAACAAGTACCATCTTTTAACGTCATTTGGTATGACACTGTCAGGGATCGAACCCCGAACAGATGGGCAGACGCTCTACAATGAGACCACAGACGTGGTCTAAAACAAATAATCCTATTTGAAATCAATTTAATTATCAACATTCACTGCAGCCTTACCTAACCTGCACTTAACTAATCTGACTTGTCTTTAACCTGCACATAATGACTAATTCGGCTTATTTGACTTTTCTTTACCATCTTATGGGAATATTGCTGAGGAATCCACCCACAATAGACCATGGAGGTTCACTAGTAACTGAGGCTGACCTCTTCTGTAACAGCTTCAGTCTGATTGCATGGCTTGGCTATTGCATGCTTAAGCTTATTACATGTACCGTATTCGACGTAATAAGCGCCCGCTCTAATAAGCGCCCATGGAGATATTTGCTAATATATTGGCTAGTGAACAATCCCAATTAGCACCCCTTCCGATTGATCAGTGTACACAAGACTTATTTATTCGTGTATAATACGCACTTGTGTGTTATATGCATCCTTAATTATAAGGGCAATTAAATTCTAGAAAATATATCTGGCATGTATGATGCTTTTCTTTTGCATCATTTCAGGCTGTCAGCAAAAACCACAACATTTACAATCTTTCAACTCTTTTTTCTCACCAAAATTATGTTCAAATAAGAGCCCCCTTTTTCTAATTTTGAGACCGCCTCGGGTGCTTATTACGTCGAATACAGTATTGTCTCATCATGTGCCACTTGTGGGTTTAACACATGCAAGTCACTGACCGCACAAGGTCAATGTTGGCCATTACAACTGGCATACAAAATTAATATGACCAATAAGATGACTACGAAGATGAGTTTAATGCTAGAGTTGTAAGGATATAGTCCATACATGATAAACACAGACTAATAGCAAAGTGTGTGGTAAATATAAAACATCAGCACAAGAAAAATATACATCTTGATTATCCGCCAAAACAGATTCTCTTGGGTGTAAAAGGCAAAATAGCAGTGAAAACTATATTATAAAACATCCTCCAGTAACCACTGACTCCAATGTTTTTGAAGTATTACAAAATTATATATATATGTTAGGGTAAGGGTTAGGGTTAGGGAGCTCTAACCCTCGCCAAATTTCATGAATGGTTAGGGGTGGAAATCTTTCCAAGTTTGTTTCCACATAAAAAAATATCATATATTCAGAACAAAAATTGTATTGAGCGAGCTCTTGGTGAGCAAAATACATATTAAATATTCCTCATTTTATAATATTTACGATGTAAAAACACATGAATGCAATAAAATCTTTATCATATATTGTCGTAAATATAGTCCATGTATAAGACATTATTTGACCCACTGAAGTGAGTAAAGAAACTGTGTAGGAGTACATTGTTTGAGTGAACTGCCCCAGTTATCAAAGAGTGCCACATTATTTACACCCATGTTTGTTTACAGAAGCCAACAGTGTAAACATAAACTAGTGCCTTTCCTCAACAGGAAGAGGGAATCATGGGTGGCCGAGTCGTGCAGTTGCTTCCCTTGAGTGCACCAGAATCCTAAGATCATATGTCTGAAATCCCATGCCAGGTTAGGACTCTTGGTTTGCCCATACATTAAGCTGTTGAAATACAAAACGTCAATGTCTCGGTTATCTGCCCAAACAGACTCCACTGGGCACAAAAGGCAAAACACTGGTGAAAACCATAGAAGTGTAAATGTTCAAAGTTTAAATCCAACTCACTCACACGCTCACACCGGAAAAAAAGGAGGGATAACCTGCAGAAATATTTTTCATTATATTTTATCCTTTTATCGTATTTCTTAACACTGCATTGCAACTTCACAGTGAGACTCCGCTGATTTCTCTAAATCCTTGCTGAAATATCATCAGACATTGCAATCACAGCAACTGGAATGACCTTAAAAAGTCACACTCAAAAATAAGAATTGGTAATATCAAACCTATTCTCTCAATTGCAAAAATTAAAGTATCATCAGCATCAATATCAACTTCACGTTTTTTCCACTAAAGTTTCTCTTCAAAGTCCAACAAATGTAATTATGTTTCCAAACTCATCCCCCACCCCAGCAAGTTCGCATGTTTTTCAACACAGCACCAAAGATTCCAGCTTTAATCAGCAAAAGGATTCCACACACTTTCTTATCAAGGGGGAATTTCTTATCTAAACCAGAAAAACAGCCCTCATTTGTTTTCAGGACCAAATGTCATAAAACTTCAAAAACACCTTTTACCACAGCAAGTTTTCATTTAACTTCTGCAAAGCAATCATTGATTGAATAAATAATGCATTAGTACTCCATACTTCTTATCATGTTAATTCCCTCTAAGGGTTTCGTAAAAAGTCCGAAGAGCTTTCAAAGTGATTTTCTTGTATTAAGGGGCTAACTTTCAAATATTCAATGCAAGAAGAAAACGAACATGGAAATTGGACAACAAGCCCAAGGTAGGTCTTCTTCAAGTGATGTACAGCCTGATTGCTAAACACTGCAGTTCCACATTGTTTGGGGGATGCTGGCTAGAATTTTTGGGCCTATCTATGCCTCCTCTCCTGCCGAAGATGCTGATGTCAGTGGAACACAAAGTAGAAGCAGGGCATCCTTAAATACGAATACATGGATCTTTAATTAATTAATTATCTGTATCAAACTCTAAATTTGTACTGAAAGCTTCAAATCTCATCCACACTCAAATATTTCTCATCCACAACCACATCTCTCTCCTCCATGACTCAAATCTGCTATTCGTGAAAGGCGACTCTGCTTGTCGTGAAAGGCGACTATGCTTGTCGTGAAAGGTGACTACACTTGTCGTGAAAGGCGACTGCTTGTTGTGAAAGGCGACTATGCTTGTCGTGAAAGGCGACTATGCTTGTCGTGAAAGGCGACTATACTTGTCGTGAAAGACGACTATGCTTGTCGTGAAAGGTGACTACGCTTGTCGTGAAAGACTACTACCCGTGCCGTAAAAGGCGATTAAACTTGTCGTAAAAGGCGACAATGCTTGACGTGAATGGCGACTATGCTTGCCTAGAAAGGTGACTATGCTTACCTTGAAAAGCAACTATGCTTGTCGTGAAAGGCGGCTACGCTTGTCGTGAAAGGCGACTATGCATGTCATTGATCCCAATTGCGTGGATCGATGCTCATGATGTCAATCACTGGATTGTCTGGTCCAGACGTGATTATTTACAGACCGCCGTCATATACCGGTAGTTGGAATATTGCTGAGTGCAGAGTTAAACAACAAACCAACCTACCAACCATGACTCAAATCACTCATCCATGACTCATATACATGTACCTCTCTCCATACCACAAATTTCTTTCTTTGCATGAAATCAAAACTTTTCTTTCAACCTGCACTCAGTGTCATAATTTAGTTTACAATCTACTTTCAATCCACTGAAAATCAATTTTAACCTCCCTATATTCTTCAGTACAACAAATAGGAGTTTATATGATAGCAGTCATAAAACTAACTACTATGGTCTGAGTAAACATGATAGTCAGTTAGCCCCAAGTCCAGTCATGGATTAACTTAGTTCAAGACATTGTTATCCAGACTCCCATTAATGATGTGTATTAAACAATTCTGTCAGCCTACACACACCAGTCTGGTGAGGTTCAAGTGCTGCCTATATATTTATATGTTTCAAGTCAAAGAAAGGGACCCTATGTTTAAAGTGAGGGAGGGAGTGTCTCCATGACAGCCGAGGCTTCTACATCCAGCTGCACCACCACTACACCCTTCATGATGACTAGTTGTACAGAAACTATTACATTACAGATAACATAAAGAACTGTTGCACGGAAAGTAGTACTCCTGTTTCTACTAGGAGGCAATCACATAGGCATTATAGTACAAGTTCTCTGAACAAAACATATCATTGGCAAAATTTCATGAACAGAGTAAACTTGCTGTGTAAGACTCAAAAAAAATCTTACGCACAGACAAATTTATTTGCAATCTTGCCGTCAAGGTTATGATTTAAGCTGTAATGACAATGATGACGAACCAGTACACAACTCCGACACTGTTGGGTACTTCAGATCCCATACATCAATGCAACTGAAGCAACCATTTTTGTCTTAAGAAATAAAAGTTGTAATATGTTCTTGAAATTATTAATTACAATATCATAGACAGCCTTCATGTAGCTCTTTTTGTTATGTGGACACTTTGGGACACTTTCTTAGTGTAATTTTCAGGAATAGTGATTGATAACTGAAGTTGCTTCATTTGGTTAAACATTTATTTTTACAAATGAAATATGAGAAACATTGCAAAAGCTTTGAAATATTACTGTATTCACTGTGAAAGTCTGAGCAGGATGAAAAATGGTAAAAGTTCTTTCAAGGACAAAATTCCAAATATAGCTACAAAAACACATATACCTTATATATCAGAAGAGCAAATTCACTTATCTTCAGGCATGCCTGAGTGAGTGAGTGAGTGAGTGAGTGAGTGAGTGAGTGAGTGAGTGAGTGAGTGAGTGAGTGAGTGAGTGAGTGAGTGAGTGAGTGAGTGAGTGAGTGAGTGAGTGAGTATGGTTTTACGCTGCTTTTTAGCAATATTCCAGCAATATCACAGGGGGGGAACACCAGAAATGGGCTTCACACATTGTACCCATGTCAGGAATCGAACCCGGGTCTTCGGCGTGACGAGCAAACGCTTTAACCACTAGGCTACCCGACCGCCCCGGCATGCCTGAAACCCATGATCATCAATTCACATTCCTGTTTTTGCACCTATGATTCTTGGTCTGCCAGCACCTACCATTGCCACCTACCAGTGTTAAACATCTAAGATCATCATCACTTTGTGCTTTCTCCCACATTAAACTTACACGCCATGATATAACCAGTACTGTCCAAGGCAGCAATAACCTCAACTCATAATTCAGTGTTTGAAATGAAGAAGGTCTTAAGTCCTTGAGGTCTGTTCCCACATCAAGCTGACACTCTGTATTATAACTGAAATACTTGTAAGGCTGTGTTAAACCAAACTCTTGTTTGAAATTAAGAGGTGAGGTGAAATGGGGTTTAACGTATTTGTCCAGACTGATGCCAATTTATAGTCTTAGCCCACTGAGATACCATGCCACAGTTTAACATGAATACCCCACTCAGACACAGTATACTGACTCAGAGCCGACCAGTCCTTGTTTTAGCCCCTTTGGTATGATGCGGCCGGGTGGTGAACCCCGAATCTTCCGCTCCCCAGGCAGATGCTATACCACTAGACCATGGAGGCCATCCTTGAAATAAAGAAGGGTCTTGGGCTCCTCGAGGCTTGCTCCTCTAGTATTTGAATGCAACGAACCCTAAATCTTTAACCATAAAGAAAACAAGGGCAAAAGTGAGCGTGGCTCACTAATACCCCCAACCCGCCTAGTGTGTCAGTAGTTTCAAATTGGATAATGGATAGGGTTAGAGTTTGAAAAAATCATTAAAAAAATGGAAAATTAATAAAAACATTTTTTTTCTTTTGACTGCACCCCTCCATATGACACAGATTATATGTACTAAGTTTGAGATGAATCCACTGAATAGTTTAAGAGAAATCGCGCGGACAAAATTTTCGGACGGAGGGACGGAACCTTGGTATAACTATATAGTTATAATTACAAGGACTCCTTGACCTTCAATGTTTTTGGAACACTGATTATGTATAGCATTTATTGGAAATATCCACCAAAATATCAATTCTCACCATCTGTGGCAACCAAATGTCAAAATTGCTATCCGAAGGCAACACAATAAATTATATACATGTGCTGTTTGTCTATTGTCCAAGACAGGACAAAAAAAACTGCCATCATATGTTAATACTCATTTAGACGATTTGAATCACTGAATTTCACATTTGCATTTAACAATGTATCTTGCGACAGGATTTCTGGTAGCCAATAACAACCTCCAGGGGTCGTTTTTTTCCATAGAGAGTTATATTCATGGCTTTCTTTACACAAAAGCATTAAAGAAGTATTTCATTGCAACCATTATGATCCATTCAAATTCTCCACGAGACATAAAAAAGGAAATGACAAAATCAAATGTAACCTCTGTGGAACCTAATCCAAGGCTTGCTAATGAAATGTTTTGTGTCCGTCTCTTCTCCTTAAACACTAAGCTGTCAGGGCCAGGTTAAATATTTAGACCAACAGACCCTGATTAGACCAATACCAGCGATAACTGTAAGGATAAACGTCATGGCAAATAACACCTGATTTCTTCAACCTCACTCTAATCTATACTGTTCATGTGTCAGACATATTGCTGGCATATCTAGACATCCTACAGTCAGACAATTAGATGATACAGCAGCTGAAGGATACAATATTAATATTTAGGTACATTAAGTACCTAAGTACATGTATTCATCAATGTACATGTCAGTATGTTACACTATTGTACATGTCAGTGTATGGTACACTATTGTACATGTCAGTATGGCACACTGTTGTACATGTCAGTATGTTACACTGTTGTACATGTCAGTGGGTTACATTGTTGTACATGTCAGTATGTTACACTGTTGTACATGTCAGTATGTTACACTGTTGTACATGTCAGTATGTTACACTATTGTACATGTCAGTATGTTACACTGTTGTACATGTCAGTATGTTACACTGTTGTACATGTCAGTGGGTTACATTGTTGTACATGTCAGTATGTTACACTATTGTACATGTCAGTATGTTACACTGTTGTACATGTCAGTATGTTACACTATTGTACATGTCAGTATGGCACACTGTTGTACATGTCAGTATGTTACACTGTTGTACATGTCAGTATGTTACACTGTTGTACATGTCAGTGGGTTACATTGTTGTACATGTCAGTATGGCACACTGTTGTACATGTCAGTGGGTTACATTGTTGTACATGTCAGTATGTTACACTGTTGTACATGTCAGTGGGTTACATTGTTGTACATGTCAGTATGGCACACTGTTGTACATGTTAGTTTGTTACATTGTTGTACAATATTGCCGGTATGTTACACTGTTGTAGATGTCAGTGGGTTACATTGTTGTACATGTCAGAATGTTACACTGTTGTACATGTCAGTGGGTTACATTGTTGTACATGTCAGTGGGTTACATTGTTGTACATGTCAGTATGTTACACTATTGTACATGTCAGTATGTTACACTGTTGTACATGTCAGTATGTTACACTATTGTACATGTCAGAATATTACACTATTGTACATGTCAGTATGTTACACTGTTGTACATGTCAGTGGGTTACATTGTTGTACATGTCAGTATGTTACACTATTGTACATGTCAGTATGTTACACTGTTGTACATGTCAGTGGGTTACATTGTTGTACATGTCAGTATGGCACACTGTTGTACATGTCAGTGGGTTACATTGTTGTACATGTCAGTATGTTACACTGTTGTACATGTCAGTGGGTTACATTGTTGTACATGTCAGTATGGCACACTGTTGTACATGTTAGTTTGTTACATTGTTGTACAATATTGTCAGTATGTTACACTGTTGTAGATGTCAGTGGGTTACACTATTGTACATGTCAGTATGTTACACTATTGTACATGTCAGTATGTTACACTATTGTACATGTCAGTATGTTACACTGTTGTACATGTCAGTATGTTACACTATTGTACATGTCAGTATGTTACACTATTGTACATGTCAGTATGTTACACTGTTGTAAATGTCAGTATGTTACACTGTTGTAAATGTCAGTATGTTACACTGTTGTACATGTCAGTGGGTTACATTGTTGTACATGTCAGTATGTTACACTGTTGTACATGTCAGTATGTTACACTGTTGTACATGTCAGTGGGTTACATTGTTGTACATGTCAGTATGGCACACTGTTGTACATGTCAGTGGGTTACATTGTTGTACATGTCAGTATGTTACACTGTTGTACATGTCAGTGGGTTACATTGTTGTACATGTCAGTATGTTACACTATTGTACATGTCAGTATGTTACACTGTTGTACATGTCAGTGGGTTACATTGTTGTACATGTCAGTATGGCACACTGTTGTACATGTCAGTGGGTTACATTGTTGTACATGTCAGTATGTTACACTGTTGTACATGTCAGTGGGTTACATTGTTGTACATGTCAGTATGGCACACTGTTGTACATGTTAGTTTGTTACATTGTTGTACAATATTGTCAGTATGTTACACTGTTGTAGATGTCAGTGGGTTACACTATTGTACATGTCAGTATGTTACACTATTGTACATGTCAGTATGTTACACTATTGTACATGTCAGTATGTTACACTGTTGTACATGTCAGTGGGTTACATTGTTGTACATGTCAGTATGGCACACTGTTGTACATGTCAGTGGGTTACATTGTTGTACATGTCAGTATGTTACACTGTTGTACATGTCAGTGGGTTACATTGTTGTACATGTCAGTATGGCACACTGTTGTACATGTTAGTTTGTTACATTGTTGTACAATATTGTCAGTATGTTACACTGTTGTAGATGTCAGTGGGTTACACTATTGTACATGTCAGTATGTTACACTATTGTACATGTCAGTATGTTACACTATTGTACATGTCAGTATGTTACACTGTTGTACATGTCAGTATGTTACACTATTGTACATGTCAGTATGTTACACTATTGTACATGTCAGTATGTTACACTGTTGTAAATGTCAGTATGTTACACTGTTGTAAATGTCAGTATGTTACACTGTTGTACATGTCAGTGGGTTACATTGTTGTACATGTCAGTATGTTACACTGTTGTACATGTCAGTATGTTACACTGTTGTACATGTCAGTATGTTACACTATTGTACATGTCAGTATGGCACACTGTTGTACATGTCAGTATGTTACACTGTTGTACATGTCAGTGGGTTACATTGTTGTACATGTCAGTATGTTACACTATTGTACATGTCAGTATGTTACACTGTTGTACATGTCAGTGGGTTACATTGTTGTACATGTCAGTATGGCACACTGTTGTACATG
The DNA here is from genome assembly GCF_022045235.1 of Haliotis cracherodii. Classification (NCBI taxonomy): domain Eukaryota; kingdom Metazoa; phylum Mollusca; class Gastropoda; order Lepetellida; family Haliotidae; genus Haliotis; species Haliotis cracherodii. The sequence goes on from NW_027266265.1 coordinate 48,324,795, forward strand.
TCAGTGGGTTACATTGTTGTACATGTCAGTATGTTACACTATTGTACATGTCAGTATGTTACACTGTTGTACATGTCAGTGGGTTACATTGTTGTACATGTCAGTATGTTACACTATTGTACATGTCAGTATGTTACACTGTTGTACATGTCAGTGGGTTACACTATTGTACATGTCAGTATGTTACACTATTGTACATGTCAGTATGTTACACTATTGTACATGTCAGTATGTTACACTGTTGTACATGTCAGTATGTTACACTATTGTACATGTCAGTATGTTACACTATTGTACATGTCAGTATGTTACACTGTTGTAAATGTCAGTATGTTACACTGTTGTAAATGTCAGTATGTTACACTGTTGTACATGTCAGTATGTTACACTATTGTACATGTCAGTATGGCACACTGTTGTACATGTCAGTATGTTACATTGTTGTAAATGTCAGTATGTTACATTGTTGTACATGTATGTTGCACTGTTGTACATGTCAGTTTGTTAAACTATTGAACATATCAGTTTGTTACACTATTGAATATATCAGTATGTTACACTATTGTACATGTATGTTACATTGTTGTACATGTATGTTACACAGTTGTAAATGTCAGTATGTTACATTGTTGCACATACTGTAACCTCCTTGAAAGTTTGCCATCAAAATGATAAAGTTGGAAAGTATGTCCGGCATATCATGGACTGTCAGCTGCAGGAATGTCCTTTGTAGATGGCTTTGGATGCCAACCATTTTGGTAAAAAAAACATGAGGAAAATATTGTCCAGACAACCAAAGAATAATAATCAGGGCGAATCTGGAAACCAACCCTCAATCAGGGACTCCCTGGCACGGCTTGGGGACACATTTCTGTGGAGGAGACTAATGATCCACCCGTGCACCATCTCATAAGATAAAGAAACATAAATACAGACATCACAAGTCCTCCTGGCCACTGAATTAAGCATGATATCTAGCATCGTGAGTTGACAAAGCACCTGTTTCCATGATACAGCAAGGCCTGTCACACATCTCATGCTACACCAAGTTAATCCATCAGTGGACGAAGCACCAAACAACTCAAACTGAAGAAACAGATTATTTTTCTCACCGGAGATTCTTTAATCTTATCTTAAATCTATCTATAGGATTGTTTGAAGACACCTATAAATAATTAAACATGAAAATGATTTGATGAAGTTCTCTAAAAAGACAGATTCTGATTGATTTGTTTCGAAGTAATTTGAACAAAATCAAGCTAATCAATAAACAAATGAGACTATCTCACTCTGAATGTATAAAAGCTAGGTCTGCATGCAAGAATCACATTTATTGGGCCAACAGTTCTTTGATGTTTTGTTAATAAGAAGCAAATAGCCTATAAATCACGGACAAAGGATGACAAAAAGTTGTCCCTCGCCAAAAGGTCGGGCACAAGTTTACAAAGCAGAAAATTTGTTTGGGGTTCATTTTTCGTTGGTGTAATGTACCATGCATATTCATCACAAGAACATTTTATTACTAATCCTATCATTTCCTTCTGAAGCTAACAAAGCAAAACAAAATAAATTGTTAATTAATGCAATACAAAAATTTCCCCTATAAAATCACTGTCTGTAAATATCTGTTTATAATGGTGAAAATATTTATTTGCATTACTATGATCAAAGGATTAATTCCTATCATTTGACATTCATTTCAATAAATTTCATATTGTACTTTTCAGTGATTAATCATGAATCGAAGATGCCTTTTCCCACATGACTGGCTTTAATTTTCAATGTAAAATATAAAGGGGGGCCTCAGGATTACAGCTATATATTGTTAGAAACTTGTCAATTTTTCGTCATTAATTTCTAGTGAGTGTGTTTGGTTTAAATCCACTTTGAACAAATCTCAACTTTTAAAAAATAACTGGGATTCAAACTGTTTTATCCTGCTTCCAACTCTAATGATGCAACACTCAGGAGATACCAACAATGGGCCTCTCTCACTGTCCCATGTGATGTCTCAAGTCCAATACCTAGCTTGTAAGTTAACCTGGCCTTAGATCCCTGGGAAGATTCAGTCTTCAACAACCCGCGCTTGTTGTAAGAGGCAACTGATGGGATCGGATGGTCAGGCTCACAGACTTGGCCATAATCGTTTAATCTATAATCATAATCTTAACCACAAATATTTTGTATATTTTAAAATTGCATGTGAAAACTGATTATATCATGCTTTGATCTTTAAGTATCTATTTCTTTGAAAAAAAGGTCAATTATGTTTATGTGTAATAATGCATAGATTTAATTAATGTTTAAACATATAAATAAACATTTAATATCAAACATAAATATTCTCCATAGTCATAAACCCTTTATAAAATATACATTGTAAAGACTAATAAAATATACATTGATCCTTAAACATGTAAAGGGAATCTGATTAATAATCAATACTACCGAGAAAACAACACCTACAATATCATTCTCTTGTAGTAGACACAGGAGCAAGTATAAAATGACAACTTCACTTTCATTCAATAAAAACAATATTTTCAATCTAATGGTTGATACTGGTAAAATAAAAGTGACCAAACCTTTTTACAATCATACGAAATCTCTACTGATAGCATTGTGTGCGCCCCTGACTATATCATAACAATGAGTTTAGGAATCACTGCTCGATCTGTGATGACACCAGGTGTTCGTGAAATTGTAAGTGTATCCTGCCCCACCGGTGACACCCCTCACAAACACATCATACAAAAACAGTCCATACAAACTTTCCCTTCACAACCAGTTGTAAATACACAACTATCAAGTCATGAAATAAACACACAAAACAGCTATAATTTAGTCTAATGCACTGCATAAGAACACATACGGGAACATCACAGCTCACACAAAAATACACCTGTCTAAGTTTCGATTTCAAAAAGTGAAATTCTTTTGTAAGAAACATATTTCAAGAATAATGAATTGAATTTTAAGCTCCTCTTAAAGACCTACAGAGTTCACAGCATTTGGAATCTATTGTGCGATGAATAAATTCTACTTTGTAGAGCTTGTGACATTTCGTAAACAGGGATCGGACTGTGGTTTATTGCCACCAGAAAAATGGGGTTCTGTAGCAGTAAGTCAGTAAGACGCCTCAATCAGATACAAAACATCCCACACTAAAATACTAATCATATTTCTATGTAATAAATAAAATATAGATCTAATAAATCAATTTAAAGAATGTTTTAGTTCTCAAACGCAGTCATACATGAAAGACCATTCATTCTCTAACCATACAAGTAAATATGTAATGTATTTTCAATAACAATGCAAATTCAAATTTGGAATAATAATTTGGAATAAATTTAAATTAATCTTAAAAAGAAACCACAATTTATTTGATTTTCTAATGCTTTTTACCACATCTATTCTGTCTAATACACTTTCTCAGCAGTCTGTTAAGCCCTTTGTCACAAGACTGCAGGTGTTACATGTTATCTAATACACATAGAAAGGTGGTATAAAGGACTTGATGTCATATGACTTCACTTGTGCAGAGTTCGATATTTAGCAGTGGTTTTCTTAGAAATCTAGAGCTTTTTCACTTATTGTGTAATCCATCCTAATAAACACTGTAACAAGTTGGAGTTAACAGTTTTCATTATTGACATGGATTACCAGTGTTCGAAATATCTGCCTGCCCGACCTTCCGAGACGGGTTGATTTCAACTCGGGCTGCCAGATTTTCATATCCCCCTGCCCGACGGTTTATATTTCATATGTGAAAATATTCTAAATATTCCTTGATGATAAGCATTAATTCACATGTAAAGATGAATGATAAAATGTAACCAAAAAGAAACCCCGTTAGCTTTTAGACAACCTAAAATTTAATCCCTATTTAGGAATAAGGATATTTACATGATGTATTCTAGGATATTAAATACAAATCTGACCTAAAAAGTGTTTGCTATTTGTTTTCTTACATTACGTCATGTTCAATGAATTCGATTTAAAGTTTTAATTAAATTATCCTGAGAAACATATGATTATAGTGGGCAGGCAGGTTTTGGTCAGAGCTGGCAAGTATTTCAGCTAAGCAGTCCTGTGGTCTGGCTGAAATCTTTCAGAGTTTCATACCCTGGGATTACAAAAAATGGTTCAAATTAATCCACAGACAGCAAAGATTTGTGTATTTGTGAATGTAGAACGGGGAAGAGAGAGATGAAAGTCCACAGTATCACCATGCCAGGTCTGATCTCCAGTGCTTGATAAGACTGGCACCAAAATGCAAATCCTTTATACATTAATCTAAATTTGAAAATCACCAAATCATTTGAATTGTTTGAAAATAAAATCCCAGTACCTACAAAGATTCAAACATTTGTCTTAATTCTAACTTGAAGAAAACAATTGTCTAATCATAATGTCTTAATTCTGAAATTGAACTGTGGAAATCTTAAGTACAGAAAATTTGACGGCTAAACAAGCAGTTGACAGCATCACAGGAATCAATGTCAACAGAGTCTCCACACAACATCTTTCTGGGATTAACTACGACAGGATAATGGCTTTGTGGAAATAATGAACCCTAAAGTGATGATCAAGTGCCTTGTGCGAACCTACCTTCAAGACATAAGAGCTATACAAGGGCATACAATCCACCGAAGAGGCAGAACCTCGGTAACCTGCTGTCGTCATCCTAGTGAGGTTTGTGTCGATGACAATGTGAAATAACTCGCAATTAGACAGACATCGGCTGCCAAGTTTCAGTCGAGATCACATGATTGGTTCTGTATTCCATAATAGCTCGTTATGTCACTCTCGGAAAAGAGTCGTAGCAGACAATGATCAAACAATTAATTGTTCACTAAATGTTCCAGATCCTCTTCACTGTAACACTATGATGTAAGTCAGTCAATTTCCACTTCCGAAGAAAGTCTTAAGTCAAGAAGACTTGACGAGATTGAGGTTTTTTTTAAACGCTCCTGGTGTGACCTATTCCCACAAGACGGGTGAGAATAATGACGTGTAAAGGAGTCGCACATACACAGGGTGGTTGAGGTGAGGATTACGTTATGAAAAGTCAGTTTAAACGCCCCAAGTTGCACACGCACGTGCCTGACAATGAGCCGAGACGGAGAGCATTGTGATGACAGTGGATGACTGGCTGTCCCAACAATCTCAGCCCCTCCTTCGCCTGGCTCCGCACACCTGCCTCTGTGGGCGGGGAAGCGTATCAGCTCTCACCACAGACAGACAAGCTTTACACGAGGGAGAGAACACCACCCTGGGGGAATACCTGGCTCTTGCCACAGAAGTAATACCTGGCTCCTGAGACAGAAGGAATACCTGGCTCTTGAGACAGAAGGAATACCTGGCTCTTGCCACAGAAGTAATACCTGGCTCCTGAGACAGAAGGAATACCTGGCTCTTGAGACAGAAGGAATACCTGGCTCTTGCCACAGAAGTAATACGGGGCTCTTGAGATAGAAGGAATACCTGGCTCTTGCCACATAAGGAATACCTGGCTCCTGAGACAGAAAGAATACCTGGCTCCTGAGACAGAAGGAATACCTGGCTCTTGAGACAGAAGGAATACATGGCTCTTGCCACAGAAGGAATACATGGCTCTTGCCACAGAAGGAATACCTGGCTCCTGAGACAGAAGGAATACCTGGCTCTTGAGACAGAAGGAATACCTGGCTCTTGCCACAGAAGGAATACCTGGCTCTTGCCACAGAAGGAATACCTGGCTCTTGCCACAGAAGGAATACCTGGCTCTTGCTACAGAAGGAATACCTGGCTCCTGAGACAGAAGGAATACCTGGCTCTTGCCACAGAAGGAACACCTGGCTCTTGCCACAGAAGGAATACCTGGCTCTTGCTACAGAAGGAATACCTGGCTCTTGCCACAGAAGGAATACATGGCTCTTGCCACAGAAGGAATACATGGCTCTTGCCACAGAAGGAATACATGGCTCTTGCCACAGAAGGAATACATCGCTCTTGAGGTAGAAGGAATACCTGGCTCTTGAGACAGAAGGAATACATGGCTCTTGCCACAGAAGGAATACATGGCTCTTGAGATAGAAGGAATACCTGGCTCTTGAGACAGAAGGAAAACACGGCTCTTGCCACAGAAGGAATACCTGGCTCTTGAGACAGAAGGAATACCTGGCTCTTGCCACAGAAGGAATACATGGCTCTTGAGATAGAAGGAATACCAGGGCTCTTGAGACAGAAGGAAACCATGGCTCTTGCCACAGAAGGAATACCTGGCTCTTGAGACAGAAGGAATACCTGGCTCTTGCCACAGAAGGAATACATGACTCTTGAGATAGAAGGAATACCAGGGCTCTTGAGACAGAAGGAAACCATGGCTCTTGCCACAGAAGGAATACCTGGCTCTTGAGACAGAAGGAATACACAGCTCTTGCCACAGAAAGAATACCTGGCTCTTCCCTACAGAAGCATTATCTGGCTCTTCCTCACAGAATGATTTTCTAGCTCTTCCCTACAAAAGGATTATCTGGCTCTTCCCTACAGAAGGATTATCTACCTCTTCCCTACATAAGGATTATCTGGCTCTTCCCTACAGATGGATTATCTGGCTCTTCCCCACAGAAGGATTACCTGGCTCTTCCCTACAGAAGGATTATCTGGCTCTTCCCTACAGAAGGATTAGCTGGCTCTTCCTCACAGAATGATTTTCTAGCTCTTCCCTACATAATGATTACCTGGCTCTTCCCTACAGAAGGATTACCTGGCTCTTCCCCACAGAAGGATCACCTGGCTCTTCCCTACAGAAGGATTATCTGGCTCTTCCCTACAGAAGGATTATCTGGCTCTTCCCTACAGAAGGATTATCTGGCTCTTCCCCACAGAAGGATTACCTGGCTCTTCCCTACAGGAGGATTATCTGGCTCTTCCCTACACAAGCATTATCTGGCTCTTTCCTACAGAAGGATTACCTGGCTCTTCCCTACAGAAGGATTATCTGGCTCTTCCCTACAGAAGGATTACCTGGCTCTTCTCTAAAGAAGGATTTTCTAGCTCTTCCCTACAGAAGGATTATCTACCTCTTCCCTACAGAAGGATTATCTGGCTCTTCCCTACAGAAGGATTATCTGGCTCTTCCCTTCAGATGGATTATCTGGCTCTTCCCTACAACGCCAAACAGCCAAGCAACAGTCATGGGCTCCTGGAGACCTGTTTGGACCCAGAATCCTCATTGGGAACATCCACCAACAGACAGCATATTTTTTCCATCTTTGACATTAATTCATCGTGTCATTTGATAAACACCTGTCACTCCGAAACTCAGTTTGTGAAAAAAAAAGTATTAAGAAAACAGATAATCAATACATGATGGCCTAATGGGTCACAGTGACACTGTCTGACAGCTGCTGTGACAGCCATTAATTGATATAAGATAGGAATGTCGGTAATTAATTTTTGCTGTTATCATCACAAAAAAAATTCTTGGTAACATCAACACAAAATCTCATACTGGCAAAACTGTTTGTTTAAAATAACATGTCAAAATCATAAAGTTGAAAAAAGTTAAAAAGCTTTCATCAATTAAGTATGAAACTTACAAATCAGTTGAAGACATTCTCAAGAGGTACAAGTATATAAATTATTCCTCTTATAGACCGTCTTCACTTTGGAATCACTGAAATCAAAACCACAACATCTATTTTATCTTCCACAAAAACCACTATGTGACAGGTTGGGGATCACCGATCTGGTCATCACCCATCTGGTCATCACCAGCAGTGTGATCCGATCCGATCCAATCCGATACGTATCACGATACCATGCTCACGATCCGATACATATCACGATTCTTGCACATGCTCTTATCGGTGGTGCGTAAGTCATCTTTTTCATAGACAGGATGGCCAAATACCTGGCACACTAACAATTAACAGTTTGCAATGTCAAGTATGGCGCAAAGGATGAAAATATTTACGTTTTCACTACTCATTTTCACTAGTAATTAGTGTTTGGTGTAACATTTATAAAAGAATACATTTAAGGTTTGAATGATACTTTTTACTTAGTATGCAATTGCGATTGATATTTGTTAGATTATCTTAATAAAAATATAATAAAAGGAGCCCAGAGACTTGCTTAATACTGCAGTAATCTAGACTTGCCAAACATCATAGACTTGCATGGGCTGTATTGGATATATTTGTATCAGGTTCTGTATTAAGAAGTTAAAGAACACCTGATTTTCATATGACTATAGTTAATCTGTCATATCTTTTCCTCTAACAGTGAGTACCACTGAAATAAAGTAGCAATGGTCAGCACGTTATGGTTAGTCAGGTAATTAGAATCACATCACTTTTTCTTACTATGTCGGTAATAAATATACCATGCGATCCTGTTTTTTTTAAGTTTGTTTAAAATATATATATATGTTTGTTTGTTTTTTATTTTAGGCCACAATCAGTAACATCCATCTATATAATGGCAGCCTGTATATAATCAAGTCTGGACATGACAATCCAGTGATCGATATTGTGAGAAATGATTGAAGTTGTCGGGGTATGATGACACAAAATCAACCAAGTAACCGAGCCTGACCACCCAGTCCATCTCGTCACCTCTTACAACTGACCCGTGAAGATCCTGGGTAGAATAGGTCTTCAGCAAACCCATGCTTGCCATAAAAGGCGACTATGCTTGTCGTAAAAGGAGACTAATGGGTGGTCAGGCTCGCTGACTTGGTTGATGCATGTCTTCGATCCCAATTGCGTGGATCGATGCTCATGATATCAATCACTGGACTGTCTGGGCCAGACTCAATTATTTACAGACCGCCGTCATATAGCTGGAATATTGCTGAGTGCGGCGTTAAACAACAAACAAACAACAACAACCTCTTACAGCCAATTCTAACCCTAATCCCTACAGGGGTAAAAGACAGCTGAAATAAAAATGATACGACCCAATAGAAGTCCTGCTTCATTACAGATTAGAGATTATCTGTAGAGAGACAAGTGACTTGTGCATAACGCTATTTGGAATAGCACGTAACCTTAATGTCGATATATCCAGGGTAGAATAGGTCTTCAGCAACCCATGCTTGCCATAAAAGGTGACTACGCTTGTCGTAAGAGGCGACTAATGGGATCAGGTGGTCAGGCGCGCCTACTCTGTCATCGTATTCCAATTGCGTGGATCGATGCTCCTAATATCAATCACTGGATTGTCTGATCCAGACTCGATTATTTACAGACTGCTGTCATCTAGCTGGAATATTGCTTAGTGCGGCATTAAACAACAAACAAATAACCAAACATGTTAATATAGGAGGAGAGCCAGATATCTTCATAGGATTCTGGCACACGCAAAGGATGCAACCCGTGGAGAATATTGAAGCCCCTAAATCTACAGGGCCACTTGTATCCCCTATGTACACATGAATACGGACAGCTATGTGTGATACTTTAACTCTTGAATCCTGGACCAATCACACCACAGTACCACAAGCTTGTCATAAATATAACATAAAACATCAACGCCGGCCGAATAACCAGCCTTGAGAAAAAATAAATTGAAGATTGGTTGTCTGATGGCTTCAGAGGACGCTGAAGCACCTTGACAAATCAACTCTCAGCTGTATTCTGGTTGATTAAACATATCATTGTACCCGAGGCAGATTTCAGTAATGACAATACAACCGCAGATGCAGCTTTGTGGAAAAAGAAAAGCATCTTTGTGATTAGGCAATTCAGGATTAGTAATGGTGCAAAATGGTCGAAAGTCAGGTATATATTCACTTTTTGTATACCCATTCACAAATTAGTGATTAACTTGACTTAAAGGGGTGGGGTAGGGGTGGGAAGGGTGTGTGTGTGTGTGTGTGTGTGTGGGGGGGGGGGGGGGGGGGGGGAAGAGAAGGTTAGAGGTTAGGGGTTGGGGGTAGGGAGAGGAGGGCAGAAGGTGGAGGGTAAGGTTGGCGAGAGAAGAGTAAGGTAGGAACAGGAGGGTAGAATGGTGGAGGGCAGGGGGTGGATGGTAGGGAGTTGGGGGGGGGGGGGGGAGAAAGACAAAGAGAGAGAGAGGAAGTAGGGGTGGGGAGAGGAGTGTTGGGGTGGGGAGAGGAAGGTAGGGGTCGGGGGTGGAGGGTGGGGTGGAGCATAGGGGTAGGGGAAAGGAGGGTAGGGGGTTGGGATGGGGAGAGGTTGGTGGGGGTAGGGAGAAGAAGGTAGGGGGTGGGGGTGGGGAGAGGAAGGTATGGGGTGGGGGTGGGGGTGGGAAGAGGAAGGTAGGGGTTGGGGGTGGAGGGTGGGGTGGGGTGGAGGATAGGGTTGGGGAGAGGAGAGGAGGAGTCTGCATTTGCAATTTAAGCCAGTGGTTTGCATTCTGCATCACATTATTAAACTGGCGTGATGCACCAGTTGTTTCACCAACTGCTGGGCCCTCAGGCCTCCCACCCGTCTACCAACCATTCCTCCTGTCAACAATGACCGTAGATACTACTTCCCTGGCCACCATGGCCACCAGTCACCTGCTACTCCAGACAACAGTAGCTGGTTCCAAGTTGCTTCAGCACATGGCCCTGTTCAGCCACACATCTCCTCATCATACCTCCGTGGTTATCACATTTTCTCAGATAACCATGTTTCAAGTACTTGCAGATGGCAAAATATCACAAGTCAAGATAGTACAATCTTGCAACATACTTTTTCTTCTCCTACACATTTGATACCAGGTAGCACGCAGGTTGCCTTCTTACAGTTGGCTTAGAATCCGAGGCTAGCCTGACCCTGACAGTGAGGGAATGGTGTTTACAGCACTATTCCTGTCACTAATGGTCTGGAGTGAGTGAAAAGTCACAGCAGCATATAACTAAATGTCTGGAGTGAGTGAGTGAGTGTAATATCACGGCAGCATGTAACTCATGGTCTGGAGTGAGTGAGTCAGTGAGTGAGTGAGTGAAATATCACAGCAGCCTCTAAGTAATGGTCTGCAGTGAGTGAGTGAGTGAAATATCACGGCAGCCTGTAAGTAATGGTCTGCAGTGAGTGAGTGAGTGAGTGAGTGAGTGAGTGAGTGAGTGAGTGAGTGAGTGAGTGAGTGAGTGAAATATCACGGCAGCCTGTAAGTAATGGTCTGCAGTGAGTGAGTGAGTGTGTGAGTGAAATATCACAGCAGATTGTAACTCATGACCTGGAGTGAAAGAGTGTGATGATCAACTCATGATAATCACATATATAGACAGCTTCGGCCTTCATACTTTCCAGTCTTTACTAAAACACTGCATGATTCTGTGAGACATTTGGAAGTGAAGGATTCTAACTCATACAAAGCACTCAGTGGTTGCACATATATATTTGATTCAAATCTCAAATGACTTAGGCCACGATTCCACGATATTCTCGCATAGTTGTACATATCAAGATATAGGCATCAACATTCAATCAGCAAGATTGAAAATCAGGTGCATCTTTCAATGGTTTTATCTACATTCACAATCTCATTTTCACCTACAAAAATAAAAAAAATGTCGCATTGTTTGAATATAATTATCTTCTTACCTAAAAATGTCAATAAAAAACTTACACAATAGTTTATTCAATCGTCAAAAGTTGTCAATCGAAACAGCGATTTGCATACTCGCAACACTGCATGCTATCTCTTACTGTGCATTACCAATTCCTCTATCACTGCATGGATGTTCAGCTGATAATGGTGGAGAGCGAAACATTTTTATTTCCCTGATTGACAAAATGAGTGTTTGTTTTTACGATATATACACTTTGGAAGCGCACAAAAATCCTATTCTGTGATCTACAACACCAAGTAATTAAACAAATTTTTAAAAACTTCAATCCTAGCAGAAATCAAAGACATACATGTATGTGCATCGTGCAGAAATCAAGAGAAAGGCGCAGTTTCAAAACACGAGCAAATTTCGGTTTTGGAATGACAACAAAACAAAACCTAAATGAATATACTTACAACTCTTTCTCCATAATAATATACAAATTTCAGATCACAAACCATTGTATTTTAGATGAGATTCACCTAGTCTTTAGATGAGACGGTACTGAGTTTTCATGAACATTCCCTCGTGCAAGAATGGTCACCGAGTGTGAATTACGAATTTTGAACTATGTCTAGTGGCCAAACAGCATGTTGGATTTAGATTTTTAGAATATACTACGATATGTTTGCTTCCAGAGTTGTCCATAAGAATTGAAAACTGTGACTTAATCTTTCAAATGTAATTCATAAATATCGTGAATGTCAACAGTCTTTTCAACTTCCGGTGACATTTCTGGCTGCTGCACATGCCAAACACGCCGCCTTCTGCGGGAAATAAATGACTTAGTTGTTGCTAATTAAACAAAAGAGCGAACATGGAGCAATAGTCGTCGTATAATGAAATGTCACTTCTAATTAATTGAAAAGTCCACATTGATAAGATTTAATTTGATACAGTCAGAGACCCCGTGTCTGATACGCTACACACCACAGACAGAAATAAGCCAGCGGAATTGATGAAAGCACTGGAATGTAAGTAACATATTTTTTGCCAACAAACAATCGCTATTTCATTTCATCATTTTGAATATATTAAGTTATGATCTAAACACACATTGTCGAAATTTGATAACTGCAGATTGTTGTCTACTGCATGCCAACGAAATGAACAGCTAATGGTGGTAAACATGCCTCCTAAACAATCTATAATTGTCCTCGCAAATAATTCCCCATAAAGTCAACAATGAACAGAAAAACATAAATATTAGTTTAATTTCTCCTAAAGTAGACAATCAACAGAAATATAAGTACTGATGTAATGTTTTGTTAATACAAATGCTTATATTTTTAAATATGGAATAATTAATGTTCGAAAATTGGATATCCGAGGAAATATATCCATATAATCTTGTAACATCAATTGCAACATTATTTGAGTCATAAGTACCGAAAATCAAATACACTTTCCACTGTGTGAAGACGAAATATTTCTGAAAATTAGCAAATTCTCATCACATGCCAAAATATCTCATTGCTTTTGGACCAGGGGAGATTTTCTCTCATGGGTAAAAACATCCAGTATAATCCCTGCAATACTCCAAACAACATTTGGCATGATCAAGTCATATTTAACTCAACATATCTATATCAGTCAGGATTTCTTCCTACAAAACACATCCATGAACCATAATTTGTTCACCAGAACAGTCTCGATGTTTATCAAGACTGAAAGAAAACCGTTTTTGCATGCAGGTATTTCATGGTAGTAATATCAATAGCAATGACTAAAATGGCTCTTGCAATTTATTAAAACGATCAAAGCTGACAATGAGCAATGAAATCTTCCATCATTACAGCATGCTGATGCCTGATACTGATGTCTGGCAACTACATACAGCTTGATGAATAAAGGGGATATGTGGATGCTTGATGATACATTTTCCTGAAATAATTAGATGGAGAAATAATACAATGACACACATCCATTTTTCCCCAACAATGTTTATGTATCATACTGCATGATCTAATTACTTCATTAATCACAGAGGCTTAACCAATTCAGGAAGTCGGGGAAAGTGATCAAAAAGGTGCCATTTCCCCTGAAACTAGTTCTCATTAATGCATAATATATTATGACCTTTACACGTCCAGAGTGACTGGAAGGTTTATTGATAGACAAACACCCTCCTACACCCAGGGCACCTGTCAAAACACAACTTGTATTTACAAATCATTAGGAGCTCCATGGGAAACCACTACCTTTCTCAGGGGTTAAAAATATGGACTGGCTGTGGATTTTTTGCCTTAATCCATGTTTGGTTGTTTTACAGGTGTAAGACTGGAATAATATTGACAAGGCTGACACAAGCTGAAAACTACAGCTCCTGCTGTGTGTGAAGACAGGGTGTTGTGGGGAAAACAGTATCAGTCTCAGCCATCCTGGGCTGAGAGCACCGTACACATTGTCCATCTCCATCTGGGATCATTACTGTGCACTCTTTACACACAGAGACAAATTTGATATGTGTGAATAATCAAATCATGAAGTAACTGGCCGTGGCATCCATGTTATAGCAGATTGAGAGAACTGAGTCAACATCACACGTATCTGCGATATTCGCTTGAATACACATGTTAAGAGCGTTCAAAAACAACAGGCCATCTCATCAAAACTACCATCAATTCTTTCACTGATATTGTTTCTGGTCTCTTTCAAAAATCAAAATCTCTTTTCATACAAAATTGATTATTTTTCTATTAAATATATTACCGGTACACATTCTAAATCCTCAGTCCAAACAACAGTGAGATCGTATAAATGGATAGGTTTTAAACAATATCATCTGTAGAATTGTTTTTGTAAATTACAGTCATATTCCAGACTTTGTTAAGAGATTTACTTTTCACTTTTCAGTTCTGCCATCAAGTGACCATACTTGTTGTCTTACCTTATACATGAATGTCAGATTCTGATCGGCTGAGACCCATCTCATTCATTTATCCTGCTAACACGTAAAACACATATTTTTTTTGTTCCCCCCGAACTGCTGAACTGCCACTAACTAAACAGCAAAGCCTACTCAGAGTTTTCAGCCATGGGAGCCTTGCCGAATTACACTTATCAGAGGGGTACACAAAGTACGTGATCTAGACTCCCAGTTGTCGGACTGCCATTTTAGTGGAAGCCTTGTGGCTGAGTTGGTTAGGTCTCTGACATTGTGTGATGGTGATAGCTGCCTTACTCTGGGAGTGTGGGTTCGATTCTCACACAGGACCTAAAAAGTACTAGAATTTGTACAACACTACAAATACAACATGTTAGATTTAGTCCATTATATGAAAATAATAGAATAAGTTAGTTGTCTTGAAAGTCTGTAATCAGAACATGTCAGGGACAATGGGATTGGAGCAGGACACTTTATATCTTGGATTTGCGTCATAGTTATGGCTATAAAACAGGTCCATACAGAACTTCAGTCTTAACAATTTTCAAGGATCCATCCCTAAAATGAACCAGCAAACAACTCCTCTTGCATATGAATCATAACTTGCCTTGGACCATTTCACTTCTTACTGCTCCTGCCATTCCGGGGGCACGGGTGGCCCAGTCGTCTAAGGCGTTGCGATTCGCTGTGCAGAGTTGTGTCCCTTGGGCACGCCAGAAACCTATGATTGTGGGTTCGAATCCCGGTTCGACCAGATTATGTTTCTAGGTTTGTCAGCACCATACACATGCTCGTGGGTTTCACCGAAGTGGTAAACGTCTTAGACCTGCATCACTTCGGGCTTTCCTCCCACATTAAGCTGACACGCCGTGATATAACTGGAATAATGTTAAAAGCGGCGTTAAACCCAACTCACTCACTCACTCCTTCCATTCCATTTGTTACTGTTCCTGGAATGTTCGACTCTCTTTACAGAAGCAGCTGATCATTGGAGCAGACGCTCATTGAAAGGGGGACAACTCAGTGGTTACAGACAGTAAATGGACCGTATACCATTCTTTTTTCAGTTTCCAACAGATTCCAACAGTTTGTTTTCAAACTACACTTCTTTTTCGTTCAAATACTTCATATGAGACTAATTGAATAAATTTAAGTCACATTATGCATTTTCCAAGCAAAATCTAAATTCAAGGAGTTTTCAAGACAGACCTCAAGTTCAAGGCCTTTTTAAAGCCTGCATGAACCCTGATAAAATAGGTTTATGATTTTGTGAAAGCATAGAACTGTAGATATCACACAGAGCTATGAAATAGAGCTTTGTTCAAACGGCTATTCTGTGAAGGAATCCATCACAGGGTAATGTCAGCCACATGACAAATAATTAGGAAGCAACACAATCACAGCACTACATGATACAGTCGGAGCTGTGTCCTTGACACTGAGGACAGAAATAGTTCGACTAATCCTACTTGACCCTACCACCATCTGACCATGCCATCAGAAAACACAGAGCAAAAGAATTCTACATGATATATGATTCAATCCCCACACAAGAACATTACATATGATTCAATCCCTACACAAGAACATTACATATGATTCAATCCCCACACAAGAACATTACATATGATTCAATCTCCACACAAGAACATTACATATGATTCAATCCCCACACAAGAACATTACATATGATTCAATCCCACACAAGAACATTACAAATGATTCACAGCACTAAATGACACATAGTTCAACCACAGCATGACATGACACAGTTCAACCACAGCACGACATGACATTCAGTTCAACCACAGCACAACATGACACAGTTCAACCACAGCACAACATGACACAGTTCAACCACAGCACGACATGACAGTTCAGCCACTACATGAATAATGATATGTGTTCAGCCACATGAGGACCTGTAACATGTCAGGAAAGCCTGCATCTTCCACTTACAAGTAATTACAGCTACCCATGCAAACACAACGACCAGCGACACAAGCTACTTTCACAAAACCTTCTTTGATTGATACACAGTGGAGTTTTTACGATTATAAGAATAATGCAAAATGTCATGTTTCCATATTGAGTTTACAGTTACGTTTCATCTTCTTCGCCCATGGTTCCCCAATACTGGATAGCAATGTCATTAAGGAAGAAATCTAATAACATTGCCTGGATAGAGAGTCTAAGAAATGCTCCATGGATAATGAAGCACTTTTCTCCCAGGCCGGTCCTTGTGGTTGAGAGTCATAAAAAGGGCGGGTCCCAGGTAGCACTTGCATATCTGCTGCTCTAAAACATTACACTTTGTCTTCAGAGGTCCATTATGATGATATTTCTACATGTCAAAGCCTCCCTCACTGACCGGTCTTCAAAGCAACTCTCTGAGGAGATTTCACATTTCCTATAAACTAATGCGATAAGTTTGATGTGCCTTTTTTACACTAACTATATGCCTTCAAGCAATTTCCCAAAACATTTTTTTCCTTTTTTCATCATCAATGACAATCATGACAAAACTTCACATGTTGTGTCAACGGAACTGCACAAGAAGTCAGCACCTGACATCAACATTGCAGACTTGGGTTAATTAACTTAGATTTTCATTAGCGAAGTTTCGCTTGCATGCAATATTGATAACATTTGTTAATTTATTAATGGAAGCTTGTCTTAATGCAATTTTAGCCCCAGTTGATGTATCTGCTAAATTACCATCAATCGCGCGAAAACCTCCTATGCTACTCCTGTATAACAGGCACAAACTGACTTGGAGATTAATTGGACAAGATACAAATTGTTGTCAACAGACAATGATGGTAAATTAATGCCACACAAGCCCAGAGCCAAGCCAGGCCGACAGAAGAAAGGTGGCCTATGGATCATAGCTGTGTGAAATGTCCACCACATTGTAAGAACAGAGAGGAATGTATGAATTCAGCACCTTGGTTCAATTTCAGCGGTGCCTGATGGGTGAGAGACTCTACACTGGAACATGACAGTGAACTGAGGCGCTGATGTCCATATATTTGTCCTGAATGATACACCCAACTTTCAATATGACTCATTAAGACGCCTCAGTTGATCACACTGCTCAAGAAGTGGCAAAAACCACAATGGTGGATGCACTCACTACGATCTACAATGAATACGAGTTGATCTTGAACTGTTAAATATGATAATACATACTCTTAAAATGAAACATTTTATACAGTGAAACCCTTTTTCAATTTCCAGTGAAACCTTTTCACTATTTCCAATGAAACCCTTTTATCATTTCTAGTGAAGCCCTTTTACCATTTCCAGCCAAACCATTTTACCAATTCCTGTGAAGCCTTTTACTATTTCCAGTGAAAATGTTTCACTATTTCCAGTGAAATCCTTTTAACATTTCTAGTGAAATCCTTTTACCATTTCCAGTGAAACCCTTTCACCATTCCCATTGAAATCCTTTTACCATTTCCAGTGAAACCCTTTTACCCTATTACTATTTCCAGTCAAATCACATAAACGTCATCAGTAAAACCCTTTTACCTTTTCCAGTGAAATACCTTTTACCATTGACAGTGAAAACATGTTACCATTTCGAGTCAATTCTTTTACCATTTCCAGTGAAAACCTTTTACCATTTCCAGTAAAACCCTTTTACCATTTCCACGGAAATCCTTTTACCATTTCCAGTGAAAATCTTTCACTATTTCCAGTAAAACCCTTTTACCATTTCCAGTAAAACCCTTTTACCATTTGCAGGGAAATCCTTTCACCATTTCCAGTAAAACCCTTTTACCATTTCCAGTAAAACCCTTTTACCATTTCCAGAGAAATCCTTTCACCATTTCTAGCGAAACACTTTTACCATTTCCAGAGAAAGCATCCCGATTGCATTTGAGATTAACAGATAATTGTTAGAAGAAATGTCGTTTGACTAAATTTTTTGCCTAAAGAGTGGCATCAAACTAATACTGTTTCATGTCACACATTACAACATAACAACACAGAATTTAAAACAAGAAAATGCACAAATAGTAGTGTCAGCGCACCGAAAAGAAATAAAGAAACCTTATGAGCCTGATCATGGTTTTTCAAACAAAGACGCACCTGTCCCAATTCATGAAGCCAATGTGCCGAAGAAATTAACTATCCCATCTCAAAATAAGGTTTTGTCACAGACATCCAGTTTGTAATTTAAACAATGATTCAACAGTTCCATTTCATGAAACCAAGGCACCAAAGACATTCACCATCTTGTCTGGTGATATACTTTTGTCTGAGACAGCCTTGGTTTGCATCTAAAACAGTTGCTCAAAAGTCTCATTTCATAAAGCCAAGATTCTAAAAACATTCACTATCCTGTCTGGTGATATACCTTTGTCTGAGACAGCCTTGGTTTGTATCTAAAACAGTTGCTGAATTATATAAGTTTCATTTCATAAAGCCAAGATTCTAAAGACATTGACTATCCTGTCTGGTGATATACCTTTGTCTGAGACAGCCTTGGTTTGTATCTAAAACAGTTGCTAAATAGTCTCATTTCATAAAGCCAAGATTCTAAAAACATTCACTATCCTGTCTGGTGATATACCTTTGTCTGAGACAGCCTTGGTTTGTATTTGAAACAGTTGCTCAATAGTTTCATTTCATAAAGCCAAGATGCTAAAGACATTCACTATGGTACAAAATAAACTATTGCAGAGAACCTCCTTGAGTCTTGTAATGATCTTGAAGCCCTCCTTCCTCCCCGCACAGAGCCATTAATAACCGTATCCTCATGGATGGGGGATAATGAACACTGTACATTACGCCAGTGAAAGAAGAGATCAATATACCGAACAAATACACGAAATACTGCGCCCTATAACAGATCCAATAAATCACTATCATACCAACCTTATATATCGGTGAAAAAGTCTCAATTGAAACATTAATATATTTGAAGTTATTGTAATAAAGGGATAGAAAATTAATTCATTTAGCTAAGAATGCTTTGAAAAAAAAGCAATTACCTTTTTCCTTAATTCTGCTTAATGGTAATGTCATTATTGATTAGATATTAAGGCTCCATTTTATCATTTTTATTGCACAAAATGATGTAATTTTCAGAAAACATGCTCATTTTCGCTGAGAGCTTGGTTGTTATTTTGAATGTCATAATCTCGCAGCAGTTTCACTTTACAAACTCATTCATCAACTACGCTTAACAAATGGCAAAGCTGTTTCGAAATATTGTTTCCACGAAAAATAATAGTTTTGCAGTAATCTTTGGACTACCTGAAGTTTGGATGTAATCCTTCAACAAAGACAGTGAAATTAATGACATTATTCCAGCATTCATGTTTCTCTAAGTCAGAATAAAAACACAAACCAGGTCAAGCCAGACCCTTGACTAGTGTCACAAAAATCAATGAAACTAACAATTAAAATTTGCATTCTAATGAACTAGTTCCATTATGAATGTTTATCATTGAAAAGAACTCCAGAAATGTTACAACAAAAAAGAAAAGCCTTTCATCTCAAAGGCATCAACCTATTTATCATAATTTTGACTTCTAAAGGAAATAACAAAATCTAATTTAAAAGCTAAAGAAACGATATTAAAATTTCAAAACTGAAATGATTCATGCTTTTGACCAAAGTTTTACAATGAAGTGATAGAAATTCAATCAAATTCAAACTATTTCTTTCGATCATTTCCCAAAACAGTGCAAACAAGCCAAGAACCAATATCTCACTGTGAGGTTTAATTAGTGTTTTCTTCATCCATTTTCCACAGAACTGTGCGATTAGCCTTGGACGATATGTCTTCATAATTCAATAGCAAGTCACGTTAAGTCATAGGGTTTGATGGGCAGGACAGATTAACAAAACCTAATAAAATCATAATTGTTTATGTTGGTGTGACTCATGTATTATTCACGATAAAAGATGTTTATTCCTTTTAGTTGTCTTGGTTGAGATAAATGAACACACATGGAAATGGGAGCAGTTAAACACAGTGGCCCGGGAGGCTGTGTGAAACCACAAAGAAAAATTAGCATCTCAGTAAGTGCTCTGTTGAAAACTTACCTGTAATTAGCCAGCAGGTGAGATGTGCCACCTAGAACCCACCCACCATGCCACACACAGCAGAACAACCCCTAGAGGCACTATCTGAAAAATAAGAATCATAACTTTATTAATCATACATGTTATATTTTTTTCTCAAATCAAATTCCATCTGAAATCAAATGTAACAATATATGCTTTCATTTAGGAAAATGTATTTCAAACGTTTTCACATTTAAGACATTAACAAAATTTTAAAGTTACATTTAATTATTGTCAAACATTGACCAAAGAGATTTAAAAGAATCTAGGGATGTCATTGTTAGCCACGATATTGAAGTATTGTACATATTTAAGCCCTAGCAGTGTAGAGAGCCCTGGCAGTGTAGAGAGCCCTAGCGGTGTAGAGAGCCCTAGCAGTGTAGAGAGCCCCAGCAGTGTGGTGAGCCCTAGCAGTGTAGAGAGCTTTCTAACCCCAAATGTAATAAGCATATAGTTGACGAAGTCATCTATATCCCCTGCCCATTTCAACACGTTATGGTCCCAAACCAGGTAATTGATCCAACATTTCTCTTAGCCCATGTCAAAATAGCTGCAATGGAAATTCTAAAATAAACATTTCTAAAACTCCTCATATCAAATGACACCAGTTCAGTATGATAGTATGATAGTTCATATAATAGACATCAATGTTTGGCAAGGACATATTTAACAGTTTATTTGTAATACTCCATAAGTGAACCCACCCTACATTAAAACTTAAATCCAACTTGTTGCCATGGAAACGTAAAAATAAACATTTCTAAAATTCCGAAATAGCAAAAGGCACCAGTTCAGTATGTGTCTGGTAAACATGCAAAGTTTTGTTAGAAAGTATTGAATGAGTTTTGAGTTATGCTCCGGAAAAGAACTTTACCATATAGAACCTACGTCCAACTTGTTGCTCATGGAAACAAAACAAAATAAAAATTTATAAAATTCCTAAATAGCAAAAGGCACCAGTTCAGCATGAGTCTGATAGACATGCAAAGTTTCATAAAGAAATATTTAACGTTTTCTGAGCTATGCTCCGGAAACGATTTCGGGATGCGTGCACACACACACGTACGGAAGCCATTTCCATATCCCCTGCCAACTTTGTTGGTGTGGAGGATAATGATGTTTATACATTTGTTTATGTCTTTGGGAATGCCAATACAGTTAATTTTTAAAAGGTCTACGACTGACCAAATTTCGCAGATGAATTAACCCTTTGAGTTTGTTTGATCGGATTCGTTTGAGATTGCAGACCAACGGAAAATCAACCAACTTCTCCCTTACATTCTAACTATACTACTCAAAAGAAGTTAAGGATCACCCGATTATTTCATATTGGTAATGTTAATCTGTCATGGCATGAGAGATTAACTATTGTAATATGAAAGAATCAGGTGATCCTTAACTTCTTTTGAGTAGTATATATCAATTACATGATAGTTGTAATGAAACAGAAATTCAAATTGACAAACAAAGAAAATGATTTAGCAGTGGTAAGAGTATTCGTGCCACGGCAGTCATCATTTGTTTGTAAACATAACAGTCAGTCGGTTGCGAGTTCAACTCCAAGCATGGTTGTAGCCACCTATCAGTGGGGAGCTTTGACTGGTGGCAGTGAGAACCAAGTTGGTTACTTTGTTTTAGCATTAAAAATTAATGTGACTAAAAATATTTTAAACTATTTTCATTTCAGGGACGTCAGAGACATCAGACCATTACACAAATTACATATCCTGCAGGGCAGACTGTGCCTTGTCATGTCCAAATAATTCCCAAATTTGTCATATTTCTGAAATGAACGTACCCGGGATTATGATTCACAAAAGCTACAAAATGTAAAACATATTTTACAGCAGATCAGCTAGATCCCTACACCGTCCATGACGAAGTATTGAAACTGTGTGATGGTAAGCATATTTATATCCCAGTAGATAATAGGGTCACTGGCTACAATCAAACCACATCACACTCCCAATCTGCTTCCCCCACAAAGGACGCCACAGTGAGATGTGTTACTGTTGAAGTTTTAGATCAAATTAAAGTATTGAGCAAACATTACCATATCAGTTGTACCCTACACTGCTTATTACTTCAGAATTTAGCTGTTATTTTGTCAAATCTGTCAATCATTTGGAAATCCCTGACTATCAAATTTCAGTTTAAGTACTCCTACCCCAGTGATGAATGAACCACGGCCTCGTCATCACCAGGGACTGTTTTGTAATAGAAGCAGCCGCAGGGTTCTCCCCAGCCTACAACCACCTGTCTAAGCCATTATACATTCAAAAGCACATTGCACAATTAAAATGGAACAAAAACTTTTGAGTTTCAAATCCTGCATAGGAAAGTCCAATAAAGACATCAAACCTAACCTTCAACCTTCAACACTTACATGGTCTACCAACATTAAATCCAATATTTGTGTAAGATTAACGGTGTACTATTTCCCTACAGCTGTCTCTGATTAATGTTAATGTCGACTGAATAAGGCCAAAAGGCGAAACCCACCCAACTTACTGGCCCATTTTAGTTTCCCTTCATTCAATGTTTATGCTTAAGTTGTCCTTTTCTTAAATGAAACAAAATATAACCACTGCAACAACATGAATTATTAATTTATCCCCAAAGCAAATTGCTATTTTGGAAAACTTTGAATTATGAATTGGTCTCTGGAAACTAATGTGATTACACTGAAATAAGAAAACAAATTCATTTTTTTTCAAAACAACTTCAACAAAGTATGCTTTTCATCTATAATTAATAAGTGCTCTTTTCCTTTTTATAACAGTAATTCCATTTGCAAAACCTCAGTTGGGGAAAATAATTAAATTAAAGAAATGAAATCGTTTCCTAGGAGACCGATAGATGCATCTTGTGTAATGTGAAAACTACAACACACGGATTGCGGATTGACAAGTTCATTTTTTCTTCGGCATGTGATTTCAATGTTGTCATTTAATAGTTTGAAAAGACAATAAAACCTTTAGTAAGGTTTCCATTTAAATTAAGCCATGATTTCCAAAACATTGCTAGGCATTTAATTATAATGTGTGGAATGAAGGAACGTGTCACTGCTGTAGACAATCTGTAATTTCAGACATTAGTACAGCTACATCATTCTCCAGTTGTTTTTTTTATGTTTGTTTGTTTGTTGTTTAACAATACACTTAGCAATATTCCAGCTATATGACAGCTGTCTCTAAATAAGACGCTGGACCAGACTGATGTCATGAGCGTGGATCCACGCAATTGGAATACGATGACATGCATCAACCAAGTCAGCGAGTCTCATCACCTGATCCCGTTAGTCAACAAGCATAGTCGCCTTTTACGGCAAGCATGGGTGGCTGAAGACCTAGTCTACCCCGGATTTTCAAGTACGAATACATTCTCTAGTTCAAAGGATATATTTCAAACATGCAATTTTTGTTAAACGTCAATGAGATTTTCCACAGAACATCATTTTAGTTTCAGATGATTATATTAAATTGCAAGTATTATGATAAGTTTGTGTGAAAATATCTATTGGATTCCATCAAGATTACTATTGCAGTTATAACTCAGGTCTGTCAAAGTCAACAAATATAACGCCTCAAATATTTGCCATGTGCTCGTGACTGTTGGTTCCCAACGCAGAAATGATTCCAGGAGCATTGTATACGATTTAGATAAGAAATTGATTGATGAGATTTTCAAGTTAATAAGGCAATATTATGGCTCAATGAAAACATGTTGATGAAGGATTTAGGAGGTTTGAGAGGAGATATGAAAATATCACCCCTAAAATATTCCAGGATAGGTTATACCGCTTCGAGAATAACCCAAAGAACATTATCATTAAATTTTATGAGCCATCTGCAAAGCTCGATAGATGTGATTTGGCTGTCACGTTACATGCCTGATAAACACAACACAGCGATGGCAGTTCAATTGGTCAACAAGGTCAGACCTAAGAATTATCTTGTCTTAAAGAAAAACCTACAAAAAATACAAAAAACAATAAAACAGTAGTTCCATGTAATCAACAAAGATAGCCACTTAAAACCAATCTGGCTGTCAACAGTGATATTCACAGAGGACGAAACTCCAACATCAACATTTAACGATTTGAACTTACGTCATCATTAGGAGAACCATACATGCCAAAGTTCAGCTCATTCGAAGTGGCAGTTTCAGAGACAAACAGATTCAAATATGCATTTTGAGAGAATATAACAGCATGGTCACAAAAAGGAAAAAAATTATAAAATATTACAAAAAAACAGAACATATTTGGTGAATCACATTCTTAACAAACCAATCAACCAATTTCATTAACGGTACATTTTCTCCCCTAAAGGTCAGGCAATGGCCTAAAATAGGATTTCTCAATATGACTGTTGAAGCAGCCATATTGAAAATCAGATTCAAACCTTTTGAAGACATTCAGGTGATATTATTTGTGGGAACAATCTTATTAAGTTTCAGCTTCATTGGTGAAGTGATCTCTGAGGTGATGCTTTAAGGGCAAAGAAATGCATTTTGGCAGGATTTAGGAGCATGGTCAAAGTGCAAAGATAAAACCAAAGCCGAAATGTTTTTAAATGTTAAACGTGTGTTGAGATTCACTACTACCTACACATTATTAGTCACGCCTCGCCCAATATTTTCCTGCTAACCTAATATGACACCGTATACAGCAACTTAAGACACCATAACAAATTTATTATGCCGAAAAGTTTACACTATTTGGTATCTTTGTCGTACATGTCATCTCAAAATGAAAACTTGACACTTACAACTTGTATAAACGACAGGACCAGTACATATGTTTGCTATGTGACATCATTGGTGTCACTTCTTTTTTTTGCAACATCATCCTATAGTTTAGGTTCTATGATGTTGCTATTTGTAACTCTGTGACCTCTGTTTGTAAGCTTTTTTTCTCTATAATTTTATAAATAAAGTCATGAACATGGTTTCTTTAATAAATAATGTCTTTGCTCATCACAATTAATGATATTAAAACACAAAACAGTGTCGAATAAGGAATTTCAGTACCAGAATTTCCATGTGAAATATGTGAGGTGGGTGTTGGAAAATCCAAGATGGCTGTTACTGACGGTATACAGTCTCATATTAGGTCAGTATCAACCTTCTTGGATTTTTACTGACGGTATACAGGCTCATGTGGGGTCAGTAGTTCTGCTCTCTGATTGGTCAATCTCACTTTGATTGGTTGGTTGGTTTGTTCAAATTGTTGTTTAACACCGCACTCAGCAATATTCCAGCTATATGACGGCAGTGTGTAAATAATCGAGTCTGGACCAGATAATCCAGTGATTAATATCATGAGCATCGATCCACGCAGTTGGGATTGATGACCTGCATCAACCAAGTCAGCGAGCCTGAGCATCCGATCCTAGTCGCCTTTTACGACAAGCATAGTCACCTTTTACGGCAAGTATGGGTTGCTGAAGACCTTGTCTACCCCGGCGTCTTCACGGGCCCAATCTCCCTTTGAGGCATAATAAATAGTGGCTGAGTAAGAAGATTCAGCTTTCAATAAGGACAAAGTACAAAGGTCAATTCAATCATGTGAGCTAAAATTAACAAAAACTTCTGTTTGGATGGCAATAAATCTTTTAAACACCTTCCCATGGACTGACTGACAAGCATATTTCAATTTCTTTATTTTTTTCGATGTGAATGATAAAAATACAACCTCCAGCACAGAAAGAATAAAGAAGCTGAAATCCACACATCAACTTGTCTTCACCTTCTCATTCATATTTTTGTTAAAACTATTATTTCAAAACTTTTTTCGAAAGAAATTAACTTCAAATCAATCCTGACATGAGTCCTTACTGTTTTGTTAAATCTGTCTCCCGTCACTTGGCATTTGACAGTGGTGATGTAATGCCTTTCAAATTACAACATAGTGAATTATGTACAAACACGATGCATCTGCATATCCATGCTTTCTTTGGATCCCTCTGTCAGTCTCACCCTGAGACAACATTTCCCGTGACATCTGACAACAAGCCAGCGTCTATGATGCCGACCAAACATTAGCAGCTTTGCGCTATTCAGCTCTGAACTGTTTCAAACTAATTAAAAATTATGTCTCCTCCTCTTGAGATGTTTTCAAATTCAATAAAATTGACATATCACATTTCCACCTGTCAATCAAGCGCTGATCCAATCAGAACAAGCATGTCTTCTTCAACTTTGCTAAGGACCCAAATCCCTTTAATCAGAATTTTAAAATAAGCCACAACCCTTTGAAGAAGAACCAGAAAGTAACGTGAAGTCCACAACAGCCTCATTAGAAGTTAAGAGTGAAAAGATCTCATCCTAACTGCTAACAATCAGAACCCTCGCTCTCAATCAACTGTGTTAATTCGAAAATGACAATTTTATCGTGGAGTGACCATCCGTGCATCATATGGAAGTTTTTTTATTATGGCTGTGGTGATGGGAGCTGTGACACTTCCAACGACATTCTTTGTTGTTTAACGCTGCCGCAGTCAGCAATATTCCACCTACATGAAGAAGGCCTGTAAATAACAGTCTTTACCAGACATTCCAGTGATTGATATTATGAGTGACAATCCACATCATCAGGGGACAACGACACGCTATCAACCAAGTCACTGAGCATGACCACCAGTCCACTAAATCACATCATATGACCAGCAAAGGTTGCTAGGTAACTGTTTCAACCCAGAATTTCCATAAAGATATGTCAGTGACAAAAGTGGTACATTCTGCCATGACTGTGGAGAATACCCAATTCTGATTGGTCAACTGGTCTATGAAACGAGGTTAACATATCTCATTTTCAAGGAACCACTGTACCAGAACATATTTATCAAAAGCAGTTCTTTCATAAGTATGGTGAACAAAAAAATGTACCATAAAAAATGCCAACAATTAAGATAATTTATTTAGTTGATGAATTCTTTGTTTGTTTTGTCAATTAAGACCACAATAATTTCAGTTCAATGATCGCAGCCTGTAAATGAGAGACATGAGAACAGTAAAAACATTTTTGGGAGGAACATCACCAATCTAGGGGGGTTTGGTGGCATGCCCCAAAACAAAAAATTTTAAAAACAAGGATTAAAATAAGTGCATTTTACATCATTCTGATAGGACGTCTGGGAATCCGAGGGAAATTCTCATGTCTGAAATATTCAAGGCTGGAGCAGACGAACAAGTGATGGATATGATAAGCAACATCTCTAGAAATTTTGAACGGCTGATGAGGTAAACAAACCCCACCCTCACTTGAACCTAAGTCCAACTTGTTGCCTTGCACACCCGAATTCATAAGATTTCAAAAATACCTCTTCAGTAAAAAGCAACAGTTCACCACTTATTTATTATGCATACAAAGTTTTAAAAATGAAGATATATTGGACTTTTTATGAGTCATGGTCAGGGAAAGAATGCATTCCTCATTTGAACAAAAGTCCATCTTGTTACCTTAACAATGCCAAAAATAAAAAGTTATAAAAAATTCCTGAATAGCAAAAGACGTCGGTTTAGCAGATGTTTGATATGTACACTTTGTCATGCTGTGGAAATGAAGTGGGACGAAGGGATGGACGGAAGGGGGATGGCTGGAGGGGCAATTCTATATCCTATGTAACTTGTTTGGAGGTGAGGTGTAATGGGGTTTAACATCGCTTCCAAGATTATTGCACTGTGCAATTTGAACTTATATAGCGACGTGCGTATATGCGTGTGTGCGTGTGCGTGTGCGTGTGTGTGTGTGGCTGCTTGTACTAGTCCAGACTGACGCCGATTTATAGTGCTAGCTCACTGAGATACCACGCCTCAGTTTAACATGAATACCCCACTCAGACACAGTATACTGACTCCGAGCCGACAAGTCCCTGTTTTAACCACTTTATGCTGAGCGTCAGACGGTAACAACAAGTACCATCTTTTAACATCTTTTGGTATGACGTGGTTGGGGATCTAACGGAGGCGGTCCTCACTTGTTTGGACAAAATGCCAGATGGTATAATGGTTAGAACTTGCAGAGCAAATATTTGGAAAAGCCAAGCAACATAAATCATATAGATATTCAATGGGTATTGCAGGAATATACAGGTTAAAACTAACTCACTCTCACATTAACTTATTCATAAATGATAAGAGAAATTGTGCTTAAAAGGGCGTGTCATGTCAACAGTGATATATATCTGAGAGTCAGGATAGACCTACCTCTGCTAATGAACAGGATTTATTCTTATTTGCTGATTCACCAAAGTAGGTCATAATTTATGGTGAGTTTTTTCAAAGAATGCATTTGCATGAATAGCGAGAACACATATGTGCTAAATAACACCTGATGTACGTATTCATTTGACATAATTGATGACAATCGCTTCTTCAGAAAGTGCCCACAATCCATTTTTCATAGTTATACATGATATACTTAACCAATGAAACTGCAGAGTGACTGAAAGCATAGGATATAAGTCATGCACCCATTTTCTCCCATGATTTACTGGTGTCAGTTATAAATGTTCCAATGTAATGACTCACAAGAATTTGAATGCAATGATCGGAAGAAATAAAATCTGAAACAGAACTTGCACCAAGAAAAATACTGTATATTACTTGTTATTTTATTTGCTGCTTTTGCTGAGTACATATAATCAAATTTTCGTTGTGTTCATTGAAATCCCTGCATTCTGATTAGCTGAATTGGGTTACATGTTACTGCATTCATTTCCCAACGAATGTAAAAAATTAAGCCACACCCACTTAGGCGCACTACTTTTATTACTGCGGAATGTCCCAATATTACACTTGAGGGAATTCCCTTTCTGCTCACGTGTATTGTCATGCACAGGACATTTAGCGACTTTCATGCATATTCATTGTCCAAACTACCCTTTGAAACCGAAGGCCGAGAATGAATGAAACAGCAAATTTGCAGGCTCGCTCGCCTGTTTTTCCCCCCGCTCACCTTGGTTCCACAACTTTCATGTCTTCTGGTTTCATTTCTAACTAACATTTTTCCAACTGTGTCTTCCCATTTTCAGGGAACTAATGTTCTAATCTGGCGGTAACTGACCATGTCATTTGAAACAGCCGCCTTCTCCCGGACATATTTCTTCCTGTTCGTTACAGTCTGACTGTTGCAGTTCTTCTCTCCTCTTGCCTTAATTGACAGGTCCAAAGAACATTGTTTCGATCCTACTCTCCGTTGATTGGCTACTGACTGTGTAGGCGTGTCAAGTTATGTGCATAAATTAAACGATCACCTGATTCATGTCAGGCCACAGTATGTATTCTTACACCTGGAATGTTTTTCAATCTCCTCATTTTTTTCTGTTTTGATATATTTAACTTTTTCGGTTAAATTATTGTAGATAAAATATGTTTTACGTTGTCAAATTTAATTATAAGCATTGACTGTGTATTTTTTTCGGTTCATTGATGAGGTAAGGTGCAAACCTTTGTAAGAATCCGCTATGCAAGAGGAGAGAGATAGTCCAAAAGTGTGCAGGGGGAAAGTCTGATGTATGGGTCAATTTTATTCAGGTTCATCATAAATTACACATGAGGTGAGGTGAAATGGAGTTTAACGTCGCGTTATTGCACTTATATAGCCATGTGCATGTACGTGTGTGTGTTTGTGTGGCTGCTTGTACTAGTCTGGACTGATGCCGATTTATAGTACTAGCACACTGAGATACCATGCCGCACTCAGACACAGTAGCCGACCAGTCCTTGTTTTAGCCACTTAATGCCAGGGTAACAACAAGTACCATCTTTTAGCTTCCTTTGCTATGACGCGGCCGGAGATCAAACCCTGGACCTTCCGCTCTCCGGGCGGACGCTATACCACTAGACCACGGAGGCAGTCAAATCTCACATGAGTGAGTGAGTGAGTTGGGTTTAACGCTGCTTTTAACATTATTCCAGTTATATCACGGCGTGTCAGCTTAATGTGGGAGGAAAGCCCGAAGTGATGCAGGTCTTAGATGTTTACCATATAATCTCCTGGTCAGAAATGTATTTGCCTCCCAGTCTGGATATATAATATTTTATTAAGATCACATGAACCAATCAGATCTCATCATTCTGAGATGGAGGTATGATAAATAATCGTGTGAAGACTCCATGTTTAGTTCCAATCAAAGTGACAGTGACTCAATACTCATCTTTATATATACGGGAAATATCAAAGCTTGGCAAATACCGGACAGCTGTGACTCGGTTGTTATATCCCACATTATACAAGAATTAGTAAGCTTCTCTTCAGTATTCCATTTATGCAGCATATCTTTGATATAGTGAGTGAGTGAGTTGGGTTTAACGCCACTTTTAACAGTATTCCAGTTATATCATGGCGTGTCAGCTTAATGTGGGAGGAAAGCCCGAAGTGATGCAGGTCTCAGACGTTTACCACTTCGGTAAAACCCACGAGCACTGGTATGGTGCTGACATAATCGTGGTGAACCGGGATTCGAACCCATAATCGTAGGTTTCTGGCATGCCCAAGGGACGCAACTCTGCACAGCGAATCGCGGCGCCTTAGACGACTGGGCCACCCGTGCCCCCAATTTCACATGAAAGGACACATGCAATATAGTGCAAATACCCCTCAATAGTGGTTACAGCATGTTATTTCCAGGTGATTCAACATGAGGAGGAGATGCTGAGCTGACAGGATGAAGCAACAGGCCATCATCGTGTCTCACCCTTGTTTATGATTTTTGTTTTCTCTGTATCTTTGCGACAAAACAATGTCCCACCCAGCTGCTTATCACTTGCTTGAAAAGATACAAGCATCTGCACTAAATCTTCAAATTGAAAGATTAAAGACATTAAATCCATAAGTCTACTCCATCTTCAATTCAAAGACCATGTTATCAAAACAGAAAAAATATGTCATCCATCAAGATACTGTACCATCAGCGTCACAGACTTTGTCAAGTTTATAAGTGACTGTTTAACTGCCTACCACCAGATGTAACCAGATGTAACCAGATGTAACTGAACTAATTGTTGAAATCACCGTCAATCATCAAAGGTTTCTACACGCAGGCTGGGCCACACATTTATGTTATGGTTGATTGGTTACAGGATGATAATGGGTAGATTTGGGTAGGTTACGAAAATAAGACATTTGTGCCGCTCAAAAAGTTTAATATGTCTGTTTGGGGGAGAGACGGGTGAATAAATGCTCATTAATTTTAAATATTTCACATTTGAACAGTTATATGTTCTTTTCATGGCAGTGGTCCAAAACTACATATGCCATGATCCATCACTTTTCAAAAAGATACCCTTCTGTTAGATTTCTGTTTTATCTTTGTATTTTTATAATCCATCAAAGACAGAGTGGTTGGGCAACATGATTATTTTTCAGTCATTGCTTAATAATCTGATTGTTGTTTAAACAGGTTTTGTGAAAATATGTAGCCCCAGCATCACAGCTCAGAAGACATCTGCTATAACTGGAGACAGTGTAGCCCCAGCATCACGGCTCAGAAGACATCTGCTATAACTGGAGACAGTGTAGCCCAAGCATCACGGCTCAGAAGACATCTGCTATAACTGGAGACAGTGTAGCCCAAGCATCACGGCTCAGAAGACATCTGCTATAACTGGAGACAGTGTAGCCCCAGCATCACGGCTCAGAAGATATCTGCTATAACAGGTGACAGTGTAGCCCAAGCATCACGGCTCAGAAGACATCTGCTATAACTGGAGACAGTGTAGCCCAAGCATCACCGCTCAGAAGACATCTGCTATAACTGGAGACAGTGTAGCCCCAGCATCACGGCTCAGAAGACATCTGCTATAACTGGAGACAGTGTAGCCCAAGCATCACGGCTCAGAAGACATCTGCTATAACTGGAGACAGTGTAGCCCAAGCATCACGGCTCAGAAGACATCTGCTATAACTGGAGACAGTGTAGCCCCAGCATCACGGCTCAGAAGACATCTGCTATAACTGGAGACAGTGTAGCCCCAGCATCACGGCTCAGAAGACATCTGCTATAACAGGTGACAGTGTAGCCCAAGCATCACGGCTCAGAAGACATCTGCTATAACTGGAGACAGTGTAGCCCAAGCATCACCGCTCAGAAGACATCTGCTATAACTGGAGACAGTGTAGCCCAAGCATCACGGCTCAGAAGACATCTGCTATAACAGGTGACAGTGTAGCCCATGCATCACGGCTCAGAAGACATCTGCTATAACTGGAAACAGTGTAGCCCCAGCATCACGGCTCAGAAGACATCTGCTATAACTGGAGACAGTGTAGCCCCAGCATCACGGCTCAGAAGACATCTGCTATAACTGGAAACAGTGTAGCCCCAGCATCACGGCTCAGAAGACATCTGCTATAACTGGAGACAGTGTAGCCCAAGCATCACGGCTCAGAAGACATCTGCTATAACTGGAGACAGTGTAGCCCCAGCATCACAGCTCAGAAGACATCTGCTATAACTGGAGACAGTGTAGCCCAAGCATCACAGCTCAGAAGACATCTGCTATAACTGGAGACAGTGTAGCCCTAGCATCACGGCTCAGAAGACATCTGCTATAACTGGAGACAGTGTAGCCCCAGCATCACGGCTCAGAAGACATCTGCTATAACAGGTGACAGTGTAGCCCAAGCATCACGGCTCAGAAGACATCTGCTATAACTGGAGACAGTGTAGCCCCAGCATCACAGCTCAGAAGACATCTGCTATAACTGGAGACAGTGTAGCCCAAGCATCACGGCTCAGAAGACATCTGCTATAACTGGAGACAGTGTCAGGAGTCCCTGGCATGGGCTTTGTTCTTCCTTCTCCTGACACAAGACAAAAGCACAGAGGACTCGATTATGTCAACTCAATCGTTTTTGAATTATTTTCAAGACTTTTTGAGTGGGTCATCGGCCACCTGGTGGGAGACAACAGAACTATATGCAGCCGGTAAACACACAAATATCACGTCCATGAAAATTCATGGCTGCTTTCCATTTTTATAACTTTGATTTGCATCAGCAATTATTACAGAGAAAAATAGTTGATTATGCATTAACTGATTATCTGGCTGAGAAGTCCCCTGACCAGAGGACAGACAGGGGATTACAGCAACTTGACTGGGTGCGAGACAGGCTAGCATCATAGACGTACATGGAGAATACTCAAGGATAGAGATCCATCTATACCAGGCACAGCAGCAGCACCACATCACCACCATCATCATCATCATCATCATCATCATCATCCAAATGCAGTACCACCATCACAATCATTACCGTATCTGACGTAGTAAGCGCCCAGGGCGCTATCAAAATTAGAAATAGGGGGCTCTTATTAGAATATAATTTTGGTGAGAAAAAAAAAAAGCGTTGAAAGATTTTGTGGTTTATGCTTGACAGCCTGAAATGATACAAAAGAAAAGTCTGTGCGTATATTACACGATAGATATATTTTCCAGAATATAATTACCCATAATTAAGGGTGCATATAACACACGAGTGCGTATTATATACAAGTCTTGTGTACATTGATCAATCGAAAGGGGTGCCAATTGGGATTGTTCTCGAGACAATATATCAGCAAATGTCGCCGTGGGAGCTTATAAGAGCGGGGCGCTTATTACGTCGAATATGGTAACTGCAGTACCAGTCACATCATCATCATCATCATCATCATACATATGCAGTACCACCATCACATCATCACAATCATCAACTGCAGAACCAGTCATATCACATCAACATCATCATCATCATCATACATATGCAGTACCACCATCACATCATCATAATAATAATAAATAAATGTAGTACAGAGGATGCTGTATAAATATCATATTGAAGAAATGCGGCTTAATTGTAATATCAAAGAGATTCCATATAAATGCAATAATAAAGAGATGTCGAATATATGTAATATCAAAGAGATACTACATAAATGTAACTTTGAATAGATGCTACATAAAAGTAATATCGAAAGTTCTTACATAAATGTGATATCAAAGATGCTACATAAATGTAATACTGAAGAGATGCTATATAAATATTATATCGAAGAGGGGGCGCGGGTTGTCTTAGGCATCGCAATTCGCTGTGCAGAGTTGCGTCCCTTGTTCCCACCAGAAACCTATGATTGTGGGTTCGAATCCCGGTTCACCACGATTATGTTTCTAGGTTTGTCAGCACCATACCCGTGCGCGTGGGTTTCACCGAAGTGGTAAACGTCTGAGACCTGCATCACTTCGGGCTTTCCTCCCACATTAAGCTGACACGCCATGATATAACTGGAATACTGTTAAAAGTGGCGTTAAACCCAACTCACTCACTCACTATATCAAAGATATGCTGCATAAATGGAATACTGAAGAGAAGCTTACTAATTCTTGTATAATGTGGGATATAACAACCGAGTCACAGCTGTCCGGTATTTGCCAAGCCTTTGATATTTCCCGTATATATAAAGATGAGTATTGAGTCACTGTCACTTTGATTGGAACTAAACATGGAGTCTTCAAAACGATTATTTATCATACCTCCATCTCAGAATGATGAGATCTGATTGGTTCATGTGATCTTAATAAAATATTATATATCCAGACTAGGAGGCAAATAAATTTCTGACCAGGAGATTATATTCCTTATACCCCGCCATGAAGAAGACAGGCTGCATGTGGATTTCTGAGCGGGAGAAGAAATTCCTTATATCCTGCTTCAAAGCAAAAAGTCACACACTTTTTTCCACACAAGTTAACCTCACCTCAATCCAACAGCTGTTTTCTATCGATTTTTAATTTGTTTTAATTCTTAAAAAATGGCAGATTAAAACATGTCGTTAAGATAATTTCATTGTAGCTGTATCATTTGGGGTACATTAGGTTTTAAACCACTCGTCTCCTCCTCATGGTATAAAACCCAATGCGGGACGGATAAAACCACATATACCCCGAATGATACATTGCTAGCAAGACTCGCGTTGACATGATCATCAACATGGATAACACGAGGCCGTGTTATCTACTGACAATGTGGCCTAGAGGGGCCGCAATGCATGACAAGATGTCCAGGAACATCAAGGTTGGGGGGTTTCACTTATTCTGGCTATCTGTTTGTGACAATCAGGTTTCATGTCACAAAGTTATTCACAGACTGAATGGTCTTGTACCAAGTTATCTGCATGATTGGATTTCATTGCATGTTGTTGTTATTCAACTTGTGAACAAGGTGATAAACACCAAGGGTGAAAAAAAATCGTCTCCAACATCAAAGGAAACCATGACGTTCGTAAACACCTGCTTACATGCACCAGTGAAAAAGTCCTTTTTCTAGTTATTTAACAGCCTATTAATGTCACTGGGGAATGGCAAGGTATGATTAACTATAGCAATATGGAAGTCCTACACTTCTTTTCAGTAATACACATGTTTCTGCTGTCAAAAGTTTATTTTCAAGGACAAATATTTCAGATAAACGATTAAAAGATGTTTTAATGATGTGATATATAAATAGAAAAGATACAAACTTCAAAACACTAACTAAATATTATCATAGGTGATGCATATACAACTGAACTACTTCCAATACAAAACACGCAAAACATGATAATTACAAATAATTACACAAAATTTAAACAAAGAGCATGAAAGTCCTGCAACATGAGCAGTGATACAAGACTAGCACACACTATGCATCCAAGGGTACCAAACGCTAACTATACCATCAAGCTCAGAACTTTTTAAAAACTTGGATTATGAATCTCCTGGGTCCCAATAATTGAAATGTGAAAAAAAAATAAAAAAGTGAAAAATGATTTTTTTTTATTCCACCAATCATAAATAAGGTAAATGGTAAAAAGAAAGTTCATTTTCTGTTGAAATGAATATAAAATTACAACCTGTTGAAAATTTATCTTAAAAACTTCAATACACAACAAACTACGACGAATCGAGAGAAGAAATAAAAAATACATTTTCAATTTAATTTAAATTTTTCGACCAACCAAACTGGAAATTTTGGGCCAAAAAAAGCTTCACCCCCTGCCAAAGTCTGTCCTAATTGTACAATTATTATACATGATACAAGGAACTGCTGTTGCCATGATACAGTCATACTTGTCACTGGTGTAACAAGCCACATAATTATGTGTATGCGGGTGCATGATTTGTGAAGTCTGTGACATCAATAGTGTCTGCGTGTCTGTATGACCACCATATCCCTTCCCCCGTAATGAAAGGTTAGCCATTACTACAGGCAGGTGAAGTTATAGCAATAACCACAACACCACTCTTTTAACCCCCTAGTCAAGCTGAGATGAGGCATCGCTACAATACCCTCGTTCTCAAACATACACTTAAAGTTTCCAACAGAAGAAAGCCCCGACGAGTATTTATTGATCTTGGTCTGATAAGAATGATGCCGATATCGGAGATATCCA
Organism: Haliotis cracherodii; assembly: GCF_022045235.1. Taxonomy (NCBI): domain Eukaryota; kingdom Metazoa; phylum Mollusca; class Gastropoda; order Lepetellida; family Haliotidae; genus Haliotis; species Haliotis cracherodii. The sequence continues at coordinate 48,361,744 of NW_027266265.1, forward strand.
TTTAAATATTTGACTGGCAAGACACAAGGGGTTCTTTTTCACTTTTTCAGATGTTTATTGGAGTTTAGGGATTCATTAAAAGTATGATGTAATATCAATGACTTCCACATGAAACCCTATTCAATAACTAATATGTCTACCAGATGTATCTCTAGGGCGGAAATATTACACCCAGTTGTGATGAGGTTGTTATTTATCAATAGAAAGGGTGCAATACCATATAAGAAAAGTCAATGCTTTTAATTCAAGGAGACCTAATTAAAACTAAATTACTGCATTCAACATATTACACCCGCCTGACAACTTCTTGACCAATCTAGGGGCGCTGGGATAGCCTTGTCTTGTGGTTAAAGCATTCACCCGTCATACCGAAGGCCCAGGTTCGATTCCCCTCATGGGTACAATGTGTGAAGCCCATTTCAGGTGTCCCCCGATATGATTTTGCTGAAATATTGCTAAAAATCTGACAACAAATATAATTTGTGTATGGTTTGTGGCTGTTTGCACTAATAGAGAATCTCACCCGAGTGTCTTTTGATATCAAATATATCAACACGAGTTGATAAAAGTGGCAAAACTTCGAGGCTGAGATTATATTTATCATCCATCATCTTTCTTCCAACTTTTTCAGTTTGTAGACAGTAATAAGCAGTGTCTTAAGTGTAAAAAGTACTGCTAACAGCTTCAGTAGCAGAGCCATTAGTGATGTCATTTGATTGTGACATCATGGTAACCAATGATGTCACAATGGTCTGCAAAGCATTGTGATGCAATTTCATTGAAGCGATATCTACACTGTAGATATCGCTTGTCCCATCAAAGCAATATCTCCTGTTGGAACCAGTTTTGGATGATAAATGTCGGTCTTATAGTGCTAGCCCACTGAGATACCATGCTGCAGTTTAACATGAATACCCCCCTCAGACACAGTAGACCGACTCTGATGGAATCAGTCCTTGTTTCTCCCCTTAATGCCAAGCGCAAGTCTGTGTAACAACAAGTACCATCTTTTAACATCTTTTGGTATGTGGCTGGGAACCGAATCACCGACCTTCCACTCTCCAGGCAGACTCTCTATCCACTGAGGTTTATAAGTATGCAAAAATCCAAAAATGATGCATACAAGTAGACTAAAAGACTTTTGGCACAGACTGCTATATATCAAATCCTCTCGTATATCACTTTGTTCCACCACTACCTTTGAATTCCCCAAAGTCTACATAACTAAGAAGTAAGCCCTTCCTTTTTGTCAGAGGTATGCAAATAAAGGCAACAAAACCATTTCTATATACATAAAAATCTCTGCCAAAAGGAGACGATTCCGACTACCGTATTTTCTTAAGTATAGTGCACACCTATGTATAATCCACACACCCCTCTAGCGGATTAGGTATTTTGGAAAAACAAATTTCGAAAATCAAGAGCAAAAAAAAATTACACCGTACACCTTCAGCGAAGTCCGGCAAACGAACAGCTGATGAGAAACTTGGTCAGTACAAATTTCGAAATTTGAGATAAAAAATCACCAGACATGGATTTATCGTTTAAATTGTATTTTTGTTCTGCTAGGCATTGTTGTATATCCAGGTATTAAGATTACCTTGTGTATTTTCTCATAAACTAAGCCGGAAACAGCAATCAGCTGTATACACGTTCTCTTGGAATCTACCGGTGATTCGGTCAAGACACACCCAATGATATAACTTTACAGGATTTTAATGCAAAGGATCGGCAAAAATTGTATCTGAAACTAATTTTTTATCAGGAATAATATATTCCAATATCTTGTTAATTTAGATGCAGCTTTTACTAAACATATTTGAAATAATAATAACCCTAAGCGAAGCCACTGATCGCTATTGCCGGGTATTATTTATTACATGGAACCAGTCTGACTAGTCACCGTCATAGTCCCCGTGCACGTGATCGCGAGAATTACGTCTTGACATAGATTTGTCCAACAAAAACAAATAAGACTTTTAACGAGTCACAGTATGGCATTTATGATATATGTATCCATTTTCTGTCAACTAAAGTTCGTTTCAAGGCGTCAATAGCGGTAATCTGACGGTGGTTGCTGTTAATAACGGTGAGTTGTGCGATCTACCGATCACTTCACATACAATTTCGCCGAAATTAATTAAAACAATATTAAAAGGAATTTTGAATAAAATTAATAAAATAAGTTACAAACATAAGTCAGGATATACAAAGAACACTTTTTATAGCCAGACAGTGTAATTACATAACTAATTTGCGTACTTCAGTATGGATTTGTTGACATGGTATTTCCGGTGTTACGTGCTCACAGTAATGTCTTTCCATGGGGATGGGGGAAAAATCATCAAAACTCATTAATTCGGGTATATAGTGCACACACCCTTCTACACAGCTGTGTTTTTTGGAAAAAAAGTGTGCACTATACTCAAGAAAATACGGTATATCATGAGGAAGTGTTTATGAATCACTATCAAATAGTGATGATACCAGGTGTTCACAATGAGGTGAGCAAATCCTGCCCTACAGATGGCAACTGACTCAAACACATGCAAAGGCAAGTCAATTGTCACCTGAAAGGAATACAAGGAAGATCTTCAATAAGAGCCGCTTCTGATGTTTTGTTAGTTGTTTGATGCTGCACTCAATAATATTCCACCTGTATGCCGGCGATCTGTAAATAATCAAGTATGGACCAGACAATCTAGTGATTGACATCATGAGCAACAAACCACACAATTGGGATACGATGACATGCATCAACCAAGTCAGTGTGCATGACCACCCGATCCCATTAGACACCTCTTACGATAAGCATAGTCGCATCTTACGATAAGCATGCCCATGCAAAGAAAATTTTCTTTTTTAATCATGTGTATTGTTGAGTTTATTTGAATTTTGCAAAAGTAATAAAAATATTTCGTAATCACCCTCTTATTAAATTCCTCTTTCATCTTGACATAATGCTGCAAAACGTCCATGCAACGGGAAATATAATAGCATTGAAGCTCACCTGGTACAAGAACATTCTGAGCGATTACTCCATGCTGACACTTTATATGCTATTGTTCCTGGTGACGTCAACTTTTTATGCCATCAAATTTACAGGCATAACGTGATAAAAGTGTGGATTTTACGAGGGACAAATGCGCATTTTTCAATTTGGTCTATAAAGTGGTTTGTTTAATGTTGAACGACAGCCTTGCATGAACGTCATTAAAACATATGAATAACAATCAGGTTCAACATGCAAGGCGTCTTTACACATCAACAACTAGCTTTTTAATCACAAACCTCTGGCATGTAGTACAGCTGTTTAAACTCAAAATATTAAATTTAAATTTGAAAACTATGAACTACCTAACTAAATTGCAAATTTGGATGCACATGGTCACAAATCGAGTGAGTGAGTGAGTGAGGTTTTACGCCGCTTTTAGCAAAATTTCCAGCAATATCACGGCGGGGGACACCAGAAATGGGCTTCATACATTGTACACATGTCGGGAATTGAACCTGGGTCTTCTGCATGATGAGCTAACGCTTTAACCACTAGGCTACCCGACCACAATCCAGTGATTGACATCATGAGCATCGATCCAAGCAATTGGGATATGATAACACACAACCAACCAAGTCAGAAAGCCTAACCACCTGATTTATCAAATCACCTCTTATGACCAGCATAGGTTGCCAGAGACCAATTCTAACAGAAAATCCCCACGGAGATCGCCTCTTATGACCAGCATAGGTTGCCAGAGACCAATTCTAACACAGAATCCCCACGGAGATCGCCTCTTATGATCAGCATAGGTTGCCAGAGACCAATTCTAACAGAGAATCCCCACAGAGATCGCCTCTTATGATAAGCATAGGTTGCCAGAGACCAATTCTAACACAGAATCCCCACAGAGATCGCCTCTTATGACCAGCATAGGTTGCCAGAGACCAATTCTAACACAGAATCCCCACAGAGATCGCCTCTTATGACCAGCATAGGTTGCCAGAGACCAATTCTATCACAGAATCCCCACGGAGATCGCCTCTTATGACCAGCACAGGTTGCCAGAGACCAATTCTAACACAGAATCCCCACGGAGATTGCCTCTTATGACCAGCATAGGTTGCCAGAGACCAATTCTAACACAGAATCCCCACGGAGATTGCCTCTTATGACCAGCATAGGTTGCCAGAGACCAATTCTATCTTGGAATCCCCACTGAGATCGCCTCTTATGACCAGCATAGGTTGCCAGAGACCAATTCTAACAGAGAATCCCCACGGAGATTGCCTCTTATGACCAGCATAGGTTGCCAGAGACCAATTCTATCTTGGAATCCCCACGGAGATCGCCTCTTATGACCAGCATAGGTTGCCAGAGACCAATTCTAACAGAGAATCCCCACGGAGATTGCCTCTTATGACCAGCATAGGTTGCCAGAGACCAATTCTATCTTGGAATCCCCACGGAGATCGCCTCTTATGACCAGCATAGGTTGCTGGAGACCCATTCTAATCCAGAATCCCCATGGAGATCGCCTCTTATGACCAGGATAGGTTGCCAGAGACCAGTTCTAACACAGAATCCCAACGGAGATTGCCTCTTATGATAAGCATAGGTTGCCAGAGACCAATTCTAACACAGAATCCCCACAGAGATCGCCTCTTATGACCAGCATAGGTTGCCAGAGACCAATTCTAACACAGAATCCCCACGGAGATCGCCTCTTATGACCAGCATAGGTTGCAGAGACCAATTCTAACAGAGAATCCCCATGGAGATTGCTTCTTATGACCAGCATAGGTTGCCAGAGACCAATTCTAACACAGAATCCCCACGGAGATCGCCTCTTATGACCAGCATAGGTTGCCAGAGACCAATTCTAACACAGAATCCATGGAGATCGCCTCTTATGACCAGCATAGGTTGCCAGAGACCAATTCTAACAGAGAATCCCCACGGAGATCGCCTCTTATGACCAGCATAGGTTGCCAGAGACCAATTCTAACACAGAATCCCCACGGAGATTGCCTCTTAGGACCAGCGTAGGTTCCTGGAGACAGATTCTATCTTGGAATCCCTACAGAGGTCACCTCTTATGACCAGCATAGGTTTCCAGAGACCAATGCTGACCAACAATCCTCTTACAAACAGCACAGGCTATCGGAGACCTGGAATCCCTACAGATCTGTCACAGCAGAATGGAATTCGGAACGTCTTTACACTTTATATTTGACATTCCCCGATTTCAAGCCTACATTTGATACCTATAAACATAAAACACATGTGTATCTCCTTCTGTAGGAAGCCTGAATTCAGGGTAAGCGAAAGCATTTTTCCATTTCATCTGAACAAGAATACATTAGTATGACTGCTAGGTCTTTCCTTACTACACACCTGAGGGTTAGAAACTCATCATACCCTAGGAATGAGTAGTGGGCCAGATGACAACACTAATGACTCATGACTTATGTATTAATGTTATTCATTGTTATGTATTATTAAGCCGCTGCAATCATGAGAATAGACAAAAATATGCATTGATTCGATGCTAAAATGGTGTGATTTCAAAAGTATAAGAAACAGATTTCTGTCGGTCATATGCCATCTTTCAAGTCGTTTCAAACTAACACATCCAACTCGTTTTCGCTTGCTGAATACATTTTGAAACAACTCGTATGATAAATGGAGACTGACACGCAGTAATTTCGTCAGCGCTTATGAAATTATAAAGGCGATTCATAAGCTTCGAACAGTGACCTGTCTCAAACATTCCGAAATCTACACTCCAGACACACAAATATAAGCAATCATGTTTACACAGAAACTGATCCTAATCACTTAATGAGAACAATTTTCCATTTTACTTCCACTTTAAGTCGATAATGAGGACAATAATAACATCAGTCCAAATGACCGTACTTAACCAGACAGAGCTGGTATTGTCCACTTGTTTTTGATCTCCTTGGCAACCAGATCACATTTCTTAAATGAAACCACAAAGTCAATTCTTTTTTGATCGTTTTTCATTTCTTCCCAAATTCTTCTAGGTCAATGGGCTGATTTGAAATCACCCCAAACAAAGAGCTAACTTGCTTTTATGACCCCAATTTGTAGCCCTTCATCTGCCAATTAATATTTCAATTCATCAAAAGTGACACAATAGTAGTTAAAATCGACTCATCATCCATTATGTCTGTCATCGGCCATTTTTCTTATTGCCCAACTTTGATTCAACCACCTGCCCACCCATTGACTTCTATTTAGTCCAAGCTTACGTCCTATTGGTTGATCAATGAGGTCATGACCTGCGACCTCTTTGGGGTCAGGGCACCTCCCAGTTATGCTGTCACTGTGCTGACAGTCAACAAGGTTAAAGATGGGAGGAGACTGACTGAACGTCATTAACTCAAATTGATTCCGACAAAGTGAAAACGCTTTGAACTACTCAGCAGCATCCAAGGATAATGTTTATTTCAAACAGAGAATTAATTAGTTGTTATTACCCCAGGGAGTTTAACATGGTGTTATCTTACACTGCTCACGTATACAACCAGACAATCAGCCATGTGGCTGTTTCAATATGGCTAAAATGTGACCATAAACTTTTCAAAGTATTCATATGACACACTCCTGTTATTGCCCATGGACTGAAATATGTCATATCTCCGATGCCAATGCATTCAGAGGAGGTTCATTACCTTTGGCATTAATTAACTGAAACTTAATCTTGTCTAACGACTGTATCATCAATAACAAAAAAATAAACTCATAATATAATATTTTAAGAAAGATATACAGCTCATGTTTGCATCTGATTTATATGTGTGACCATTCTGAAGTATATCCCCAATCAAAACAGCCACAAGTAGATAATAATAATTAACAAAACATCTACCATGTTTGGGGGCGTGGTCGTCTACCATGTTTGGGGGCATGGCTGTCTATCATGTTTGGGGGCGTGGACATCTGCCATGCTTGGGGGCGTGGTCGTCTGCCATGTTTCGGGGCATGGTCGTCTACCATGTTTGGGGGCGTGGTCATCTAGGGGTTGTGGATTGTCTGCCATGTTTGGGAGCGTAGTCGTCTGTCATGTTTCGGGGTCTGGCCATCTACCATGTTTGGGGGCGTGGTTGTCTGTCATGATTGGGGGGGTGGCCATCTACCATGTTTAGGGGCGTGGTCTTCTGCCATGTTTGGGGGCGTGGTCGTCTACCATGTTTGGGGACATGGTGATCTACTATGTTTGGGGGCGTGATCGTCTGCCATGTTAGGAGACATGGTCGTCTACCATGTTTGGGGGCATGGCTGTCTTTCTTGTTTGGGGGCCTGGTCGTCTGCCATGCTTGGGGGCGTCGCCATCTAACATGTTTGGGGGCGTGTTCGTCTAGGGGGCGTGGCCATCTACCATGTTTGGGGGCGTGGCCGTCTGCAATGTTTTGGGGCATGGTCGTCTGCAATGTTTGGGGGCATGGTCGTCTACCATGTTTTGGGACATGGTGGTCTACCATGTCTGGGGGCGTGGTCATCTACCATGTTTGGGGGCATGGCCATCAACCATGGTTTTGGCACTGAGGTCCTGAGATTGCAATGAACGTTGGCATTGTTCTCCCTTAATTACTCTTCTGTTAATGATTTTTCTGATGACCTGTTGCATATTTTGTTCATGTCATTTTATAATCAAATCTGTGATTCACTGATTGAGAAACAGAGGCCAATTAAACAATTTTACCAATCATTTCCACAGAATCAACTTGATAAATTTAATGACATTATTTCTGTCACTCTCCATTCGGACTGTTCTTTGCATAACCATAATGACATTACTGCTGCATGTATGCTGCTGCTCAAACACTGAAAGAACGCCATGCAGTTTCCAAAGACCAAAGACAATTGAACCACAAAAGGGTGATAAACAAAATCATCAAAAGAAAATCCGGTTCCAAATAAAAGTAAATGAATCAAGGAAAGATATATCCTGGATAGAACTTTGCTTAAAATAACGTTCCTCAGGGCAATCAATGTCAAAACGTCAAAACTCAATTTGGACAAAAATGAAAACAAAATATAAGACAATAAAAGAGAAAATTTTAAATCAAATTCTTAATTCTCTGATGGCCAAGTTAAATGTTGGGACAAAAAGAAAGTGGGACAAGAAAAATAATTTCATAACAAAATAAATTGTTCACATCTAATCATGCTAATAAAAAACAATTTTACAGGCAATTAAATGCAGCCAATGGTCATGATGGTAGTGATGAGAAATGACCCACCAAGGATTCCAGTGAAAGGTTTTGGAAAGGTTTTTTGCCGAACAAGGCAACTGTAACTTCGAGGAACCATGGATAGAGGATTACAATGACAATGTACATGCAAAAAAAAGGTCACCATAAGGTTTCATTACACCTGATAGCCAGAAAAATGTGACAAAAAACTCCAAATCTAATACGGACCAGGGCCTGATGGTATTCGCAACCGGTATTGGAAACCGTTCCCTTGTGTCCAAACACCATTACTACACTGTTTCAATTCTCTTGAGGACACAGGGGATGTTCCGCCATGGTTGTGCATAGGTCAAACAATACTCCTCCCAAAGAAAGGTGATTTGACAGATCCCCCAAAACTTCCGCCTGAACACACAATACAAAATATTTACAGGTTGTCTCACAGATCTTGTGTCATCGAACTGCGCTTCCAATGATATTATTTACATGGAGCAGAAATGGATGTAGGGGTTGCAAGGATCAACTGTTGGTTCAAAAGATTATCCTTGAAGAGGCTAAAACTTACAACCGTAACCTCTCAATGAGTTGAAAAGACTACAGAAAAGCATTTGTTTCTGAAGCTCACAAATGGATTCTGAAATCACTGGAATGCATTGACCTCCCCGAGGGACTACTTGTTTTACTCAAGTCTTTAATGAATTGCTGGTCATTCGCAGGGGCAGGTGGTGACTTCGGAACCCATTTCTATTCAAAGAGAAATATTTGAGGCAGATTCTTTTAGTCCTTTGATTTTCTGTTTGTCACTAAATCCTTTAAGCTTTTTGCTTAGCAAAGAGGAAGGTTATCATCCTTGATCCCATCAGTACAGATCCCCAACACCTCTTACTCACCTCCATTACATGGATGAAAATGATAAATACAAAATTCTTTGGAATAGGCCCATATACAGCCTCAGACGTATCCAGGCCAACAAACCTGGGACCCGTTCCACAAAGCAATCGTAGCGCTAAGATGATCGTAAGTCACATTCTTTAGCATAGGCTTACTACAGTTGTAGCGCTACGATCCCTTTGTGGAACGAGGCCCTGATCTTGTCCTTTTTCATAAATCCAATGAAATCTTTTATATCATTGAATTTTCTGTCCCTTTTGACACTAACGTGATTGACAAGATTCAGAAGAAACATGGCAAATATGTGGACCTCGTTTCGAAATGTCATGCCTGCATCCCAAGTTGTCCAACACCTCATTGTTCTCGGCGCCTTAAGTATAATAATAAATTATAACTGCAAAAATTATTGTTTCAAGAATCTTTCTGACATCTTGTAATATAGTTTCTATGAAGTTGTCAATGAAAATCTTGTCCTCTGTGTAGCTAATCAGTACTGGTTAGTTATCATGGTTAGTGTTAGCGGAACAGTTTGACAAGCAATCAATTCACAGGGATTGACTTAGGCCGCGATAGCGATATTCTCGCTGTAGTAGATATCACATCAACATTCAATCTGAACTCGAAAATGTCGTATTGTTTGAATAAAATTATCTACTGTACTAAAAATGTCAATAAATCCTGTTCACAAAATACTTTATCTACAGATGTAGAGTTCAAAATATACTACCAAATATACAGTTTTTAAAGAATGAACTCAAACTTCGCTATAAGATAGAGAAAAGACTTTTTTTGTCCACAAACAGAGGTTTGGAATTTTACAAAGACTGGATGATGTACCATAACCTTTTGGAATTTTAGGATATGTATATGTATGTGTTCATGTTTATGTATGTGTGTGTATATATATATGCTTGTGTTCATGCGTATATTATGGTATGCCCATGTGTTAGTGTCTACATTATTCAATTGGAACCACTGACTTGAGATTTGAGATCTCTCTTTGAGAATATAATGTGTGTGAGTGTATGAGAGTGCTTGTGGCGTCCCTGTGTGAAAGCGTGTAAATGGTGTTTGCATGAGAAGTGTGAATGGCTGTTGTTTTTATGATAAAAAAAGGGGACTCCATCATGTGATACATATATATTATGTATTAAATCATTTATTATCACTAGTAATATCAATCTCACATTACAAATGATGTGCAAACAGTCAATGTATTAATATGCACTATATCATGTACAATGTATCCTGAACCCTGAATAAAAAAAGTATTAAAAAAAAAATGTCAATAAAAAAACTTACACGGTAGTTTATTCAATCGTCAAAAGTTGTCAATCGAAACAGCGATTTGCATACTCGCAACACTGCATGCTATCTCTTACTGTACATAACTGATTCCTCTATGATACTGCATGAAGCTTCGCATCAGCTGACAATGGTGGAGTGTGCAAAAAAAAGTTATCCCTGATTGGCAAAACATGTGTTTGTTTTTACAATTTTACAATATATACACTTTGGAAGCGCACGAAAATCCTATTCCGTGATCTACAAGTCAACACCAAGTCATTTTTAAAAACTTAAATCCTAGCAGAAATCAAAGATGTACATGTATGTGCGTCCGTGCAGAAATCAAGAGAAAAAAAGGCAATCATGAGCAAATTTCGATATTGGAATGACAACAAAACAAAACCTAAATGAATATACTTACAACTCTTTCCATATAATAATATATAAATTTCAGATCACAAACCATCGCATTTTAGATGAGATTCGGCTAATCTTTAGATAAGATGGCACTGAGTTTTCATGAACATTCCCTCGTGCAAGAATGGTCTCGTGAATTCCCTCGTGAATTACAAATTTTGAACTATATCTAGTGGCCAAACAGCAAGTTGGATTTAGATTTTTTAGCATGTTTAGAATATACTACGATATGTTTGCTTCCAGAGCTGTCCATAAAACTTGAAAACTGTGATTTAATCTTTCAAATGTAATTCATAAACATCGTGAATGTCAACAGTCTTTTCAATTTCTGGTGACATTTCTGGCTGCTGCACATGGCAAACACGTCGCCTTCGCTGGGAAATAAATGAGTAATAAATGTAAGTAATGTATTTTTTGCCACCAAACTGTCGCTATTTCATTTCATCATTTTGAATATATTAAGTTACGGTCTAAACACACATTGTCGAAATTTAACAACTGCAGATTGTTGTCTCCTGCATGCCAACGAAATGAACAGCTAATGGTGGTAAACATGCTTCCTAAACAATCTATAATTGTCCTCGCAAATAATTCCCCATGAAGTCGACAATGAACAGAAATACATAAATATTAGTGTAATTTCTCCTAAAGTAGACAATGAACAGAAATATAAGTACAAATGTAATGTTTTGTTAAAACTAATGCTTATATTTCTAAATATGCGCAGTGGAAAAATTTATGTTCAAAAATAGGATATCCTTGGATATATCCATATAATCTTGTAACATTAATTGCAACAGTATTTGAGTCACAAGTACCGAAAAATCAAATACAGTTTCTCTCATAGGTAAAAAATTCCAGGATTATCCCTGAATTAATATAGACCAATAAGTGTTTGCAAAAAGGTCCACACCCTAAACTAGGCTTTTTGGTATGTGAAAATAAACAATTATGGCTTATCAAAGTAAATTCATGGCATAAATGTTATCGTTATTCCAACATGGAAGGTTTCATTCAAAACACCAATAGAAGTAATCTGATTGTGGTTGTTCTAGTTAACAGTGAGCCAGCTGCCAACCAGTTCACATACAACTTCTCCTGGAAGTATATACACAATATTTAGGTAAATATTCAATAAACTTAATGAAATGCATCATAAATAATAAAGCAGAAATACACTGAACAAACTTAAATAAAAAACTGGCATATTTCGATTAGTTAATACATTATTTCTAGAAAGATGCGCTTTGCATTGTTTTCGCTTTGGAAACATGACCATCAACAAGGGCTGCAGGTTACATGACCATCAAAAAGGGCTGCAGGTTACATGACCATCAACAAGAGCTGCAGGTTACATGACCATCAACAAGAGCTGCAGGTTACATGACCATCAACAAGAGCTGCAAGTTACATGACCATCAACAAGGGCTCCAGGTTACATCAGGTTACATGACCATCAACAAGAGCTGCAGGTTACATGACCATCAACAAGGGCTCCAGGTTACATGACCATCAACAAGAGCTGCAGGTTACATGACCATCAACAAGGGCTGCAGGTTACATGACCATCAACAAGAGCTGCAGGTTACATGACCATCAACAAGAGCTGCAGGTTACATGACCATCAACAAGAGCTGCAGGTTACATGACCATCAACAAGAGCTGCAGGTTACATGACCATCAACAAGGGCTCCAGGTTACATCAGGTTACATGACCATCAACAAGGGCTCCAGGTTACATCAGGTTACATGACAATCAACAAGAGCTGCAAGTTACATGACCATCAACAAGGGCTCCAGGTTACATCAGGTTACATGACCATCAACAAGAGCTGCAGGTTACATGACCATCAACAAGAGCTGCAGGTTACACGACCATCAACAAGAGCTCCAGGTTACATGACCATCAACGAGAGCTGCAGGTTACATGACCATCAACAAGGGCTGCAGGTTACATGACCATCAACAAGAGCTGCAAGTTACATGACCATCAACAAGAGCTGCAGGTTACATGACCATCAACAAGAGCTGCAGGTTACATGACCATCAACAAGAGCTGCAAGTTACATGACCATCAACAAGAGCTGCAGGTTACATGACCATCAACAAGGGCTCCAGGTTACATGACCATCAACAAGAGCTCCAGGTTACATGAACATCAACAAGGGCTGCAGGTTACATGACCATCAACAAGAGCTGCAGGTTACATGACCATCAACAAGGGCTGCAGGTTACATGACCATCAACAAGAGCTGCAAGTTACATGAAGATCAACAAGGGGTCCAGGTTACATGACCATCAACAAGGGGTCCAGGTTACATGACCATCAACAAGAGCTGCAGGTTACATGACCATCAACAAGAGCTGCAGGTTACATGACCATCAACAAGAGCTGCAGGTTACATGACCATCAACAAGAGCTGCAGGTTACATGGCTATCAACAAGAGCTGCAGGTTACATGACCATCAACAAGAGCTGCAGGTTACATGACCATCAACAAGGGGTCCAGGTTACATGACCATCAACAAGGGGTCCAGGTTACATGACCATCAACAAGGGGTCCAGGTTACATGACCATCAACAAGAGCTGCAGGTTACATGACCATCAACAAGAGCTGCAGGTTACATGACCATCAACGAGAGCTCCAGGTTACATGACGATCAACAAGAGCTGCAGGTTACATGACTATCAACAAGGGCTGCAAGTTATATGACCATCAACAAGGGGTCCAGGTTACATGACCATCAACAAGAGCTGCAGGTTACAAGACCATCAACAAGAGCTGCAGGTTACATGACCATCAACAAGAGCTGCAGGTTACATGACCATCAACAAGAGCTGCAGGTTACATGACCATCAACAAGGGCTGCAGGTTACATGACAATCAACAAGAGCTGCAGGTTACATGACCATCAACAAGGGCTGCAGGTTACATGACCATCAACAAGAGCTGCAAGTTACATGACCATCAACAAGAGCTGCAAGTTACATGACCATCAACAAGAGCTGCAGGTTACATGACCATCAACAAGAGCTGCAGGTTACATGACCATCAACAAGAGCTGCAGGTTACATGACCATCAACAAGAGCTGCAGGTTACATGACCATCAAGATCTGCTGTTTACATGTTCGATTAAAAGATCTTCCATAACAGCTGCCGATTACATGCCAGACAAATGACCGTCCATAAGGGTTGCAGGTTACATGGTCAATTACAAGATGGTCCATAAGGACCAAGGGTTAAAATGGCTACTTCCATATGACTATCATCAATAACAACCTAAATTCTCGGGGCTAATGACATGTCCTACTTTCCGCCCCTTCCCTGACAATAATTGGGTATCCGCTCATGTCCAACATGTTTACTGTGCTCTGACTTCCATCGGTCGGAATTACTGCAATCATACCCCCGAAATACAAGATGAATTGTTGCATGAAATCAAACAATAATGCTAATGTTTCCATAAATCATAAGAATTAATTAAATTAATGGAGCAAAAACAATCAATCAACAGTGCTCTAATTAATATCCCTGCTACCCCCATTGTGTTCCATTCATAGTGCTCATTTAATGTAACCCGATCTCTCTGTCTGAAACTCCATCTCCAAACATGCCACTTTCTCAGATAACTGGAATTAACTTGCTTACACCCCTAGCTCAGTTTCCAAACATGAAACCGTTTACCCAATAATGAGCAGTATCCTTGTCCCTTTCTCTTTTTCTGAATGATTAAGAAATTATGAGCCTAGAAAGGCAGGTTGAACACAATGTCACATGGCTTCAATGGATCCAACTCACAAAGTTGATTTTTTAATCATCTTTCAAAACATGCACTACATCCCACTGAATTATGTACAGGAACCTGATAGATCACTGGGTTCATCTAACTTGCTCAGGGATTTATTTCGACCTGCTCAGAGGCCGATTTTGGCCTAAAGTCTGCAGCAAATGTCATAATATTCCCAAACTGGAATGACAAATGTCCCAATTCATGTTACATAGTCATGACTAATGTCATGACTTTGTATGGGTGACTTGCATACCCCTGACCAATTTGAGCAAAGTAACGAATTCTTTCCCAAATTGCCTGAGGGCACCGAGTTTGGAATCCTTGACTAATCCCTGATTTTTCCAGAATCATAAGATATTACTGCTAAATCCTGGTTTCATTAGACAATTCCGACCAGATCATGTGCATGTGTTTCTGAATCACTATCAAATAGTGATGACACCAGGTGTTCATGAAAATGTGAGCGTATCCTGCCCCACCGGTGACACCCGTCCCCCAAAAAAGGATCACTGTTCAAAGAGCAAATAAGATACAAATCATGTTTGATGCCTTATCTCTATTATTGATCATGATTTACTTGTTTGAAACGTAGTGATTGAATTAATCGACTGTACAAAACAGAAATATCAGATACATCGTACATACAAGGTTCAAATTAATAGTTTCAATTATTCCAACATTCAAAATCTATTGCGTCAAATGGGACTCGCAGTTGAGAATTCAGCCCCTTATTAAACCTGCCAATGGACTCTCCTGTGATCTGACACTGTATAAAGGCATCATATGTTTCTGCCACCATTGTGCATTGCCTGGGAAAGACAAAGACAAACTCTACTGGATGGGCTTGCTGCTAATTACCTACTGAGACATAGCGTGTCCATGGAACTCAGAAACAAAACTGTTGATTCAACACAAGTGCTTGGCCTCAGGGCCAAGGGACATTGTTACAAATTACCCACGATTCCCAGCTTGCATTGATCATAGATAATCGCAAACAAGGCCTGCTTCAACCTACTTCAAACTTCAGACATCGATACCACTTTGTGTAACTAGATATGGATGTATCTAGCGCTAACCACACCTGTCAATCAAGTATCAGCTGGTAGTGCTACCCCCACCTGTCAGTCAAGTATCTTACTATCAAAACATGTATAAACTGCAGTGAAGTATGGCTTAACAGCTGTACCAGTTATGTGTGTCATACATATGTAGAATGACAGGGGGTCATGCCGTAATGTACCTAATTCAACCACGGCCTCAATGATATGTAATGAGCCTGGTGGCTACAAGTGAAAACTTCTCAATCACAACATTTCAAATACAAATCCAGTTTATACTCTTTCTATACTTATAAACCTCCGGTGATGTCATTCTATTGTTCTCCAGTCAGGTTAAATCTCATAAACAGGGACGTTGTAATGTCCCTAGGATTTTATATAATATCCCGGGATTTTATAGGATAATCAAGTCATATTTGCTATATAATGTGTTATAATATCCCAGGGATTGTATATAATGTCCTGGGTATTTTATTAATGTAACTTCCGTTCAGATTTTAACATGTAATGAAATGTAAAATCAAATGACAAATGTTTTCTTTATATTCCCGAGGATCGAACTGGCAACCTTCATATCTGTAGCCCAGTGAGTGTACCACAAGGCTACAGAGGTGTTGATAAGCCACACTGCTTTTTAGAATGTCCTTTTTAAGATCCGTACGCCAGCAACAGATATTTTACGCCCGTTTCCTAAGGTTAATGGAAAGTATGTTCGAAACAAAAAAATGTTGAAAAATGTTGTTTTAAGTTTCTTTTTTCGGTTCAAAATCGTATTATAAGTAAGATAAAACACTTCCCCTCGGGTTGTTATGATATTTAAAACCCTTTCCCTCGGAAAATCCCTTGAGAAGCGGGTTTTAAATATCAAAACAACCCTGGGACGTGTTTTATCCTATACATATGCCCTACAAAATAACATGCCATGATGTTTTGACTTTTGTTTTATTTTAAATTTACCTCCTTGTAAAACTGCCCTGCCTTCAAAAATATTGTTTCAGCTCTCCAACCCCAGAGAATAAATTAGAAAAGGAGTCCAACTCAAATCTGGTCTTGATTGCCTCAGAACTGAAACTAAACATTGTTCTGGGCTCTGTTTGGATTATATCTTATATACTCACCACCAAAAGTAACGGGAACCAGAGAAAGACAGAGAAGCATGAACATTAAGAAAAGATGTTTCCAATGTGAACCAATTAGTTACAAAACTAACAATCAGTCAAGTGTTACCACAGAGTGTCTTTATTCTATTCACGATACGCTGAACGTGATTTCCAAACTTTACACGCTAATCCTGCAGGAGACAAATGGTCCATCTGGAATCATGGATCTATGACGTCACATGTATTATGAACAGAACTTTTTTTGAGTCTTTGAAAGGCATTTTGAAGCAATCCCTATTTTACATCATATCCCTTCAGCAAAGTCAGATAAACGAAGATTTGACTTACCGTATTCGATGTAGTAAGTGCCCAGGGCACTCTCAAAATTAGAAATAGGGGGCTCTTATTAGAATATTATTTTTGTGGAAAAAAACAGAATTGAAAGATAAATTTCGTGATTTATGCTCACAGCCTGAAATGTTTATATGTGACAAATATATTTTTCAAGAATTAAATTGCCCATAATTAAGGAAGCATATAGCACCCGAGTGCGTATTATACGCAAATAAATAAGTCTTGTGTTCATTGATCAATTGGAAGGGGTGCTAATTGGGATTGTTCACTGGCCAATATATTAGCAAATATCGCCATGGGCGCTTATTAGAGCGGGGCGCTTATTACGTCGAATACGGTATTTTGTTAAAACAAATTTGAGATAACACATTATTAGACATGATGATTTACCGTTTAAATTGTATTTCCAGTTCGACTAGGCATTGTTTTATATGCAGATTACTGTGTGTTTTTTCTCGGTATTTCGGTGAATCGGTTAAAATTACCAAATAATATAACTTTAAAGAATTGTGGTGCAATGATCGGAAGAATTGTACCTGAAACTATTATTTTATCTGGAGTAATATATTCCAATATCGTGTTATTTTAGTTGCAGCTTTACTATATATATCTAAAATAATAACTATAAGCATAGCACTAATTTGGGTACAGCTGATTGCTAGTGTATTGTTGGATATTTCTTTTATAGGGAACAATATAACCAGTCACCGTCGAGGCTCCCACTCACAAAAACTCAATGTTGTCTAACTACAACAAATATGACTTTTAACGATATAATAATATATATCCATTCTCTGTCAATTAAAATTTGTTTCAAGGCATCAAAAACAGTTATGTGAACGTGGTTGCTGTAAATCACGGTGAGTTGAGCAATCTACCGATCAATTATACACGCAATTTCGCCAAAATTAGTGTATACAATACTGAAAAATATTTTGAATAAAATTATTAAAATAACACATAAAAATGAACACTTTCTATGACCAGATAGTGTAATTACATTATTAATTTGTATTTTTGATTTGTTGATATATTTCCAGTAATATTTTTGCATTGGAAAATAAATCATTATGGCTTGTATAATGAACATCCCCTTTACACGGTAATTAACTGCTGTTCTTGGAAAAAGACCACATCCCTGGAGCATGTCGAGTCAAGCTCACCCACAACAGTAGGTGCAAATGCAATCACTTCATTAACAGGGGCCCTGCACTGAACAAGATCCCCCACAACAGTAGGTGCAAATACAATCACTTCATTAACAGGGGCCCTGCACTGAACAAGATCATCCACAACAGAGGGTACAAATACAATCACTTCATTAACAGGGCCCTGCACTGAACAAGATCATCTACAACAGTAGGTACAAATACAATCACTTCATTAACAGGGCCCTGCACTGAACAAGATCATCTACAACAGTAGGTGCAAATACAATCACTTCATTAACAGGGCCCTGCACTGAACAAGATCATCTACAACAGTAGGTGCAAATACAATCACTTCATTAACAGGGCCCTGCACTGAACAAGATCATCTACAACAGTAGGTACAAATACAATCACTTCATTAACAGGGCCCTGCACTGAACAAGATCATCCAGGATGTTGAAGATTTAGTAAAGACTTTTTACAGTTATAATTTATTTCTTCAACTGCAGTGTTCCCATTGTTTCTAGACAGCCTTTTACCAGTGAAGGTATCTGAGAGAACTAGACACTGACATAAACAGACACGGCAGCATGCCGATCTTTGTCATGTTCATGTGTAGGTTCTACCCTGTAGGCCTGTGTCATGTTCATGTGTAGGTACTGCCCTATGGGGCTGTGTCATGTTCATGTGTAGGTTCTGCCCTGTAGGACTGTGTCATGTTCATGTGTAGGTTCTGCCCTGTAGGACTGTGTCATGTTCATGTGTAGGTACTGCCCTGTAGGACTGTGTCATGTTCATGTGTAGGTACTGCCCTGTAGGACTGTGTCATGTTCATGTGTAGGTTCTGCCCTGTGGGACTGTGTCATGTTCATGTGTAGGTACTGACCTGTGGGGCTGGGTCATGTTCATGTGTAGGTACTGCCCTGTGGGACTTTGTCATGTTCATGTGTAGGTACTGCACTGTGGGGCTGTGTCATGTTCATGTGTAGGTACTGCCCTGTGGGACTGTGTCATGTTCATGTGTAGGTACTGCCCTGTGGGGCTGTGTCATCTTCATGTGTAGGTTCTGCCCTGTAGGACTGTGTCATGTTCATGTGTAGGTACTGCCCTGTGGGGCCATGTCATGTTCATGTGTAGGTACTGCCCTGTGGGGCTGGGTCATGTTCATGTGTAGGTTCTGCCCTGTGGGGCCTGTGTCATGTTCATGTGTAGGTACTGCCCTGTGGGCCTGTGTCATGTTCATGTGTAGGTACTGCCCTGTAGGCCTGTGTCATGTTCATGTGTAGGTACTGACCTGTGGGGCTGTGTCATGTTCATGTGTAGGTACTGCCCTGTAGGCCTGTGTCATGTTCATGTGTAGGTACTGACCTGTGGGGCTGTGTCATGTTCATGTGTAGGTACTGCCCTGTGGGGCTGTGTCATGTTCATGTGTAGGTACTGCCCTGTGGGACTTTGTCATGTTCATGTGTAGGTACTGCCCTGTGGGGCTGTGTCATGTTCATGTGTAGGTACTGCCCTGTGGGGCTGTGTCATGTTCATGTGTAGGTACTGCCCTGTGGGGCTGTGTCATGTTCATGTGTAGGTACTGCCCTGTGGGACTTTGTCATGTTCATGTGTAGGTACTGCCCTGTGGGGCCGTGTCATGTTCATGTGTAGGTACTGACCTGTGGGGCTGTGTCATGTTCATGTGTAGGTACTGCCCTGTGGGGCTGTGTCATGTTCATGTGTAGGTACTGCCCTGTGGGGCTGTGTCATGTTCATGTGTAGGTACTGCCCTGTGGGGCTGTGTCATGTTCATGTGTAGGTACTGACCTGTGGGGCTGTGTCATGTTCATGTGTAGGTACTGCCCTGTGGGGCCGTGTCATGTTCATGTGTAGGTACTGCCCTGTGGGGCTGTGTCATGTTCATGTGTAGGTACTGACCTGTGGGGCTGTGTCATGTTCATGTGTAGGTACTGCCCTGTAGGCCTGTGTCATGTTCATGTGTAGGTACTGACCTGTGGGGCTGTGTCATGTTCATGTGTAGGTACTGACCTGTGGGGCTGTGTCATGTTCATGTGTAGGTACTGCCCTGTGGGGCTGTGTCATGTTCATGTGTAGGTACTGCCCTGTGGGGCTGTGTCATGTTCATGTGTAGGTACTGACCTGTGGGGCCATGTCATGTTCATGTGTAGGTACTGCCCTGTGGGGCTGTGTCATGTTCATGTGTAGGTACTGACCGATGCTTATCGTGTAGGTCAACTGGTCAGTTTGAGGGGAGGAGAGGTGAAATGTGATTTTAAGGTCACATTCAAAATTATTGCACTTACATAGCAATGTGCATGCACATGTGTTAGTGTAGTGTTTCGATGCTTTCCATCACTTGTCTTTCTGGTTCAACCTCGACTTCTTACATGCAGATGTGAGAGCAGGAGTACTCCAGATTGGCTCACCCACTCACCCACTGACAAATATTGTGTCATTATATAGACAAAGATGTCATTTATCTAATATCTATACACATTGATATATACACTGATTAAAAAAAGTGTTTGTAATAGTTTCCTATTTCTTTTAATTGGAAGAGTATAAACATGATCACTAGACAAGTCTTAAGTGCCCTTATCAGAGGGGTACACAAAGTACGTGATCCGGACTACAAGCTGTCAGACTTCCATTTTTGTGGAAGCTTCGAGGACTGAGTGGGGTAGATCGCTGACTTTGTCTGCTGACAATCAGGCGTGGGTTCGACTCAACCCAAAAAAGTGCTAGAATTTGTAATATACTAACAATGTGTAATCCAAAATATGTATAACATTTGTTGGACAAGACTTGTTGGTAATTTGAGTTGACCAATCCAGCATGTTCTTTAATCAAAATGTACAAACTCCTTCCCACTCCCTCTCTCGTTCTCTCACCCACTCACTTTCTTTTTCTTTCATCCCCCTAAAGCCCCCGCCCTAAATTGCCATAGTACCCATGGGAGATTTTCATATACTAATATACAAGTTAAAAGAAGTTAAAGAACAGCCGATTCTGTCATACCGTATTCGACGCTCTCAAAATTAGAAATAGGGGGCTCTTATTAGAATATAATTTTTAGTGAAAGAGTCAAAAGATCGTAAATTTTATGGTTTCTGCTGACAGCCTGAAATGATACAAAAGAGAGTCTGTGCATATTATACACGACAGATATATTTTTCCAGAATTTAATTGCCCGTAATTAAGGGTGCATATATAGCACATGAGTGCGTATTATACACGAATAAATGTATACAAATTGTGTACATTGATCAGTCGGAAGAGTGCTAATTGGGATTGTTCACTAGCCAATATATTGGCAAATATCGCTGTGGGCGCTTATTAGAGTGGAGAGCTTATTACGTTGAATACGGTATTACTACAGTTAATCAGTCATGGCAAGGCAGAACTAAAGTAAAATATAAGAGTCAGGAGTTCTTTACCTTCTTTTGAGTAGTATATTTTTCTATGGTGGTTACCTTTTCCAACTCAAAACAAGAATGGCATTGAAATATTCAGCATGAATGATAAAAATACATTATCCAATTGTACCAATTCTATTTTTTTTATGAATAACAGTACTTTGGGTTTTTTTTCTGCTGCCTAGTGACATTTCAAGACTATTTCAATACCACCTAATCATTCACCGGCTCATTGCTGTGAGAAATTGGATGTCACATCTCGTGCAAAAACAGGGAAGGAGTATTTGTGAAACAGAGGAGAAATGTCACTGGCTTCATATAGTGTCTGTCCTTGCATAATTACACTGACATTTGAGCATGTGTCGGGAATGTTTTCAAAAGCTGGCTTAATTACCATGATGCATTTCTCCATATGTGAGTAGAGATGATTTTATTCCGATATGAGCACACTGTCAATCCGGCCTTGCTCTTCTGCTATTTAATCAGTCAGTGAAACTTTGGCAATATAACATTTTCAAATCAACCTCAGTGTGATCTATGATCTCCATGAATTATTGCGTAACACAGCATCGCCTTTCTTGCAGCTATGAGTGAGTGAGTGAGTGAGTGAATATGCTTTTCCGCCGCTTTTAGCAATATTCCAGCAATATCACGGCGGGGGACACCAGAAATGGTCTTCACACATTGTACCCATGTCGGGAATCGAACCCGGGTCTTTGCCGTGACGAGCGCCCCTCTTGCAGCTATGAATGGCAAATACCTAGTTAGAAAATTGATACAAAATTTTTCTTCTGACCGACTTCTTCCATATCTATATAATACTGTGACAAATTTCTAACACATTTATCTAAACTGATACAAAAAAGCAAGATACATGATCCAAAAAATCTCAAAAGAAAATTAATTTTTGGCTTGGGCCAACTAGAATATTTATCATCATGATTATCAAACTCTTACTCAGAATGATACTAGTGAAAAAACATTTTGTACCTAATTATATTACACTCGTCCTGAAGAAATCGGAGTCAGTCCTTGAGCATCATTTCAGGTCATTAAAATGTTTAATAACGAAGAACTTCTAAACTGTAGACACCCTGCCCTCCATCTGTGTCCCATGTCCACATGTATCCATTCTATGTCAACTAAAGGTTTTTTTAAGGCGTCAATAGCAGTAATCTAACCACGCTTGCTGTAAATGACGGTGAGTTGTGTGATCTACCAATCACTTCACACACGATTTCGCCGAAATTAATGTTAACCATGTTAACAATATTGAATGAAATTTTGATAAAAATATATTATAAACATAAGTCCAGATATACAATAAACATATTTTTATAACTAAATAGTATAATACTTGGATAAAATTGTGTACTTCAGTTCAGATTTATTGATCATTTGTTGATTGGTATTTCCGTGTTGCGTTGCGGTGTTCCGGTACCGTTTATTGCGATGGGGAAAAAACATTGTGTCAGTGTAAAACTTGAGTTTATTACAAATGTAAGTAAATTTTGGGAGTCATGCGCTACCGTGCACCATAGTTAGCGCTATATTGAAGGATGCAATAGCAACCAACGCTGCATCACACCTCCCAATATACAGCTGACAAGACTGAAATTTCTTTATAAAAAATCAGGTGAGATTCTGACTCTGATTGGTTCCAATAATAACCTTTAATACAGATACTCGGGAAATGTGCACAATATTTCTTTGTGAAAATTTCACAAAAACTGCCTGCCAACCGTGTTGAAGATTGGCATTGGATTGACGGAATAAGTGAATATTGTGTTTAACACAGCATCATCAATTTTGTAGAGTGAGTTAATAATGTTTTCCTGCCACTTTGGGCAGCATTTCAGCAGCTTGAAGGTGGGAGACAAGAATGGGCTTCTCTCATCAGCATGATGGACATGAGCCAGTGTCAGTGTCTGACCAGCAAATACTTCAGTGTTTGTTTGTTTGTTTGTTTGTTTGTTTGTTTGTTTGTTTGTTTGTTTGTTGTTAAACACTGCACTCAGCAATATTCCAGCTATATGACGGCGGTCTGTAAATAATCGAGTCTGGACCAGACAATCCAGTGATTGACATCATCAGCATAGATCCACACAATTGGGATGTGATGACATGCATCAACTAAGTCAGCGAGCCTGACCACCCGATCCTGTCAGTCGCCTTTTTTGACAAGCTTGGGTGCTGAAGGCCTATTCTACCCTGGATCTTCACGGGTCAAAAATACTTAAATGCTGCTACAGTATTTCAGTCATGTCATGACGTCATGACATGTCAGCTTGGTGTGAGATGCATGATCTAGATGTTTACAACTTTGGTGATACCAGTGAGTGAGTGAGTTGGTTTATATGTCGCATTAAAGGTTATTCCACTTATATCACTGCGTGTCTGTTGTCTTTATGTTGTCGTAGAAGCCCAAAGTGATGCAGGTCTTAGATATTTACCATTTTGGTGAAACCCACCTAAACAGGATTGGCCCCCACGGTCATAGGTTTCTGTCACTCCCAAGGGACGCCACTCTGCACAGCGAATTGTAGTACCATAGACACTTCTAAGGGAAACAACCCTATAAAGTGAATTGCAGGATATATATGGGCCAGAAAACCAGTGGCGGAAAGAATGAGCAACACTCCACGCCAAAAGAAGGATGTTTGTTTGTTTATTGCCGCAGTCAGTAATGTTTCAGCTATATGACAGCTATTTGTAAATGAACAAGTCTGGACCTGACAATCCAGTGATTGACATCATAAGTATCGATCCACCTATTTGGGATATGATGACATGCAGTCAGCAAGCCTGACCACCCAATCCTGTTAGTCGCCTCTTACAACAAGCACAGTCGCCTCTTACAGCAAGCATGGGTTGATGAAGACCTATTCTAACATGGATGTTGATACAAAAGTATGTAAGGTTTCTGGCGTGCCAAAGGAGGCCACTTTGCACAGCGAATTGCAACTCAGTTTCCAGCAATTTAGTTGACTGCCCCCAGTGATAGAAGAGTGAGTGAGTGAGTTGTGTTTAACATTGCTCTTAACATTATTGCAGTTTTATCACAGCATGTCAGCTTAATGTGGGAGGAAAGCCCGAGAGTGATGCAGGTCTCAGACGTTCACCACTTCGGTGAAACCCACGAGCACGGGTATGGTGCTGACAAACCTAGAAACATAATCTGGGCGAACCGGGATTCGAACCCACAATCACAGGTTTCTGGTGTGCCCAAGGGGGCGCAACTCTGCACAGCGAATCGTGGCACCTGAGACACCTGGGCTACGCGTGCCCACCAGTGATAAAGGAAAAGCATAGATGTGCGAAAGAGTGACTATCATTTAGTGCACAGTCAGCAATATTCCAACCATGTCACTGTAGCCTGTTAATAATCAAGTCTCAACCAAACCAGTGACTGACAGCATGAAAAATCAATATAATTTGGGGTACTGCATATGTATATCATTGTTTGTAACTATGTTCATTTCAAACAACATTGATAGTATCATTTACCTGATAAGCAATGACAGGGAACCCCCACAGTGAGAGAGTGAGTTGGATTTAACACAGCTTTTAACATTATTCCAGTTATATGATATCACAACGTGTCAGCTTAATGTGTAAGGAAAGCCCGAAGTGATACAGGTCTCAGACGTTTACCACTTCGGTGAAACCCACAACACGGGTATGGTGCTGACAAACCTAGAAACATAATTGGGGTGAACCGGGATTCGAACCCACAATCAAAGGTTTCTGGCGTGCCCAAGGGGGCGCAACTCTGCACAGCGAATCACGGCGCCTTAAGACACCTGGGCCAACTGTACCCCCACAGGGTAAAACACTCGGAAATGCATCATATATATGTTTTCTGCGATCATATGGATTGCAATAAGTTCCTGACACATGGGGTAGATTTAACAACAAATTTGTATGTTCATCCACAAATTCTTATCCTTACCTAAGACTCTAACTTCTAAATGCCTCCTTTTAAATGTTACTGACCCTTCTCCAAAATGGCCGACAACTAAATGGCGGGGGCCACGAAGTGGCTGAACCTGAGGTCACGAAGCCACCTAGCGGGGCTCTGAAAATATTAGAACTTCCCACCCCAACACCATGAACACTCTGAGATTAGATCTTGGCTTCCATTTGCCTCAATTCATGGCGATTTATGAGCAAATACAGACGTTGTGGTACACAACATTAAAAAACGGCGGCAGGTTGTCATGCTACCATGATGATCCAACTGAAAAAATATAACATAAACGGAAAAGGGGTCAAATTTTGACCAGCCAGACAGTCCATCGACTTAATGTTTCAGCAAGCCCTTAGTTATTTTTACTGGCCACGGGCCAACGGGCCAGCAGTTAAATCAACCCTGAAAAAGTACCTCTGAAACATTGTTTCAAACAATAAAGTAGCTGTTATCCACAAAGCGAGCTGCATTAATAGCTAATAACGCCAATAGGAGTTATAACATGACTAAAGAACAGATATGTGAGCATCATGAACTAGGTAAGCTACATCTGTCTCAATCAGCTCACCAGCTGATCACAATAACTACAGACAAAGGTCTGCATCCTCAGCAGTCTGTCTTGAAATAAAAACACTCTGACATCACACAGCAAACAGCAAACAGCAAACAGCTCACACACACCACAGTCCCATCTGGTGGTGTGAGGTTACAGGAATGCAGGAGTTACCTCCCCTGATATACTTGCCATATGTCCGTTTCCTATATCACATTATTCAGCTTGTCTGACAGTCTCTTTCATCATCAAATAAGGATGAAAAGGATAATTTTTCTTCACAATAAAAAATAACAGCTGTCGGGGATCAATTCAGTTGAAGTCGATATGCACTGATGATAGGGACAGTTCTAAATGCTCATTCCAGGATAAGGAGTGCCCAAGTGTTTATAAACGACCAGCTCAGCACAAAAAGCTCAACACACAAACAGCATTATTTAACCATATAACACATCTGTTGTTCTCATAAAAAATCACACTTTTTTAAGCACAACTTGACAGTGCTGTACACAAAAATATGTCCAGAAATAGCAAATGTCAAAATAACCATTAAAATCATCTTCAAATAATTTTACATCCATTTTCATTATTCACTTAAAGAGCTACTTTAATCATGCTAATTAACAATCCTTAATCACCACTTCAAACTAGTTTTATGAAATCTGATATGATCATTCTTATGTTATACATGGAATAAATAAAGCACATTTAAGATGTATGTTATGGCTTTCTATAATGTCATTATTTCGATTTTTTTTAAATTAAAACCCAACTTTATCATATTCATTACAGAGGCCAATAAACATCGGTTAGAAGTTGTATAACAAACTGTCCCATTAATGTGATACATAATAGGAATTCAGGGGCGGCTGGGTAGCCTAGAGGTTAAAGCATTTGCTTGTCATGCTGAAGACCTGGGTTCGATTCCCGACAATGGTACAATGTGTGAAACCCATTTCAGGTGTCCCCTGACGTAACATTTCTGGAATATTGCTAAAAACGGCGTAAAACCATACTTACTCACTCACTCACTCATAGGAATCCAAAGAAGAGTTCCCACTCGGATGCTGCATTCATGTTATCAGAAACATGATAACCAATCATCTGATACAGCAGTAACCATGGTAACCATTTATCTAGGATTCCAAACTAACTGCCCTTGGTAGACAAATATACATTGCATTCAATACAATAATGTAAAATAAAACCTCTTCCTTTTTTGTGGTTGTCTTATCAGTGGAATAAAAATCTCCAATCTTCATTCCAGCACTGCAATATGATGTATAATGAGTGAGTGAGTGAGTATGGTTTTACGCCGCTTTTAGCAATATTCCAGCAATATCACGGCGGGGGACACCACAAATGGGCTTCACACATTGTACCCATGTCGAGAATCGAACCCGGGTCTTCGGCGTGACGAGCGAACGCTTTAACCACTAGGCTACCCGACCGCCCCATATGATGTATAAGCTTTAATAGTTTATGCATACTTGACATATTCAGTGTAGTTGTATCACTAGAGTGAATGTTTGAGTGGGAAGTATGTTATATCCGGTGTTAAATCCAAGATGTACTGATATGTTGGCTTTCTGCTACCCTGGGCAGAAGTCCATTTTATGTAACAGGTACTTCCTTTTATAAACAATATGAAAAAAGAAAAAAAATCACCTCTTCAAAGTATTAACATTAGTCATAACTATAGTTCCATGAAATAGCAACTTCCATGTATGATTATTTAATGACACTGGCATCAGACTTGGGCACAATTATCGGCCTCTAGGCAAGTCAAAACAAATCCCTGCACTTTGTAATATTTTCTAAACAAATAATTTTGTAGCAGCCACTGCCCCAGCTTTGTGTGGATCCTGGAGAGTCAGGAATAATTTAGTGACAACATAACGTCGTGCATGTTCTGAGCTAATAAAACTTGGTTACCGTATTCAACGTAATAAGCGCCCAGGGTGCTCTCAAAATTAGAAATAGGGGGCTCTTATTAGAATATTATTTTGGTGAAAAAAAACATACATAGTTGAAAGATAAATTTCGTTGTTTATGCTGACAGCCTGAAATGTATGACAGATATATGTTTCCAGATTTTAACTGCCCATAAATAAGGGTGCATATGACACACATGTGCGTATTATACCGAATAAATAAGTCTTGTGTACATTGATCAATCAGAAGGGATGCAAATTGGGCTTGTTCACTAGCCAATATATCAGCAAATATCGCTGTGGGCGCTTATTAGAGCGGGCACTTAATACGTCGAATATGGTATTTCCTTGTTTGAAAGAAGATATGTGATTATGTTAAGAAAACTGGACACTGACAGTGAGAACTCTCATTGTGTTTTTTACTGGACCATAAATACCATCAAGACCTAACATACATGCTGAGACTGAAAGAGTTACCGTACATTGCTGTCTATATAGCGACCCTACGTATAAGGCGACCCCCTGTACACGCCTTCAAAATCGATGCTAATTCATATATCCCGTCTATAAAGTGAATTGGAATGAAGCACGTCACCAGCGCATACAAAATCCCTACATTTGCAATAAAAACATGTTTGTCTTCCGCGGAATTTTTTTTACAGGGAAACGAACATATCATAACAATTAAAGTAGATCAATACAAATTTGAAATTTGAGATAAAACATCACTAGACATGATGATTTACCAATTAAATTGTATCTCCTGTTCTGCTAGGCATTGTTATATATGCAGAGATTAACATTATCGTGCGTATTGTCTCATAACTAAGCCGGAAGTAGCAATCAGCTGTACGCACGTTTCTCGGAATCTACCAGTCATTCGGTTAAAACTTCTCAATAATATAACTCAAAAGAGTTTTGATACAATGATCGGAAGAATTGCATCACTGACAACAACAAGATGTTAAAATATCATATTCATACGTCCAGAAACTTGAAGAAACGTTTATTATTGAAAAGTGCATGGACTGAAGGATGAACAGATTGATTACGCTATTAAAGAAATGATAATTTCAAACAAGTCCAAAAATATTCAATAATCCTGATAATCAATCATTACATCTCACTGTAACAATACTGATCCGCCAACATGGCCAACATGACATTAACACATGGTTAAATTCAGCAGAGAAGTGACCAGCTGACTACATGTCAGAGGATTGCACTTCCCATGAAACACTGCTAACCAAACATTACTGACTCAACATATTGCTTCATATGACATACAGAATTATTTATCGTTATTCTTGGACCCTGCTCATGTCAAATCACGAAGACCATATTTTTCACTGGTCTGTCGCATCCATAGATATAAAAAAATAACCCCACTTCGACAAAATATTGAATTGCATCCATGCAGTAGTGATGATGGAGAGGCTAACACTGACTGACTGAAAACACATCCTCACGCCACACACACTTCCTGATCAAGATGAGATTGCAATGTGATTTAGTCATTACGCAGTTGGAAATTAATCCAGGTAGAAATGACCCTTTGATGGGCACTAAAACATGCCACACAGTGAATTATTAATAATGTAATAATCATGATAATTGAGATAAACATGATAAACGATAAACACTTTTCAGAAATAATTTGGAAAGTGTGTGTGTGTCGTAGGGGGGGGGGGGTCTTGAATTTTAGCCTCATTTGACAAAAGGTCCACATTTTCAAGGTTTTCAAAGATAATGGGGCATTTTAGCATTTTACTGTATTGGTTAGTGTGGGAGTGTGGGTGTACTACTGGAATATTTGACATTTTCAGATAAAGGGCCCACGTCAGAAAACTCCAAGAATGAACCCTGCCCTTTGTAGTTCAAGCACCACTGTTTGGCTGCTTGCAGATTTCATGCTAGCATGTATAGATGTCAGTATATATATATCTGTAACTTATAAGTAATAATTATGTTTGGACATGTATGAGTGTTTCATTTGCAATATACAACACTGATTAAACTGCTATTTTGACTTGCAATCAATAATTCAGAGTCAACTAGTCCTTACAATGATAACATATAGCAAAACCCTTAGGAATGGCAAATTTCTACTAGTCCTTATGATACCTTAACTATTGGGCAGTTTGGCAAGGACAAAAGGACTAGTGGCTGTGCCAATTTCTATTCTGCCTACTGCAGGTATTTATCAGTGAGTGAGTGAGAGAATGAGTATGGTTTTACGCCGCTGTAAGCAATATTCCAGCAATACCACAGCGCGGGACACCAGAAATGGACTTCACACATTGTACCTAATTGGAATCGAACCGGGTCTTCGGCGTGACGGCAGGTATATATCAAGCGTTCTTGGTAGGCTAATTGGAAAAACATGTTATTTGTTCCAATGGAAGTTTTTTTTAGTTATAATTTTCTTGAACATGTTAAATTCAAAAGTATTTTTATAACATTGAATTCAAAAAGAACGTAAACATGGTAAAACTAAAAAGTAAAACCTTTTCCTCTTTAATGGTCCTGTGAACAATGACACACAAGTCACCTCTGCAAAGCCATATCGTTAGTTATATCATTAGTTATAACTTTGATAACATATTACTTAAACATGTTAAAAGAAGTTATTTAGGCAAACAATGAAGCCTTTTCCTCTTTAATCAATGTTAATGGTCCTGTTAACAATGACACACAAGTCACCTCTGCAAAGCCATATCATTAGTTATAACTTTGATAATGTGAACTGGGAATATTTACTGTCATTTGTTGCAGGCTTGGGTCCCAATACATGTGAGCAGGTCTAGATAATTTAATTCGTCAAGGTTTCTACTCATTCATTTCAGAATTCCTCACCTGCCAGTCTCCCCATGCATGAAACACTCTGTCAATATCTGGAGTAAGAGTGAGTATGGATTTATGCCGCTTTAAGCCATATTCCAGCAATCTCATGACAGGTGACACCAGAAATGGGCTTCACACATTGTACCCATGTGGGGAATCGAACTCAAATCTTCAGCGTGACAAGCAGACACATTAACCACTAGGCTACCTCCCTGCTCTGAGATGAATCAAGAATTCAGAAACTATGGGATGTATAGCTTACATAATCATAGATCATAATTTGACTTGAGATAACCACTCCTTGTCAATACATCCTTCATGTTAAACTGTTCAAGGTAATATTCTTATACATATTAGTAATAATAATGTAATGTTAGTCACAGGGTGAGATACTGTTCCATATCAAACCGTTCATGGTGTCTTTAGCATGTAATCCAGGATAAGTCGAACCAACTAACAAGATGTGTTTGAGACAAGTAGGCAGTGCACAGAATTTGGGCAAACATATTTGGTTTGTTTCAGGTAGAGAGGGTGTAACCTTTTGTGCATGTGCCATTGAAATTGACTACACTGACGTGGACACATGTGTTGTTGGCTAACAGAAATGATGAAATATAAGTATGGTTGCAAAGGCATGATATTGAATTTGACTACAAGATGCTCAAAGCCGAACTGCTGTTTCTTGTCAAATCGAACAATGCTAAAACAACATGGACATGCTGCATATACCTCCTTACCATGCAGACTTAAACCCTGTTGAGTTGATTTGGGCTAATGTGAGACAGTTCATCAAAACATCAATTCGAGCTGCATGTGATATGCAAATTTGCTGTCATTGTTTTCACAATCATCAGGTACCTCACATCAGCACATTCTGATTATGTGCTAATGAACTTGCCACAAGAACTCGCTGTTGCCGATACAGGACACGTACATATCTGTTCATACAACCTGTAGCAGACCATCCACTACCCATTTCTTCACAATGGTACACGCCAGTGGACAGACCTCATACATAGTCATAAGGGGTCAATTATCAGGTCACAGCTCAACTTATCCTGGCCTACCAGTATATGTATATAATATATGGGTGTCATTACTTGACATTTAAAGCCAATCAAATTGAAAGACAATGCTGGATTTGTGTATATCCTGCAGCTATCTAACCTACTATTATAAGTTTTCTGGAAAATGATGAACATTGGAAATCTAACATATTACTGAAAACAAGTTAATTAGGCAAACAATGACATGAACGTTGCACCAGCAGAATTCGTATGATTATTTCCATGTGATACAATTTAAGGTGGATCTTGTTTCGTGATCGTCTTTTGAAGAAAATATTCAAACAAATAATCTGGACTAGTATCACAACATTGTCAAAAATACAAACATAATTTGATAACTATTAGTTTTAAGCGCGAACTGTCACGCGGTGACCGACTTCACACTGCGCGAGATTGCAATCAAAGAATCAGCCGTGATTAGTCTGCCATAGTGCTAGTGTCAATCAAAATGGGCAAGTGAAAATATTACCATTAACTTCTTAAGTGAAAGAATGTCTTTGTGGTCGTAGATTCTTCAACATACACCGTCAATAATTGTCCACAGAAAACGTGGATGGAAACAGGAAGTTGACACAAGTGATCCGGTTTTCGGGTTTTTCATAAAGAGCCTACGAGCTTAAAACGAAAAACGAGCTGATAAAATGACAACTATTGCTATTCATCTTATGGCCCGTTTTATCTCATTTGTTATTGATAGGCTTTGTCAGTTTTGTACTGGATGCATTTTTAATCAACATTTAATGGAATCTGAAATGAAGTAATCAGGTCAAAGCGGAACCAAATTGACAAAAACGGCATCATATGTACATATTATTATATACATGCAGTCAGAAAAAAGAAATACAAATAACTCCATGGATGTATACCACACAAATAGTCACTATTCCTAAACTGTTATCCGCGTAAACACTTATTTCATAATTCTTCCACGTTTAACACACAATACATATAAACAGTCAAATATATATCTATCATTCAACATTATTAACTAACGTTTTTGTTCTTCATCATTTCATTAATTAATTCATTCAGTTATATTTGATTAACGTACACAAGAATTCGTAATCATTGGCTAATGTGAACAGCCTTCTGAAAGTCCAGGACCGCCTCCGTGGTCTAGTAGTAGAGCGTCCGCCCGGAGAGCGGAAGGTCCGGGGTTCGATCCCCGGCCGCGTCATACCAAAAGACGTTAAAAGATGGTACTTGTTGTTACTCTGTCTGACGCTCGGCATTAAGGGGATAAAACAAGGACTGGTCGGCTCGGAGTCAGTATACTGTGTCTGAGTGGGGTATTCATGTTAAACTGCGGCATGGTATCTCAGTGAGCTAGCACTATAAATCGGCATCAGTCCGGACTAGTACAAGCAGCCATACACACACACACACACACACACACACACACACACGCACACACACGTACATGCACGTCGCTATATAAGTGCAATAATCTTGGACGAGACGTTAAACCCCATTTCACCTCACTTCTGAAAATCCAGATAGGAATTCATAACGGCTAGCTTGGACTGTGGGGATATAGGTAGCACGTATCACTTACATCATGTCAGAAGCAGTATAGCATGGATTAAGTCATATGAAGCAACATCGTAAGTCTGTCGGACTTCTGTTCGTTACCAAAAACAAACTACATACAATTCAAGTACCTACTTGTTAATGGGTCAGCGTACACTTTACGGAAACGTCGCTTTAACACTATATAAAAGAAGTTGTTATCCATAAATTGTGTCTACTTTGTATCTACTTGTTTTAAGTGAACAAAATACGCAGCCGTTAGGATGGTTGTCTTTTTGGTTACAGGCCGGCAAAGCCACATTTCGAAAATAGATAGCCCAAATTGATGTGGCTCTCGCGGCAATGGTTATGGTTGCGTGATTGTATAATGTGGCTCTCGCGGCTATGCTGTCAAAACATGCTTTGTGATTCTAACAGGTTACCGTATATAACAAAACAAGTCTTGTTTTCTCATTTTCTATTCAACAAGGATAACATATTCATCAAAACTTTACATTGATGAATATGAAGAGCATATGAATATCATAATGCAGATGAAGGAGGTCGCCCACGTGGTCAGCAAATTCCATCTCACTCAGGTGTGGGTTCAGGAGCTGGATCTTGAGGGACGCAATACGTGCATCGATTGCCTTGTACTTCTTTCTTCGTGAAGGTTCTGATCACTGGTGTGAGAGTCTCAGGACTGCAACCTCTTTGAGTGACTGCTCTCGCTGAAATAGCTTCACTGCCTCGTAGATGTTCGGGTGGCACTTCTTGGCAAGTTTCTTTATCTTGTTGTGCAACCCTTCCAGGTGATTGTTGGTACGGTGGCCTTGGTTTTCGAAATGGTTCCAAATCTCTGGCATGAAGGCCCCTCCTTGAACCCAACAGGTTGTCACGTAGTCCATGAAGGCAGTCACTTTAGGGCCAGCAGGAGAGTCAACAATGGCATCAAGCCACACATCATCCACTTTGTCACGAGGTACTAGAGGGAGGGCAGCAACTCTTGTCACCAGCTTCTTCACCTCCTCATCTTCCTTTTAGTCCAACACCAGACCTTCTTTCTGCACCCTCCTCCAGATACATTGGGTGAAGTGAAAGAAACACCCTCTAACTAATGTCCCAGGAAATACCTCAGTCACGGCATTGTGGGCTGCACGTTCAAAGTCCAACTGAATTGTAAGTGGGGCAAACTCTAGACCTCCTCTACTAGCAAAATCGCATAGGTACTGAAACATGTTGACATAACTTTTGTTCGATTGGACAACAAACAGTAAACTAATGGAAACATATGGCCAAACACCTCAGCATGTAAACAATAAATCTGATCAAACGACTTGGGACAGGCATAAAATGTACCATCACAAAATACAATGTCTGCAGTACACAAATGTTCAATGTTCTTGTCTGTAGTGAAGATGATGATGTCACTAACAATGTGACTGGAACTGGTCGCCTCCCTCAGTCTGGGAGTACCGCGCTTAGTGATTTAAATGTGGGACACTCATATAAAGGTATCGGTAATCGGATTAATTAATTACCCGCTAGAATAGGCGAAATGCACTCAGCTGAAAATGTGGCTTTACCGGCAATAGCCATTTCTGAAATGTGGCTCTCCCGGCTAGACACCGTCTTTTTTGTCCTAAGAAGTGGGATTACGGGACATATTGTTATTAATAAACTTAATTAAATGTTTTCATGTGTGCGCCCTTCATTGTTTATTCTCCCTGCAGTGTTTTATTGTACGCTAAACAACCCCCACTCGTCCTTTATGTCTTCTATGCGATATCAACACTATGTACAGCCTCTTTAAGGATGTTAAAACAATTTAAAAACTTTGAAAATATTTAGCCGTATTGAAACATACGGTAACAACACAGTTAAATTATGTTTATTCGCATTTCTAAATTGTTCATATTGGGATTTTTAGGTTAAAGGTTAAAAACAGGTTGGAAAAATGGACATGTAGGTATAAGTACATGCGCAGATGCTTCTGAAATTATCCCCAGTATCGTTCATGTTACAGGCTGTGCGTCTCCTGTAGGAAATGAAACAAGTTTTATTCAAGGGTATATTCGGAATGGGTACAAGTCCCAGAGACTTACTGGCTCTTCCTCTTAACACTCATATTGAACACAATGTCTGCAGTTTTGTGCACAATAAACAAGTACGTGTGATTGAGTGCATGCAGAACAGAAGCAGTGATTGACACATGACGTTACTAACTGAATCTAGATTCAAAGATTACGAAGGGTTATTCCACAACACCGTTAAAACTGAATGCAAACTAGAAAACTTGAATAAAAAGAACTATTTTGGTGTAATCTGTTAAAATATCGAACCATAAGCTACTTGGTGAAATGGAAAGATGAAATATTACATGTACATCGGAAACACATACCCCACCCTTCTTTCTGCCGATGAGAGACTATATATGTTACTTCTAAAAGATAGTTATTATATGACTGGTGTCTTGTGCATTAAGGGAATGACATATTTAGTTTGGTTTAGGCCATCTGTTATTGCGTGGCGCTCGATGTCTGCCTTCAAAATTGCATAAATCCCCCAAACCGCCCGTAAAATCACCGAAAGGCCTCGCGATTCACGATAGTAAAATATGATGCTAAACATTTTATAACGGTGGGTCACCAATACTTCTGAGCACACACAAGGCTTTATTTAGTTTGTTTGTTTGTTGTGTAACGCCGCACTCAGCAATATTCAAGCTATATGACGGCGATCTGTAAATAATCGAGTCTGGACCAGACAATCCAGTGATTGATATCGTGAGCAACGATCCACGCAATTGGGATAGGATGACATGCATCAACCAAGCCAGCGACCACTTGATCCCGTTAGCCGCCTCTTACGATAAGCATAGTCGCCTTTTGCGGCAAGCATGGGTTGCTGAAGACCTATTCCAACCCGGATCTTAACGGGTCCATTATTTAGTACTTGCCCGAATTATATAATGAATTAAAAAAAACGTCTGACCTCCAAAGGAAATTGTCAACCCCTGAACCTGAAAAAAAGACATGGTCCTAGCTGACCTGCGAAATTTATATTTTAGAATATTTCCACCTTCGATTAAAACATGAAGCATCAAGAACACTCGAAACTATATTATATATAGTAAATCTGGAACTGTAGGTCCCCTTTTTCTCACTGTAATTGTGACATTGATGACGATTTGGGCAATTATTTATACGGGAAAACTAAAACATTATATAAACATATACTAAATGATAGCAATTCACTAAAAGATAGTTATATATGGACCCGTGAAGATCCGGGTTAGAATTGATCTTCAGGAACCCATGCTTGCCGTCAGATGCGACTCGTGGGATTGATGGTCAGACGCTGTATAAACCAATTGTGTGGACCGATGCTCATGACGTCATTCACTGGATTGTCTTGTCCAGACACGATTATTGACAGACCACCGCTGGAATATTGCGGCGTTAAATAACAAGCAAATGTTATAAATGGAAATAATTCGTTACAAAAATATCGCATCATTTCGACTGTAGGATATACGTTTATTTGATATCCAAACTTTGTTTTTAAATCCACTGCGTTATCGTGTCAATAGCCAAAGGTGAGTGAGTTCCTCTACAGTCTGAAATAATACTGCTTTATCACAGCCAAATGTATCTACAACCAGTTGTTGATGACACACCCAAACCGTCGAGATATGAGTGAGTGAGTATTGTTTTGTGCCGTTTTTGGCAATCTTTCTGCAATATCACGGCGAGGGACACCGAAATTGGCTTCACATATTGTACCCGAATCGAACCCGAGTGAACGCCTTAACCACTAGGCTACCCCGCAGCCCCTTCTTGGAACTAGAGGACATTAGACCAAATAGTACATGACCATCATAATGTTTATATTTAACCAGAGGTGGAAATTCTTGAAGTCCATAAAGATGACACCTATCTATATTTTCCTCTAACCCCGTTTCTCTGATTCCCCAATATTTATTCATATCATACCTTTTCTCTTTTGCTAATGTTATTTTTTTTGCATGATACCTCTTGCTGATGATTTGACACTAATATACTTATTATAACAGTTTAAATAATGCCAACTTAGTAAATTTGCCTCATATAAATTCACAGGACTATGGATTTTTAAAAATATTTTGAGTTTCCCTTTCATGCATGATAAACAAAACATTATATATTTTCAGATATCTTTATGGTCTTTCATACAATCACATGAACCTTTCATAGCCAACATGCATCGAGAACAGCACAATAGTTACAAATATTTGGTTGGAATTTTTACCCCAAAAATGATACGCCCGAAAAGAGTTGAGGTAAGGAAACAGGCGATGGATGACGTGAGACACTTTTTCTTATTCCGTATGTCAGGTTCCGGAACGTGTTTTGGTTACATTCACCGGAAGTAAATAAATACGTGAAACATAAAGCCATTTAAATGAATCCAACTCATGACCTACACACCTACGATTGACCAGTATGACCGACAT
This sequence comes from Haliotis cracherodii, assembly GCF_022045235.1. Lineage (NCBI taxonomy): Eukaryota > Metazoa > Mollusca > Gastropoda > Lepetellida > Haliotidae > Haliotis > Haliotis cracherodii. Next base: position 48,399,810 of record NW_027266265.1, read on the forward strand.
ATAATCTTTTTAAATTTTTAAACTAATATCTTTGAAAATCCCTTGGATTTTCAGTCATTAGGTATTATTCCTAACGATTCTGTAATTTAAAGTATTTTCCGGATTTTAACCGAACATCACTACTTCCGGTACGGGAATTCTTGATTCCCATTTCTGACATTAAACCTTACCATGTTTCGTAATATATCAAACCCTGCTCCCCTTTTCACATAATGTCTTTATGTAACTATGAATGTGAGTTTTATCAATTAAAAAAAGCTAATTACAAACCCCGTAAAGCATGACATGGTATTTTGCACACCTCCCCAATGTTCAAGTTTCGGGCAGTGTGAAAAAGACGTTTCCCAGTTCCTTACACACGATCACACGTCAACTGTCTTCATGAACGAAGTGTTCGTGGATTTGGGTGTTCATACGACATGTTACCCCAAGAAGGAAACAGCATGACTGGCGGTAAGAAAATGATACTGAGACGCATATTGTGTAAAAGGTGTTTAGGAATGACGTTATCCATAATCACTGTTGATTGTGATTGAGGTTTATCACGTAATGTGAAAATGTGAAAATGACACAGATTGTGTTGTCTACACTGGCCTTACTTACAGCCGCCGAATGACCTTCGGTAGTACACATAGCGTTAGTAAGAGTGTCATTGTGCCTGTCATACAGTGAATGTTATTGATATTTCAGTATTAATGTGTTTAAAACTTTTTAGAACTTTATATAGACCTGTCTACCCCATGGTAGTTTTTGGTCAAATGAGTAAATGAAAAGTCTCCGATTGAGTTCAATATTAGTAGGGTATCTGACATGTGAAACACACACTTCACTGATGTCACTCTCTGTAATCAGCATGACTAGATTCTACTTATTGTGGTACAGCTTTAGTATCACTGATGTTAACAATGGTTAGTAAATGGAAAGATAGGAGAGGTGTATAGATATGTAACTAAAATTTATCTATTATTACTAAAACATTATGAAAGGCTTGCTGAACAGAAAGTAGATAGCCTGTCTTGTTAGTCAAAATTTCACCCCTTCTCTGTGTATATTTAAGTTATTTAATTAGACACTGCTCGTAAATCATGTAATTTCGATGAGAAAATATTTAGTGAGGATGAGGTCATGTGAATGGTTAACTAAAAGATCATCTCGGTAGAATGACACAACTGGTGGCCATTTTGTGATATTCTGTACAACAACATCTTTATTTGCTCATAAAATCGCAACAACAAGATTTAATCTCAGAGCGAAGGGACTGGCGTTTTAGGGGTAAAGGAGTTCTAAAAATGTTTGGAGCCCTCTGGGTAACTCAGTCGTGGCCTCCAACATTTTGTTTTGGGACAGACAGTTTGGAGAAGGGCCAGTTACAACATCTCTTAATATGTTAATTGTTCAACATTATTTTCAGTTAATTTACCACTGATGTAAATAAGGATAATTAAATACTATGTTACAAAATGTTCGTGAGGTTAGAACAAAATAACACTGTTTCCCAATGTGCCTGCCATTGACCATGAAGGACACTTAGTTGAACGTCCTAGGTAACTCCCTGGACAATATGGACAATGGTATTGTTAGTTTCTGCCTCCAATAAGACAGTCTACCACAGATAGAAGACTAGCTATAGTTATGAAGTGAATATATGCAGACTAAACTGCTACTAGTACTAGAGAGATTGTGAAAGTTAATTGCCGTGTTGCTGACAGAGAACCTGGTGGACATCCTGACCTGTGGGAGATGTGGCAAGAAATATCCCCTCCACAACATTACAAACTTCATACAACACAAGCGACTGGACTGCCTTGACTCTGGTCCTCTCCAGGAAACACAACCTCAAGGTAAAGATACACTTTCATATGTTTCGGGTGACAAGTTTGACCAATACTAACTGCTGGCTGCTGGCTACCCACTAACAATGACTCCTGTAGCCTGGGTTGGTATAGGCGTCATAAGAGGCAACTAAAGTTGGAGGCAACTAAGATCCATCTAGTGGTTCAGCTCTTTGGCTTGCTTGAATGTCCCAGTGCCATGGATCCTTGCTCATATCTGCTGTCACTGATTTCCTGGTCTGCAGACATGAGCTGCTCGCTGACCTGGTTGATGCATGTCATCGTATCCCAATTGCGTGGAGCTATGGTCATGATGTCAATTACTGGATTGTCTGGTCCAGACTCGATTATTTACAGACCGCCGTCATATAGTTTGAATATTGCTGAGTTGAATAACAGACAACAAAGATTTGCATGGTCGGTCCTGTAAGCTGACTTGTTATGGCAGGAATATTGCTTTCTGCATGGTTAAAGGATATTCCCTTTGTCACTGTTGAACCATTGTGACCATGCTTGATGCCATCTGGCCGTAGTGGCTGCCTACTGACCATGCTTACTGCCCACTCACCCTACTGAACCCCTGCTGAACATGTCCACTACCAATACAGTAACAGTAGAGCATGGATATAACGAATTACAAGGGACTGGAGAAATCAGTTTGTTATTATATACCTTGCCGCTCGGAAACGTCCGCCACCTTTGATAAAATAAAACACAATACATGTAATTGCAGCCTTTACTTGTATTTGCAGTCATCACTTCATAGCATTCAAATAATAACATTTCATAACATTCATTTAATTATATTAAATTCATAACATTTTTAGAACATTGTTCATCAAATATGTATTTAGCATTTTGCGATTTACATACTGGGAGATGTGGAGTCTGTGGTTTCGCTGTGATTGTATTGATTCACTTCTGATTGTATATAAGCCAATTGTCAGTGACACTTGACACTGAGTGAGATTTCTCAGTTCGCCATACACGTCTCTAATTAGTGGTATTGGGGATTGTCGGGGATCAGATATCAGTTCGCTATATATGTTTGTTCTCTGTAAAGAGTTTGTTATGTACGTAAATTTTACATGATAATATATAGGAGATAAATCAGGAATTTTGTAACAGTTCGTTGTATCCATTTGTTCACTCTTTCCGTGTTCATTATATCCAAGTTCTACTGTCCTAAACATACTGGATGCCTTTTGAATATGTCCACTACTAATCATGCTAATACAGTTGGTAAGACACTGGATGTCTTCTGATCTGCCTTTGAAATCTATCGCTAACATTGATTCCTCCCTGATCAATAACCACTGTTTACTGCTGACCTTTGAAATCTATCGCTAACATTGATTCCTCCCTGACCGCTAACTACTGTTTACTGCTGACCATTGCAATCTATCTCTAACATTGATTCCTCCCTGACCGCTAACCACTGTTTACTGCTGACCATTGCAATCTATCTCTAACATTGATTCCTCCCTGACCACTAACCACTGTTTACTGCTGACCATTGCAATCTATCTCTAACATTGATTCCTTCCTGACCGCTAACCACTGTTTACTGCTGACCATTGCAATCTATCGCTAACATTGATTCCTCCCTGACCGCTAACCACTGTTTACTGCTGACCATTGCAATCTATCGCTAACATTGATTCCTCCCTGACCGCTAACTACTGTTTACTGCTGACCATTGCAATCTATCTCTAACATTGATTCCTCCCTGACCGCTAACCACTGTTTACTGCTGACCATTGCAATCTATCTCTAACATTGATTCCTCCCTGACCGCTAACCACTGTTTACTGCTGACCATTGCAATCTATCGCTAACATTGATTCCTCCCTGACCGCTAACCACTGTTTACTGCTGACCATTGAAATCTATCGCTAACATTGATTCCTCCCTGACCGCTAACCACTGTTTACTGCTGACCATTGCAATCTATCTCTAACATTGATTCCTCCCTGACAGCTAACCACTGTTTACTGCTGACCATTGCAATCTATCACTAACATTGATTCCTCCCTGACCGCTAACCACTGTTTACTGCTGACCATTGCAATCTATCGCTAACATTGATTCCTCCCTGACCGCTAACCACTGTTTACTGCTGACCATTGCAATCTATCGCTAACATTGATTCCTCCCTGACCGCTAACCACTGTTTACTGCTGACCATTGCAATCTATCACTAACATTGATTCCTCCCTGACCGCTAACCACTGTTTACTGCTGACCATTGCAATCTATCGCTAACATTGATTCCTCCCTGACCGCTAACCACTGTTTACTGCTGACCATTGCAATCTATCTCTAACATTGATTCCTCCCTGACCGCTAACCACTGTTTACTGCTGACCATTGCAATCTATCACTAACATTGATTCCTCCCTGACCGCTAACCACTGTTTACTGCTGACCATTGCAATCTATCTCTAACATTGATTCCTCCCTGACCGCTAGCCACTGTTTACTGCTGACCATTGCAATCTATCACTAACATTGATTCCTCCCTGACCAATAACCACTGTTTACTGCTGACCATTGAAATCTATCGCTAACATTGATTCCTCCCTGACCGCTAACCACTGTTTACTGCTGCAGGTACTAAAACCACCAGCCACCACTCCGCATGTGACCAGCAGCGGGAGTATGGGTCATGGGAGATCACGCAAATTGGTAACAATACCTTGAATTAATACTGTTCATTGTCACATTAGTCTCCTACACTAACAGCCAGAGTCGGTCTATAAGTGCTTCAGTGTGTGAGAAACAGAGCAGTAGAATATGTTTCCTGTGACATGTTTGAGAAGGTGGAGACGAGTGAATGGTATTGGCCTGACTTCAATATTTTTTGTCCTCCATTTTGTTGGATGTTGTGGGGCGGTCGGGTAGCCTAGAGGTTAAAGCGTTTTCTTGTCACGCCGAAGACCTGGGTTCGATTCCAGACATGGGTACAATGTGTGAAGCCCATTTCTGGTGTCCCCCACAGTGATAGTGCTGGAATATTCCTAAAAGCAGCGTAAAACCAAACTCACTCGCTCACTCACTCACTCACTCACTCACTCACTCACTCACTGTTGCATGTTGCTGTAATCACAACACATGTGCAATAGACACATTATGCACCGTAATCTGGTCATGAATAGTTTCGCTTTTTCAATCACTGGATTTCATAATCTCAAATCGACTTGTAACTTGGACAACAAGATGAGAACATGCATGATTTTGAAAATGCAATGTATATACTGAACCACAAAAGAAACATCACCATGGATAGATATATGAGAAACCTTACTTGTCCAAACACTGTGAACATACCTTGAGACATATTAAAAAGATGAAACTTGGCAAAACTGATCTTTAAGGTTGAATTTAAAGTGTCAAATGTTCTTAAAGTGAAACACAACACTAGTCTCTGAGAAAATGGCATCACAAGTCAGTATCTCTTGTGTTCGCCATGTGCATTGATGACTGCCGTGCAACGTCGATACATGGAATGGATGAGGCGGTTGATGAAGGCCATAGGCACTTGAGCCCACACTCGGAGGAACGCCTGACGCAGTTCAGCTGCAGTTGTCGGCCTTGGTCGGACGTCATTCAGCCGTCTTTGAATCTTGTGCCACTGGTGCTCAATGGGATTTAAATCGGGACTGAGGGCAGACCACTGCATGGTTCTGATGCCATTCTGCTGGAGGAAGTCTATTGTTGCTCTCGCAGTGTGGGCACGGGCGTTATCATGCTGAAACTCGTGGTTGCAGCGACGTGCCAAATGAGGTATGGCGTGTGCCGCCATTGCCTCTCCCTGGACCAAAGTTCTGGAAGACCACAGGGCTGACCTTCTGTGCAAGACCAATTCCACACCATGATGCTCGGACCACCGCACAAGTCTCTCTCAACAACACAAGCATCTGAATAATGTTCCCAACGGTGCCGCCAGACTCTCTCTCTGCCATCTGCTGTTGAGATACAATAACGGCTCTCATCTGAGAAGAGGACTCTTCTCCACTGCTGATGGTGCCAATGCTGGTGCTGTGTTGCCCACTGAAGATAGTCCCAGTGATGACGTGGTGTCAGAATGGGTCCTCAGTGTGGGCTGTGACAGTGGAGGTGTCTGCTCGTCAATCGTCGACGCATGGTGTCAGCACTTATGTGTTGCTGGTGTGTCCCCATGGTCTGTTGAGCAGTTTCCACAGCAGTAACAAAGCGATCTTGAAGATGCTGTTGCACAATCTGACGATCCTGACATCGGGTGGTGACCCTTTGTCTCCCACTACGTGGTCGTCATCTGTAGTGTTGGTGGTCTGGTACCGTTGCTGGAGCCTGTGTATGGTCCTTACATGGACTTGAAATGCATTGGCTACTTGCTGGGCGGTTTTTCCAGCTTGCAATCGTCCAAGGACTTGGTGTCGCTGATTTCTTAGGGGGCAAGTAATGGGGTAACACATGTGCATTTAAATTTGCACGGAACTCATGTGCATCGGGTTACCATGGCCGTTGCCGTGATGCATTTGGGCGATCAGTTTTATTGTCATCTTCTTTGTTTTTTTATCATCAAATTTAATTTTTTCCGGACAAGGTAATGTTAGATTTTAGAAAATTTGACAAAAATTACCCAGATAATTAAATGACAACTTTTCATGCAATGTTACTTGGAATGACGTTTCTTTTGCGGTTCAGTATAGTATTTTCGAGACGTATTGTATTTATGAGTACTTCAAATCGTAGTATTCTGGTAATGCCTCGCACCTCTAGAATGAGTGAGTGAGTATGGTTTTACACAGCTTTTAGCAATATTGCAGCAATATCACAGCGGGAAAATGAAGACTTTAACAACTAGGCTACCCGAGAGTGCCTGTGCCTGTGGAGACAGGTACAATCCAGGCATCACCAGCAGAGGTGTAACAATTCTCACCAGCATTCTGTTCAATGCGATACTCTGCGATCATGACTTGACGAATTGTATCAAATTAATTATTAAATATTTTCGGCTGGAATGTGCAAGTAATTTTGCCATCAGTTTGCACAAATCTACTAAATATGTTTTGGTTGGGCTTCTACTCATTGCCTGTGGTGATGTAATAATTCCTATCATGTATCATTTTGACATAAAAAATTCCATTCCTGTAGTAGTGGTATAGGTATATAAATCTGGCTCCAGTGGAAGTGGTCCAGAACCCCCATTACCTATGCTACTACCTGATCCCGTCTTGTTTTGGATTGATTAAGAGTGACCTTATGGTGTCATGAACCTGACATATAACACTGCTATCTTCATACTCAGGTCCAAACGACACTGTGTTGTCCTGCTACTCCTGCTCCCAGGACTTCGGGACGGCCTGGGGTCTGCTGAACCACGTGCAGGTCTCCCACAATCTCAACATCTTCATCAAGCGAGGGATGCCACATCAACTCGGCACAGACGGGAAGGATGCGGGACATGATGACGACCTGTCCGAAGATGAAGATAAAGAAAACATGAAGGAGGAGACGACGATGGTGGAGATCAACCAGGGGACGGGGAAGGTGACGACAAACATGTCACGGAACTGTACAGAGCTGGCGGCAGCAGGGGGCACCACCATCTGTTGTAACAGCAAGGAGTGCTGTGTGACCATCATACCCGGCACACATGAGCGACCAAAAAAATGCTGCAGCGCTGTTGTCCCGAAGAAGCGGAAGCGGCACATGGAGGAGCACATGAGTGGTGAAGGTGAGAGGGAGCTGATGGAGGGGCAGGACATGATGGACGAACAGGAGGACCTGGATAAGGACTGTGATGATGAGAACGAGTCGGACAATGGTGATGATGGGGATGAGGGGGACGACAATGGGAGCAGAGATGCTATTTATATCGACTTCCGACCTCGGGAGAGCGGGAAAGGGAAGCCATCAGATGAGAACGGGGATGTGCAGACTGACAGTGATCAGTCGTGGGGGACGGTTGAGGTTCGGCAGGGCAGGGCCCAGGAGGACAGTGAGGGTCCCACTCAGTGTTCCTCGGAGAGCCGTGATACTTGCTCCGACAGAGGTCCGATCATCATGCAGCCCGGGATGACCTTCTCCATCCCAGTGTCCTACTCCCACAATGCATCCTCCAGCACCAACATCAGATCAGCTGCAGCAGCAGCAGCCGATCCCACCAGGACCAATCCCATGGTTACATACAGCCTCCCCAAGCAGAGGATGTTCTCGGTTGGAACGTCACGAGTGATGACAATTAGTTCCAACACTGCGCCCTTTGTCATGGGGCCCCACAACGTGACCCAGATCCTCCGCCTCCAGACAGGGGATGCTGGAGATGCTGAGTGTTCCCGGGGGGCACCTGCTGGAGATGATGATGAGTCTCGGTTGATGATTGACATTGACAGCGAGCAGGATGATGAAGGCATGGACAATGAGGATGATGGGTCGCCAGAAAAGGGTAGCGGCAAGAAACGGCGCTACCCGACATCACGGCCGTTCAAATGTGACCAGTGTGAGCAAGCTTTCAATCAGAGGATTCATTTGAAGAAGCATATGAGTAAACATACAGGTTAGTAAACACTTGAGAAAACACCAGCCTTTTCATGCGAGTAAACAAGCATATTTGTTCACACATGAGATAATGATTCTGTTCACACTTGGGTAAATAATTATGTCTGTTCACACAAGAGTAAATAATTTTGTCTGTTCACACTTGAACTAACGTACATATCTGTTCACACTTGAGTGAACAAACATGCCTGTTCACACATGAGTAAACATGTCAGGTCAGATCATCTAGATCCATGGGTATACATACATTGCTCGAGCAGATTCCCAACAGTATGTGAATTTTCTCTCAGATACATGTGTTATATTTATGAAATACCTTGTGCTTATGTTATGATCATGAACAGTCAGTCCCTTATGTCCTCTGTTGAATATGTTGTTACACAAGTGTTTGATGTTCCTGTGATGTACCTGTGACAGGTGTAAAGCCGTACAAGTGTCAGCAGTGTGACTATTCCACCGTGGAGCGCAGCCATCTCAAGGTCCATATCAGGATCCATACAGGTGAGTGATCTCAAGGTCCATATCAGGATCCATACAGGTGAGTGACCTCAAGGTCCATACCAGGATCCATACAGGTGAGTGATCTCAAGGTCCATACCAGGATCCATACAGGTGAGTGACCTCAAGATCCATATCAGAATCTACATACAGGTGAGTGACCTCAAAATCCGTATCAAGATCCATTAAGTGACCTCAAGGTCCATATTGGTGAGTGATCTCCAGGTTCTTTACAGGATCCATACAACTAAGTCACCTGACCTCGAGATTCCTGGTCAGAATTGGTCCACAGCAGGCTATGCTGGTCGTAAGAGGCCACATGGATCAGGTGGTCTAGCAAGGACAATTGGTTAGGTGTTAGGGGTTGTTGCTCATGATATCAATCACTGGATTGTCTGGTCCAGACTCGATGATTTACAGAACGTGATCATGTAGCTGGAATATTGCTGAGTGGTGCTTTTAACAACAAACAAAACATGCAGGTAAGTCACATGAACTCACTGATGAAGGAGCAGGAAGTAGCTCTTAAACATTGTACAAAGAATAAAAGAAGTTGCTATCCATAGAAAAAGTGTCATGTATTCATGTTCTCCCAAATTCTAAATGCCTATCAAAGACTTCCTAGAACAGGTATATTCCCAGTTACTCTCTTGTACTCTCCAGGTGAGAAGCCCTTCAAGTGTACATTCTGTGAGTATGCCACAGCCCAGAACAGCACGCTCAAGATTCACCTCAAGAGACATCATGGCGGTAAAATGTTTGAGTGTCAAGCTTGTAGAAAGAAATTTACACAGAGACATCTGCTTCAAAGTCATCAAGAGGAGCATCGCAGGACGCCTGGTGTCGGTGAACCAATGCTGCAGGCTCTTACTGGACATGCAAATCAGCTCCCACTTCAGGTCCAGGGGGCCAATCAGAATACAGTATCTACAAGTGCTTTCCCGAGTTCATTGACCTCCACACAGACAGTTGAGGATGCTGATGGCCATCAGAGGGATGCAGATGAACGGCCAGAAAAAAGTGAAGCAACTGTGACATAATCAGTTCGACCTAGTCTTCACACACATAGTGGATTGTGTCTAAAATACACTGATCACCTTGCCATGGACTAGACTTACACTAGCAGTGTGTTTTTCAAAGGAAAGAACAACTAAAACTGCTGACAATACAATTTCACTCCAAGTGACACATGTTATCTAACACAACAATGACACAAGTGACAACTATAACACAACAATGACAAAAGTGACCTAACAACAATGACACAAGTAACCAAACACAACAATGACACAAGTGACCTAACACAACAATGACACAAGTGACCTAACACAACAATGACACAAGTGACCAAACACAACAATGACACAAGTGACCTAACACAACAATGACACAAGTGACCTAACACAGCAGTATTAGTAACCTAACATGACACTATTAACCTAACACAACGAAACTATTGACATTACACAACAATGACACAAGTGACCTAACACAACAATGACACAAGTGACCTAATACAGCAGTATTAGTAACCTAACATGACACTATTAACCTAACACAACGAAACTATTGACATTACACACCAATGACACAAGTGACCTAACACAATGACACAAGTGACCTTACACAACGACTCTATTGACCTAACACAATGACACTATTGAACTTACACAACAATGACACAAGTGACCTAACAATGACACAAGTGACCTAACACAACAACACATGTGACCTAACAACAACACAAGTGACCTAACACAACAACGACACAAGTGCCACAATTCGCTGTGCAGAGTTGCATCCCTTGGACATGCCAGAAACCAATGATTGTGTGTTCGAATCCCGGTTCGCCCTGATTATGTTTCTAGGTTTGTCAGCACCATACCCGTGCTCATGGGTTTCACCGAAGTGGTAAATGTCTGAGACCTGCATCACTTCGGGCTTTCTCCCACATTAAGCTACATGCTACATGCCGTGATATGACTGCAATACTGTTAAAAGCAGCGTTAACCCCAACTCACTCACTCACTCACTCTATTACTTGATGTGTGATCGTGTGTCATCGTACCCTGATAAGGTGAAACGTTGCTTAGAGTATCAACTGGTTTGTCTGTCGAGACTCAAGTACTGCAGGCAATTGTGGGATACAGGTGAACCTTGTTAATCTGAATGGTACCGTTTCTTGGGAAATGGTCCAGATTATCCAGTTTCAGAATTAACGAATAAATGGTACACATACACCATGATATACACACGGAAAAAGATTATTGGAATAATGGGTGTCCAGTCTAACAAGGGTCACTGTAGCTGGAATATTGCAGTCACTCGGTCACAGTGTTAGTCCAAGTGGGGTGTTTCTGTGAAACTGAGGTATGGTCACGCAGTGGGCTAGCACTATTAACCTGGCATTAGTCCTGACTTGTGGATACAGACACACACACACAGACAGACAGACAGACAGACAGACAGACACACACACACAGACAGACAAACAGACAGACGCACACACAAAATAATCTTGAACCCGATATTACACCTCGTTTTCCCTCACAAACAAATACCTCACCTACTTAGATAGGTTACCATCGTATTGTTTCTCTGTAGTATGTAGGTAAGGACTTTATTTATAGGTTGAAACTAAGAACTACCGGTAAATAATCCATGAAACCAGGAGTGTTTCAAGATCAGCCAGTTAAACAAGTTTATTTCACATGTTGCATGATATTTGCATGTATGACAGATTAATTGTTCAAATGTAATGTGTAAACATTTATTGTGCAATTTCATTCTTAACATGGTTGAGAAGAAACATACTTAAAAAAAAGATTCACCATATCTTAGCAACAAGCAGAATATTTTTGCTTACCTGCCGATAGCTGAATTTGCAATATATCCACGTTTAGTATGGTCATATCTACATAGTTATACTTAGTTACTGAATCTTGCTTGCCCGACATTCAGCAAGAGTATTACCCTGCTTGCATGATATATACTACTCAAAAGAAGTTAAGGACCACTTGATTCTTTCATATTACTACAGTTAATCTGGATTGCCATGATGTAGTAACTGTAGTAATATGAAAGAATCAGGTGGTCCTTAACTTCTTTTGAGTAGTATACAATGGTACACAGTGCCGATTCCAGTTTAGACACGCATAAGAGGATGACCACTCATATTCTGTGGGATGGGGATGGGATTTGTTTGGTTGAACTATTTAAATTAACTGTTCCCCCTAATGGTGAAGATCCGGGGTAAAATAGGTCTTCAGCAACCCAAGCTTTCCCTAAAAGGTGACTAACAGGATCGGGTGGTCAGACTCGCTGACTTGGTTGATGCATGTCATCGATCCAAATTGCGTGAAACGATGCTCATGATGTCAATCGCTGGATTGTCTGGTCCAGACTCGATTATTTACAGAACGCCGTCATATAGCCAGAATATTGCTGAGTGCGGCACTAAACAACAAACAAACAAATTCCTGGGTGTCAGGACAAGAATTTTGTTTTTGTTCTCCCTTGTAAAACAGGTCTTGTTCTGTTTGATACATATGTAATGCTTACTAACATCTCCACACGTGTTGTATCTATCACATGCTTGTTACATATCATATACTTGATCCTTTATATTTAACATCTGAAGTGTTTGCCTCACATTTGCCTGACATTGAAGATCATGGTCTCTGCTTTTGAGAGAAGCATCTGGAAAGGCCAGTACTGTACATACAATAGCCTTTTTTCCCTCCGTTTTTCGGATACAACAGGATGGGACTCCATTGTTAAAGATTCATGCAACATAAAATTCTGTTTGAGGTCAACGTCGTTACAGATTGCAATATGAGACCTGTGAACTTATTTTAGTTTCACTTCTGATTCCTTGACATTTTTCAATCCGTGATTCATACCATCAACATGTCGTAATGACAAAGGTCAAGGTCACTCCCTCCTCAGGTCAGATTGATATAGGAAAAAAATTGGTATCTCTTGGAGGCTTTATATTTGTTACACCTTGGACAGTCAACCGGGGTCAAGGTGGATGTACGCATTGTAGGTGTTAAGAATGTGTTCAACATTAATATAAGAGCATATTTATCATTGTGTTCAGTGTGGCATGTTATTGATGAAAACACTGTATACAGTATCACTATTTTGGCTATCAGAGTACAGTTTTGCATGTTCAGTTTCATGCTCACAAGAAAGTAGTTTGTACGAAATACTTTTATGTTTCGGACCAGTCATGCACATCATGTAAAAAAATGGCTTGTGTTCCACATATGTCCTAGAACAGGACCCTTTCCACAAAATTATCTTGGTGCTAAAACTATCTTAACGTTGATGCTATGACATAGATTAAAGACAGCCATAGCGCTACGATCACTCACTGGGACTGGGCCTCTCTTTGAATATTGTCCTCAGATGAACTGTGACACCGGTAACCATGGAAACTACCAAAACCCAAGTGCTATAGAAGTGCCAGCTGTTACAAATTGCTTATATGGAACCCATTTGTGGTGTCCCCTACCATTTGTGGTGATATTGGTGGACTATAGCTAAAAGTACCGTAAAACAATACTCACTCACTCTGGTGTCATTCGCCATGATATTGCTGGACTATTGCTAAAAGCTGTAAAACCATACTCACTCATCCTGGTGTCACTTGCCATGATATTGCTGGACTATTGCTAAAAGCTGTAAAACCATACTCACTCACTCTGGTGTCACTTGCCATGATTTTGCTGGACTATTGCTAAAAGTGGCTTAAATCCATGCTCACTCACTGAGGATCTGTCACAGTGTCACGTGACCATTACAGGACATACCACTACAGTGCCAGATATTTGTGAAATAGCAATTATTTGACACAGATATAGAGCATGTTATTTATTCATTACTGTTATGGACAATGAGTATCAAAGGTGTTTAAGTTTGTATCAGATTATTCTGACGTTGACAGAGTTTATCTTTGTAACAATGTATATATACTGTGTATTTGTATGTATAAAATATGAAGAACCATAATCGCCTCTCTTGTCTTTGAACGTCCTCTTCTCTTTGATGGACTCTGTTGGGATCCCTGATTGGTGTATTGGTCCTGATTGGTTGTGAGAGGTCAGTAAGTAGATAGGGGCAGTTGGGTAGCCTAGTGGTTAAAGCGTTCGCTCGTCATGCCAAAGACCCGGGTTTGATCCCCGACATGGGCACAATGTGTGAAGCCCATTTCTGATGTCCCCCGCCATGATATTGCTGGAATATTGCTAAAAGCGGCGTAAAACCAAACTCACTCAATCACATATCATTGAGGCCGCAGTTGAATTAGGTACATTACAGCATGACCCCCTGTCATTCTACATATGTATGACACACGTAACTGGTACAGCTGTTACGCCATACTTCACTGCAGTGTATACATGTTTTGATAGTAAGATACTTGATTGACAAGTGGGGGTAGCACTACCAGCTGATACTTGATTGACAGGTGTGGTTAGCGCTAGATACATCCATATCTAGTTACACAAAGTGGTATTGATGTCTGAAGTTTGAAGTAGGTTGAAACAGGCTATTTCTGGAATATTGCTAAAAGCGGCGTAAAACTATACTCACTCACCCAGTAAGTGGATTGGGTGGTTTTGTTGAATGTATGTCATCTTTAAGGACAATGTGGACATTTGCTCAACATATCAATCACTGGATTTGTCTGGTCCAGACTCGATTATTTACAAGTTGCTGTAATATAGCTGACACAAAGTCAGATTGTGTGGGTACGAATCTTGGATTGGACTCAACCTCAAACTGTACAAGAATTTGAACATTCCTAAGAAAGTGTTATCCCCAATATAACAATTGCTACATGTTATCCATGGTTGCCAAATTCAAAGTCTTCACAAGGCCGATTCACATTTAGGACCTTTCAAGGACAGACTGCCAAATTCAAGGTCTTTTCAAGATGGTGCAAGGTGAGGGTTTGTTTGCTTGTTTGTTTAACGCCGCACTCAGCAATATTCTAGCTGTATGATGTCTGTCAGTAAATAATCAAGTCTGGACAAGACAATCCAGTGATTGATATCATGAGCATCGATCCACGCAATTGGGATTGATGACATGGATCAGCCATACAGTCCTTGTTTTAGCCCCTTAATGCTGAGCTCCAGGCAGGGTAAGAACAAGTACCATCTTTTAACGTCTTTTGAAGTGACGCGGCCGGGGATCAAACTTAGGACCTTCCGCTCTACCGGCCGACGCTCTACCACTGGACCATTGAGGCGGTCCAAGATGGTGCAAAACCTGCTTGGATGGGATGCGCACGGCACTATCTACTGTGCTATCCCATCGTGTAGAAAAACAACACAACTGCGATTCTTGTATCATGGTGAGGATTTATTCATGTGATATTACAGACGTCAAAGACCCAGGAATGAGGAACATATTGACACAAAGTGTTATGGATGTTAAAGCTCTTATCAAGTTTTCAGATAAAACAAGATCTAACAAAGAAAACTATGTCACACACTGCAGGTAGTGGAGGTATTGTTACAGAATCAAGGACTACGGTTGGACAGACAGTAGACATGTTGCCTGGCAACCGTGACACGTTTAAAAAACATGACCGACTAGCACACAGGGAGGGAATACACATACATACATACTACAATGACTGGATCCCCAGGAATGTTCTCGATGGGACAATATGACAGTACACAAGGGCCTCTACAAGACTGCTCAAACTGCATCACGCTCAGTAGTAGACAAAGGAGGCGGATACAACTTGGTGAAATATCAGAAATAAAGAAACAATAAATTATTAAATTTTATTTCAAATTTAGTTTGGATGCATTTTATTTTTCATATTTTTGAATAACAAAGCATGGATGGTGAGTTTGAGTATGTGTATAGGGTCTTCCAGTAAGTCATTTTTTTAAAACATTACTTTGAATTCATAACTCACTTGTATATATACTACTCAAAAGAAGTTAAAGAACACCCGATTCTTTCATATTACTATTGTTAATCTGTCTTGGCATGTGAGATTAACTATAGTAATATAAAGAATTGGGTGTTCTTTTACTTCTTTTGAGTAGTATAAATGAACTTCTTCTTGTCTCTATACGGCTGAAATAATGCCTATGCGGTGTTAAATTTCACTCACCCGTAAAGTCAATCATGAAGGCCACACAGAGCAATTTTCTTCTTTGTCGATACTTCGGCTCAACAAAATGATGTGGTGCGATTCTTAGGCGGGGATAAAAATCTTATAATTCATTATGGCCTAAACACAGCATTTAAATCATTGTTGAAACCATGGGTAATGTTCAGCATCAATATAATACTAAATTACTCGGGCTATTTTTGTCAATGAAACAGCCATTTCTTCCAAAAAGCAGTTTTAAAAATATGACTTATTTAAAATGAATATTCCCCTTTTTAATTAACAGTTCATCACATGTTCATATATAATTGAAATCAAAACACAAAAGGTTTTAGATTCGGGTTCTTAAGAAGCATTTCAAATTTTTCTAAGATATTTGATTCTCAAGTTAGCATGCTTTTAACCCTGTCATTGAATGTGGCATTGACTAGAATAGCATCTATCATTTACAAGCAATTTTAATCTTAAGTTTACAGATGGACATGAACTGTTCTGTTCCATCCTATTTTAGTCAGCGACTCGGCTTTCCTTTGTATGAATGGAATCTACATCCTTGTCACGTCTCAACTGGAGACTGTTCACTGTACAACAATGCTTGTCCTTCTTTTCAGGACCTGAGAAACAATTTCATCGAAATGTGACACTAAATTGTATAAGTAGTTTGTTTTCATGAAAAAAGACATGAATAGGAAAATCTCCATTCCTTTTATGCTCCTTCCCAAATTGAGTATTTTCTTGCATGAATCTGGACCCTGTTATGTTTTGTGAGATCGGATTCAGTCAAGGCCACATGTTACTGGCCTGACATACTGTATTCGACGTAATAAGCGCCCCGCTCTAATAAGCACCCCGCTCTTATAAGCGCCCATGACGATATTTGCCAATATATCTAGTGAATAATTCCAATTGGCGCCCTTCCGATTGATCAATGTACACAAGACTTATTTTTTCGCGTATAATACACACTCGTGTGCTATTTGCACCCTTAATTATGGGCAATTAAATTCTGGAAAAATATATCTGTCGTACAAAAACATTTCAGGCTGTCAGCATAAACCACGAAATTTATCTTTCAACTCTGTTTTTTTTCACCAAAGTAATATTCTAATAAGAGCCCCCTATTTCTAGTTTTCAGAGCGCCCTGAACGCTTATTACGTCGAATACGGTATTTCACTATGATATAATCTGACACAATTGCAAAAGATTTTGATTTTAAGAATGACATACATGCGTAAGGATGAATTTGTCAGTTTCATGTTTAAACTTTGTACATAGTTTGTGATGAAATTCCATGTCACATATTTCTTATATTAAGACAAAGTTCTCATAAGTGATGTCACATGCCTACCAAACCCAATCACTTGTGCATGTCCAAGTTCTGGTCCAAGATATTTTATCAGCGCCCTATGCATAGCTACCATACCATGTCACATTATGTATACCAGTTCAGGGCTGGGATCAACACAGCACAGCCACAACAAGGCATATTTAAAAACTGTTCATAGTATTGTCATTGTCCAAGTATATAGGCATCAAGTTCAAGGTGAGTCTGATAATGATCATACCCATGGTCAGGGCTGATATAATACACAGTGCTTCCAGCACAGGCATAAAAAATGGGCCACCTGACACATATTGTCATTATACAGATACTTTTCTTACTTTAATACTCCAGAAAACCTCAAAACTGACACATTCAAAGTTTTGAGTACTTGCATAATACGAAGAACAAGTGAATGAGTGAGTGAGTTGGGTTTAACGCCGCTTTTAACAGTATTCCAGTTATATCACAGCATTTCAGCTTAATGTGAGAGGAAAGCCCAAAGTGATGCAGGTCTCAGACGTTTACCACTTCGGTGAAACCCACGAGCACGGGTATGGTGCTGACAAACCTAGAAACATAATCGGGGCGAACCGGGATTCGAAGCCACAATCATAGGTTTCTGAAGTGCCCAAGGGACGCAACTCTGCACAGCGAATCGCAGTGCCTAAGACGACTGGGCCACCCATGCCCCCACACGAAGAAAAAAACTGATATAGTTTTGTACTATTCTTATGTTTTTATGTACTGGAGCAGTCTTCATATATTTATATATTCTAATAAACCAAGTTCTTTACCATTTAAAAACCCCTGAGACAAGTTCCAGAATAAAGCCATGTTGCCTGGCTTCTGGCCTGCCTACCTCTTCACCATGGACTGATGGAGTGGGCAGGTGATCAACTCCCTGGTTTGAGAGTACAACATCGGACACCATGTACAATCATTCAATCATTCAATCGTGCAAATTAGTGCAGATGTTTATATATTAGCTTCAAATCATATTGTACGGTTAAATAAATCTCAAAACTGAATTTAAATGGTCGATGGACCAGTAACATCTCGCTATACATCAGCCAGGAATGGCTGCCATTGTACACACATCACATGGAACGATCACAGTGTTGGGGAGATAATTGGTTGACAAAGTTGATTAAGGATGTTCCCTGGTCTGGGCCAGTATATAACTTTCACTCAGGGAGGAAGTTTACAAATCAACATGATTTAATGGAACTGTTCCAATGAAATTCGAAAGGCGTGTGTTGTTTTTCTACTGCTCTTGGTGCCCTTCAGCTACAGACCAGTATTGTAGACATTTGTAGGCTAGACACTTATTGTGCAAACATAGTTGCATAAAAGTACTTAATAACATAATAGTATTCATTAAAAACATTCATCTTTCTGAAAACATATTGTCTACATAAGTGTGCCTTTTGGGGCAAATTGATTAAAACATGCATATTTATTTCCCCCCGTAATTTCTAATTCCAGTGATGATGTCATGAAGTGGCATGATGTCCCAAAGGTATCCATTGATGACATCATGAAATGGTATGATGTCCCAAAGGTAACAAGGAAGTGATGTCATATTTAATGTTATCTTCTACTCATTTACATCTCGGACATGAGAACAGCTATACTCTTTTTTGGAGGAACATCGCCAATCTAGGGAACATTTTAAAAACAAGGAGTAAAATAAGTGCATTTTACATCATTCTGAGAGGAAAGATCTCATAATTCCCGGAATCCGAGGAAATGTCTCATGTCGGAAAACTCTGGTGATCAATGGCATCAAAAGGGAAACAACTCCTCTTCCTGTTTGATATGTAACGCCTTCCCTGATGCATGTCTCTGTCTTTCAAGCTATGAATCTTGGTGTCATCACTTCACACTGGGGACAGATCGACGTCAGAACACCCACGAATGTTTGAGCTGTACAAAAGCATACCAGCACACATCCTTAACAAAGAGGACTTCAAAACATGTTTGTGACAATTGTGAAAAGGAACATCCAAATGCAGAGGAATTCACAAAGAGAAACCATGGAACATATATAGGACAAACAGACACAACAGGAGATGTGATCACCAATCTGACAGCTATGAAAAAATAGACAGGCTATTTCACTGCTTCCATAACAGGCCGGCTCAATATTAGACACGTTCCAATCGTCATGACTGACTGAACATTGTCTAACTTGACAACTCTGTAAGC
The DNA here is from genome assembly GCF_022045235.1 of Haliotis cracherodii. NCBI lineage: Eukaryota > Metazoa > Mollusca > Gastropoda > Lepetellida > Haliotidae > Haliotis > Haliotis cracherodii. The sequence continues at coordinate 48,419,360 of NW_027266265.1, forward strand.
GCAAGTAGGGTAAACACAACCCCGATGATGAAGAAATGAGTTATCATAAGACAGGGTGAGTGAGTATGGTTTTACGCCGCTTTTAGCAATATTCCCGCAATATCGCGGCAGGGGACACCAGAAATGGGCTTCACACAATGTACCCATGTCGTGAATCGAACCCGGGTTTCGGCGTGACGAGCGAATGCTTTAACCACTAGGCTACCCGACCACCCCTCCCTGATGATGAAGAAATGAGTTATCATAAGACAGGTCGTAACAAGGAGGGTCTGTAACCATATTGCTGCCAGGGATACTCGCATCACATGTACCATTACAAGCCAGCAAAATTATTAGTTCACTTCAACCATGGTATATCAAGGCCAGACTGTGCTTACGACTCTGCCGACAAAAAATTGAAATGTAAAACAAATGAAAAATTGAAAAGTAGTGTTATCACTGACCAGAAATAAGTAAAATGTTAAAACCAAAACAAAGCTCATTTACTGTCGTTATAAAAACACAAATAAATTATTTAAAATATAATTAAAACTTTAAAAAACTACAAATAATGACAAACTGCGTCAGATCTGTGTCTGAGACTTAGTCGTAGCTACGTAGTGGATCCTGCAATGTTTCCCTGGCTACAGTTGAACCTCATTAATCCAAACCAGTCCCTGTACGCGTCACCTGACTATTTGTAGGATGGCCAATTCCGTGACTATCCTCACTGCTCATTTACATGTGTTTGAGATGGAACTTGAAAAGTTATTGCTTGTATATTTAAAACAAAAAGTTTAATGAAACACAAATTGTCTGGATTATTAAGGTTCTACTGTTTCCTTTGACTGGGAAAACAGTAAAAAAAAGGAGAAGCCTGTCAAAAAAAATTATGTCAGTCTTGGTGTCACGACAATGTCAATGACCGTGTTATCACAGGTAATAATATACTAGGCGCCATAGGTGGGGGTCCAGACCGGGGTATATTGTAGGAAGAAAATATTTGAGAGAGGATTTTGATGTTTTGGACCCCTCCCTTTTAAAAATGCTGGATCTGCTTGTGTTTCTAGTGACCAGGGAGAAAAGAAGGGCAAAGAAATTGTTAAAAAGAGCCGTCTGATTTGGATACAGATCATCAATATGAGTGAGTCTCAAGACAAACATCCCCACGTTATCACATGTCTGTTTGTACAGTGTACAGAAACTGCCGAGCAAACGAAAGTACACACCATGTTTAATGGTGGCCAAAAATGAAACAAACAAGAAATGGTCATTTGAAGGTGATGTACCGTATTCGATGTAATTAGCACCCAGAGCATCTCAGAATTAGAAATAGGGGGCTCTTATTAGAATATTATTTTGGTGAAAAAAAAAAAATTTCGTGGTTGATGCTGACAGCCTGAAATGTTTCTGTACAGCAGATATATTTTTCCAGAATTTAATTGCCAATAATTAAGGGTGCATATAACACACGAGTGCGTATTGTACGCGAATAAATGAGTCTTGTGTACATTGATCAATCCGAAGGGGTGCTAATTGGGATTGTTCACTAGCCAATATATTAGCAAATATCGCCGTGGGCGCTTATTATGTCGAATACGGTATTTGATATCATAGTTGTGTTGGACCATAAGTTTGCAGTGTTTTGGCGACTGTTTTCAGCCTAGTAATGTTTTAATAACATTTCTATTTTTTAGTCAAATCCAATATCCAAGGGTATTCTTTTTTTACCCAGCAGTTTACATTATGGAATGATGGAAGGGTCGGACAATATTATGGTGGGTATTATGAAACCAACAACAGACACTTGAATGATTAAATATTGAAGAAATATGTACAACATTGTTAACATCATTGTTGCCATGAGATTACAGTCTATATATTACTGGGATATACAACACATGATACAACAAGAAATATCTGTACATGTGTGGTCACAACATCACTCCAACAATAAAAACCACACACAAATACTCACGCACGCACACACACACTCACTTCTAGTACACTATATACAATTAGTCGAGCTGTCCTAACACGAATCTTAATTCGAACAATGAGTGAGTGAGATTATTCCTCTTTCATCGATCGTTAGAAAGGTTCACCACCAACTGCTAGACTAATTTCTTGTATTGTCATTAAACACTATCGCACTGCACTCTACTCACTGTGGGTGATGCAAATCTAGCAGTTGATTGTGAAGTTTCAGACATTTGTAGGTTAAGTGTCTGCCTTGCCTTGTTGGTCCTCCACCCAACTAAAGAAATTCCTTTTTTCTTCAAGTTTCAGACCCATCTTGACATCTATCATGTCTACGCAACAACCTCACTCACTCACTGTCATGCTGTCTGCCAACTGTTACTGACCTGACCAAAGGGAGGCTACTCCATCTGGCAAATATGAAACTGCAAGTTCAGCTTTAAAATTCTTTGACACAATCACAGTCTATCACTGACGTAATACTTAACTATTAACATAGGGTGTGCCCGTTTGCAGCACACTAACTGTTCTTGTGCCTCCATCATTTCTGTGCATCTCTCAGTTCCTGATTGAACACTCATATTCTCTCACTTACAACACAGTGGATAACAATTTGTAATCATTTTTGTTCAGTGAGTGAGTGAGTCTAGTTTTACACCGCTTATAGCAATATTCCACAATATGCAATATTCACGGTGGGGAACACCAGAAATAGGCTTCACACATTGTACCCATGTGGGAATCGAACCCAGGCTATCAGCGTGATGAGTGGACAATTTAACCACAAGGCCACCCCACCGCCCCTATTTTTGGTTCACAGGTCATGTAGTTGTTCAGAAGGCACACTGCATGACTAAAGTGCATAGTGTCTCACCACCTGCATTCTCTGCAAAAGTTCTCCGACTTAAAATGATAATATGTCATATTATGTACCAGACAACACCGAAACAGCAACAGCTACATCTACAACCTTTACATATGATATGTCTAGATAATAATAGAAAAAATATCTAAAATCATTACATTCAAACAAACAAGCATTTCATATGTTAAAAAATCTCTAAACACAGGCCATTATACACGTCTAAAATATGCACAAACATCTCAACAATATCATAAAATTCTCTGTGTGTTCTGGGAAACTAGCCGACTTCCGCGTACTCCTATCTCACCAGCTCTGCCTGCTTGACATGACATGACAATGACATGTCAGTTACATGTCCAAATTCAGGATCAAAGGATTTCCTCAAGCTCAGCCTTTTGTCTCAGCCTCATTGTGACGCTAATTTACATAATTGATCAATTCTCTTTTACAGAGCATGTTACACCTGCTTTGATCAAACTCTTTTTCATCTCTCGTGAAACATGTGAGGAATGAGAAACGAATGTACCCCAGGCTGCTGTCTGTTCCAAGCTGCCACACCATGTAATAATAACAGCCACGAAGTCTCCCCTATACTTTCCCATCTCTGTGTCGTTATATGATGCAGTTAGTGTTCGGCACAACATCTTAACATTAAATGTTAAACAATTGAAAAACAAAACCAAAAAAATCTCTCGTAACGTTGTGATACATGCATGTAATAGCTTTGATAATCTTCATAGAAGTGTGATATACTTTCAGATTTGTTCACATGATTATAGTTAATCTGTCATGGCCATGACATATTAACTTAATCTGTCATGGTCATGACATATTAACTGTTAATCTGTCGTGGTCATGACATATTAACCATAGTCAGTGAAAGATTCGGGTGTTCTTTAACTTATTTTGAGGATAGAAATGAACTATACTGATGGAAAGAAATATGGGAACAGCATCTGTATCACATGACATCCTGAATGCTGCCTGAACACCTTCATCTGTGGAGTGAGTGAGTTGGTTCAGTGATGCTTTATAACAGTATTTTAGTGTCAGCTAAATGTGGGAGGAAAGTGATGCAGGTTTTACACTTTTACCTCTTTGGGAGTGAGTGAGTGAGAGACTATTGTTTTACGCCACTTTTAGCAATATTCCAGCAATATCATGGCAGGGGACATCAGAAATGTTCCTTTATTTCACTTCAATAGTAAATTTCAGTATACAGAAACTGATAAAGCCGGGGTAGATTTAACAACAAATTAGTTTGTAGCCAGTAGGGCTTGCTCCTTTTAAGAGTTACTGGCATTTCTCCGACCTACTTGCCTACAACTAAGTGGCGGAGTCTGCGAAGTTACCAAACCTGAGGACCTAACAGGGCTCTGAAAATTTTAGAACATTTTTTCCTGCACTCCGAGATTAAATCTTGGCTTCCATTTGTCCCATCTCATGGTGATTTATGAGGAAATACTGAACTTGTTGTACACAAATTATAAAATGTGGACGGTTGTCTTTTTACCGAGATGGCCCAAATAAAAAACTTAAACATACGCAGGGAAGGGGTGAAATTTTGAACAGCCAGACGGGACATCCACTTTCTGTTTCAGCAAAGCCCTTGAATTGATACAGAATGATAAAAGGATGACACAGAATTGACACGTGAGAATATAAAGTTGGTAAAACATAAACAGGGGCAGGTCACTCTCCAAGCTGTGAGGTCCGTGAAGATGGCGACTAGAATAACAATACAGGAAGCATTCAACAACAGACCATCAGGACAGACAAATTTTCGATCATGTAAGACTTTCATGAAATTGATCAGTCAGAGTGGGCACAGTGGACTGGAAAGTGTTGGTGTGGTGGTTGGGGTAGCTGGCGGGGAAGGGGTGGTGATGGAGGCGGGTTTGGAAAAGTAATTGAGTAGGGTGGGGGTTAAGGATGGAGGGTTGGCAGGTAGGGGTTGGAGGGTTGGCAGAGGGTGAGGGGTTGGCAGGGGGTGGAGGGTTGGCAGAGGGTGAGGGGTTGGCAGGTAGGGGGTGGAGGGTTGGCAGGTAGGGATGGAGGGTTGGCAGGGGGCGGAGGGTTGGCAGGCAGGGGCCCGAGGGTTTGCAGATAGGGGGTGGAGGGTTGGCAGAGGATGAGGGGTTGGTAGGTAGGGGGTGGAGGGTTGGCAGGTGGTGGAGGGTTGGCAGGTAGGGGGTGAGGGTTGGCAGGTAGGGGGTGGAGGGTTGGCAGGTAGGGGGTGGAGGGTTGGCAGAGGGTGAGGGGTTGGCAGGTAGGGTTGGAGGTGGAGGATTGGGTTGAGAAGAAGGGAACATACCAACTCAACTAACATCAGACAACTCAACTCAAACAATCAACATGGCATATTACACACACACACACACACACACACACGTTTGATTTTCTACAGTAAATGAGATCAAGTTTTCAACCACTGCGTGAAACAGACAACAGACAGGCTCCACCTGTGCCCATAAGTCTCACACAAACCTGCAGATACAGCCAGGGTGCAGAGACCATCCAGGTGTTCTGCTCACCAACAAATATATTCTGGATATTAATGCTAAAACATTTTTGTGAAGACCACCCATACCGTCCACCCTTGTTTCCAAGGAGGGAGGGGTGGTACACACAAATGTACAGGCTAGGACTTACTTATATACACCATACCAAGTAGCTATATTCAACCTGTATCACAGACAACAGCAATACAGACATCTAAATATATTACAGGTGATGTCATAATACAAGTCACAGTATTGCACATACATTATTGTTGTATATTATACACCAGCTGGGGGATATCATATTAATATTGAGATTATGTATATGTAGTAACCAAGGTCTCATTGTACAAAGCGATCTTAGCCCTAATGTGATCGTAGCTCCCATACCTTAACACTTAAGACTTATGACAATCGTAGCGCTAAGGTTGTTTTGTACAATGGCACCCCAGATGATATTTGGGTGATACTGGACTTATATCTCACTGACACAGGAGCAATGGACTGATAACAGGCTGATACCGGACTGATACAGGGTTATACATGTATACCACAGATGATACTGGGCTGGACTGCTTGAGGGATGATAAGTAGGTTTAAACAAGCTGGATAACAGCAGCTAATACGAGGCTGATGGGCTCAGACTGTGTTCATACCTGATACTGAGCTGATAGTGGATTGATACAGGGCTTACATAAGGTTGATACAAAGCTTATGCAAGGCTTAAACACAGCTGATATGGGACTGATATCGGATTGACAAAGGACTGGCATAAGGTTGATGCAGAGCTAATGCAAGGCTTAAACATTGCTAATATTGGACTGATACAAGGTTACCAGACAGCGAGATGGCTTAAACTGAAAACTGGCTTAAACAAGGCAGATAACAGACTGATACTAGATATGAGGCTTAAACTGGGCGCATACCTGATACTTGATACAGGACTTAAACCAAGTTGATATTTGGCTGATACAAGGATTAAGCAGGGCTGATGCCAGACCAATATCAGACTGACAACTGTACCGATAGTTATAATTCAATACAAGACAGACACGTAGATAGTGTTTTCTTTTCCTGTTTTGGGCAAATGCGCTACCATATTTCACAAGAATAACATATATTTACAATTATCCATTCTTAAAGATGTTAACATCTTCCAATCACGTATTTTGAACAGAAATCACACCCACAGCTTGAAGCTCATTCTGCTGTCATTCAGATGACCTTGTAACTCAATACTTTTTCCAGAGTCCTGCAAATAATTCTCAGCCTCTATCTCAACTCAGACAAGCTACAACTGAAGCATTTTCTTCAAAAAATATTTTTACTCCCTAAAATATTCCTAAAATATACCTGTAAGTTCTCAAATGTTTTTCAAGGTCAAGGTGTACATGTGCTGACTGCGGCTGAGCATGGGATGCTGCCATATTCAATGTCATTGATGCTCCATACACAAAAGTCTACATGTGAATGGTTGCTGCGGACCTGCAGGGCTGCCCATGACATCACTTCCTGCGTGTGAATATATTTGAGATATTGGCCTTGGATGTGGTGTCCTTGATGCGTGACATGACCCTGGACTTCATGTCGTCTGCTGCTGAACCCAGTTGAGCTCCTGGTGACTGGGCGAAGCTTAGGTTCCTGAAACACAACAACAACATCATCATCATCATCATCATCATGGTGTGGTGAGCTTTGCAGGTTTTTCTTTAGGGCTCTGGGCCCCGTTTCACAAAGAGATCTTAATGCTTGGAGGATCGTAAGTCTATGTTTAAGTATAGGAGTTACGATCACCTTAGTGCTAAGATCCCTTTGTGGAACGGGCCGTTGTTTCGGTACTCCACTGATGGGTACTCAAGTAATGAAGCTCAGGTCGGGTTTAAATGGATTAGGGACCTTTGTCAAGGATTTGAATACCTTACAAGGGGAGATAACTCACATCTTCACTTATCTAACAGTTTGCTGCAGACATGGCAGTACAGCGTCTAGACACATTTTGACAAAGATAATGCAGAAAGTAAAAGAAAAATGTTGATTGTGTGGCACATTAACATTGAAATCAGGTACTAGTACACATCGGTTTATAAGACAGAGCTTTAGTTTCTTGTACGTAATGTAACATTGTACAGTTGTACATGACAAGTGTAAACGACAAGTGTATCACCACTTTATATATTTACTCAACTATCAGTGTCACAGTAACATCAATAGCATCACTCCCAGTAAAAAACAAAAGGGCACCTAGTTTCATAAACTAAGCCAACACATGACAACCGTGAGTCAGAGACAGTTACCTGTCCCCTGGACGGGCTCCCTCCATCTTGGACTCGTACTCGCGGACCATGGAGGCAACGACTTCCTCGTGGTCAGGAGCGATGACGGCCATGTCCTGCCGTAGACATCGGAGTCCGGGCAACATGGCTTCCTGGATGAGCTGGTCATTGATGACTGGTGGGAATTAAGGAAGGCAACAACTCGTGGGTGAGTGAGTGAGTTAGTGAGTGGGTTTGAGGGTGGGTAAAGCGAGTGAGTGCATGAGTGAGTGGGTGAGTGAGCGAGTGACGGGGTGGGCTGGAGGGTGAGTGAGTGAGTGAGTGCATGAGTTGGAGGGTAGAGAGAGTGAGTGAGTGATTGGTTGGGTTGGAGGGTGGTTGGGTGAGTGAGTGAGTGGTTTGGAGGGTGAGTGAGTGAGTGAGTGAGTGAGTGAGTGAGTGAGTTTCAGTTATGTCACTGATTGTCAGTTGAAAGTAGCAAGAATGTCTAAAGTGACACGGCCGCCTCCGTGGTCTAGTGGTAGAGCATCCACCCACAGAATGGAAGGTCTGGGGTTGGATCCCCGGCTGCATAATACCAAAAGACGTTAAAAGATTGTACTTGTTGTTACCCTGTCTGGCGCTCAGCATTAAGGGGCTAAAACAAAGACTGGTCGGCACAGAGTCAGTATACTGTGTCTGAGTGGGGTATTTATGTTAAGTATTGGGTATTCATGTACCTGACTAGTACAAACAGCCACACACACACACACACACACACACGTGCATGCACGTCACTATATAAGTGCCATGTTAAACCCCATTTCACGTTACCTCACCTGAAGTGACACAAGTTATACACATTTACCATACACATACAGGACAATGTATATATAAATGGAGCTGACAAACCAAGGGTCACAATCAGGGAAAATCAACATTGATAATTGGCTCCTGACATGCCTTCAGGGAGGTAACTCTGCACGGCAAAGTGCCACCCATGTCCTCAGCTTGATATGACTAATACAACACTGGCAGAAGTGGTTTGACACAGGCAAATAGTTGCATAGAGCTAGATTACTGCACTTTTATAGCGACATTATAATCGCTAGACCACTGAGACAACTAATCCTTATTTTATCCCCTGAATAAGGAGTTCCAGGCAGGGTTACAACAAGTATCATCTTTTAAAGCCTTTTGGTATGACTCAGCCAGGAATCAAACCACTGGCCTTCTGATCTCCGAGCTGATCCTCTATCAACTACACCACGTAGGCGGTCCATGCAATAGATGAGCAGACAAAGGAAAGAAAGAAGAGAGAAGACTGGGCATATCTGAATAAAACTTAATGATAATGAGTGAGTGAATATTTTGTAAGCACCCTTGACCTCCAGTAACGTATGCATAAAGCAAGTATCGTAAGTTTTGTTTTGTTTGTTTGTTGTTTAAATCCGCGCTCAGCAATATTCCAGCTATATGACGGTGGTCTGTAAATAATCGAGTCTGGACCTGAAAATCCAGTGATTGCCATCATGAGCATCGATCCACGCAATTGAGAGACGATGACATGCATCAACCAAGTCAGCGAACCTGACCACCCGATCCCGTTAGTTGCCTTTTACGACAAGCATAGTCGCCTTTTACGGCAAGCACGGGTTGCTGAAGACCTATTCTACCCCGGATCTTCACGGGTCAAGTATTGTAAGAGGGGAACATGATGGATCAGGTGGTCAGCCACAGGGACTCAGTTGACTGTATATGTTTGTTCCACAATGTTACTCCTTCTATTCACCACTGGCTTATCTGGTCCAGATTTTATTATTGACATGATGCCTTGGTTTATAGCTGGAATATTTTGACTGTAGCATAAAACAACATTCATTAACTAGTAATCCTAGCCATATTACACAGTTGCCTGCAGGTGGCCTTTGCGATAGACATGGGTCTTTAAAAGGACCAGCAAACATTATATGTTTCTATGTTCATTATTTAAAGCCGCACTCAGCAACATTCCAGCCATACGACATCAGCCTGGACCAGACAATCCTCTGATTGATATTACAAGAAACTATCCACTCTGTAGGGGAATAACAACGAAATAAACCAAGTCACCGAGTCTGACCACTTGATCCATCAGGTCCCCGGGATGCAACACTGTGTAGGATACAACAGCAAGACATGGCGCTGTAGGCTTCAAACAGCTGCATAGCAATGTCCATCTTCTTGGTCTCGTTGGTCACATTATTATTGGCCATCGCCATTGCTGCCAGCCGGGGTAGAATAACTGAAACACAAGACTAAGACAATTAGTTGCTGAGGGTGACAGACAGAATGTGGTGCAGACAGATATGCTACGGTTCTAAAACTGAAACACAAGATGGAGACAATTAGATGGTAATGGTGACAAACGGTATGTGATACTGACAATTATATCACAGTTCTAAAACTGGAACACAAGATGGACACAATTAAATGGCTACTTGGTTACAAACGGTATATAATATAGACAAATATACCACAGTTCTAAAACTGAAATACAACAAGATAAACAATGAGCAGGGCTCACTGGTATTCTCGACTTCAACTCCAACATATTTCTAAGTTCAAAATGTGAAAAATGCCATATTTTCTCAGAAAATCCACTAATCGAAATCAAACTTTGCATTGCATCTCTCCTATAAGTATAGAAACTGTACCCCCAATTAGAAAAGAATCCATGAAGTAGTTTTCAAGTTATAGGTCGCACAAATGTTGAAGTAAAAATAATAATTCTAAATTCAAAATATGAAAAAGAAACTATTTTTTTAGAAAATACACGTCACGATCAAACTTTGCGCTGTACCTCTCCTATAAGTATAGAAAGTGTTCCTTAAATTTGAAAAGAATCCATGTAGTAGTTCTCAAGTTGGAAGTCGTACAAATGTTGAAGTAAAAAAAACATTGTGTAACTGTGTTGATAACCATGGCATGATTATAAGGAAGAAATATGACACAAATTGTTGATATTTCACCTATTTTGCATGCACTGCCATATTTCCAATGTTCAGACTCCAAATCTGAAGAGTGAGTGAGTGAGTTGGGTCTTATGCATCTTTTAGCAATATGCCAGCAATATCACAGTGGGGGACGCCAGAAATGGGCTTCACACATTGTACCCATGCGGGGAATCGAACTCAGGTAATTGGCGTGACGAGCGAACGCTTATCCAGTAGGCTACCTTGCTGCCCCGCTCACCTGAAGCAGCAAGCACAGGACATCATTATCCCTGGCAACAGAATAGCACCAAATTATTCTGAACTCCTTGGGGATTATACAACCCTACTGCCTAATAAATCTTTGGGTGGAATACTGGTAGTTTACTGAGCTTCTGCCATAACCACATTAATCCTATAGTTTACTTCATATCCAATTCATCTTCTGATTCTAACTCAGTCATTTGAACTGCCATCCAAATGTCACCAGGCAAATTGAATTTGAAAGTGATAAATCATTTAAACCAAAACAGTGACAGTAACATAAGATGATCAAATAACAGGGTTTATCAGCACACCAGAGGAAAACAGCCTAATTAAGTTGGACTTGGAATGAATATGGTTACTGCCACATCCCTGCAAGTTACACTGCAAATTATAGCAACCATGACAGTGGTAACTCCATCTTGTATTGACGCAGCCTCCGCTGGTGTGACAAGTCAGATGACTACAATCCAATAATGTACGGCATCTTGTTGGGTAACTTCACTGTGAGATTGGAGGTAGTTGACTGAGTAGGTCATTTCAAAGCACTATGAAAAAGGTAACAATTGGTCAGTTGGTAGGTTGGTCAGTTGATATCTCTTTCTTATTATAATACAATACATATAGAGTGAGTGAGTTGGGTTTAACGCCGCTTTTAACAGTATTCCAGTCATATCGTGGCGTGTCAGCTTAATGTGGGAGGATAGCCCGAAGTGATGCAGACGTTTACCACTTCAGTGAAACCCACGAGCACGGGTATGGTGCTGACAAACCTAGAAACATAATTAGGGCGAACTGGGATTCGAACCCACAATCATAGGTTTCTGCCGTACCCAAAGGACGCAACTCTCCACAGTAGTATGGGTTCGAATTCTGGATGGCACTCAACCCAAAAATGTACTAGAATCAGTACTTTACTAAGAAAGTGTAATCCCAAACAAAACACATAAATTAAATCATCTTACAAATACAGGTGCTATGTTAATCTTGAAAGATAATAGTGGAAAAAACATCTCAAACTTCAATAGTAAATTAAACTGTCTCAAATGACACTAATCAAGTATTGCCTATCCACTCCACTCAATTTCTGATTCTTTCTCCCTCCTCGTGTTTCACTTTTCACAATTAAATCTAAGATTACAATGTCACATGGCTATAAAACATACAAAAAATAACAATTGGTGAACTATAGATACTTTGTCCTTAGCCCCCACAAGTACAGCAATGGCAAGTGGGAACTACTAGCAACATTGTTCAGACACTTGACTGTCGACAGTATCAACATTCATAACACAAACATACATCTGTTTTGCTTCATTTTAGAAAAGAATCCACCTTGTTTGAAGAGACCTGAAGTAATAACCCAGATTCTCTGACAACTTCTGAAACAACAGGCCTACCAAAGAAAGAAGCAGAAGGCTTGCAAACTATGGAGATGGACACACTTACATAGAAATAGACACACAAATTACACACAAGACACAAAGTGTGTATTGTAATGCTAAGAACCCCCTTCCCACTCCTACACATTTTTAATGTATCTGACACGCTAAAATCATGTGTGTGTGTGTGCATGTGTGCGTGCGTGTGCGTGAGTGCGTGTGTGTGTGTGTGCGTGCATGTACGCACATGCATGTGTGTGTATAGTGTGTGTGTGCACATGTGTGTCTTGGTATGTGTGGTGTGTGTATGTTGATGTGTGTGTCTGCACAGGCGTGTTTGTGTTGGTGTGTTTATAGTGCTAATTGAACCCACTGATACCATGCCACAGTTCAAGATGAATATCAGACACAGTTTATTCACTCTGAACCAACCAGTCCTTGTTTTAGCCCCTTAATGCAAAAGCACCAGGCAAGGAAATAACAAGTAACATCATTTCAAGTCTTTTGGTATGGCATGGCTGGGAATCGAACCACTGACATCCCAGTCTCTGGGCAGATCGACCCTCTACCACTAGAGATAGTCAGTGAATTCATGTGTTGCTTTAAACTACAGGCTTACGACAATCCAGATGTGTACTCTGTGACTAATGTGGTAGTCATATATTTCTGAACATCTTAGCAGGAAAGCTATTATCAGTTATCATCTCCCAAAACAAACATACTCCCCAGCTCAGGTTTCTCATTTAAAAGGCAAGGCAGACGTCTAAAAAAGATCACATCAACAACGTCAATGCTGGAGTCACGGCTGCAATTAAGACATTAACGATAGGGAAGTCTTACTTATAATAGCATAACCACAGTCGTGATGGCAAAAATGAGACTTTATCAGATTTCATGCGAGATATTGTTGGAGAACTTAATATCTCATAGGTCATTTGGAAAGTTTGCAAGTGACATAGGAGCCATATCTACTGCAGATGTCATTTCAAACAAGTACTGACATAAATCACAGATGAGGATATCTACATATGTAATACTATTTACTACAGAATAACATCTGTTACAGGAAATGATATCAAGTACAGGTAACACCATCTTCCACAGGTAGGACATCTGTTACAGGTAATGACATCAAGTCCAGGTAGCACCATCTACCACATGTAGGACATCTGTTACAGGTAACACCATCTACCACAGGTAGGAGATCTGTTACAGGTAATGACATTAAGTCCAGTTAGCACCATCTACCACATGTAGGGCATCTGTTACAGGTAACACCATCTACCACAGGTAGGACATCTGTTACAGGTAACACCATCTACCACAGGTAGGAGATCTGTTACAGGTAATGACATAAAGTCCAGTTAGCACCATCTACCACAGGTAGGAGATCTGTTACAGGTAATGACATCAAGCACAGGTAGGACATCTGTTACAGGTAACACCATCTACAACAGGTAACACCATCTACAACAGGTAACACCATCTACCACAGGTAGGAGATCTGTTACAGGTAATGACATAAAGTACAGGTAACACCATCTACCACAGGTAGGAGATCTGTTACAGGTAATGACATCAAGCACAGGTAGGAGATCTGTTACAGGTAATGACATCAAGTACAGGTAGGACATCTGTTACAGGTAACACCATCTACCACAGGTAGGAGATCTGTTACAGGTAATGACATCAAGTCCAGGTAGCACCATCTACCACAGGTAGGAGATCTGTTACAGGTAATGACATTGAGTACAGGTAGCACCATCTACCACAGGTAGGACATCTGTTACAGGTAATGACATCAAGTCCAGGTAGCACCATCTACCACATGTAGGACATCTGTTACAGGTAACACCATCTACCACAGGTAGGAGATCTGCTACAGGTAATGACATCAAGTACAGGTAGGACATCTGTTACAGGTAACACCATCTACCACAGGTAGGAGATCTGTTACAGGTAATGACATCAAGTCCAGGTAGCACCATCTACCACAGGTAGGAGATCTGTTACAGGTAATGACATCAAGTCCAGGTAGCACCATCTACCACAGGTAGGAGATCTGTTACAGGTAATGACATCAAGTACAGGTAGCACCATCTACCACAGGTAGGACATCTGTTACAGGTAATGACATCAAGTCCAGGTAGCACCATCTACCACAGGTAGGAGATCTGTTACAGGTAATGACATTGAGTACAGGTAGCACCATCTACCACAGGTAGGAGATCTGTTACAGGTAATGACATCAAGTCCAGGTAGCACCATCTACCACAGGTAGGAGATCTGTTACAGGTAATGACATCGAGTACAGGTAGCACCATCTACCACAGGTAGGAGATCTGTTACAGGTAACGACATTGAGTACAGGTAGCACCATCTACCACAGGTAGGACATCTGTTACATGTAATGACATCAAGTCCAGGTAGCACCATCTACCACAGGTAGGAGATCTGTTACAGGTAATGACATTGAGTACAGGTAGCACCATCTACCACAGGTAGGACATCTGTTACAGGTAATGACATCATGCACAGGTAGGACATCTGTTACAGGTAACACCATCTTTCACATGTAGGACATCTGTTACAGGTAATGACATCGAGTCCAGGTAACACCATCTACCACATGTAGGACATCTGTTACAGGTAATGACATCAAGTACAGGTAACACCATCTACCACATGTAGGACATCTGTTACAGGTAATGACATCAAGCACAGGTAGGACATCTGTTACAGGTAATGACATCAAGTACAGGTAACACCATCTACCACAGGTAGGACATCTGTTACAGGTAATGACATCAAGTACAGGTTGGACATCTGTTACAGGTAACACCATCTACCACATGAAGGACATCTGTTACAGGTAATGACATCAAGTACAGGTAGGACCTTGGTTACAGGTAATAACATCACATACAGGCAAAGACTTCTAAAACAGATAATGACATACAGCAGGCAGTAACATCTACAACAGGTTAAGAAATTGACATTCCACCACCAGGATTAAACATGATATTTATTACCAGTATCATAAACACAGCATTCGATAATCAGTACATACTCCCAATAGTCTGTGATTCTATTATATATGACCTTCCGTTCACAGACACACTTATGTCCTGCAATGTCTAGCATCCCATCACACCCCAGTGAGAGAATCATACTGATAACTACACACTAGCAAACTGACATTATCAAATGACATAGTGCTGAATCTTGCTCCAAGCACTAAGTCATGCCTCACCAATGCAAAAGTATATTCACAACCTGGACATCTAGTTCTACTCTAAATCTTGTCCACCATATCTCTGGAGAACTGTCAATGTGTTCCGCGACATGTACAGCACCCATGTCAGATAGACAGCCAGAAGGTTGACACATATTTTTCAACAAGCATGAAGTGAGATAGAGAGAGAATGAGTATGGCTTTACGCCGCTTTTAGCAATATTCCAGCAATAACACGGCGGGGGACACCAGAAATGGGCTTCACACATTGTACCCATGTCGGGTATCGAACCCGGGTCTTCGGCGTGACGAGCAAACGCTTTAACCACTAGGCTACCCGACCGCCCCATAACTCTTTGAAAGGCATTTAGAAATGTACACATAAGGAAGACAATTTATGGATGTCAACTTCTTTATTACGAGACACAACATTTTGGAGTATATACTTACTCCTTCATCAGGTGTATTTGCCCATTGCTATTTCCATTCTTTTAACAGTGCTAATTAACCCGGCTTCCCGTTTGCCCATTGTTTATTGCTAATTACCAATCGATCAATGCTAATTGAAGTCATGGCTTCCAGTTGTCCATAGCTATCAGCACTAATTACTGTAAGGTGTTGGCTTCCCTTGTTAAGTTTTAACCTTTTGTTATATTATTATTTGTTGTTCTTACATGTACATTTATACGCTCTCTGCCTCATAGCATTCATTCAACTGATGAAGGAGTTAGCATATACTCCGAAACGTTGTGTTCCTCATTATAAAGAAGTTGACATCCATAAATTCTCTTTCTTATGCATGAAATACTTATATCCCCCCTCAATATGACATGTCCCGTTGTGTGCAAGACAAAGAAATATTGTACGTTTTTCAAGATCTGCTCCGGAAAGGTGCACTACTGCCATTTTCAGTCTAAGTTAGAGTCATTGCCATGGAAACTCAAAAATAATTTTTTTTTAAATCCCCAAGTTTCAAAAGTCACCAGTTCACCACTATATTCGATCTATGTGTAGTTTGGTTAAGATAAATCTCATGCTTTTTTAGTTCTGCTCCAGAAACGAAACGTGCCGGCGCAAGGACAACCGGACAGCACCTATTCCTATATCCTCCTTCTACCTCGTGGCGGGGATAATAAAGACTTGTCACGGGTTACTTGCATACAGACTGTACCGACTGTTCGCGGCAGTTGTAAAGATCATGTGTTTCTGGGCTCAGTGAGGGAAATCTTGTTATCTTCTGTACTTTCCCAGTACTGACAACTGTCACACACATTTGACACAGGTGACAGAATACTGTGTATATAAAACAGAATATCATGTTCAATACAGGACAAGGAGCATCCTGTTGATAGTACTGGTCATAGAATACTGAGTATTTATAAAATGGGGAAGTACTGATCACACATTAACCCGATTAAGCCAGTTACAGAACAATGTATAACATATATTTACTTATTTAAACTGTGGCTAGAGGCTGGGGATGCTTTTACTACCCGGTACACGACACCCTACTACCCGACCTGACCAGGTACCCGCTGTACACCGCCCTTCACAATTACATTCATCGCCTACATTTCTCAAATTCAGATCATTAATGAATACTATATTTTACGTGTATAGTGCACATATTTCTTTCCATTTGTAGAGGGAGGTGTAACCATGAATGATTTTTAAAAATGTTACAGCCACTAAGAGATTTTTTTCCTGCTCATTGAGGGGCGGTCGGGTAGCCTAGTGGTTAAAGCGTTCGCTCGTCACACCGAAGACCTGGGTTCGATTCCCGACATGGGTACAATGTGTGAAGCCCATTTCTGGTGTCCCCCGCCGTGATATTGCTGGAATATTGCTAAAAGCGGCGTAAAACCATACTCACTCACTCACTCACTCCTGCTTATTGAGATGTGAAACGAAAAACTGATACGCAAACTGTATGATCCCACGTAGCAGGAGTTTCATTTGGTCAAAGCCTTGTCCGTCTTTAAGTACACTATTACCACAGCTTAGTGAACATAATCGGTTACTTCAAGTGTCCCCGGCCTAGATTGTGTAGAAAGTTACACCATCATCTATCAAATAGCACGGGGAATGTGGTGTCACAGCTCCCAAGGGAGGTAACTCCCATCCCACTAGCCCGGCCAGTCCGAAGGCAATGTAGGAGCTGACTGTTCTCAGTTGTCATCAATTTGAAAATGTCTCTCCTTGATGAACTTTACACTTTCAGAATGGCTCTCAACTCCCAAGTGGAAGATGGCTAATGAGACGTTCAGATAACAAATGAAAGCTTGCATCCGACATTTACAATTACATTCATTCATAAAGCACATTTTCGCAACCAAAGTATGCGCTACACGGCCATTTAAGAATCATCTTCCAGAAGGAATCGTGTCCATTAGCATATATCCAAGTCTAGCTTTCACCTTGTCAGTTCAAGCTACTTTCCTGCACTAAAATGTGAGTGCACTATGACTTTCGCATACATTGAAAATCCAATCAGGGAATGTTTTACAAAATGTACATCCGGGTTTCCAAAAACGTGGTCTCTGCTATGGCCACAGCCATTGTCTGTCAAATTTGCACTGAAATTTTTCCCAAAATTAAGCAGAATTGATGCAGAAAAAGAATGTACTGTGTCCTGTGGGATGCACAATAACATTCATTGCACCTATAGCGCATAAAGAGCAGTTATGTGTTATTTCATCCATAAATCATGACCACTGTCCACATGATCATTGACTCATTCCAGGCTCTAAGTAATGATCTAAACGTACAGACACTACACCATTTCATTACTTCACAGGACCCTCCTATTGCCTGCATGGACCCTTAACATTAATTATTTGGGGTCCCCTGGACCCTCACTTTTGTAAGTTTTGGTTTGGTTTGGTCGGGGGTATAATAAGTATCTTTAAAGTGGTCATCTGTCATTTTGTTTGTCCAGGATGAAATCTCAAATCTTTTCGCTATCTGACGACCAGATCGTCTGCGACGGTAATCATCTCTGTGAAGCCATTCGAAATAAGAACTGCAATCTGATTGGTCATCGTGTTTTCATCACAAATGACACACAACTCGTGTTCTACATGGGGTGGCGCCATGATCAAGTAAAAAAAAAGGTAGGTTATAAATGGCATGGGTGGAAACTTGGCTTTGATGTAGGTTAGGTTTTTAGCATTGTGACACTGGCATCGGGAAAAGCCTGGGTAGCAAATGGGTCTATTATTATAGAATGGAGATATAATACCCTTGATAACCAAGAATGATATATAGTGAACATAACTGTATTGTACAATGCATGTTACAGCAAGTCCCCACTACACAGAGGTACCATAGCGATGACATCAGCTAGTGACAATGATCATTAAGTGACTCCAGCGCTAGTACTTTGGCCAGTGGCTATCAACCAAACTGAGTCTAACCACCTAATATATTAAAGCTCCACTTATGGTTGCTAGTGGCCAATCCTAACCTGGAACCCCCTTAGTTTGTAGCTTATTGATATTTTATTACTAGATGTGAATGAATGAGTGAGTGAGTGAGTGAGTGAGTGAGTGAGTGAGTGAGTGAGTGAGTGAGTTGGTAGCAGTGAGTGAGTGGGGAGGGGGGTGTTTGGTTGAGCAAGTTCATAGGTGGGTGGGTGAATGTTGTTTTCTGCCTAAGTCAGCAATATTTCACAACAATCAAGTCTGAGTGAGGCAAATCCAGGTCGCATGGGAACCATCAACACCATCAGGGCACAGTGACAGCTATTTCCTAATTAATATCATTGTGGATGGCATACCTTCAACTCAGATAAAAATGCCAGTGGCCATGATGCACCATTCAAGTGCAACAGGGGCACGGGTGGCCCAGTCGTCTAAGGCGCCGCGATTCGCTGTGCAGAGTTGCGACCCTTGGGCACGCCAGAAACCTATGATTGAGAGTTCGAATCCCTCTTCGCCCCGATTATCTTTCTAGGTTTGTCAGCACAATACCCGTGCTCGTGGGTTTCACCAAAGTGGTAAACGTCTGAGACCTGCATCACTTCGGGCTTTCCTCCCATATTAAGCTGACACGCCGTGATATAACTGGAATACTGTTAAAAGCGGCGTTAAACCCAACTCACTCACTCACTCAATCACTCAAGTACAACAACTGACCCCATCTTCATCAACATCAGTGGAAAGTGCATCCGACTGAAACATACTGACAAACTCATCCAAATGACCAAAGTATGGAGAGTTTACCAAACGGTGGATGAAACATGAACAATTTTCCACCTTTACAACTTCGACAGCAAACCTAGACAACACAAGTTCTAAAACCTGTCCATGTATTTTATCTTTGGAACCAAAATTGAACACTTTCTGCTCAAACAACCAACCAAATAAATGGGAATATCTGAGTTACAACAGCCTAATAAAGCATGACCAGATTAGGCAGAAAAAGATGCTGACTACAATTTATCAATATTTCAGAGTTAGATTAAAAGGTTTCTTTACAACATCAGAGAGCTAGTCTCCCTCGACACAGACATGTTTTTTACTAGTCCTCTTGTTAGCTCCCCCTGGCTTTTAAATTGATGATTATTTAGATGCAAGACGGAGAGGATAGTGAGTTCTCATTTCCCCTGAGATCAGTTGTACCTCTGTCATCAGCTTCAAAGGACCCTATGACCTCAATTGACAACATGTGCCTTTGAACAGTCGGTAATCTAGATAATGTGCCAATAATTGTTCTAAAAATACCAACAATACACTGAAGGTATACTGAGTGTAGAGAGGCCATTATCCCATACAGAACTAGAAGAGACCAGAGCCAGCAATAGCAGGTTACTCATTATTGGACTTGTAACTCTCATTGTTTTGTCCCAAACACATTTCTTGCCTTGTCTGTTGTACAATTTCTACACTGATTCCTTCCAAGATGATGCTAAAACATATCTTGCTATTCTTACATCTTAAGTAATTGACCTCTCACTGTTTCGTTCGACCCGTGAAGATCCGGGTAAGAATAGGTCTTCATCTACCCATACTTGTCGTAAGAGGCAACTATGCTTGTCGTAAGTGGTGAACAACGGGATTGGGTGGTCAGGCTTGCTGACTTGGTTGATGTTTGTCATCGTATCCCAATTGTGTGGATCGATGCCAATGATATTAATCACTGGACTGTCTGGTCTAGTCTCGATAATTTACAGACCACCGCCATACAGCTGAAATAATGCTGAGTGGCATAAAACAACAAACAAACAAACATTGTTTTGTCCAAAACATGCTTGCCTTGACTTGCCTTGTCTGTAGTTAGACCGTATGACTTTGAGACCATGTGTATAGTTAGACTGTAAGACTTTAAGATCATGTGCAGTTAGACTGTATGACTTTAAGACCATATGAAGTTAGACTGCATACCTTTAAGACCATGTGTAGTTAGACTGCATTCCTTTAAGACCATGTGTAGTTAGACTGCATTCATTTAAGATCATGTGTAGTTAGACTGCATACCTTTAAGATCATGTGTAGTTTGACTGCATTCCTTTAAGACCATGTGTAGTTAGACTGCTTACCTTTAAGATCATGTGTAGTTAGACTGCATACCTTTAAGATCATGTGTAGTTAGACTGCATACCTTTAAGACCATGTGTAGTTAGACTGCATACCTTTAAGATCATGTGTAGTTAGACTGCATTCCTTTAAGATCATGTGTAGTTAGACTGCATTCCTTTTAGATCATGTGTAGTTAGACTGCATTTCTTTAAGATCATGTGTAGTTAGACTGCATTCCTTTAAGATCATGTGTACTTAGACTGCATTCCTTTAAGATCATGTGTAGTTAGACTGCATTCCTTTAAGATCATGTGTAGTTAGACTGCATTCCTTTAAGATCATGTGTAGTTAGACTACATACCTTTAAGGTCATGAGGAGTTAGACGGTATGACTTTAAGACCATGTGTAGTTAGACTGCATACCTTTAAGATCATGTGTAGTTAGACTGCATTCCTTAAGATCATGTGTAGTTAGACTGCATTCCTTTAAGATCATGTGTAGTTAGACTGCATTCCTTTAAGATCATGTGTAGTTAGACTACATACCTTTAAGGTCATGAGGAGTTAGACTGCATGCCTTTAAGATCATGTGTAGTTAGACTGCATTTCTTTAAGATCATGTGTAGTTAGACTGCATACCTTTAAGATCATGAGGAGTTAGACTGCATTCCTTTAAGATCATGTGTAGTTAGACTGCATACCTTTAAGATCATGAGGAGTTAGACTGCATTCATTTAAGATCATGTGTAGTTAGACTGCATTTCTTTAAGATCATGTGAAGTTAGACTGCATACCTTTAAGATCACGAGGAGTTAGACTGCATTCCTTTAAGATCATGTGTAGTTAGACTGCATTCCTTTAAGATCATGTGTAGTTAGACTGCCTACCTGTACGACCATGTGTAGTTAGACCATATGACTTTAAGATCATGTGTAGTTAGACTGCATGCCTTTAAGATCACGTGTAGTTAAACTGCATGCCTTTAAGATCATGTGTAGTTAAACTGCATGCCTTTAAGATCATGTGTAGTTAGACTGCATACCTTTAAGATCATGTGAAGTTAGACTGCCTACCTGTACGACCATGTGTAGTTAGACCATATGACTTTAAGATCATGTGTACTTAGACTGCATTCCTTTAAGATCATGTGTAGTTAGACTGCATTCCTTTAAGATCATGTGTAGTTAGACTGCATTCCTTTAAGATCATGTGTAGTTAGACTGCATTCCTTTAAGATCATGTGTAGTTAGACTACATACCTTTAAGGTCATGTGTAGTTAGACTGCATACCTTTAAGATCATGTGTAGTTAAACTGCATGCCTTTAAGATCATGTGTAGTTAGACTGCATACCTTTAAGATCATGTGTAGTTAAACTGCATGCCTTTAAGATCATGTGTAGTTAAACTGCATACCTTTAAGATCATGTGTAGTTAGACTGCATACCTTTAAGACCATGTGTAGTTAGACTGCATACCTTTAAGATCATGTGTAGTTAGACTGCATTCCTTTAAGATCATGTGTAGTTAGACTGCATATCTTTAAGATCATGTGTAGTTAGACTGCATACCTTTAAGATCATGTGTAGTTAGACTGCATGCCTTTAAGATCATGTGTAGTTAGACTGCATGCCTTTAAGACCATGTGTAGTTTGACTGCATACCTTTAAGATCATGTGTATTTAGACTGCATACCTTTAAGACCATGTGTAGTTAGACTGCCTACCTGTACGACCATGTGTAGTAAGACTGCATACCTGTACGACCATGTGTAGTTAGACCATATGACTTTAAGATCGTGTAGGAAGGCGTAAAAACTTGAGCCCTTGTGCAGTGAGGTGGCAGACCTTTAAGATGATGTCTTTGTTCCAGTTAGTAAGCAACAAGGCACCAACAACTTCCTCCTAATGTCTTTCAAGCAATGCTCATTTCCTTCTGAAATTTGTATTAATCTTAATAAAGGATTGACAGGAGTCCATGAAGAAGAGTATCTGGCGCCCAAATCAGTGGTATAATTGTGTTTGTAAAATGATAGCGGCAAAGCTCAGACAACCTTGCCAGTTGGAGGAGAGAGAAGGCACCCTGTCAACAGTACACGTCTCACAGCTGATGTTTTATCCAGAGGACTGGCCTGGACGTAGTCTCCGTTTACGATATTAAGTTAACAAACACAGATAAGCTACAGATGAGCAGCGTATTTGCGTCAAATACCCCCCAAAATATTCTAAACCCAATTACTTTCAATTAACTTACGTACAGAAACCCATGCATTAAATGAAAAACTCTAATGCATAAAAACAACATGCGTAAATACCAAATGAAGCTTTTACGAGCTAATTCACTTTCCGAGTCAGGTCTATATTTAGAACAGTTATATATATCTAAAACATAATTCATTCTTTTTTATATCTTAAAATGTTCACTAATTTTAGGAAAAACCCAATAGAGTGATGAATAGATGAGTGAAAAAATATTGGTTACCCAATGAAAAATGTAATAACCCAATAAAAATAGAAACCCTAGAATAAAATGCTCAAAAAGTTATCTGGAGCTCTGCAAATGATATAGAAAATCCAATACCAGTATTCATGTTTTCTCTCCTGGTGTGTTCTGAATGCATAAAAAAATGTGAAACAACTATTTTATCCCTTTTATTTAACAATGTTATTGGTTGTTAAGGTTATTTGAAACATTATTCACATGATATAAAACTGAGACTGCTCCTGTCTACCAGTGGATGTGATTACTGAGAGTGAAAAATGCCAGTTACTCTGAAGGGCTTCCCTTTTGTTTCTGATGTCTTTCTGACGATGTACGTTCATTTGGGGGTAGGAGGGTTGAAATTCATCTAAATAACAGCAAATCAGATCATGGTTTTGTTCACGTTTGGCATTTGAATTTGAACATGTTAGAAGCCGCCTGATGAAGTAGCACTGAAATGTCATTATACACAATCAAGATGTTGTTATCCATGAAAGTGTCATGTTTTCATGCTATTCCAACTTCTAAATGCCATAAAAGACATGATGGAAGTAATCATCTTCACTCGTAGTTTAGATTATCTGATATATTTATGGGCTTGCTTAATGAAGTCATTGGGCCAAGTGACCATTAATCCATCCATCCATGTACTGCCAATACTGAGCAGTCACTGGGCCATCTAATCCCCATTAATCCCTCCCTCCATGTACTGCCAAAACTGAGCAGTCATTGGGCCATCTAATCCCCATTAATCCATCCCTCCATGTACTGCCAATACTGAGCAGTCACTGGGCCATCTAATCCCCATTAATCCCTCCATCCATGTACTGCCAATACTGAGCAGTCACTGGGCCATCTAATCCCCATTTATCCATCCCTCCATGCACTGCCAATACTGAACAGCAACTGGGCCATCTAATCCCCATTAATCCATCCCTCCATGCACTACCAATACTGAGCAGTCATTGGGCCACCTAATCCCCATTAATCCATCCCTCCATGTACCGCCAATACTGAGCAGTGATTGGGCCATCTAATACCCATTAATTCCTCCCTCCATGTACTGCCAATACTGAGCAGCCATTGGGCCATCTAATCCCCATTAATCCATCCCTCCATATACTGCCAATACTAAGCAGTCATTGGGCCATCTAATCCCCATTAATCCATCCCTCCATGCACTACCAATACTGAGCAGCCATTTGGCCATCTAATCCCCATTAATCCCTCCATCCATGCACTGCCAATACTGAGCAGTCACTGGGCCATCTAATTCCCATTAATCCATCCCTCCATGTACTGCCAATACTGAGCAGTCACTGGGCCATCTAATCCCCATTAATCCATCCATCCATGCACTGCCAATACTGAACAGCCACTGGGCCATCTAATCCCCATTAATCCATCCATCCATTCACTACCAATACTGAGCAGTCACTGCGCCATCTAATCCCCACTTATCCATCGTTCCATGCACTGCCAATACTGAGCAGTCAATGGGCCATCTAATCCCCATTAATCCATCCCTCCATGCACTGCCAATACTGAACAGCCACTGGGCCATCTAATCCCCATTAATCCATCCCTCCATGCACTACCAATACTGAGCAGTCACTGGGCCATCTAATCCCCATTAATCCATCCCTCCATGTACTGCCAATACTGAGCAGTCATTGGGCCATCTAATCCCCATTAATCCATCCCTCCATGCATTGCCAATACTGAACAGCCACTGGAGGAGATTAATGGGGACTACTTGGCCTAATGACTGCTCTGTACACAATCATGTCTGGGACAGACAAACAAGTGATCAATATTAAGAACAACATCCCACGGTATTGGGATACAATGACATGCAATGAACTATACCACCCAGACTGACCACCCAAAACATCTTAGTTGCTCCTATATCACATGTAAAAATTGTGTGCTCCACAATGAGCTGCTTTTTCAATTTGATGCCAATTGGAAGACATCGTAGATCATTAACAACTAAGAAACCACTGCGGTGCTTAGAATAGCCATGGCACTCAGGGGCTTAACCAGTTAGAGCTCCTCTTACGAAATAGCTAGACATTGGTCAAGATTTGGTGAGTGAGTTGAGTTTTATGCTGATTTAGCAATATTCCAGCTCTATCACTGCTGGGGAAAACCAGAAATGGGTTTCACACATTGTTTGTATGTGGGAATCAAACCCAGGTCTTCAGTGTGAGGAGCAAACGCTTTATCCAGTGGTTTACCCACTGCCATTGGTCAAGATTGGTCAAAACAGCAAGTGCTTTTCAAAATAAGAAATAAAAATCACAGAAAAAGTGAAGGATGAATGAATAAATAGTTGTTAGGAAAAATGTTTCACATCAAATTCAACAAGTGAAACATTGAACGAGTACTTAAAATGTCAATAACACGTTATGACATTCCTTCTGCACACATGCCAGACATTGTTAGCTCGCATATACACACCTTCATCATAATGAAATAAGGATAAACAGCTGTCAATTAGTGAGAGACGCAGAAACCCTACAAAAGCTCTCTATATTTCAACCGTTCCTCAACCAATAGAAGCTGATCACCTAGATCCTACAGGACTAAAATTAAATAGCAATTCCAAATAGCCTCAAACAGGGAAAAGCTCCTGAAATCCATGACAACAGTGTCATATTCAGTACAGAATGTCTCCCCTTGGGTGCATGAAGCTCATGTTCCGTCTCTGAGTCAAATATTTCAATTTATTCGCAACTGTCATTCAGTGATTTGTAGTGAGGAGTGTCTCTCACTGTGTAACTGAGTCAGTCTGCTTTAGAGAAGCTGCAGTTAAGCTGTCTTACAAACATACATCATTTGGCTGGAATCTGCATGTCCCTCCGTGGCCCCTGTCACTATATCACACGGAGCAGATTGGCCTGGGTAGCACACCACAAACTGATCACTGGGAACAGGGCCACGGAAAGTGGTGGGAAAACGCCTTGGAGATCTGCAGTGTGTCAGGAACTTAAAGACTTAAGCAGACTGTTTACCAAGGCTCCAGTTGTCAGTCATCATGCCAGGTCTGAGGGGAATATCGGTTGGAAAGGTAGGTGGCAACAAATTAACAAGCTGATCTGCCGACATGCTTGCAAACCCTTGTGACATTACCTTCTGGTCATGCATGGGAATCAGATGATTGTTCCAATGTAACTGAACACTGAAAAAACATTTGTATATTTCTGTAATACTAGACTGTCTGTTATAGTTCTACAAAGACATACGTCATCCACATTCATGTAATGCCTGTCTACTGTTACCCACAGGGTCGATATCTGAGAAATTCTATACTTGTCTCATTGATAAATTTCCTTTTTGCTTTATGTGTGTTTGTTGTTTAACTCCGCACTCAGCAATATTCCAGCTATATGACAGCGGTCTGTAAATAATCCAGTCTGGACCAGACAATCCAGTAATTGATACCATGAGCATAGATCCACGCAATTGGCATCGATGACATGTATCAACCAAGTCAGCGAGCCTGACCACCCGATCCCGTTAGTCACCTCTTACGACAAGCATAGTCCCCTTTTACGGCAAGCATGGGTTGCTGAAGACCTATTCTACCCCAGATCTTCACGGGTCTTTTTGCTTTATGAGACTAAGACTCAGATGCAGGCTATATCAGGAAAGCCAATTCTTTCATTTTCCTACAAAATACATTATTAGTGATATTATCTAACTCAAACAACTCAGATTTATGAAGCATTCATCCTTCCTGAAGTACTGATCAAAGAATCAATCTACAAATTTAATACACCTGAGCAGGTAACTTATTTCCCAGATTACAATTTGTCCATCTGTATCTCTACATTAGCAGTGTAAACTTAAACACCTTCACACACCTTTAAAGCCAGTTTCCACAATACAACTTCAGCATCAGTGAACACCATACACTTTCAAGGCCAGTGTAGATCATCACATACCTTCAATATGAACTTCTCTTGCCTTGAAGATGTATGGTCAAAAAGATACTTCAAAGATGTTATTTTTGATAAAGTCTGTTCGTTTGTTGGTTTGTTTCCTGCATAATCAGCAATATTTCAGCTATATGATGATGGCCAATTATACCCGAGTCAATATACTGACTTATAATCCCAAGCTGGCTTCAACAGGGTATATTGCTACCATGAATTGCATCACAATGCTTTGAGATCACTGTGATGTCAAAGGTTACCATGACGTTACAGTCAAATGATAGCACTTATCTCTCTGCCAGTGAATCCCTAGAGTTATAAATTTTTATAACTCTTAGGTAACAAAAGACACTTGGGTGAGATTCTCTATTTCAATGATGAACTACCTCATCAGGGCACAATGAACGTAAACAAAGTCCCAGGACCAACCGATACTATGATAGTTCTAACCAAGAGTCCCCTTGGGGCATTGATCTATCATGCTGTGTTTTACTAGTGATAGGTCAGTGCTGTGTCAGGTTATGTTGCAACAATAGAAGTCTGTACTCTTGGAACCCAGTGAGTGAGTGAGTGAGTGAGTGAGTGAGTGAGCTGGGTTTAACACCCCTTAGAACAGTATTTCAGTTACCATATTCGACGTAATAAGTGCCCCGCTCTAATAAGCGCCCACGGCGATATTTGCTAATATATTGGCTAGTGAATAATCCCAATTAGCACTTATTTATTCACATATAATACGCACTCGTGTGTTATATGCGCCTTAAATATGGGCAATTAAATTTTGGAAAAATATATCTGTCGTATATAAACATTTCAGGATGTCAGCATAAACAACAAAACTTCTCTTTCAACTCAACCAAAATAATATTCTAATAAGAGTCCTCATATTTCTAATTTTGAGAGTACCCTGGGCGCTTATTACGTCGAATACGGTAAGTCCCAATGTCAGCTTGATGTGGGAGTAAAACACAAAGTGATGCAGGTCTTAGATGTCTACCACCTTGGTGATTTGTTTGTTAGTTGTTTAACCAGAGACCATATAATAGAGGGACGGCCCTCACCAACAGTTTATCACTAACCATCAGCGCTATGGTCTGGCATGTAACTGATACACCCCGACACCCTGCTGTTAACTTCCCTGTACCTCTGCAGATGCGCAATAGATGCGCAGACATTCACAACTGACCATTCTGGTAACCACGTAAACAATATTACATAATATCTGGGGTAAGAGTTAATTCCCTTATCCGAGATTTCTCCGACTACGACCAGCGACAATCCAATAAAAGGACGTCTCTTAGCGGATTACACAGATTTTTGTATGATATCTCTCATTAGCACATGCCAGTTGGCTGCAAATTATTTGCTGTTCACGTGTGTCTTCCGGGACATTTATTTCAATTTACATATCTCATTTTATGCTGCAATTGTTAACTATTATAAATAAACAAATATACCAAATTTACTACGAACGCCACAGAAAACTAGATCCGGTAAATTGCACAGGAACTCAGGAAGTGTAAATAAAACTCATTCAGAATCAGGGAAGACACTTGTAACATATCACCATATTCCCGATGTTCACAAAATATATCTCCAGATTAACTTCATATCTTATAATAAGTTCAGACTAGATTTACTTGCAAAAATGCATGATCACCGACTGGTGTAAATGCTTTACTATTAGCCAGAAAAAAATGACGCCATATTAATGTTTTTATTTCATGTAAATTCGCTACTATTTTATAATGCTAATAGTTCCAATGAATTAAAAATACACATTAAACTACGAGCGTTGTTAAATGAATTTTCGATGTGTCTGACAATGGGCTTCGAAAGAATCAAATGTTATTGGTTAATGCCAGTTTGGGTCTAGCAGTGATAATAGGGTTTGGTGGAGCGAGATAAGTTTGACACCTTCGACCTTGTTGTCTGGAACTTCTCTCCCGACGACTGCCGATATAATCCTTCTTTTTTTCTTGGCATTTACAAAGCAAATGATAATTTTATAATACAAATATTTCATGTAACGGATTTTTATTTTTGTATGATGTTTTCATTGTTGGGTAAATACACAAAGTAAGTAGTACCTTCATCATATTTACATTATTATGATTGGGTTTAGGCCAAGATAATTTTGCTCATAATCAATATTTACACGGCATAAAATAAATAACTGATTAAATGTAGTCATGATTAATACAGACAAAATCTTCAGAAGATAACAAATATGTAGTATTGTAGTATGTAGTATATGCGCGATATGTGATAGAAGCCTAACTGAAACAAAGTTAAACTTACGAAAAAATGGCGAAAGCAATGGTAAAAAAAATACGCGTCTTACAAAAACAATTCTAATATAATACAATATAAGTCACTTTGTATAATGTTTCAAAAGATATATGCGAATGATAATCACAGACAAAATGCATGTTATTTCGTCTGCTATATGGTAACTTAATTTAAAATATGTGACGTAAAATATGGCCTTGCGCCAAAAATCATACAAAAAAAACTACCGATCGTACCTAAATAACTTTGGTACCAAGCCAAAGGGGAAATCGTGATGAATGTAAAACTATTTATTTCAGGACCGATGATAGGAACACATTCGTCTGAAAGCATGCGAAAATTAAGAGTTGTGGTGTAATTATTTCGGGAAAAGTCAGATTTAGTCTAATTTCTGGAGTCAAAATCTGAAATATCGCATCCGCCCTAAATTTGTAAATGGCACTAAGCCAATTTTTAACATATTTCCTTTTTATACACCTCGGTAACCAAGGACTTTCATCGCGAATTAGAGGCCGTTATTGAAAATCAAAATCTGCACTTTTGCCGATTTTACATGTGCGCCATTTTGTTCTCTCGGACAAAGACGAAGCGTGATCACAGTCATCAAATACAGTGACAACGACATGCTTTAGGGCACCAACAAATCTCAGTTGTAATGTTAACAATGTTTAGAAATACATGAGTGTAATTTTGTATTGTAAAATATATCTTTTGCATGGGAAAAAAAGGCGACAACGATGACTGCAGTGAACGCGTTTCTGCTCGCTTCCGGACAGGCTGCGCTGTACAAGCCGTAGCACTGATGGTTTCGCGCATAGGCTAGAGGGCCGTCCCTCTATTATATGGTCTCTTATGCAGCACTCGGCAATATTCCAGCTATATGACGGCAGGCTTTAAATAATTGAGTCTAGACCAGAGAATCCAGTGGTTGGCATCATGAGCATCAACCAATGCATTTGGCATACGATGACATGCATCAACCATGTCAACGAGCCTGAACAATCGATCCTGTTAGTCAACTCTTACAACAAGCACAGTCTCCTTTTACGGCAAGCATGGATTGCTGAAGACCTATTCCATCGGATCTTTACGGGTCCCACCACCTTGGTGTAACCGATACACAAGGGTGTGGTACAGACAAACCTAGAAATGTAATCAGTGAGAGTCTGGGATTTGAACCCATGACCACAGGTTTCTGGCATGTGCCTGAGGAACTGCGCTCAGTGAATAACTGCTGGAAACTAACAAACTGTGTGCCTGTGGCTTCAAACATCGCAACATGTGGCATGGACGACAAGGCAATTACACATCACTGGTGTTAACGTTTGTATTTGAAGTGGACTGTATTGAATGAGGAGCCATCTGGAAAAAGCACCCTGATCTGATTATGCCCATGTGTATAATAATCTCCATAGCACTTTAACAGCCACCAGCGACTCACTGCCAGTCAGGACATCATGCTGGACATCCTACATGGGAATATTTATCTCATTGTTCCCAACTCACTGATGGAGAACCTTTTTGTTTTTCAACCTCATATATCTCTTGGTGATGGGCTTGAAATTGATATCTTTCCTGCTGCAGATGATCAATGAACTGAGTTTTGAGTGAGTGTATAAACGTTGTTTTACATCACAATCTAGAATAAATAGCTCATTAAGCACAGCTAAAGGCCCTGGACTAACATATGTTTGTCAATTGAGTCACATGTGGTACAATTATATTCTGATAATGTACTCTAAACAATACATTATATTCAATAGTCTCACTTGATCTGAATGTATCTCGAGATGTACAGATGCCAGGGCCGAGTGGAAAGCGCTATCTGCATGAACTGTTCCCTTTATACATGTGTGTGATGTTCCCGGGACTGGAGTAGTTGTGCTCTAAGACAGATAGACGATTCCTGACAGTACTTTATCAAGTGAAACAGGAAAGGTTGCAAGAGACATTTGGGCGGAGCTTCATTTTTTGGTACTGAACCTATATATCCTGATAGAGTAGTGTCACGTGTCCTCCATTACATCACAGTGGCCTGTAGGTAGTCTACTCTTTCCTGTGTGAACTAGACGATGATGGTATGAACACTTGTTCCAGTGTCTACCATGGCCAGGTCTGTGTAGGCATGCACGACAATTGAATGATAATTTGTTCAAATCTCACATTCCCTTATTATGACACTTGGTTTGTCAGAACCAAGTATTACTACCAGGATTTCCAGCACTTAACCTATCACTACCACGGTGTCAACCACTTAACCCATCACTACCACAGTGTCCACCACTTCACCCATCACTACCATGGTGTCCACCACTTAACCTATCACTACCATGGTGTCCACCACTTAACCTATCACTACCATGGTGTCCACCACTTAACCCATCACTACCACAGTGTCCACCACTTTACCCATCACTACCATAGTGTCCATCACTTCACCTATCACTACCTTGGTGTCCACCACTTCACCCATCACTACCACAGTGTCCATCACTTAACCTATCACTACCACGGTGTCCGCCACTTCACCCACCACTACCACGGTGTCCACCACTACACCCATCACTACCACAGTGTCCACCACTTCACCTATCACTACCACGGTGTCCGCCACTACACCTATCACTACCATGGTGTCCACCACATAACCCATCACTACCATGGTGTCCACCACTTAACCTATCACTACCACAGTGTCAACCACTTCACCCATCACTACCACGGTGCCCACCACTACCACGGTGTCAACCACTTAACCCATCACTACCACAGTGTCAACCACTACACCTATCACTACCTTGGTGTCCACCACTTAACCTATTACTACCATGGTGTCCACCACTACACCTATCACTACCTTGGTGTCCACCACTTCACCCATCACTACCACAGTGTCCACCACTTCACCTATCACTACCATGGTGTCCGCTACTTCACCCATCACTACCACGGTGTCCACCACTTAACCCATCACTACCACAGTGTCCACCACTTCACCCATCACTACCACAGTGTCCACCACTTCACCCATCACTACCATGGTGTCCACCACTTAACCTATTACTACCATGGTGTCCACCACTACACCTATCACTACCTTGGTGTCCACCACTTCACCCATCACTACCATGGTGTCCATCACTTAACCCATCACTACCTTGGTGTCCACCACTTCACCTATCACTACCATGGTATCCGCCACTTCACCTATCACTACCTTGGTGTCCACCACTTAACCCATCACTACCACAGTGTCCACCACTTCACCCATCACTACCACAGTGTCCACCACTTCACCCATC
This sequence comes from Haliotis cracherodii, assembly GCF_022045235.1. Classification (NCBI taxonomy): domain Eukaryota; kingdom Metazoa; phylum Mollusca; class Gastropoda; order Lepetellida; family Haliotidae; genus Haliotis; species Haliotis cracherodii. The sequence goes on from NW_027266265.1 coordinate 48,452,323, forward strand.
ACTACCACAGTGTCCACCACTTAACCTTTCACTACCATGGTGTCCACCACTTAACCTATCACTACCTTGGTGTCCACCACTTCACCCATCACTACCACGGTGTCCGCCACTTCACATATCACTACCTTGGTGTCCACCACTTAACCCATCACAACCACAGTGTTCATGGTGTCCGCAACTTAACTTATGTTTTGATTCTGGTTTTATTATACCTCAAAGAAGGTCAAAATTCCTGATAAAGAGCTTGACAAGTTGTCTCCACTCATTATGGCAAAGGAGGTGTTATGGAACTGAAGCGCTGACCAGCAACACAGAGCATCACAGCACAGGGAGATACGTGTAGTAAGGGATCTCTAGCAGGAGCAGGTGCTAGACATACTGCAAACAACATATTCCTTTCTCCACCTTAAACTTAGCTTCAGATGAATGAGAGGTTGCTTGCAAGGTATTAAGAAACTCACAATATAAATATACTCATGTCATGATTAAATGACTGAAGTCCAAGTCTCATTGTCTTTAATTGGAACATGGCCTTTCAGCAACCTGATAGTCTTAATCATAGTGCTGTCTGTTCATTTGGGAAATAAAATAGGCAGATGAAGGAAAGAAATGTGATTATCTTACTTCTAGTGTTTCTGAATGGTTTTTCTGATGCAAACTTGTTCACTTTCTTCTCAAAATCTTAAAATTAAATCCCAACATAATTTCATTACTACCACAGTATAAAAGTTGGGTTGTAACCTACGACAGCATTAAGTCATCTCTCCCAGCCAGCATAGGTTGCTGGGATTGCTGTTCTAACCCAGAATCCACCCTGTTGACTTTCACATACTGAGCTATTGTCTGTCGACTTTCACATACTGAGCTATTGTCTAACTGTCGACTTTCACATACTGAGCTATTGTCTAACTGTCGACTTTCACATACTGAGCTATTGTCTAACTGTCGACTTTCACATACTGAGCTGTTGTCTAACTGTCGACTTTCACATACTGAGCTGTTGCCTAACTGTCGACTTTCACATACTGAGCTATTGCCTAACTGTCAACTTTCACATACTGAGCTGTTGCCTAACTGTCGACTTTCACATACTGAGAAGACAAACCCACTATGAATTCACAATGCCATTTAGAAAGTGGTCAAATGTAACAAATGTTATATTAGAGAGGAAAGTACAGATTCTAGTTCTTTTTTTTATATGAGCCCATCTGGGATTTGAACCCACACTCCCAGAGTGAGGCACCGTCTAATCTCCAGCACCCAAAGTCAGCGATCTAACCCACTCAGCTACCGAGGCTTCCACAAAAAATCAAATCCAACAACCGGTAGTCTAGATCACATACTTTATGTACCCCTCTGACAAGTGTAAATTGGCACGGCTCCCAAGGCTAAAAACTATGAATACACAATAATACTCAACCCCCAAAAGTCCTAGAGTCTGTACTTTACCAAGAAAGTGTTATCCCAAATTTAACATTCCACCCGTCCTTGTTTTATACCATTCATGCTGAACGTCATCAAGGTAACAAGTAAGTACCATCTATTAACATATTTGGATATGATGTGGAGGGGGATCGAACCACAGACTTGCCGTGCAGACACTCTATCCACTACACCAGAGGCGGTTGTACACACGAGGATGGTAAAGGTCGTGCGTTGCTACCATATGACAAAAACATTGGTGCCTTGGGAACTCCTAAATATACAGCCAAGCATACAAATACATGTCTCCTCTGACTGTTGGAACAAAAATAATTATGTTAAACATTGTTTTGCAGTATTTAGATCAAGTGGGAGACAATTGGGGCTGTAAGATGTTTACTAATACCAGTCACCTCTTCTGTTTCTGGGGGCCCGGGAGGCCCAGTTATCCACGGCACCACAATGTGCTGTTCAGAGTTACGTCCCTTGGGCATGCCAGAAACCTAAGGTCATGGGTTCGAATCCCAGTTCACCCTCATTATGTTTCTAGGTCTGTTAGCACCATCCCCGTGCTGGTATGGTTTTTCTCACCAAAGTGGTAAACATCTAAGACCTGCATCAGTTCGGGTATTCCTCCTGACACGCTTCAATATAAATGGAATACTGTAAAAAGCAGAGTTAAAGCCAACTCACTCACTCTTTTGTCTCTACATTGTATATCTAGTGTAGCACTAGAGCTGTCAACTAACACTTCCAATTTGGTTATTACTGTTAGATTTTGTTGGCTAATGAACATGACCTGTCTTGTGCAAGACACTATCCATATTTATTGTCAGATAGGGTCATAGTTGATTAAACAAACATTTACATTGATCAGACGAGATAATTTGTCTCTTCTTTCGTAGCTGCATGTAATTTCATTAAATATGGAGTTCACCAAAACGCTGAAAGTATCAGCAAATAACGGAATGAACCATCTCAGAGACTGGTCCTAAAGATGAGAGCTGCACGCTCTGTGAGTGCTATCCTGGCAGCAGATGGAGAGGAATTTCACAAGTCAAAAGAGGAGGCCTTGTTCTCTGACTAGAGATTATCATTCATCCAGCAGACATTATTAAGATACCCTTGGGCTTTTTTCGATAGTTTTTCCCCATCTACTTGGAGTCTGCCTCTGCACTTCCCTGCACAGGGGACAAGATAAGATCCATTACCTCTTTAATTCTGATATATGATATTCAGCTCTGGACATGAAAACATCGAACATATTTCACAGTGTACTGAGAAAAATGTCATGGGCAACTTTCTTATCACATTTTTCAAACATCACCTTGTAAACACCTTCACAGAATAAGAAATGGCTACTTGTTGCTGGTTTATCACTCCACTTGTTATGAATTCCTATGAAGATGCAGGGTAGAATAGATCTTCAGCAACCTATGCTTGCTGTAAAAGGTGACTATGTTTGTCGTGAGAGGGACTAAGGGGATCAGGCGGTCAGGCTCGCTGACTTAGTTATTGCATGTCATTGTATCCCAATTGCGTGGATCCATGCTCATGATGTCAATCAACTTTCTTATCACATTTTTCAAACATCACTACCCTGTAAACACCTTCACAGAATATGAAATGTCCACTTGTTGCTGGTTTATCACTCCACTTGTTATGAATTCCTATGAAGATCCAGGGTAGAATAGATCTTCAGCAACCCATGCTTGCTGTCAAAGGTGACTATGTTTGTCGTAAGAGGGACTAAGGGGATCGGGTGGTCAGGCTCGCTGACTTGGTTGATGCATGTCATTGTATCCCAATTGCGTGGATCCATGCTCATGATGTCAATCACTTGTCCAGACTCGATTATTCAAAGACTGTTGTCATATAGCTGGAATATTGCTGAGTGCGGCGTTAAACAACAAACAAACAAACAAACAAACTTGCATGTGAAACCACTTGTGGCTTGTCAGTGAAATCACTAGTTATTACATGTGAACCCACTTCTTAGGTGTATCATGGTATTAAATGTAAACAAGTTTGGTTATGATGTTAAATACTTTATGTATAATATATAAAGTATATTTTATGAATAGCTACCATGAAAGGTTTTTAAGAGCTATCATAGTTTTAAGTATTAAACATCAAAACAAAACTTATGTTCATATTTAAAGTCTATGATGGACACATGCATATCTGGTGAAATCATATTTACATTAAAACAACCACTTACACCTGAATCCAAATATATTACAGTTGGTAACATCTTATGGTGAGGTGAGGTGAGGTGAGGTGAGGTGAGGTGAGGTGAGGTGAGGTGAGGTGAAATGGGGTTTAACGTTGCGTTCAACATTATTGCACTAATATATCAACTTGCCTGTGAGTGTATGTTTGTGGCTGCTTGTATTAGGCTGGACTGATGCCCGTTTTATTGCTAGCCCAGAGACACCATGTCACAGTTGAACATGAATACACAACTGAGACTCATATACTGACTCCGAGCCGACCAGTCCTTGTTTTAGCCCTTTTATGCCGAGCACAAGGCAAGGTAACAACAAGTACTATTTTTTTACATCTTTTGGTAAGACACAGATGGGAATCGAACCCTGTGCCTTTTGCTCTCCGGGCGGACGCTCTACCAATAGACCATGGAGGTGGTCTGGCATCTCATGGAGACATTTTGACCATCATCATTGTGTCTTACATGTTTTGTCAACTGTTCTGTAACTGGTGAAAATATTGAACAGACTTTACAAGGCTGGGTGTTTATTTCAGGAACCCACCAGGTACAACCAGGAGGAGGTCGTGTTGACCCAGAACCGGGCAATCAGCATGTACCTCAACCCATCGTCCTCCTGCCAAATGAGCGATGTCCTTGTCGAGCTCTGTGATCGAGTCATGCGACGTGCATGTTTCGAGAAGCTACAGAGGCTTGGCTACACCTTCAATGGTAAGTATCTACATGGGGTGTACCATAGGTTGTAGAGTGATACTCCACTGTGGAGGTGAAGCATTGCGTTAACATGGGCTTAATAGAGAATCTCACCCGAGTGGCATTTGATATCAAATATATCAACGAGTGTTGATATTTTTTACGTCAAAAGACACGAGGGTGACATTTTATTGATCATCCAACATCATTCTTCCAGCTTGTTCAGTTTGTAGACAGTAATAAGCAGTGTCTTAAATGTAAAAGTACTGCTAACAGCTTCAGTAGCAGTGCCATTAACCAATGAGGTCACAATGGTCTGCAAAGCAGTGTGACACAATTTCAGATACTCGAGTTAAGATGGGCAATACAGAGATATTCCAGATAAGACATGAAGCATCAAGTTAAGATGGGCAATACAGAGATATTCCACATAAGACATGGAGCATCAAGTTAAGATGGGCAATAGAGATATTCCACATAAGACATGAAGCATCAAGTTAAGATGGGCAATACAGACATATTCCACATAAGACATGGAGCATCAAGTTAAGATGGGCAATACAGAGATATTCCACATAAGACATGAAGCATCGAGTTAAGATGGGCAATACAGAGATATTCCACATAAGACATGAAGCATCGAGTTAAGATGGGCAATAGAGATATTCCACATAAGACATGAAGCTCGAGTTAAGATGGGCAATAGATATATCCACAAATGATATGAAGCATCAAATTAACATGGCCAATACAGAGATATTCCACATACGATATGAAGCATCGAGTTAAAACATGGCCAGTACAGAGATATTCCACATATGATATGAAACACTGAGTTAAAATGGCCAATACAGAGATATTCCACATATGATATGAAACACTGAGTTAACATGGCAATACAGAGATATTTCACATACGATGTGAAGCATCGAGTTAACATGGCCAATACTGAGATATTCCACATACGATATGAAACACTGAGTTAACATGGCCAATACAGAGATATTCCACATATGATATGAAACACTGAGTTAACATGGCAATACAGAGATATTTCACATACGATGTGAAGCATCGAGTTAACATGGCCAATACTGAGATATTCCACATACGATATGAAACACTGAGTTAACATGGCCAGTACAGAGATATTCCACATATGATATGAAACACTGAGTTAACATGGCAATACAGAGATATTTCACATACGATGTGAAGCATCAAGTTAACATGGCCAATACAGAGATATTCCACATACGATATGAAACACTGAGTTAACATGGCCAATACAGAGATATTTCACATATGATATGAAACACTGAGTTAACATGGCAATACAGAGATATTTCACATACGATATGAAACACTGAGTTAACATGGCAATACAGAGATATTCCACATATGATATGAAACACTGAGTTAACATGGCCAATACAGAGATTTTCCACATCCCATGTGAAACACTGAGTTAACATGGCCAATACAGAGATATTCCACATACGATATGAAACACTGAGTTAACATGGCAATACCGAGATTTTCCACATACGATGTGAAGCATCGAGTTAACATGGCAATACAGTTATACTCCACACTCGATATGAAGCATTTAATATCATGCCTTTATCAGGATACGCAGCTCTAGATATCATATGTCCTGACAAAATTGCTATCTTCATTAATGGTGTATCAAAACGGAAGAGAACATAATAGAACTGTCTTTGTTTCGAACAATACTCATACGGTATCCTATACATCTCATGTAACTATCAACAAGAAACTGGCAAAACAAAGGCGGTGAGGACCTACAATGCTTTCACAAGGACACCGATTAAATCATGGAATATTATTAATAATTTTGTCTCATCATACCTATACAGTTGAATCTCAAATTCCTGAATCTCAGGAAGCTGAAGCTGTACCGATATCTCAAACCCATTCTCCAGTCATGACCCCTGACCTCTGACCTCACTATATAAATGCATAAAAAAGGGGACACTTATCTTTAATTTGAAATAAAAATAATTTATCTCAGTCCAAACTTTGACTTCACTATAGAAATATGTACCTTCATCTCAAAGTTGGCATTTGCCAGATTAACAGTATTGACAAGCGCAAGTATATCCAGTACCTTTCCTCACACATCTAACATTGATGTAAAATCGCAGTGAACTTCAATAACAAAACATGAATAAAACATTGTTTTTGTCAAGTGGACCAAAAAGTGTTAATTTTTCTCATTTTGTTTCCCACATCAACGCAACAAGTCTTTCCCCCATATTCTACTTCATGATAGGAAGTTGACTCATTCTCAAATGAGGTTGCTTTGGTTACATGTACTTTTTTTAATGACAAATTAATATTGAATGTGTTCATTTTTAAATCATCGCACTGATTTTGATCATCAAACAAAAACAGGCACAAAAGAACATAGCTGTCCTCCTTGCATCAGCAAATCATTACTCTGTGAACAACCAACAATGACATGTTGTCAGGAGACACTTGCAAGAAATGTGACACTCACATTTTGTAAAGGAAATGCTAGAAAGGCCCTGGGGTTGCATGCAATAAAACCAAAATGGATGTTAGACACTGGAGGCATTTTGATTTGACATTATGCTTCCTGCTGTTGATATTGACAAAGGATGTCGCTGGGTTATTGTCTTGAGCAGCATAACACACCATCTTGACATGTCCTGATGCTGTACAGCCCAGCAAAGGGCTGGGGAGCATTCTGGTGATGAAGTCATTGAGAAGTGCAGGAAATATCAGCTTACACTGACATCTACATGAGAAGACAGTGGGGACAGGCTTGGAGCAGGGGCTGGTCTAGATGTTGGTCAAAGTGTTGGTCTTGATGTTGTTGCAGGTGATGGTCTAGTGTTGATAAAAGTGATGGTCTAGATGATGGTATGGGTGATTGTCTGGGTGATTGTCTGGTGTTGACAAAAGTGATGGTCTAGATGATGGTATGGGTGATTTTCTGGTGTTGATAAAAGTGATGGTCTAGATGATGGTCTGGGTGATGGTCTGGGTGATTGTCTGGTGTTGATAAAAGTGATGGTCTAGGTGTTGATCTGGGTGATGGTCTGGGTGATGGTCTAGTATTGAGGTAGTTATGGTCTTGGTAATGGTCTAGATGATGGTCTGGGTGATTGTCTGGTGTTGATAAGAGTGACAGACTACATGATGGTCTAGGTGTTGATCTGGGTGATGGTCTTGTATTGGGGTAGGTGATGGTCTAGGTGTTGACCTGGGTGATGGTCTATTATTGAGGTAGGTGATGGTCTGGGTGATTGTCTGGTGCTGATGAGAGTGATTGACTAGATGGTCTAGATGATGTTCTAGGTGTTGATCTAGGTTATGGTCTAAGTGTGGATCTGGGTGATGGTCTAGTGTTGATGAAGGTGATGGTCTAGATGATGGTCCAGGTGATGGTCTGGGTGATGGTCTAGTGTTGATGTCGGTGATGGTCCAGATGGTGGTCTGGGTCCTGATGTTGGTGGTGATCTTGGTGCTGACCAAGAAGATGGTCCAGGATGATGTTTTAGATGTTGGTCTAGGGTGTGGTCTAAAGGGCGCTCAAGGGCACTGGAGTAGGCTTGTGGACTAGCGTAGTAGTCTTGATGCTTGGAAACCACAGTAGAAGTCAAGCATGGGACAAACATGGGGTCCAAGATATTGACCGGTTGCCCTAGAAACCACATGGGGGGTCAAGCAGGAGTACCAACATATTTCTCAGTTCAAAACATGAAAAAAGCAATATTTTCTCAGAAAACCCACTTATCTAAATAAAACTTTGCACTGCACCTCTCCTATTGGTATAGAAACTGTATCCTCGATTGGAAAAAATCCATAAAGTAGTTTTCAAGTTCGAGGTCGCATAAATAGTGGAAGTAAAAAAAGATTTATGTGTTCACAATATATAAAACATCATATCGTTTCAGAAAATCCACATATCAACATCAAACTTTGCACTGCACCCCTTCTATTAGTGTGGGAACTGTTTCCAAGATGTGAAAAGAATCCATACAGTAGTTTTCAAGGAAAAGGTCACACCCAAACTTTCCTTGGAAGAACGGACGGACAGAAGGACAGAAGGACAGATGGAATTCCTTGGTATAACTATATACCCCCGACCTAATAGGCCAGAGTATAACAAAGCCAAGCATGGACAATAAACATATAATTCTGCACCAGAATATGGCAAAACATGGGGTGATAGTGGGTACATATTCCAACTGCCTCAGAAAACCAAAAGAAATCCAAACATTGGGTACTTAGGATATATTCCGCCCTGGACTACCCAGGGAAGGCCAACCACCTACCACCAGGTGTCTGTGTTACCAGATATATTCCACCCTGAACTACCCAGGGAAGGCCAACCACCTACCACCAGGTGTCTGTGGTACCAGATATATTCCGCCCTGAACTACCCAGGGAAGGCCATCCACCTACCACCAGATGTCTGTGGTACCAGATATATTCCACCCTGGACTACCCAGGGAAGGCCAACCACCCACCACCAGGTGTCTGTGTTACCAGATATATTCCGCCCTGGACTACCCAGGGAAGGCCAACCACCTACCATCAGGTGTCTGTGTTACCAGATATATTCCGCCCTGAACTACCAAGGGAAGGCCAACCACCTACCACCAGGTGTCTGTGTTACCAGATATATTCCGCCCTGGACTACCCAGGGAAGGCCAACCACCTACCATCAGGTGTCTGTGTTACCAGATATATTCCGCCCTGGACTACCCAGGGAAGGCCAACCACCTACCATCAGGTGTCTGTGTTACCAGATATATTCCGCCCTGAACTACCCAGGGAAGGCCAACCACCCACCACCAGGTGTCTGTGTTACCAGATATATTCCACCCTGGACTACCCAGGGAAGGCCAACCACCTACCACCAGGTGTCTGTGTTACCACAGGTTCATGCATGACACCCTGCTTCCCCATCCCTGGGTCGTGTGTACTTCTTACCATATACACAGGACTGCCACGCAGTCAACCAATCTGGGTCATATCAACATGGACATTCTATTGAAAACCGACAAAAAAGATCCTAAGCCAATTTTCATTTGTCATTGCCATGGAAACAGGTACAACCACTGCCAGATAAATCCATGCACTGTCAATCCCTGTGCATGCAAAGAAAGGGAGACAACCTCTGGTAGCTTGACTTTCTTCTTTGCCATCTGTGCAGTGAAGAGTTGGCGACCATCTTGGCCACTGAACATACATCAAGAGCTCTCAGCAATGATTGAAGCGAACAAAACGGCCCACTAGGAAACACCATATTTTGCTGTAATACCATAATATTTAATACAAATTATTAGCTGAGTGTGTTTCTGTACCAGTAATTATGAGAAGAAAATGGTTTAATGAGAGCTTTTGGCAAGCATAATATATTTTGTGTGTGTACTCTATGATATTTATACACACATTGGTTATAATCTCTTCACATAATAGGGGCGGTCGGGTAGCCTAGTGGTTAAAGCGTTTGCTCGTCACGCCAAAGACCCGGGTTCGATTCCCGACATGGGTACAATGTGTGATACCCATTTCTGGTGTCCCCCGCCGTGATATTGCTCTAACATTGCTAAAAGCAGTGTAAAACCATACTCACTCCACACTTTTCACATTATAAAGTCATTCCTAAAACACTTGATGATTATGGAAGGAACTTTAGAAACTGTATTTGAATATGATACAATAAGATATAATAAGGTAAGATAAAATAACAATTTATTATCCCAAAGAGAATCTGGTTAACATCAGCACAAGGTCTTGGCTTATTGACAAACAAATATAAAAATAAATATGAACATCACAAATGTAATTAACATTAAATGTGGGACAAGAGAATAAATGATCAACAATTATTTATCTCCAAATTTATCATAAAACTATAGTCAGTCGGTTTTGAGAATCATTTACAGAAAGGGTGAACAATGTGTCGGAAATTCACATTACTAGTGTCAAGTATCATAAATACTCCATCATAATTATAAAGAAAAAACCAACCATTCCCATCAGACGATCATTCCCAAATGTACCTTTTGTTACTCTCAGGAGGCAGAAAACATGTTAGCCTAGTTCAGAAATTGAAATATAGCTGGCCATAAATTCTGGACATGACCAAAAACTGTTGATCACCCTGAAAATATGAAGTCACACAGCATGTTAAAAATGAACCCTATGATGCTGAGAAACAATTTTCATATTTTCCTGGCTTTATTAAATGTCTAGTCATTCAGCGCCAATGGTTCGACTGCATCCGGCTAGGTGATGGTCCATTCACATCTTGTGGCCCACTGAGGATATTGCATCCACTACTTATGAACAGACAGCAGGCCAGTTTAGTACACTGCCTGGAGAAGTCCGCTCATATATCAAGAAATCTTCACAAAATGAATGTTTCTGAAGGATATTGGGGCATACATCATGAAGATGAGGACACAATAGCATCTGCATTAACAGTAAGTCATGGCTGTCTGAAAGGTTGGGAGACAATTGATATAGCTTCATGTTCCTGGAGAGGTTTTTCTGGACTTCTGTGCGCATCTAAGAGATGTGGTGACAACATGTTGAAGAAAATGTGGCCACTGCTCAATTGTTTTCTTTTTTGTTTTTTTTGTTTAGCGCTACACTAAGCAATATTCCAGCTATATGACAGAAGTCTCTAAATAATTGAGTCTGGACCAGACAATCCAATGATTGACATCATGAGCATCGATTCACGCAATTCGGATACATGCATCAACCAAGTCTGACCACGGCAAGCATGGGTTGCTGAAGACCTATTCTACCCCGGCCCTCACAACAAGCATGGGTTGCTGAAGACCTATTCTACCCTGGCCCTCACGACAAGCATGGGTTGCTGAAGACCTATTCTATCCCGGCCCTCACGACAAGCATGGGTTGTTGAAGACCTATTCTACCCTGGCCCTCACGACAAGCATGGGTTGCTGAAGACCTATTCTACCCCGGCCCTCACGGCAAGCATGGGTTGCTGAAGACCTATTCTACCCCGGATCTTCATGACAGGCATGGGTTGCTGAAGACCTGTTCTAACCCGGATCTTCACAGGTGCATTGCTCAGAGGTCAATGCCATGTCACAGAGACATGAACCCTACCCCACCTTCATCCTTGTGGCTTTGCATCCAGATGGGGTACTGGTTATCTATTCTCCTCTGACATAGTTGATTCACACAAAAGAATTAAGAAAATGTTGACAATTTGAGCAAATGCTGCAATTCAAACAACAAAACTTACAAAGAAAGGATGAATCCCCAACAGTCTACACTAGCTCGTCTACACTTTCTGGAGCTCATTTCTAAATAAAACGCTCCTTGCATGAGGCGAATTTAAGACATTATTTCTTTGAAAGATGGGGATTGAGAGAATACCTGTACGTACTATCATAACACATACGTTGCCAAGATGACATGATGTCAAACCAAGACTGTAGTTTTGCCAGAGCCTATTTGACTCATTACGTGTGAAGTGGATGCAGGGAGGGCTTGGCTGAGTTTTGGACGGAAGGAGGTGTGTGTGTGTGTGTGTGTGTGTGTGTGTGTGTGTGTGTGTGTGTGTGTGTGTGTGTGTGTGTGTGTGTGTGTGTGTGTGTGTGTGTGTGTACTAGTCCAGACTGATGCCGATTTATAGTGCTAACCCACTCTTACACAGTATACTGACTCCGAGCCGACCAGTCCTTGTTTTACACCTTAAATGCCGAGCGCCAGACAGGGTAACAACAAGTACCATCTTTTATCGTCTTATGTATGGGAATCAAGCCCTGGACCTTCGGCAATCTGGGCGGAGGCTCTACCACTAAACCACGGAGGCAGTCAGAGAGGGAAGGAGGAGAAGGGTGTTGGAGGCACACTCATGACAGCAAATGACCACAGACATGGCTTAGATCTGTCACAATCACTTATTTTGAAAAACAAGTCACCCCTTTCACATGAATGCGACTAACGGGATTGGATGGTAAGGCTCGCTGACTTGGTTGATGCATGTCATTGTATCCCAATTGTGTGGATCGATGCTCATGATGTCAATCACTGGATTGACTGGTCGAGACTCGATTTTTAACAGACGAGTGTCATATAGCTGGAATATTGCTGAGTGCGGCATTAAACAACAAACTAACAAACATGAATGAATAACGCAACAGTTTAGCAACCTAAACTGCAAGAGAACTTGTTATTTGCAGACATGAAAGCCCCGGTTCAAATTATCCTTCTTTATACTTGGTATTCTTTGTCCAAGCTATATCACAGCCATAACAGTGTGATTGGAAGAAAACGACTTCGATCATGCCGACCAAGATGATAACCTGTCCATATGTTGCCTATCATTAAAGTGTTCTCCTGAGCTGTGGCAGATCTCCTGCACGAACCTTCCCGTGACATGGCTGTGATTAAACACTCCACTTAAACATCCATCTGACATAAAGAGATACAGTGGCTAGGTTGCTCACATTAAATGTACTCCCATTTAATGCAGACTTGCAAAAAACCAGCAGTTGATACAAGTTTTAAATACAATTATAATTTAAGATGAAAAGTATCATTGCACGTTTGATTACAGCTTTAAAACCTCCTTTTCATGTGCAAAGCTCTTTGTATCAGAATTGATTTCTGTGTATTATTGTGAGCTGCATGGTCTCTTGGGAAATTATCACAAATAAGTTGATGTCATAACTTGGTGTCAGATGCTCTGGTTTTCATCCATACAAACACTTCAACTCAAGCAAATGATAGGCTTCATATGTCAGACATGTCCATTTGACAGTGTGAACCCATAAAATGTCTTCCCTTATCTTTAAGATTTTCAGTAGGCCAATGTATCGCTGCAGTGTCTGGGTTTGAGATCCATGACACATGCATGATGTACTTGTAGATTCAGTGTCTGAGTTAGAGATCCATGACACATGCATGATGTACTTGTAGATTCAGTGTCTGGCAGTGTCTGGGTCAGAGATCCATGACACATGCATGCTGTACTTGCAGATTGAGTGTCTGGCAGTGTCTGGGTTAGAGATCCATGACACATGCATGCTGTACTTGTAGATTCAGTGTCTGGGTTAGAGATCCATGACACATGCATGCTGTACTTGTAGATTCAGTGTCTGACAGTGTCTGGGTTAGAGATCCATGACACATGCATGCTGTACTTGTAGATTCAGTGTCTGGGTTAGAGATCCATGACACATGCATGCTGTACTTGCAGATTGAGTGTCTAGCAGTGTCTGGGTTAGAGATCCATGACACATGCATGCTGTACTTGTAGATTCAGTGTCTGGGTTAGAGATCCATGACACATGCATGATGTACTTGCAGATTGAGTGTCTGACAGTGTCTGGGTTAGAGATCCATGACACATGCATGCTGTACTTGCAGATTGAGTGTCTGACAGTGTCTGGGTTAGAGATCCATGACACATGCATGCTGTACTTGTAGATTCAGTGTCTGGGTTAGAGATCCATGACACATGCATGCTGTACTTGTAGATTCAGTGTCTGACAGTGTCTGGGTTAGAGATCCATGACACATGCATGCTGTACTTGTAGATTCAGTGTCTGGGTTAGAGATCCATGACACATGCATGCTGTACTTGCAGATTGAGTGTCTAGCAGTGTCTGGGTTAGAGATCCATGACACATGCATGCTGTACTTGTAGATTCAGTGTCTGGGTTAGAGATCCATGACACATGCATGATGTACTTGCAGATTGAGTGTCTGACAGTGTCTGGGTTAGAGATCCATGACACATGCATGCTGTACTTGCAGATTGAGTGTCTGACAGTGTCTGGGTTAGAGATCCATGACACATGCATGCTGTACTTGTAGATTCAGTGTCTGGGTTAGAGATCCATGACACATGCATGCTGTACTTGTAGATTCAGTGTCTGACAGTGTCTGGGTTAGAGATCCATGACACATGCATGCTGTACTTGTAGATTCAGTGTCTGGGTTAGAGATCCATGACACATGCATGATGTACTTGCAGATTGAGTGTCTGGCAGTGTCTGGGTTTGAGATCCATGACACATGCATGCTGTACTTGTAGATTCAGTGTCTGGGTCAGAGATCCATGACACATGCATGATGTACTTGTAGATTCAGTGTCTGACAGTGTCTGGGTCAGAGATCCATGACACATGCATGCTGTACTTGCAGATTGAGTGTCTGGCAGTGTCTTGGTTAGAGATCCATGACACATGCATGCTGTACTTGTAGATTCAGTGTCTGGGTCAGAGATCCATGACACATGCATGATGTACTTGCAGATTGAGTGTCTGGCAGTGTCTGGGTTAGAGATCCATGACACATGCATGCTGTACTTGTAGATTGAGTGTCTGGCAGTGTCTGGGTTAGAGATCCATGACACATGCATGATGTACTTGTAGATTCAGTGTCTGACAGTGTCTGGGTTAGAGATCCATGACACATGCATGCTGTACTTGCAGATTGAGTGTCTGGCAGTGTCTGGGTTAGAGATCCATGACACATGCATGATGTACTTGTAGATTCAGTGTCTGACAGTGTCTGGGTTAGAGATCCATGACACATGCATGCTGTACTTGCAGATTGAGTGTCTGACAGTGTCTGGGTCAGAGATCCATGACACATGCATGATGTACTTGTAGATTCAGTGTCTGGCAGTGTCTGGGTTAGAGATCCATGACACATGCATGATGTACTTGTAGATTCAGTGTCTGGCAGTGTCTGGGTCAGAGATCCATGACACATGCACGCTGTACTTGTAGATTCAGTGTCTTGCAGTGTCTGGGTCAGAGATCCATGACACATGCACGCTGTACTTGTAGATTCAGTGTCTGACAGTGTCTGGGTCAGAGATCCATGACACATCCATGCTGTACTTGTAGATTCAGTGTCTGACAGTGTCTGGGTTAGAGATCCATGACACATGCATGCTGTACTTGTAGATTCAGTGTCTGACAGTGTCTGGGTCAGAGATCCATGACACATGCATGCTGTACTTGCAGATTGAGTGTCTGGCAGTGTCTGGGTCAGAGATCCATGACCTTTGAGGATGTATTTGTCACACAGTCCAGCCTCAACTTGTCTTTATGAGGAGAAAGTGAATCCATGTCTGAAGCCACGTTGAGCAGTATTTCACTTGCATCACACAGTGTACGAGCTTGAAGTGATGAAATACAAGAGCTACAGTAATTAATGCTTCTTTGAGCACTATTTCAGCCTGATCAAAGTCTGTCACATTGATGTAAAGAGAAAGGATGCAGGTCTTCAAACTTTGGTGAAGTCAAAGAACATGCATGATGCTCCCAAACCCAGGAAAATAACCAAGGCTTGCATCATACAGTTGTTTCCCTAATATATGTCATTATTTACACCAAACAACATCTGGTTCATCATACATTTAGCAATGCTACGTGAAAATATGTAAATTTGTGTAAATTAATATTTTTCATATTGTGCATGAGGTAATGGAAAAAATGAATGCAATAATTCTTGGTTATTTAATAATAACTAGACGGCAAAGAAGACTGAGAATGTTATCTGTTGGAGCAGTTAGAGCAAACAAAAGATGTTTATGACAGCATCCATGCATATTTCAAATAACATGTACAGAATGTGTTTGCAGACTATGTAGTGTTGTCATTATTAGAGACGACATAGAATATGGTTAAAAGATGATATACTTTCTCCATACAGCAGACATCCTTACTTTTTAATAGAACAGTAGAGCTGCAAACATGCATTATTACAACTCTGAATGTCGTCCATTTTGGAGGTTTATTGTGAACTGCCACATTTATGACATCATGCTTGTATTCACAGATAGGATAGACGAAAGTAAAGATAGTGTTCCTGATGTGTTGCAGTGTGGCCTTGCACAACGCCAGGGAGGGGATGCGGGGAGGAGATGCGGGGAGGAGATGCAGGGAGGGGATGGAGGGAGGGGATGGAGGGAGGGGATTCAGGAAGGGGATGCAGGGAGGGGATGCAGGGAGGGGATAGAGGGAGGGGATGGAGGGAGGGGATGGAGGGAGGAGATGCGGGGAGGAGATGCAGGAAGGGGATGCAGGGAGGGGATGCAGGAAGGGGATGGAGGGAGGGGATTCAGGAAGGGGATGGAGGGAGGGGATGCAGGAAGGGGATGCAGGGAGGGGATGGAGGGAGGGGATTCAGGAAGGGGATGCAGGGGGGGATGGAGGGAGGGGATAGAGGGAGGGGATGGAGGGAGGAGATGCGGGGAGGAGATGCAGGAAGGGGATGCAGGGAGGGGATGCAGGAAGGGGATGGAGGGAGGGGATTCAGGAAGGGGATGGAGGGAGGGGATGGAGGGAGGGGATGGAGGGAGGGGATGCAGGAAGGGGATGCAGGGAGGGGATGCAGGAAGGGGATGGAGGGAGGGGATGCAGGAAGGGGATGCAGGAAGGGAATGCAGGAAGGGGATGCAGGGAGGGGATGCAGGAAGGGGATGGAGGGAGGGGATGCAGGAAGGGGATGCAGGAAGGGAATGCAGGAAGGGGATGCAGGAAGGGGATGCAGGGAGGGGATGGAGGGAGGGGATTCAGGAAGGGGATGCAGGAAGGGGATGCAGGGAGGGGATGCAGGAAGGGGATGCAGGGAGGGGATGGAGGGAGGGGATTCAGGAAGGGGATGCAGGGGGGGATGGAGGGAGGGAATGCAGGAAGGGGATGCAGGAAGGGAATGCAGGAAGGGGATGCAGGGAGGGAATGCAGGAAGGGGATGCAGGGAGGGGATGGAGGGAGGGGATTCAGGAAGGGGATGCAGGGGGGGATGGAGGGAGGGGATTCAGGAAGGGGATGCAGGGGGGATGGAGGGAGGGGATTCAGGTAGGCGATGCAGGGAGGGGATGCAGGAAGGGGATGCAGGGAGGGGATTCAGGAAAGGGATGCAGGAAGGAAACCAAGCGAGGAAGCATCTTCCACTACTGGTCCTGTTATCAGTAAAATACAAATGAAGTGATAACATTACTTGAATATTATGGTTGGTTGGTTACTTGCTTTGTTGTTTAATGCCGCACTCAGCAATATTCTAGCTATGTGACGGCAGTCTGTAAATAATCGAGTCTGTACCAGACAATCCAGTGATCAATATCATGAGCATCTATCCACGCAATTGGGGTCGATGACATGCATCAACCAAGTCAGTGAGTGTGACCACCAGATCCCGTTAGTCGCCTTTTACGACAAGCAGAGTCACCTTTTACGGCAAGCGAGTTTGGTTTGTTTCCAATTTGGAAATGTTCATCAGCCTCGGAGCAGGTGTAGATAAATCCCCGTGCAGACCCCCATATTGAAGCATACTTAATATTTATAGATTCAGGAATTTTATGAGTTGTCAGGCATACCAGAAGCAACCATATTACTTACTCATTTGAGGATAGAACTTCAACAATATGAGAAATGTAGAATCACCTTTCCTTTTCCAAACCGCTGTAGGGGGCATTGGTGGTTTAATCATCTAAGGCAATGCAATTCGCTGAGCAGAGTTGATTGGTTTGTTTGTTGTTTAAAGCCGCACTCAGCAATATTCCAGCTATATGACGGCGGTGTGTAAATAATCAAGTCTGGACCAGACAATCAAGTGATTAATATCATGCATCAACCAATTCAGCGAGCCTGTTAGTCGCCTCTTTCGACAAGCATAGTCACCTTTTACAGCAAGCATGGGTTGAAGAAAACCTATTCTATCCCTAGTTGTGTCCCTTGGGCATATATAACTGGAATACTGTTTGAAGAGGCATTAAACGTTTCTCTGGGACCCCCATTTTGTAGCTTGGGACTGACATTATGTTAACCTGGGACCCCTACAATTAAAGGCTGTGGGTCCCCTTGACCCCATGCTACACCCCCGCAACAAACAACCATATCAACGGTTTTAGACTTGACAATAATCGAGACAACCAGATATGTTCAATATCAAGGAAAGAAGCCCCATAAAACCTTGTGGAGCTTCAGATTTGTAGGAGGCAAATTGTCCTGAGAGTAATATGGTGTCATTTACACTTGAAATACTGTCACTAACTGTAACAATCTGATACGACAGTCACCTTCATTAGTAACTGGCCATAGATAGCAGAAAATCAATAATTTGTAGTTATGTCATGAGACTATTAACAGAAAAATATGTAGGAATCTGTTTTTAATTCAAAGTATGAAATCACGTTGATGGAAATGTCTCATGGTCCCGATATGATAGAGACATGTTATTTCACAAGAAATGCTAATGCTGTAGTTCTAGTTTTATAAAGATCTTCAGGGTCTTTCTCTGAAAACCACAGTGTCATTGAGGCAGACTGAAGTTTGGGATGCTTATCAGACATCATTTCACTAATACATAATGCATAATGTAATTTAACCTGTCTACATTGCACAACTTTTAAGATACTATCGAGCAGCCTCTTTCTACAAAAGGTGCCATATGACTCGTGTGATAGATAAAGCCAACATTTATCAAGGAGTGAGTGAGTGAGTGAGTATGGTTTTACGCCGCTTTTAGTAATATTCCAGCAATATCATGGCGGGGGACACCAGAAATGGGCTTCACACATTGTACCCATGTCGGGAATCGAACCCAGGTTTTTGGCGTGACGAGCGAACGCTTTAACTACTAGACTACCTGACGGCCCTTTATCAAGGAAATTATCTGCTTGTAAAACATCTTTGCTACTACATGTTATACACCATTTAGAAAGTCTAATCCTACATATGAAAGTTAAGTTCATCACATTACTTAAATAATGCATTTACAACTTAATTTAGTTCGCTTTAAATAAAACGTCCAGATGAACAACCAAGTAAGTGAAAATTTGACGATTTTCGGCAAATATAAGATTTCATAATATCCACTTACCTAGTTGTTTTTTTCTTTCACTGTTTACGCCATCGGAAATATATTTTAAAAGAATTTTAAATATGATCTGTCATTACCCATTTTCTTATAACAGTGGCTGCCCGCTCAGTAACATGAGGAAATACTTCAGTTTTCGAAGCTTCTTATGAATAACATGTGCATCAATTCCTTGGATGTTGGGTATGTTTAGAAAGCTTATTCATCACCTATATGATAGTAGCCTCCCCTGGAGTCTTTTCGTACCCGTAACACACGATGTTATTAGATAGAAATTGGTTCCAAATGACACTTTGTTGCCGAAATCTGCTACAAGGTTCGTTATTGGTCAAATTTAAGCACGTGACCTTCGGCAGCCAATCAAATTACAGCAATGGCACAGTCCTCGTGTATGATGAATTTCAGATTTTGACGAAACATTTTGGGTTAAATTGTGTTATTCTGAATGCTCTAAGCGGGAAATCGAGGTTTATATTAAAAATATGGAACTTTGTGGATGTATCGTGCAAACTTATGAGCTGTGACAAAGATTTCTCATGCATAAATTGTGGCATTAAATATTGTGTCCGAGACGAGAGATCGAGGTGACAAAAGCTGAGATGTCATTTGACTTACACTACACTACACTCAGTCGCAAAAAAAAAAAGAAGTAATAATAACTTTGATGTAACTTTAACAACTTTCAGTTAAATTTTTGTGTACTGGCCCGCAATGTTGAAGGAGTCATATTTTTTAAAATCCTGAGATCATAATATTTTTGTAAGTATTTTCAGGAACACTAGTTAGTCCCAAAGTAGATATGTCTGTGTTGTAGAGTAAAGCAAAATATCATTTGAAAATATTACTACTTCATTTTCTAATGTTATATGGATGTTTTTTGTTTAACACCATACTCCAGCCATAAATGAGCCATGTAAATGACAAGACTGGACCAGACAATCCAGTGACTGACATCATGAGCATCGCTCTATACAATTGGGGTACAATGACATGCATCAACTATCACAGTCAGCGAGTCTGGTCACCCGATCCTATCAGTCGACTTTTACGAAAAGCATGAATTGTTGTTGTAGACCAATTCTAACCCGGAACCTAATCCAAAATGCAAAGTAACTCACTCAAAAGAATGCCCCAACTACATAAATTTTATATTCTTATTCATATTTATGAAATTATTAATTGACTATTAAATGCTTCTTCAAAACAACAAGCGTATAGTCAATGAAGTCATCAATATCCCCCGCCATTTTAACACGTTATGGTCCTAAACCAGGTAACTGACCCAACATTTCTCTTAGCCCATGTCAAAATAGCTGCAATGGAAATTCTAAAATAAACATTTCTAAAACTCCTTAATATCAAATAGCAACAGTTCAGTATGTGCTTTATATATAGACATGCAATCTTTGGCAAGGAAATATTTCTGGAAATAATGCCCTGTAATACATATTTCTAAAAATCATAAATAGCAAAAGGCAACAATTCAGCATGTGTCTGATAGATGTGGAAAATTTCTGATAGACATGCAAAGTTTCGTAGAGAAATATTTAACGCTTTCTGAGTTATGCTCCAGAAACGATTTCGGGACACACACACACACACACACACACACATAGACGGACGGAATCCATTTCTATATCCTCCGCCAACTTCGTTGTGGCGGGGGATAATTACCTGCTATAAATGGTATTTTATAAAGCATGGAATATATAACCCCACTTCACACAGTATCTTTACCAAGAAATATTGTCAGAACTTATCTGAGGACAAGCCAAATCTAATTGACAGATATGAGCATTATGTTAACAACCTTGTTAAAATTCACAGCAATATTTCAAACCTTTTCACATATGAATATATTCCTGATTTCATGACTAATAGCAATGTTCTCTTACTGAAACCTTGTCGACATGCACAGTTGTGTGAAACTGACGTCAGACACCACAAAGATGAGATTTCATTGGGGAAATTAGAAACATTTAGTGCAACAGTTTCTTTGGTTGCCTGACCCTTTGAGTTGATGTAATTCAATCAGGGTCACAGTCAGTGTCACATAGAAAATCAGCAGTGCAGCACATTCACCAAGAGTTTGAATATCCAGTACACAGAAGCACTCCCTTTTTATGTCAACTGCCACAAAGTTCCACATAACCAAATTACAGTTCTTATACTCCATGAAACTATTTGGACTTCTATCAACCAATATGAGATTCATGTCTTAAGGAAGCTGCTTCAATTACATGAAGCTTCCTTAGCGAAATATTTTTGGTCTTAACTTCTTGGCATGGCTCGGACTGAAACTTATCACAACCTTGGAAGCAATCAAATTACATGCATGATCAACTAGGATTCAGATAGTTCATGCAAGTGTCCAAACTATCAACAATTGATTTTCTGCTGAGCCAGTTCCGTATGATAGAGGGCAGATGGAAGGGTAGTTCATCATAAGCTTCAGCGCAGTGACTGGTCAGGGCGAAAATTTAACCCTCAGGAGAGACGAGCATGCATAGAGGTAGCCCCACTTTGGACACAAAGTCACATCCTCTCACACTCCATTGCCTTAATGGCAATGCAGTCAATATACCAGTGTCCATATAACAAATAGTGTGTCGGACATCTCCCAATCAGGAGGGAGTATTGATGAGTGTGGGATGGAATGTGTATTATCTCACAATGTGCCTGCCACAGTCTGCGGGTAACACATCGTCCAGCAGATACGCTGATACACTGAAGCAGGGGATTAGTGTGATAACCCTTGTCCTCTTGTTACCCCCCCGACACAAGGGGGATGTGGCAGTCATTGAGTCTGTGGTGGATCATGGTGCTGACTGATCACACACTGGTCTTGCTTTATAGCCACTTTGTAACCAAATGTTGACACAAAGGCCTGGATCTTATAAGGGTTTATATACTGTTCCGAAAAGGTAGTTGTACTTTCAAACTCAATTGCTAATCATGATTTGTGACATTACTCCAGGCTTACATTTTAGTGCCTTAGGTTTTACTGCACAAGGCCTACATTGAAGTGCCTGAAGTCTCACTATACAAGGCCTACATTAAAGTACCTGAAGTCTCACTATACAAGGCCTACATTAAAGTGCCTGAAGTCTCACTGTACAAGGCCTACATTGAAGTGCCTGAAGTCTCACTACACAAGGCCTACATTAAAGTGCCTGAAGTCTCACTACACAAGGCCTACATTGAAGTGCCTGAAGTCTCACTATACAAGGCCTACATTGAAGTGCCTGAAGTCTCACTTTACAAGGCCTACATTAAAGTGCCTGAAGTCTCACTATACAAGGCCTACATTAAAGTGCCTGAAGTCTCACTATACAAGGCCTACATTAAAGTGCCTGAAGTCTCACTATACAAGGCCTACATTAAAGTGCCTGAAGTCTCACTATACAAGGCCTACATTAAAGTGCCTGAAGTCTCACTATACAAGGCCTACATTAAAGTGCCTGAAGTCTCACTACACAAGGCCTACATTAAAGTGTCATAAGTTTTACTGCATAAGGTGTACATTTATGTGTCTTAAATTTTACTTCACAAAATCTACATTAAAGAGTCTTAAGTTTTACTGCACATGGCCTTACATTAAAGTGTCTTCTTAAGTCTCACTATATAAAGTCTACATCAAAGTGCCTGAAGTCTCACTACACAAAGCCTTACATTTAAGTGCCTTCTTAAGTTTCACTATCCAAGGCTTACATTTGAGTGTCTTAGGTTTTACTGCACAAGGCCTACATTAAAATGCCTGAAGTCTCACTACACAAGGCCTACATTAAAGTGTCATCTTAAGTGTCACTACACAAGGCCTACATTTAAGTGCCTTAGGTTTTACTGCACAAGGCCTACATTAAAGTGCCTGAAGTCTCACTACACAAGGCCTACATTAAAGTGTCATCTTAAGTGTCACTACACAAGGCCTACATTAAAGTGTCATCTTAAGTGTCACTACATTAAGTCTACATTAAAGTGCCTGAAGTCTCACTATACAAGGCCTACATTAAAGTGCCTGAAGTCTCACTACACAAGGCCTACATTAAAGTGCCTGAAGTCTCACTACACAAGGCCTACATTTAAGTGCCTGAAGTCTCACTACACAAGGCCTACATTTAAGTGCCTGAAGTCTCACTACACAAGGCCTACATTAAAGTGCCTGAAGTCTCAAAACACAAGGCCTACATTAAAGTGCCTGAAGTCTCACTTCACAAGGCCTACATTAAAGTGCCTGAAGTCTCACTACACAAGGCCTACATTGAAGTATCATTAAAGGTTTTGAGTATGTTTGGGGTTGTGGGTTGTGGCGGGTTGTGCAATTTGAGGAAAAAACAATTTTTTAACCATTTCTTCCTGTTGCTGCCACTACAATAGGCCTTTGTTTGTTCTCGTGTGCATCAATGCTCTTGCCAATCAAAGGGAAACACACATCTGTTGACTGTACTCTCCTGGATCAAATGTCCCTAACCGAATGGAATATATTAACAGTGCAAGTGATTTCAAAACAAAATGACATGCCTTTGTGAAATAAAGTGAAACTAACAGCTATCAAGTTTGATTACCTTAAGTACAAAACGTTGATGTAAATGAAAAGCAATATTTATTTATGAAGTGAATGATACTCCATATGCTAATTTGTTCATAAACTGCCAGAAACACTCAAAGAGCTGATGTGGCTCAGAGTCACTTGCTGAGTCTAACATCCGAATCAATATACATAGTTAATGTGTTTTTGTGTATCAGGTGCCAGTCTCACAAAACCTTCAGCAGATTCTCTACGCAGTTCTGACAGGTCTCACTGACGTCGGGGAATTCTTTGACAGTCTTTGGTGACAGTGTCTGTCATGTACTTTCTGTCTCTATAAAAACACATCTCATGTACTTTCTAGCTCTACGAAAACATATCTCCACCCACAAAAACAGATGTCTTCTCCTCGCACGTAGATAAGGATGTAGCACAGACGTACACGGACAGAGACCGTACTATCATCAAGGGTAAAAGTATACAGACACAAAGAAGACACAATTTATGGATAACAACTTCTTTATTTACTGTAAAAATGACGTTTCAGAAAAGATCCTTGCTAGACAACGGGATAAGGATCTAAACTGAAACATCCCCTGTAGAGTAAATAAAGAATTTGTAATCCACAAATAGTGTCTATTTTGTCATCCGTCAACTGCTAAGTTATGCCACAAAACAATTTATACGGAAACAGCTAATAAATACTTTACAAGTTTATTACTGAGACATGAGTGAGTTTGGTTCTACTCTGGTTTCAGCAATATTACAGTCATATCACATGAGGCACACGAAGAATGTGCTTCACTATCTTGTACCCACTTTGGGAATCAAACTTTGCTGTAAGAGCCAACACTCTAACCACTTGGCTACTCCAGATATAATACAGTGTAGGTTTGAAGAGGACCAACTTCATACCTCAGGGTCTCGTTCCACAAAGGAACATCAGGGCTACACTTGTCTGTGTTAACGTATGGGAGTTACAATCATCTTGGCACTAAGATCGCTTTGTGGAACAGGGCCCCATGACGGTATCACGACGACAGTCATGAGTCTATGTTAAAGTATGAGCGTTAAGCACTATGATCCCTTTGAGGAATTGGGCCCAAGCCTCTAAGCCACCTGTTGCATTGGGGCTTTGCAGCCACAGCTATCTGTGTTTCATAATGATCAAATACACATGTAACTAATTTGAATGATTCTCCTTAAAACTGTTTGACTAAATAACTAGCAGTCATGAATTTTCAAATCCTAAAAGAGAAACAAAAACACGAAGATATTTGATCATCATATGGATGAGAGTCCATGAATATGTTATCGATCAAGTGACAACGGTGAAATCTGAGATCCAAATATAGTTTGAAGAGATGTGGTCACAACTGTATGGAGCACTAGTTTCAATATCACTGCCCCATGTATTTGTTTCCCATTAGTGCCGACCTATTATTGACATGGCAGCTAATAACGGTCAACAACTGACTCACAGGAACTGTTTAGATGAGTCCGAGACACTCATCTTTCTCATATTCTTCACTGGATGACCATATACAATAGCAAACTTGCAAACCAAGCCTTGTTTCATACTTTCCTTACACTAGCAGGGTCGGTACAGACTTGTCTTCAATAAATTCAAGGCCTCTTCAAGACTTTTTCATGCACATGTAGTCACATTCAAGGCGAATATCATCCCGGATCACAGTCGCATTCATTCAGTAGAACACTCGTAATTCAAGCAATCATCATGCAAACGAGTTATGCAAAATCAGACCTGAAGTTTAAATGGCTTGTTAGCATGCAGCATTATTACAGAAGTTTGCAGACATTCACAATCATGTTTGTATTTCGAGTATTAATAGTCTTAGAAACTGATGTGTAGTTGGGGTGTAATACAAGGCCCTTTCAAGACAACCTCTAAACTTCAAGGCCCTTTCAAGACAACCTCTAAACTTCAAGGCCGTTTCAAGCCCCTGCCTATGACTATCCTATCTGCATCACTTAACATTGACTTACAATAGTTGTAGAGAGATGCACTTTGGAGAGCAAAGCCCTAGATGTAAGATTGATTTTGGAAATTATGTATCATCAACTAAATCACACTTTATGATAATCAGGTAAAATTTACAGGTCTTAACATAACACAACCTCATTCATGGCGACAAGTCTGTGACAAAACAACTAACATCCTCATTCATGTCAACCAATCTGTGATAAAACAACTAACACAACCTCATCCATGTCGACCAATCTGTGACAAAACAACTAACACAACCTCATTCATGTCGACCAACCTGTGACAAAACAACTAACACAACCTCATTCATGGCGACCAATCTGTGACAAAAACAACTAACACAACCTCATTCATGGCGACCAATCTGAGACAAAACAACCAACAACCTCATTCATGTTGACCAATCTGTGACAAAACAACTAACACAACCTCATTCATGTCAACCAATCTGTGACAAAAAACCAACACAACCTCATTCAAGTCGACCAATCTGTGAGAAAACAACCAACACAACCTCATTCATGTTGAACAATCTGTTTCAAAACAACCAACACAACCTCATTCATGTCGACCAATCTGTGACAAAACAACCAACACAACCTCATTCATGTCGACCAATCTGGGACAAAACAACTAACACAACCTCAATCATGTCGACCAATCTGTGACAAAACAACCAACACAACCTCATTCATGTCGACCAATCTGTGATAAAAAACCCAACACAACCTCATTCATGTCGACCAATCTGTGACAAAACAACTAACACAACTTCATTCATGTCGACCAATCTGTTACAAAACAACCAACACAACCTCATTCATGTTGACCAATCTGTGACAAAACAACCAACACAACCTCATTCATGTCAACCAATCTGTGACAAAACAACTAACACAACCTCATCCACGTCGACCAATCTGTGACAAAACAACCAACACAACCTCATCCACGTCGACCAATCTGTGATAAAACAACCAACACAACCTCATCCACGTCGACCAATCTGTGATAAAACAACCAACACAACCTGATCCATGTCGACCAATCTGTGAGAAAACAACCAACACAACCTCATCCACGTCGACCAATCTGTGACAAAACAACCAACACAACCTCATCCACGTCGACCAATCTGTGATAAAACAACTAACACAACCTCATCCATGTCGACCAATCTGTGATAAAACAACCAACACAACCTCATTCATGTCAACCAATCTGTGACAAAACAACCAACATCCTCATTCATGTCGACCAATCAGTGACAAAACAACCAACACAACCTCATTCATGTAAACCAATCTGTGACAAAACAACTAACACAACCTCATTCATGTCGACCAATCTGTGACAAAACAACCAACAACCTCATTCATGTCAACCAATCTGTGATAAAACAACCAACACAACCTCATTCATGTCAACCAATCTGTGACAAAACAACTAACACAACCTCATCCACGTCGACCAATCTGTGACAAAACAACTAACACAACCTCATTCATGTCAACCAATCTGTGACAAAACAACCAACACAACTTCATTCATGTTGACCAATCTGTGACAAAACAACCAACACAACCTCATTCATGTCGACCAATCTGTGACAAAACAACCAACACAACCTCATTCATGTCAACCAATCTGTGACAAAACAACTAACACAACCTCATTCATGTCGACCAATCAGTGACAAAACAACTAACACAACCTCATCCATGTCGACCAATCTGTGACAAAACAACCAACACAACCTCATCCGTGTTGACCAATATGTGACAAAACAACCAACACAACCTCATCCATGTCGACCAATCTGTGACAAAACAACCAACACAACCTCATTCATGTCGACCAATCTGTGACCAAACAACCAACACAACCTCATCCACGTCGACCAATCTGTGATAAAACAACCAACACAACCTCATCCACGTCGACCAATCTGTGATAAAACAACCAACACAACCTCATCCATGTCGACCAATCTGTGACAAAACAACTAACACAACCTCATCCATGTCGACCAATCTGTGACAAAACAACCAACACAACCTCATCCACGTCGACCAATCTGTGACAAAACAACTAACACAACCTCATCCACGTCAACCAATCTGTGACAAAGCAACTAACACAACCTCATTCATGTCAACCAATCTGTGACAAAACAACCAACACAACCTCATCCACGTCGACCAATCTGTGACAAAACAACTAAGACACAGCAAGAAACAATTAGAACAAACTATAGCGTCCTCATAGACAGGGGGAACACATGCTAAATAATGTTTAGTAGTCTCCAGCTACAGGGAAAACACTGACAGTGACAAACAGGCTAGGACCTATCTTAGATAAACTGTCCACATAGTTCATCAAGGAACCCAAGAACCTGGACTTTGCAGAACGATACATGGCTTCCAGTTATGTATTGCTTCATATGCATGTAAACACTTACAGTAACTTAATACCAGTTGTGCATATGAATGCTTTAAGTGGTACAGAGAGGGTAGTGGTTGTCTGCCCACCTGTGCGTTGTTAACGTCAGGGGTGTTGACGGGAAGCTGTATCTCCAGGCTCCCCCTATGGCTAGTTTTTTCTACTTCTCCACACTGGAGACGGATGAAACCATTGATCAACTTCTAACATCAAACGAAACCTTCAGGATGCTGTTCTCAGAAAATGGTGAGTCTCTAACTCGAGTGTTTGAAGGCACAGAGATGTAAATACATTCCATCAACTTCATCAGCCATTCAACAGGGTTTTTTTGTTTCCGTTCTTACGGTTCTACTTCAAAACTATCACTGAAAACATAACCTGTTTAGCAATTATAGTGAAAATTTTAGAAAAGCAACGAGGTTCAACACTGGAACACAGTGAAAAATAAAAAAATGAAACAACATATTTCAATGTCTTTCATGTTGTTGAGTTAAAAACGTAAATAGAGGAGAAAGATGAAAGAAGATAGTGAAGATGATGAAATGTTTTAAATCAAAATCTAAGTGCCACAGCATAATATGCATACAATTGGAACATTATTGCAATATTCAGTTTTAAGATTAAAACATGAAGTCAAGGTGTCCTTGTATTAAGTATTCATGTTGGTATCTGACCATCTCAATAGTATCTGATAATCTCATGATTTCATGAACATAATGATGATGATGAAAATTACTGAGCACAACTAAACTCTCTAAAATTCTATCTTGAGCCGTGTACAATCCATGCTATCGCAGAGGCATAACAGTTGATGACTTAACCATATTGAAGGCCTTCTCGCTGGTCTGGTTTTGGGAGCACAACAAGCCTTCAGAAGTAAGGTTCTATTTTGAGCTTAGATAAACGTCTAGTCTCTAAAAATATATAACTTTGATAGAAAGAACTAACTCTATTAATTGAAAAGAATCCATAGTGAGAGGGGAGATTCAGAGCCTGCAGCAAATCTTAGTTAGACTTGCTTCATTTAGGGCCATAGGATTACAGTAAGGTCAGCATGAACGGGAAAATAGTATGGTTCAGCGACTTGTGCATTGCAAAATATTGTGATACACTTAAAACCTCGAATACCAACCCCTTGTCCGTCTGTATGTATGCCACAGCATAATATGCATACAATTGGAACATTATTGCAATATTCAGTGTGTGTGTGTGTGTGTGTGTGTGTGTGTGTGTGTGTGTGTGTGTGTGTGTGTGTGTGTGTATGTGTGTCTGTGAGTGCATGCATGTGTGTCAGTATGTGTGAGTGTCTCTGAGTGTGTGTGTGTGTGCATGCATGTGTCAGTATGTGTGAGTGTCCGTGAGTGTGGGTCTGGGAGCATATGTGTGTCAGTATGTGTGTCTGTGAGTGTGTGTGTGCATGCATGTGTGTGTCAGTATGTGTGTGTGCATGCATGTGTGTGGTTCCCATCATTCACAGCTTGTTTATCCCTACTCCTCAAACATCACATCAAACCCCCACAAAATGGTCTTAACACATGTTTCCCTCCACAAAGCTGTCCTCATTAAACAGCCTGACAGAAAGAAAACATTTCATTACTGATACCACATGGTGGTAACACTGGCATATATCACTACCTTGATACCCCAAGCACATCTTTAACCATAGACCACCTGTAGTAGGGGAACACACTGGCCATATTGTCCGCTAGAATGAAAGGTAAATGTCAGATAAGGAGACTATCACAGGTCCGAGATGGCATGGAGCCAACTACTTACAGTCTGACCACCTCACAGGAAGAACCAAGGGGAGATAAGTTGGAAGAGACTTCAAACCATAAATGTCAAGAGAAGTCTCTTCAATGTGTTTGGATAATATCCTGCAGATGCAGGTGACATCTTTTAACACCCAGGAGTTGTGTTTCCTGTCCTGTAATCTGGTGTCTTTCCTGTTTGTGTACATCTTTGTAGCATCATGAGAACATGGAGGTTGTAATTGATTAGGGCGTGGGTGGTTCAGTGGCTGGATGGATTCACCATTTAATATTCTGGTGGGGACCTGGGATTTGTGTTAGAAACAGAATATTTATTCGGCCTGTTTCGGATGTGTTTCAAAACATGCAAAATAATTTCTGTGAAAGGAGGAGGTGAACAAATAATTTCACAAATTTTGTTTTCATGACTACCATCATGTTGAGCGAACATTTGTTATAAATACAACATCCCAGCCCCTTGATTTGCTTTTCATTTCTTGGACTCCTAGACTTGCCCAAAACAAAACCTTGGCCTGCCAACATCCGGACTATGCCATGGGTTTCAAAGTGATAGATGTCTACAGCCTTTGACCCTTTGGGCTAATCTCTCCCTGAATGTTGTCATGCCATGATACAACTGAAATACTGTCCAAAAAGGCTCCCAACGCCAACTCACTCACTCACCCTCTTCATTATGTTGTCATGCCATGATATAACTGAAATACTGTCCAAAAAGGCTCGCAACGCCAACTCACTCACTCACCCTCTTCATTATGTTGTCATGCCATGATATAACTGAAATACTGTTCAAAGAGGCTCCCAACGCCAACTCACTCACTCACCCTCTTCCATTATGTTGTCATGCCATGATATAACTGAAATACTGTCCAAAAAGGCTCGCAACGCCAACTCACTCACTCACCCTCTTCCATTATGTTGTCATGCCATGATATAACTGAAATACTGTCCAAAAAGGCTCCCAACGCCAACTCACTCGCTCACCCTCTTCATTATGTTGTCATGCCATGATATAACTGAAATACTGTCCAATAAGGCTCGCAACGCCAACTCACTCACTCACCCTCTTCCATTATGTTGTCATGCCATGATATAACTGAAATACTGTCCAAAAAGGCTCCCAACGCCAACTCACTCACTCACCCTCTTCCATTATGTTGTCATGCCATGATATAACTGAAATACTGTTCAAAGAGGCTCCCAACGCCAACTCACTCACTCATCCTCTTCCATCATGTTGTCATGCTATGATAGTGATGATGATACAACAACAAAAAATGTTCAAAAAGGCTCCCAACACCAACTCACTCACACACCCAATACCATTCTGTTACCATGCCATGATACAACTTAAATACTGTCCAAAAAGGCTCCCAACACCAACTCACTCACACACTCAATACCAATATGTTTTTTGTCATGCCATGATACAACTGAAATACTGTTCAAAAGGCTTCTAACGCCAACTCACTAACTCACATATAAGTCATCATAATTTGTTTGGTCAAAGCACACTGTCCTGAAAACAAGTCTTCACTCTGCACATGATAACTTAACAACAATCTACACAAGTGAAGAGTTTGAATAAGCAGTTTTAGACAAAAATGTTTGTATGTACCTAGATGTAGCTCTAATGAACTTGCAACTGAAACTACAACTGCATTGAATAGAAAGAACAGACTGACTATATGTGTTTTGCAAATTGAATAAAATTGAAAATGGAATCCACTTCCTAATTGGAGTGCAAACTGTTCTGCCTTAAGAAGAAGACAGATCAGTATTATTGTAAATATTTATACATTTAAAGCATAAATATCCTGAGCTTATTTAGAATTCTTGAATCATTTATAGAAAATGATTGACTGATACAAAAAAAAGGAACTTGTGAAATGATAAAACAATCCGAAGCTTCCTTGTGAATGTCAAATCTTTTGTTATTCTGAATATGTGATGTGCTCTCGGTAACAAAGTTTTAACCACTGGAATAATCTTCATTCCCCCATTTGTGTGTGTTCTGTTTGTGGGCGAAAGGGAAAATAGTATGGTTCAGGGAATGTGAGCCATGACCAGCCATGTACGTCCAAGCCATCACCTGATTGTCAAACCACAGTGGACTTCTAACACAGTCGTGTGTGTGTGTGTGTGTGTGTGTGTGTGTGTGTGTGTGTGTGTGTGTGTGTGTGTGTGTGTGTGTGTGTGTGTGTGTGTGTGTGTGTGTGTGTGTGTGTGTGTGCTTGCGTGCGTGCGTGCGTGCGTGCGTGCGTGCATGCGTATCTGCATGTGCATGTGTGAGTCCATCTGAGTGTGTGTTTTTGCAAACACCTGGTATCATCACTATTTCATTATAATTCATAAACACATGTTCATGAAATAGTCAGCAATGTACATTAGCAGAGATTGAATATGAAAAGAGTTTTGTTGTTTTTATTTTTACAAATTGTTGTAGGTGTTGTGTGCATGTGTGTGCATGTGTGTGCATGTGTGTGGAACTACAGATGAGGCTCTACCTGACACAGCTGATCTGAAGTCACTCTGGGGATGAATGAATGATAAACTACATGTCATTCAACAAAGCCAATGGTTGCCACAGCAGACAATCATCAACATCCCAGGTCCCTAATAGTCCATCGGGACAAATGTAAAGGTTTGTTTTGCCAAATTTAGAGAGTGGTTTGTCTCAATAATTGCTATGTTATGACTGAGACATTAAACTTATCATGCTGACAAGGATCCTGCAGACAAGACCTGGCAGTAAAGCTTTCATCTCCGACCCCCAGGGCCAACAACCATGTGTGACCTCATTAAGTTCATGAGAAATTTATAGGAATAGAGTAGTGAATGGCTATGTGTTAAGATTAAGGTGCTGACCTCTGAAAGGCACATAAGGACTGTGACACTCAGTCTGTAGTCCCTTTAGTCTCTGGGATGGTGAATCTTAGAGAATCTGCACCATTCCACAAGAATCACAGTCAAGATGACAGCATTGGTGTCCCATCAGAGTGTCTGGGATGGTGCATCTTAGAGAATCTGCACCACTCAACAACAATCATAGTCAAGATGGCAGCATTGGCGTCCCATCAGAGTGTCTGGGATGGTGCATTTTAGAGAATCTGTACCATTCCACAACAATCATAGTCAAGATGGCAGCATTGTCTTCCCTTCAGTCTCTGGGATGGGGCATCTTAGAGAATCTTCACCACTCAACAACAATCAGTAAAA
The DNA here is from genome assembly GCF_022045235.1 of Haliotis cracherodii. NCBI lineage: Eukaryota > Metazoa > Mollusca > Gastropoda > Lepetellida > Haliotidae > Haliotis > Haliotis cracherodii. The sequence continues at coordinate 48,485,517 of NW_027266265.1, forward strand.
ATGGTTCACAGTATCCTTGAGCATTCATACCATATTCTGCTTAAACAACAGTATGAGATGCTGTCTGCATCTTGAAATGGATACATGATACTGGATTGTACCATATGCACAACACTGATGAGAGGATGATGGAGACAGCATCAGAACCAAGCGTAGAGATAGCAGTACAGGACTGATCTCAGACAGTGGAGACTTGATTATCTCTGTGTTCAGCCTCAGTATTCATAAAAATTAAAGAGAGACTGACCTTCGACATTGGAGACTTGAACATCTCTGTGTTCTGCCTCAGTATTCATGAAAACTGCAGAGAGACTTACTTTCGACATTGGAGACTTGAACATCTCTGTGTTCATCTAAGTATTCATGAAAACTACAGAGAGACTAACCTTCGACATTGGAGACTTGAACATCTCTGTGTTCATCATCAGTATTCATGAAAACTGCAGAGAGACTGACCTTCGACATTGGAGACTTGAACATCTCTGTGTTCATCATCAGTATTCATGAAAACTGCAGAGAGACTGACCTTCGACATTGGAGACTTGAACATCTCTGTGTTCATCATCAGTATTCATGAAAACTGCAGAGAGACTGACCTTCGACATTGGAGACTTGAACATCTCTGTGTTCATCATCAGTATTCATGAAAACTGCAGAGAGACTTACTTTCGACATTGGAGACTTGAACATCTCTGTGTTCAGCCTCAGTATTCATGAAAACTGCAGAGAGACTTACTTTCGACATTGGAGACTTGAACATCCCTGTGTTCATCATCAGTATTCATGAAAACTGGAAAAATATGCTGAACAATGTCGAACCCTGTTATCTCTGTGTAACTTCGAGATATCCGGACATAAGAGATAGCGAGGCATGGACTTCAAGTAACAGTATTATAGATACACAGCAGCAATACAATTGATTATAGATACACAGCAATACAATTGCATGCTCAAGAAATCAAGACGACAACATGTGTACGCAATGAGAAATTGAAATGTATTTGGCACCATTGTTTAATAATAATTGTGACAAATAATGTACAGTGTCCATGTACCGTAGTAGACGTAGCAGCAATCACTATTAAGTCTTTCCACTTGACATAAACAACAAAGTGGCACTCACTCGGCTTTGATATAGTGAGTTGCGCCACGCATCTTTGATTCCTTTATTCCAACTCTGAATAACACATGTTGAACCAGGTAGAGCAGCCACGTTTTCAATCATGTCTAATCACAATGCTATATTTGTCAATAAAGATTACCATCATAATTGGATTAAAATATAAGTAGAAAGTTGGTTGACAAATTAAATTAAATTGCATCGTACTTTTACAGCAATGTTATAAACTTTTTGAAGAGTCAGCTATGCTGATTCATACAGTTTGCACATCGATTTTTTTATTCATACTTCAAATGAACTGAAATATTACACAGTCAATCCTTAAATGGCATGTTCTACTGCATATAACAGGAACGAAGTACGCGAATCAGTGTGGTCACAACATCCATAGCTGTCATCCTGATATTTTCATTAATGTCATCTAATTTGCAGGACCATTGAACCACTTCTATTATCAACAATACAAATAGTGCGAAGGCTTGCTCTATACCCTAGCTGACCCCGACTCCAACATCAGCACAAGAGCAATTTGGATACTGGAAATATATTGATGCCTTAATGTTTGAGCCGGTTTCTTTTAAAAATCACAATAATATAACATAGTAATGACATGATTCAAAGATGCAAAGGTGCATCATTGTAGGTTGGGGGTATAAAAATATTTCCAAGTTCAAAACATAAAAATAGCAATATTTTCTCAGAAAATCCACACATCAAAATCAAACTTTTCACTGCACCTCTCCTATTGGTATAGAAACTGTTCCCCTTATTGAAAAAGCATCCATCAAGCACTTTTCAGATTATGGGTCGCACAAATGTTATCGTTAAAAAAACAAACATTCAAAGCTCAAAACATAAAAAAAAAAAAAAAATTCTCAGAAAATATACATATGAAACTTACACTTTCTCCTTTAAGTATAGAAAGTGTTCCTTAAATTTGAAAAGAATCCATGTAGTAGTTCTCAAGTTATAGTTCAAACAAATGTTGAAGTAAAAAAAATATCTAAGCTTAAAATATGTAAACATTTATATTTTCTCATCAAATCCACATATCATAATCAAACTTTACAAATCACCTCTTCTGATAGTATGGAAACTGTCCCCTAAATTTGAAAAGAATCCCTGTTGTAGTTTTCAAGTTATAGGTCGTACACAAAAATGTCCTCGGAAGGACAGACGGACAGAATTCCTTGGTATAACTATATACCACCTCCCTTAGGTCCGTTTATAACTGACATACTAAACTGGAATGAGGTAACTAGGTGAATATAACTGCTTTTCCATTGTCCACTCAACAATTATTGAGGACATTAATCGATAAATAGGCATCAGTTATTGTCATGTTTCAGAACATTTGTAATACAACTGCTGGGGTCGTATGAGGTTAGTGTAACTACCATGGAACCAGTGAAGCATGCCTCGTTACTCAAACACTTGCTGTTCTACTAGGAAACTGATCCTTGTTGTCAAGCTGTGAGTGAGTACACATGGTGTTATGTTCGGAGACTGATCTTTGTTGTCCAGTTGTCCGTGAGTACACATGGCGTTATGTTCGGAGACTAATCTATATTGTCCAGCTGTCCGTGAGTACACATGGCGTTATGTTCGGAGGCTGATCTATATTGTCCAGCTGTCCGTGAGTACACATGGCGTTATGTTCGGAGGCTGATCTATATTGTCCAGCTGTCCGTGAGTACACATGGCGTTATGTTCGGAGACTGATCTTTATTGTCCAGCTGTCCGTGAGTACACATGGCATTATGTTCGGAGACTGATCTATATTGTCAAGCTGTCCGTGAGTACACATGGCGTTGTTCGGAGACTGATCTTTATTGTCCAGCTGTCCGTGAGTACACATGGCGTTATGCTCCGAGACTGATCTTTATTGTCCAGCTGTCTGTGAGTACACATCGAATTATGTTCGGAGACTGATCTTTATTGTCCAACTGTCTGTGAGTACACATCGCATTATGTTCGGAGACTGATCTTTATTGTCCAACTGTCCGTGAGTACTCATGGCGTTATGCTCCAAGACTGATCTTTGTTGTCCAGCTGTCTGTGCATACACTTGGCGTATGCTCTGAAACTGATCCCAGTTGACTGTACAGAGTAGGATTAATAGTTTGCTAATGACAACAGAACATCAGTAGCAAACATTACGTGTATCATACACTGGTTTCATAAAAAAAAATGTTGAAAAAAGAAGAAATTTCCCGCCACAAAAATTACATTGTTGTAAAGTGTGTTTTTTTAAAGAATTCAGGCTCATAGTGTTAAATAAAAACATATCTTGTTTTGTAGCTGCAGCTGAAAAAATAACCAATCCCGATACAACATCCCAGCCCCCTGAGGACCTCAATGGTCAGTCCCTCTAAACATGTCCTTGTTTAACCACAACGTATTCACTTACACTTTCATGGGGTGACATCTGTAATTGTCCTGATCAAAATGACTTTTTTTCGGTTTCTAATTTCATTTTTTTTAATAGGTGTCGTTTCAAAAACAAACTAATAGAAAATAAAACACAGAGATTTTCATCACCATGCACTCCCGACTCACTTTTGAAAACAAATTGCTTGAAAATCTAATAACTAATTCATTGTTCCCCCAGGGGGCATGTAAATGCCCCACAGACAGGTGGCACCTCATTACTTGAACTAGGGCAAAAGATTATTTGATTTTTCTTTCACAATCATTTGGGATATTAACTGATTTTTCTATAACCAAATATAATTTATTATTCAGATAAATGTCAATCATTGCCTTCTATTGTTGCCGGAAACTTGTATTGCGATAATATAGTATAGTATTTAAACTGCAGTTTTAAACCTAATTGTATTAAAGGCCACCTCAGTGATAGGTATCAATGGTTTGATCAACGACGCCTCAGTGAGGCCTGAAATATACTGTAATATAGCAGTTTTCTCTGTTATTGATTGTCCTATTGATGACTCCAATAGACACTGGGGTGATACGAGTATTATACAACCCAAGTGTAACAAAGCACAACATAATGTATCTATGAACAAGACTTGAGAAGGGATGCAAAATATGCAGTTGGGAATACTATTAGTTATGGTGTCTTTAGTTACCGTAAACGGTGTCATGTTAGGTTAGCAAGAAAATATGACACCGTTTACGGCAACTAAAGACAGCATAACAAATTTATTATGCCGAAAAGTTTACACTATTTGGTATCTTTGTCGCACATGTTTCCGCTACAACGCTTTAATGTAAACATAAACGTTAACATTGAAATATATAATGCACTAAATGTGAACGTTTAAAGTATTACAGCTAAAAATCCATGTTCTCAGCAGCATTTCCAGTAGGACAGGCAATTACAACTACAGATGTTCTCCTGGCAACCTCCGGTGCTGCCACCTGGTGTGTGATGCACTCAACACCTCTGTGATCCCACGCTGCCACCTATCTCACAACACAGGCATCGTGATGATTGCATTGCACAATACCGAAACAGTTTATCAAGTGTGGTCATACTTCACATGGTAAAGCTCCTGGTAATACAATTGACATTCAGAAGGCTGTCCTACACAGGTGCACCACACACACATATATCCAAAGACATCCATTACCCTGCTGTAATAGAGTCAGTCAGCACCAATGGACTGTAATGTGACAAATCTAATAGAGATGTGCTTATTAAGCACATTCCTTTGACGTAGTGGAGTGGGTGTTTAACTATGCTTTTTGTACTGTTGAATTACGTGTCATGATCCAAGCCCATGTGCACAAAGCAATCTTAGTGTTAAGACCTTTAAAAACCTATGCAATCATTTAAGCGCTAAGATCGTTTTTTAACACTGGCCCTGGATATCTAGACTTGATCAGAAGACTGATTAACTAACAAAAACTCATGCTGTCTTTTAGTTTAGTTTTCGATGTCATTTTCTACGTCAAATTCCAGACCGACTATATTGGCATGGTAACCTGACAGTAGGGTATCATGCTTTGTTTGTTTGTTTGTTGTTTAACACCGCAGTCTCCAATATTCCAGCTATATCATGGCAGTCTGTTTATAATTGAGTTTGGACCAGACAATCATGTGATTAATATCATGATCACCCAATCACCGTTGTCGTCTCTTACGGAAAGCATGGGTTGCTAAAGACCTATTCTACCCCGGTGAGCATCATGCCGTCAACCACTGGTTTACCCAGTCTCCCTAACCTATGCTTGTCATGCAAGGCAACATATATATTGGGTGGTCATAGTGTATAATGGTGGTGTCGAACATTGCTCACAATATCAATCATTGTTTTGCCTTGCCAAACACAATAATCATGGGGCTGTCATATTTTATGTTTTTCCATATGTTGCACCATTACAACCACCGTGGCACCATCACAGCCAACATGGCACCCTTACAACCACCGTAGCACCCTCACAACACACGTGACACTGTTACAACCACTGTAGCACCCTCACAGGCAACGTGGCACCGTTACAACCACTGTAGCACCATCACAGGCAACGTGGCACCGTTACAACCACCGTAGCACCATCACAGGCAACGTGGCACCGTCACAGGCAACGTGGCACCGTTACAACCACCGTAGCACCATCACAGCCAACATGGCACCGTTACAACCACTGTAGCACCATCACAACCAACTTGGCACCGTTACAACCACCATAGCACCATCACAGCCAACATGGCACCGTTACAACCACTGTAGCACCATCACAGCCAACATGGCACAGTTACAACCACTGTAGCACCATCACAGCCAACATGGCACCGTTACAACCACCGTAGCACCATCACAACCCAACTGGCACGGTTACAACCACCATACCACCATCACAACCCACGTGGCACCGTTAAAACCACAATGGCACAGTTACAACCACCGTAGCACCGTCACAGCCTATGTGGCACCGTTACAACCACCGTGGCACCATCACAGCCAACGTGGCACCATCACAGCCAACATAGCACCATCACAACACACGTGGCACCATTACAACCACTGTGGCACCATCACAACACACGTGGCACAGTTACAACCACCGTAGTACCATCACAGCCTATGTGGCACCATTACAACCACCGTAGCACCATCACAACCCACGTGGCACCGTTACAACCACCATAGCACCATCACAACCCACGTGGCACCGTTACAACCACAATGGCACAGTTACAACCACAGTAGCACGATCACAGCCTATGTGGCCTTGTTACAACCACCGTGGCACCATCACAACCCACGTGGCACCATTACAACCACCGTGGCACCATCACAACCCATGTGGCACCATTACAACCACCATAGCACCATCACAACCCACGTGGCACCGTTACAACCACAATGGCACAGTTACAACCACCGTAGCACCATCACAGCCAACATGGCACCGTTACAACCACCGTGGCACCATCACAACCCATGTGGCACCGTTACAACCACCATAGCACCATCACAACCCATGTGGCACCGTTACAACCAATGTGGCACCATCACAACCCATGTGGCACCGTTACAACCACCATAGCACCATCACAACCCACGTGGCACCGTTACAACCACAACGGCACAGTTACAACCACCGTAGCACCATCACAGCCAACATAGCACCGTTACAGCCACCGCGGCACCATGACAACCACCGTGGCACCATGACAACCAGTGTCTCTTTCTAGAACAAACTTGTTACAATTTACTTCCATCCTAAATAGGACATTAGGTATGACGAATTGAAAACCCTTCAGGGAACCAAACTGCAAATTATCTGTCTTCATAAATATATGTAATAGCTTGGTATTCATCAAATAGCCTTGATACCATAGACGCCTGGCGTCACCTTCTCAGGGCAGTCCTGCTCAAAAGGAAAGATAATCAAATGCCAAGAATGCTCCTGATGCTTCTGTAAACAGAAGATATTCCAATAATGACAACAAGAATACAGAAGAGCTCATTCACAGGGGCCAGGGATATACAGGTCACTGCTCAACCAAACTTTAAGTCATGAAGGTACAGACACAAATATCGCAATCTCCTCAAATACACCCACTTGACGAAGATCATGAATTATGGGTACATCCACTAGCTGACCAAACTGAATTAATAATGAATCTTTTGAATTTCATCCTTCACATTTCCATAACCTTAATTTGGCATGGTTGTCAATGGTTGGTGGTGGCGTGGAACCAACCATTGTGCTGGTTACAGAAACCAGAGATGAGACGTATCATATTTATTCCATAAATGTATCAGAGTCAGTATTTATCTGAAAAATTCCTTTGTCAATATCAAATGGTATGTAAATACCTTTGTAAACATTATGGAAAGTTGCTAGATATTCCCTCCACAAATACTGTTCTAACTGCATTCATACAGTGTCATGCATGCTGCCATTGTATCAATTAACTCCAACACAGCTGTACTTTCCATTATGATGTGAATATTGTTCATACATGAAGAGCTCCAGATTACTTTTTGAGCGATTGAGTTTTCACTCTAGGGTTTCTATTTTAATTGAGTTATTACATTTTTCATTGGGTAACCAATATTTTTTCACTCGTCTATTCATCAGTCTATTGGTTTTTTCCCCAAAATTAGTGAACATTTTAAGATTAAAAAAAAATATATGAAACAATGTTAAAGTTGTATATAAAAGTTCTAGATATATAGGATCGACTCAGAAAGAAAATTAGCTCGTAATTGTGTTTCGGAAATAAGCTCCTTTGTACACATGCTGAAAAATCTTCATTGGGTACTTACGTGTGCTGTTTTTATACATTTGAGATTGTCATTCAATGCATGAGTTTCTGTATGCAAGTTAATTGAAAGCAATAGGGTTTTGAATATTTTTTTTGGGTATTTTACGCAAATATGCTGCTTATCTGTACCTCTGTATATGTTAATATAGTTAACTCATTCACTTTACCAATCATCTAAAACATACAGCAAAGTAATTCAATATGGCTCCAATGGATTACCAACAGACTTGGTTGTCATATTTCTTCACAGCTAAAGCTTCATAGCTGCAGTAGCAGTGGAGGTGATGTTTTTAAATTAATACAACTGACAACAAAATCACAACTGAAAGAAAGTTTTGGCTCCAAAGCTGCCCTGAAATGATTATGAAATCCAATGACAGCTGCAGGGAAATTTACATGTTGATGTTAAAGGTAATAGTCTTCACAAAGTTTGATTTTCATAACTGTGATATGTTTTGAGAGGTTCTTTCTTGAAATCCTATATGGCTGTAGTGGCTTTTTGATCATGTGAAGTTAGGTGAGGTGAAGTGGGGTTTAACGTCGCATCCAAGATTATTGCACTTATATAGCGACATGCATGCACGTGCGTGTGTGTTGCTGCTTTTACTAGTCCGGACTGATGCCGATTTATAGTGCTAGCTCACTGAGATACCAAGCTGCAGTTTAACATGAATACCCCACTCGGACACAGTATACTGACTCCGAGGCCGACAAGTCCTTGTTTTAGCCCCTTAATGCCGAGCGCCAGACAGGGTAACAACAAGTACCATCTTTAAACGTCTTTTGGTATGACGTGGCCGGGGATCGAACCCCGAACCATTCCGCTCTCTGGGCGGATGCTCTAGCACTAGACAACGGAGGCGGTCTTTCATGTGAAGTGAGGTTTTAGGGATAGCCTACAGAGGTATTGCACTCTAACATGGAAATCCCACTCAGACACAATACACTGCCAACTTGTTTTATTCCGTAATGTCAGGGGCAGTTGGGTAGCCTAGTGGTTAAAGCGTTAGCTCGTCATGCCAAAGACCCTGACATGGGTACAATGTAAGAAGCCCATTTCTGGTGTCCCCTGCCGTGATATTTCTGGAATATTGCTAAAAGCGGCGTAAAACCAAACTCATTCACTCTGTAATGTCAAGCATCAGGCACGACAACAAGGAGCCATTTTTAATGTCTTTTGGTATAACCCGTCCTGGGATTGAACCACTGACCTTCCACTCTCCGGGCAAACACTCTATCCATAAGACCATTGAGGCAGTCCTTATAGGATGAGTGAGGATGTTATTATGCCGCTTTTAGCAATATTCCAGCAATATCAAAGCAGGGGACACCAGAAATGGGATTCACACATTGTACTAATGTTGCAAATCGAGCCTGGGTCTTCAGCTTGACAGGCGAACGCTTTAACCACTAAGCTACCTGACCAACCCCCTCATAGGATGAACAATAGGCACCCAACAGGAGACCAATTGCAGAACATTTCTGCAGAGTAGCAGCTCCATAATTGCAGTGATATCAGCAGTTTAAAACATAAGAAAAATTTTACCCATGACAAATGACCCAACACACCCAGTAATGTAAAACTGCCCTTTAGCCAGGTGAGCTAAAAAACAGAGCCATACTTGCCCCAATACCGAAAATATATCAATCCTCATCAGAAACTCATTATTTTCCCATAACTTCAACTTTAGAATCCTGTAAAGTTCAAGAGATTATGAAGGATGAGCCCCACGATACTGATGTTAGGTACATCTCACTGTTTTGACAAACAAATAGATCTTGTAGAAGAAGACAACATTAATATATACTGAAGAGCAAGAAATTCTTCAAGAAGCCATATCCATTTTCCGGAATGCATTGGTATGTGTATCAGGCCTGGCATCCATAATGGCATATGAGGAACCGAACATGATCAAGTACATGGCTAAAACTGTTACAATAATTACACTATGTGCACTTGGTCAACAAAGGTTAAATGACCAAGTGGAATATATTTCCCATAGCTATTCTCAGAACTTATAAAGACCCACAAGCTTGGGTGTGGAGCTGACAAACCAAGAATGAAAATAATGGTGTATCTGGGATTCAAACCCATGATCAAATGATCCCAGTACCCACAGATCGAGAACTTTGACGTCTTCAACAACCAGATCAACCTTGTTTGTTGTTCAATGCCGCAATGTTCAAGCCGTATGACAGCGGTGTCTAAATAATTGAGTCTGGACCAGAGAATGACATCATGAGCATCGATCCACACAGTTGGTATACGATGACATGCATCAACTAAGTCAGCGAACCTGAACACCCAATCCTGTTAGTCGCCTCTTAAGACAAACCTAGTCGCCTATTACAGCAAGCATGGGTCGCTGAAGACCTTTTCTACCCCGGATCTTCACGGGTCGCCTTTTAAAGCAATCATGGGTTGCTGAAGACCTTTTCTACCCCAGATCTTCACGGGTCAGGTCAACCTTGACCCCTAAGCTTGAGAGTTGAATAACTAATCAGGAATGTTTGGATTTATTTCACTTTGAGCAATAATCTGATTCTATCACATTGGGAGACCCCGAGAAACGAATGCTCTGCAAATTGTAACCATTTGAATAATGTAAACCAGCCTTTGGCATGACACATGAATGCTTGAACTGTCAGGCTGCCATCTCCATCAGGAGATATCCCCAATGGCTCTGTGATGTTTCCCAATGTTAGTGTGCCAATCTCATAAGCAGAATGCAAATAGCAACTTTCCACATGAAAAATATTTATTTCCTGTTTCAGAAATAATGCCTTCAAAATATAGTAGGATTCTCTCACAGGTTCTTTGACTGTCTCTCGTGTGGATCAAACTAAACATATTGCCACAATATTTGCAATACAACTTTCATCCAATCTTCTGTAGTTATGGGGACGATGGGGTAGCTTAGTGGTTAAAAGTGTTTGCTCATCATGCCAAAGACCCGGGTTCGATTCCCGACATGGGTACAATGTGTGAAGCCCATTTCCTGTGTCCCCAGCCATGATATTGCTAAATATAGCTGAAAGCAGTGTAAAACCACACTCACTCACTCTGTAGTTATAAGTGTTAAGCTCCCCTATTGTCCACAATGAGACACAACATGCAGTCAGTGTTTCCTGTGTAAGACCATGGATCCATTAACATACTGCTTTTAGCTTCAAGAAAATCACATGATTGTTTCGTCCAACACTTGATTGTCTTGTCAAGCCTCAGTTGTTCACAGGCTGCCGTGGTGAGGCAGGAGTACTGGGCCCCGTTCCACAAAGCGATCGTAGCGCTAAGACTATCGTAAGCCTATGTTAAAGTATGGGAGTTACGATCATCTTAGCGCTCCGATCGCTTTGTGGAACAGGGCCCTGGTGTGTGTCTCAGGCAACAAACGAAGGCTTACTTCTTTATACAAATTGGGTTAGGGGTGGGTGCAACCGGCGGGGCATGGCATGCTTACCATTTTCATGAACACAACTGATTTTCATCGACCCATTAAAAAAAAATTCTTCGCTATTTTGCCCTTATTACTAAAAGAAATCTGTTCCAGCAGACAATCCAGACAGAATATTCTCCGGTGTTGATGTTTTATGTTTTGTAGGAACTAGTACTCACAATATAAACCAAGTATCATTTATGAAAACAAATACCCAGAATTCCTGCATCATGAAACCCTACAAGGCAGCGGTCAACTTTATTCCAGTCTGTAAAAGATCAAGTCTGGACCCAGCAAACCCATTACTGAAAGCATAAGCATGCAACCACTGGGCATACTTTAGTGCAGACCCTGAAACAAATATATCCAAAAAAGCCCATGCAAGTCTATAATAGTGTGCAAGTCTAGATTACTGCAGTATCAAGAATGAAGAGATTCTCTGAGCTCCTTTTTATTCTATATTTATTAAGATAATTTAACAACTGTTTTTTTCTGTAAGATATGTTCATTTCACAGTCTTGATGTAAGTCAAGGCATACTTAGTTGCAGTAAGTCCGTCACAGACATTTATTTTACTCCACAATGAGTGACAGGACATTTAAAAACATCCCTTGCGCTATGTTGCCTGCAGAGAGCCTCTGTCAGTCACAGAACACATGGCAGGAGAGAACTCTCCGTCATCTGTTTCATGCCCACCAGGACAAAAAATGACACTGGTGACTATGCCTGGTTAAATCCATTGCTGGTTGGATGTCAAGACAGATGTCACGACAGATGCAGCTCCATCAGATTGTTACATTTATTAATCAGTAATTGTGAAGAAAATGCATTAAAAAAGCAATTTGATTGAGAACATTAGAAATTGTTGCCGTGTATCGTTGCCCTTGGTCATATTCTGTGACATTGCAATTAGCGAATATATGCCAGGAAGCCAAAAGAATGGCCAAACATGAATGCCATACAACGTAGACATAATCTGAAAGTAATCTGAACCATGGAAATACAGATCTAATTAGGAAAGTCCATTTTTCTCCTGATACTCAGTGAGTGTGTGAGTATGGTCATTAAGAGGCCTCTCTTAGCACTGCAAGGGGACCTGGACGGGATGGGGGAATGCTGTACCCACTGGCCAATCCACTACCCCAGTGGAACGTGCTGCGTTACTGTGAGTGAGTGGAGTTTGATTTTACGCTGCTTTTAGCAATATTCAAGCAATATCAAAGCGGGGGACACAAGAAATGGGCTTCACACGTGTCCCTTGGGTATGCCAGAAACCTATGATTGTGGGTTTGAATCCCGGTTTGACCTGATTGCTTTTCAAGGTTTGTCAGCACCATACCCGTGCTTGTGGGTTTCACTGAAGTGGTAAACGTCTGACACCTGCATCACTTCGGGCTTTCCTCCCACATTAAGCTGACACGCCACGATATAACTGGAATACTGTTAAAAGAAGCGTTAAACTCAACTCACTCACTCACTGATACAGACAAAAAAGTTATTCTGCCATTTGCTTGACATGATGGTTTGGAGACATTGTTACTTTCAGATTATCCCTAACTTTTTACTTTTGCGAACTCTCACAAAGGGCATTGTCATCTGGATTAGGTTCCTGTGTCCTTTGCTTCATTGACAAAATGGATTGGGTGGTCAGGCTTGGTGACTTGGGTGTCACTGCACTCCAGGAGCGGTGAATGTTGTTCATATTATCAATCATTGGTACATATTATCAATCATTGGTTTGTTTTGGCCAGACTTGTTTACAGACCTCTGTGATAAAGATAAAATATTGACAAGTGTGGCATAAAAAAATAAAAATACTTTGAGCATACAATTGCCACTAGAAAAACAGAACAATGTAATGTCATGTTTGGTTTGGTCCTAAACAATGCAATGCCCTGTGGCTCCCAGAGCCAAGATATAGAACCAAACAAAGTTGGAGCTACTAAAACAAGCCACAGTGCCTAAGACAACAATGGAACCGCTATTGGGGTCTAGGATAACACTGCTGTATATAAGTATGTTGGATGTCTGCAGTCACACAGACAAAACAATGGTCTTCACTGTGGAATGATGAGTATCCATTAGGGGAAATCTTCTGTGTGCTTGCAGGATGGAGAAACACAGTTTTGGTGTGGACTGCTTGCTTGAAAGAGCAGATAGACTAAGCCAATTAATGGGGATGCATGGGACAGACTGGATTGTCTCTCGAGACTCATATCGCTTCAGTCAGTATCTTGAGGAATGTATTCCACTGTCTGATTTGATATTTCTGACAGATATTTTTCACCACTGTCTGAAGCATAGCCCTACTGTCTGAAGTATACCTTCACTGTCTGAAGTATACCCTAACGTCTGAAGTATACCCCCACTGTCTGAAGTATACAGCCCCTGTCTGAAGTATACAGCCCCTGTCTGAAATATATAGCCCGTCTGAAGTAAACTCCCACTGTCTGAAGTATACCCCACTGTCTGAAGTATACTCCCACTGTCTGAAGTATAGCCCCACTGTCTGAAGTATACAGCCCCTGTCTGAAGTATACCCCACTGTCTGAAGTATACTCCCACTGTCTGAAGTATACTCCCACTGTTTGAAGTATACAGCCCCTGTCTGAAGTATACTTCCACTGTCTGAAGTATACAGCTCCTGTCTGAAGTATACAGCCCCTGTCTGAAATATATAGCCCGTCTGAAGTATACTACCACTGTCTGAAGTATACCCCACTGTCTGAAGTATACCCCCACTGTCTGAAGTATACTCCCACTGTCTGAAGTATACCCACTGTCTGAAGTATACCCCCACTGTCTGAAGTATACTCCCACTGTCTTAAGTATACAGCCCCTGTCTGAAGTATACCCCACTGTCTGAAGTATACTCCCACTGTCTGAAATATATAGCCCCAGTCTGAAGTATACAGCCCCTGTCTGAAATATATAGCCCCTGTCTGAAGTATACCCCCACTGTCTGAAGTATACCCCCACTGTCTGAAGTATACAGCCCCTGTCTGAAATATGCAGCCCCTGTCTGAAGTATACTCCCATTGTCTGAAGTATACCCCCACTGTCTGAAGTATACAGCCCCTGTCTGAAATATATAGCCCCTGTCTGAAGTATACAGCCCCTGTCTGAAATATACAGCCTCTGTCTGAAGTATACCCCTACTGTCTGAAGTATACAGACCCTCTTCAGACAGTGGGAGTATATCATATAGTACAAATACAGCATACTTCATATATACAACATATTGACAATACAATACATTTAATCAAGTTATCAGGTATGTACCAGCTGTTATGTACACATATAGACCATCCTGTAATCAAAACCTGCCTCTCACCATTACGTATCCCATAGCAGGCAAAACAAAACAGTTAGGGATTCATCAAGTAATAAATAAATTCCATATGATATCAAGCGATCATTTGGCCTGAAAATAATAAGCTTCAAATGTCACTGTCTATATTATTCTTTGGGTAGGTTTAGTTATATTAATTCCATTATTTCATCAGTAAAACTGGTCATGTGTTGCACGGTCGTCTAAAGCACTGCATTCGCAGTACAGAGTTGCGTCCTTTTGGCATGCCAGAAAGCTATGATTGTGGGTTTGAATCCCAGTTCATTCCAATTTTGTTTCAAGGTGTGTCAGCACCATACCAGTGCTTATGGGTTTCACCAAAGTGTTAAATGTCTGAGAACTGCATCACTTAGGGCTATTTTCTCATAGTAAGCTGACACGTAAGATATAACAAGAATACTGTTCAAAGCATTGTCAAAACTCAACTCACTCACTCACTCATTAGTCGGCATGTGCCAGTAATTGTCACCTCATATTTGTGCACACAGATTTCCCCTAGCTCTGCATGGTAATATCTTGTCCCATGCCTCGCAGGTAACAAATGCGCCACTGCTGTAAGGCAACCCGTCTATCATACTGGTTTGTGGCTGTCTTTGAGCAGCTTCACATTTTGAGTGAAAAGAAGAATTTTTGTTCATAATCCTCAGCAAGACTGCATGGTAACAATGAAATATTTATAAATAGAATTCAGGCTTAAAGCCCTATAAAACCTTGCATATGCGACATTGCACTATAAATCATTAATATGCCAAGGCCCACCAAAGTGATTATTTTACCTGAAATTTGATCAGGATAATGCTGTGTACACATTTAGATATTCTGCGATTATATGCTGATAGTGCTTGATATGTTTTGCCTTCCACATGAAAGACATCATAATAATTATTTAAAACAAACATGTGATGACTATCTCTCAATGGATTTTTTGTGATAATGCCGTTTTTTTCACAAAACAGATTTGAAGTAGTTATCTACAGCTGTTGTCTCATAAACTTCAAACGGTGGCCATGTAATTGAAGCTAACTCGTGAACAGATTTTTCTTATTAATACAAAAATAACTTTCATTTTCACGATCCTCCCAAACAGTTTATCTGTACACTTCTGCTGCACTGGCCATGTTATCCTACTAAATCTGGACATGTGAGCCTTGAAGATCAGTCCATCAGGTTATATCATTCCGGTAGATATGTCTGTATCATCCTGGTAGAGATGTCTGTGTCATCCTGGTAGATATGTCTGTGTCATCCTGGTAGAGATGTCTGTATCATCCTGGTAGAGTCTGAGATGTCTGTATCATCAAAGTAGATATCTCTGTATCATCCAGGTAGATATGTCTGTATCATCCTGTTAGAGATGTCTGTATCATCCTGGTAGAGATGTCTGTATCATCCAGGTAGAGGTGTCTGTATCATCAAAGTAGATATCTCTGTATCATCAAAGTAGATATCTCTGTATCATCCTGGTAGATATGTCCCTATCATCCTGGTAGATATGTTCTTATAATCCATGTCATTCTGGTGGAAATATTCATATCCTCCTGTGGACATTTCCACATCCTGGTAGATCATATTTAAGATGTGGAAGCAGACACAATGATTTCAGGCAGGTATTATTGCTTGATTTAACCTGGAGTTTGGGGGTTAAATTGAATATCAGCAGACGATATTATTTGGGAGAATCTAATTACTGATATAAGCTAGGTTCTAAAGGTTTGAATTAGTTGAACTCTGGGTCACAAAAAGAGAGTGTTGGTTGATATTGGAACACTCATTCTAATCATGTCTGATGGATAACAAAACACTTAAACAGAAAGGTCCAGGAATAATCAAGCATGTACAGACGTGATCGTGTTTGATTCATTACAATGTTAGATGAAATGAGACCGTCTCTTTAGGCAACTGCTGAACATGGGTATCTTGTGAGGAGGACCAGAAGCCTGATACAGCGAAAGGGCCAACACCATTGACAGTCTATGATTAAACTGTCTACAAACTCACTTGTGCATCTAGCCTCGGAGGATGCTTTGGAGTGGAAACCACAGCTTCATTCCCATCAAACCAGTTTGAAAGGAGTATTTTTTATCCTTTTTGCTATCCACAAATGCATTGCATGTGAATGTGAAGACTAGCCTGCTTATAAACAACCACAAGGACCTTCAGTGAAAAACGGTTGTGATGTTTACATCCATCATAATGATGAGACTATCTCCTGCAAATTCTAACTCGAGACATGTTGTTTTTGCTCTACCTTATCTGATTGGGCCTCATGTTCAATGTTACATTTCCCGAGTGGTAGGTTGAAATAGAGAGTTGAACATTCAGTCAAAAAAAACCCGCCAACACATTACTTTTACCATGCTACGTAAAAGTCTGTTTTGATATCTGACAAAAATATAGCAGAACATTCCTGTTTCAGATACTCAGTTATTGTCAGGTTAGAAGACTGTTAATGTATCATTAGTTATTTAGTTATGTTATACATGAAATTTGTAGTTTCCTTCCACAATGAGTGAGTGAGTATAGTTTTACAACACTTTTAGCAATATTCCAGGAATACGCATCTGGGGACACCAGAAATGAGCTTCACACCATGTGTGGAATCGAACATGGGTCTTCAGCGTGATGAGCGAACACTTTAACCACAAGGCTACCACACAGCAAAGTATTGGTACTTTCAAGTCGTGTTGGTGTTCACGCTATCAACCACTGGTTTGGTTATTTGAAAGTGAGTCTACCATTGTGACATAGCTGAAATAGTACCAACTATGAAATAACAATCAACACTTGTGTTACCATTGGGCAAAGAAGTCTGCTAAGAGTGGAGAAAGACATTTGCTGTCCAGCCTGGCCATCCACCTCTCAAATTATGTCCATGAGGGATAATGAATTGGAATCTAAGTATTTTCTACCACAGATCTATCAATCCAGAACAAGCTTCCAAATATCTGAAACATTGTCCCCATAGATCCTTGTAAATCCTCTGGGCATATTCTACCAAGCTTGGGCCAACTGTCACCCACCGGGAATATTGTCTCTGTAAATGCAAGATTGTTACCAGGGCATATTCTACAAAGCTTGGGCCAACTATCAAGGGCATATTCTACCAAGCTTGGGCCAACTGTCACCCATCTGAAATATTGCCCCTGTAAATTCAAGATTGTTATCAGGGCATATTCTACCAAGCTTGGGCCAACTGTCACCCATCTGAAATATTGTCCCTGTAGTTCAAAGATTATGGAATCAGGGCATATTCTATCAAGCTTGGGCCATGTCACCCATCTGAAACATGGTCCCTAAATCCAAGACTGTCATCAGAATATTTTCTACCACGTATGGAGTACCTTCGATCTATCTGAAACACTGTACAGTTTCTAAGACTGAAATCCCAAAACATTTCCCATAAAGATTGGTCCCGTATCCGTAACACAGACAACTTCAATTATCAGCCATGCTTACATCTGCGATATGCCCCGAAACTGCATCATCCTTTAACATTGGTGTGACGGTTGACAGGAGAAGCAATTAAATTTCTACGGTCTCCCAAATGAATCAACAGCAAGGAAAAAACCCAACTTTATCCAATTTCTTTCATAAATATATATACTTCCCAGATTTCTTCATAAATAACCCATTGTGCTGACAAGACTGATGTGCACATAATAATGTTAACACCAAGAACAATACATTTTATTACATCACATGGGAGCTCATCAAGTTCTGATAAACCAAAAATTGCTATTCATGCTGAGATGAGTGTAGCCACTTTTCTGTATTCCTGTGTATCCAAACCTTGAAGCTCTGCTGATACAGGATTAGTTACATAGCACTGGGCTGATCGCCTCCATGGACATGCTCTCCTACTACCGGGACAGTGGAGAAGGAAGCACACTGTTCACTACAGCCTGCTTGTGCCTGGTCCAATGGGAACAAGCAGTGTTATGAGTGGTTATCACTCAGTAGCACCGTCAGCTGCTAGACTCGACTACACATGTGTTCAGTGAGTGTGGAAACTGCAGTGCAGTACTTGGTGGCAGACGTGTAGTATTGGACGCAGAAGTGCATTACAGCAGAGGTGGCAGATGTGAAGTACTAGGAGCAGACAGGCAGCAGAACAGTGGTAGCAGACGTATGGACTTTACAAGGGAAGACAGTTTGATGGGGCAATTTAGCTGACGTCTTTTGAAGATTTACCTCAAGCAAATTGATTTCTACTGAAATTATATAAATCCTGTTATTACCATAAAGTTTCAAAAGAACTTGATTAATGGATTGTACATTATCCAACCAGCAAACTTGGAGCATATTTGGAGGAACAGTTACAATTAAGTTTTCAATGAATACATTTTGTCTCCAAAGTTTGAAACTTTCTCTGTGTGTTTCCATCCGTCAGTAAGTGTCGGCAGTCTCCTCTGTGTAAGACAGAAGGTTGACTGCGTCTGGTCAACTGCCAGGTGTTGTGGATTATGTATGATCTGCATCTTGATAGCTCAGGTAAGCACAAGCTGTTGTACACCTTATTAATGACCAATAACATGTGTATATAACACTGCATAGTGGATCAATATGCTGGCTGCTGCGGGAGACATACCTGCCAACAGAGGCGTATGAGAGTCACTATGATCTTTCCAATTTATTTGATTGTGAATGTGATGTAATGAGGGGTGTCATATTTCTTAGTTCGTTGGACTATTCTTATTCCTGTCAACATGTTTCCCTGACTTTGTTCAGATTGAACACTGAGTGAGTGAGTGAGTGAGTGAGTGAGTGAGTGAGTGAGTGAGTGAGTGGGTGGGTGAGTGGGTGGGTGGGTGGGTGGGTGAGTGAGTGAGTGAGAATGATACCATTACGTCATGTCAGTAGGTGACATTCAATATACAGTCAACAGCAATACATACTTATTGCCTAGGAATGTGTTAAATCAATTTTTCAATATGATTACAATGGCAGTCAAGATAAATATTTGTTTTTTATTTTGTGGACATGTGTTTGGTTAACCATGTGATTTGGGGGATGTTTGAACTGTGCACGTTCAAGTACGTTCATCATGCTACAACACATAAGCTCACTCAACAGCACAGCACTGTAGCTCACTCGACACAGAAACACTGAGACTAATTCACCTGTGCTGACAGATCACTTACCTGTGCAGGTGAGGTGAGCGAGGTGAAATTGGGTTTAACGTCGCGTTCATGATTATTGTACTTATATAGCGACGTGATGCACGTGTGTGTGTGTGGCTCCTTGTACTAGTCCGGACTGATGCTGATTTATAGTGCTAGCACACTGAGATACCATGCCGCAGTTTAACATGAATACCCCACTCAGACACACTATACTGACTCTGAGCCGACCAGTCCTTGTTTTAGCCCTTTAATGCCGAGTGCTAGACAGGGTAACAACAAGTACCATCTTTTAACGTCTTTTGGTATGACGCGGCTGGGGTCGAACCCCGGACCTTCCGCTGTCCAGGCGGACGCTCTACCACTAGACCACGGAGGTGGTCCCCTTACATGTGCAGCATCAGGCAAAAAAACCATACTTTTTATTGCACATTGTGTGAGTGGGAGGTGCTCCTGCCTGTAGGGCGGGACATGCCTACACTCAGTGATCCATTCACATAATTAGCACTGCCTTTTCTCCTGTGAAGCCCCTTGGATTCTGTTTCGAGGATAATTGAGACTGGTGAGTGGGTGGGTGAGTGAGTAAGTGAGAATGATACCATTACGTCATGTCAGTAGGTGACATTCAATATACAGTCGACAGCAATACATACTTATTGCCTAGGAATGTGTTCAAATCAATTTTTCAATATGATTACAATGGCAGTCAAGATAAATATTTGTTGTTTATTTTGTGGACATGTTTTTGTTTAACCATGTGATTTGGGGATGTTTGAACTGTGCACGTCCCAAGTACGTTCATCATGCTACACTGCCTACACTCAGTGATCCATTCACATAATTTGCACTGCCTTTTCTCCTGTGAAGCCCCTTGGATTCTGTTTCGAGGATAATTGAGACTGGTAGTCTCTTGCGTTGACGTTTTATATTTGCATTTAAACAATGCTGACAGTCAAATTTTTTCATATTGCAGCATTGGCTGTCAGTCCAGTAATTCTTGAGAATTTAGCTTGGTCCAACTTGCTCAGTGATTTTATGTAATACTGTCAAATGATCTAATCTACCCTTATGGCCAAAATTAGGGTTTTCAACATGACTTGACCTTTAATCCAGTTAATCTTGACAATGAATTGTAGATGTGATATAGTACAAGGTCAGGCTAAAAAACAGACATAATCAAACTGACATCTACAGAATTACATAAGTAGAGATGTGATGCTACTTGTACAGTGTTCCCAGCATGTTGATACAAGTATATACACCATCAAATATGTACTGCTGTCGACTGTACAACACCACCAGAAACTCAATCTGAACAACAGGAAGCCATACCCATATATTAGTCTTTAATATCTTGTATACCCTACCAACTGTTTAAGAGTCATAGAAGTCCTAAATGTCCTTACTACTCCATGCCTTCTTTAGTGATAAAAAATTGCATCTGAGTTCCTCTTTCTTCTACTGCTCCAGCAGTAGAAATTGTCACTAAATTTTTAGTCCTGTTATCCTTGCCAAATTGCTCAGTTATTAAGGCATCACAAGGACAAGTAGAAACTTGCCACTTTTAAGGGTTTTTCTATGTGTTATGATCAAAAGGACTAGTGGACTAAAGATGTTAGTTCCTATCGCTGCTGATCACCAAAACAGTTCTTTTTCACCCTCTTGGGCCAGATGGCACTGTGAAGTTCAGTTGTAACTCTTAATTACAAGCAGTGGAAACTTTGAAACCCAAACAGAAAGGGATAAGATGGCAAAAGGAAATAATACATCTGGTGTTTTTCTTAATGTAGGACCACAAAAGAAACCCAAAATGTTCAGCTCATTCTTTGGTGCATATTTTGTCCAAAACTTTGTGTCCTCCTACCGCATTGTCCTTCTAAATATGTCCATAATCAAGGTTTAAAAAAAACATGTAATATAAACAGGAAGGCCTTACAACATATCAATTAGCTTAACAACTGCTTCCTTGATATAACATTGTTATGGCGAAAATTTTCTTATTTCTTGGTTTACAGGTGCGTGGCTCTTTTAAAGTCCAAATGTTAAAAAGTATATTTAAATTACCCTTTTTTTTTAACTACTGCCGATCTTTTCATCAAAAAGTCCAAACCAAAAAAATTTCATTTCCTCGACAAGCGTAAAGCAAAGGGAAGTCACTCTGATATTTCTCGCTGGGATCCTTCTCTAATACCATCAAAGCTTGTCAACGCAAAGCGCAGTGGTGACCAGTTTAAATTGTTCAACAGTGTTGGCCGGTACACCAGCCAAGAAGCCACGAGTCACCAGACGCCGCAGGGTAGACCGTCCAAGTCACGTCAAAATAGTTTATAATTTTATTAACCTACTTGTCATATCATTCATTTGTTAAATCTATCACATTTCACAATGTCTGAAATAAGTATTCCATTTGATTTTATCATTTTTTATCAATAGATTAAAATATTATTCACTATTTCCTGCAATGTTATTGAAAATAAAATTCTCGGACACACTTCGACAACGGATCCTCATCAAACATGTCAAACAGCAAAATAAAGATGTTTCAAGCAAATCTTTAAATATATTATACAAAGTAATAAAATATAGAAAAATATAGATCTATCTAAAAGTTAAAACTGACATCTAAGTTATTATTTCCATCTTTTCTGCGATCGCGTGTAATGTAAGTCAAATGACTTTCACCGCCTCGATTTCTCGGCTCGGACACGATGTCTTTAATGCCAAAATATATGCATAAGAAATCTTTTTCACAGCTCTTAACCTTGCACTATGCATCAATGAACTTCCATATTTTTAATATAGATCGCTATTTCATGCTTAAAACGTTCAGAATAACATAATTTAACCCAAACCTTTCGTCAAAGTCTGAAAATGATCATACACGAGGACAGTGCTTTTGCTGTAATCTGATTGGCTGGCTTAGGTCATGTGCATAAATTTGACCAATCACGAACCTTGTAGCATGTTATGTCAGTGAAACAATAAAAGTTATTTTAATGTATACTGACATGGCAGCCTTTGACGTATGTGTTATTCATACGAAGCTTCGAAAACGGAGGTATTTCCTCATGTTAGTGAGCGGACAGCCACTATCATCGGGAAATGGGTGATGACATATTATTTGTAATTCTTTTTAAAATAATGTTCCGACAACATAAACAAATGAGAATAAAAAAGAAATAGGTAGATAATAAGTGGATTTTATGAAATTTTATATTTCCCGAAATTCGTTAAATTTTCGCTTCATTGGTCCTTAATCTGGATATTATGAATGTTTTAGCTGACATTATTTTTATTTAAAACAAACTTTATTTATTTGTTAATGAATTATCAAAATAATGTAATAACATAACTTTCATATTTATAAACAATGGGATTAATTAGACCTTTCAAATAGTGTATGGCCAAACATGCAGAAGCAAAGATGTTTTACAAACAGATAATTTCCTTGATGTTGGCTTCATCTATCACACAAGAGTCTCGGGGAACTTGGGGTCACAGCAGTAATCTTCTGGTTGGCTGGTGTTGAAAGAGTTAAACGTTGCCCATGTTGCCAAAATAGCAGCGTCTTTCATGTATTTCCACCCATGACATGAATATTGTTACATTGCCATTTGTGCACAAGGGATATGATCAAATGTTCTTGAAAAATTGGGTTGTTTTAATTTTGTTACTCCAGGATAATTTTTTTATACCTACCTAACTTTTTAGGACAAAATTTAAGTTAAAAAAATCTCTAAGGCTTTTTTTAATTTTTAAATTGGCCAAGCTACCTCACTTTTGAAATGAGTTTGAATTCTGTAAAGCAAGAAATAAAAAAGATGTTGCCTAACATTGTCCTCAAACTACTACTTTCCCAATTGAAAGTAAGTGACCAATCTCCAAGCAACAAAAAAGTTTGCCCTTTATGACAAAACAATTATTTCGACAACTGTTTCTTTGATACAATATTGTTTTTAACATTGTCCTCCAAGTACACTTTTCAATAAAAAAAGAAAACAATTGCCAAACAACATTTAAAAATATTGCCTTTTGACACGAAACTATTATTTTGACAACTGCTTCCTTGATATAATAGTGTTTTTAACATTGGCCTCCAATTACACTTTCCCAATTAAAAAAGGAAGAGACCAATCTCCAAATAACATAAAAACAATAGCTTTTTCTGACAAAACAAGTGTCTTTACTTTGGTTTGCTGCAGTAATTCATTGAAAGCTGTTCCATATATGTAAGTAACATAACAAGGTGGGCATGCCGAGACAGCACATAGCTGCGTCTCCTCCAATACTTGGCAGCGCTGATGTTCCCCCAACACTGAACACACCTGACACAACCAGTTCCGCACATAGCTATATCATCTGGAGGCTGTCAGAATCTACACATCTAACCATGCCACATCCAGCCTGCAGCCGGCAACACATGTGCAGCCTATAAACACAGGATGACAAGTAAACATGCTACCTTGCACGTCCATCATGTCCTCCAGACTTCTTTCATTCACTGCACTTCACCGTCAAAACACAAATTGTCTCTTGCTTCCAAAATGGTTAGGAAATATGACTTTCTGACATATCCCTCTTTTAGTAGCGCTTCTTTAACTTGTACTTTATTCAGTTATTTATCTTATTTATTAAAAATATACTTCACAGATGCCCCTAGAATTGAATTTAAAGTTCATTTTGTTACGAACGGTACATTGTCTTTTAATTAAATAAAAAGAACTGTAAACATTGTTGTCGTTAAAACTGAATTTAGGTACGATTACACGATTCTCGCGTGTTATTTCACAAAATCTTATCAATGTCTTGTACCATATATGAAAAACCCTTTATGAGCCCTGACCATTTCAGCAACAAAGAAACACTCAGAGGAGTACAAGTGACCTGGCCATTTTCCTGGTATCAGAGGGACACTTAAAGGAGTAAAAGTGTCCTGGCCACTTAGGCATCAGAGGGACCTTTAAAGGAGTACAAGTGTCCTAGCCACTGTTTTCATCATTATGTAATGAATGATTAACACCATTAGAATCCATTACCACTGCATGTCTATCAGATCCCCAATTCAGAGTTGAACATAATGAAAATAGGTTTGTGTAACATGTGCTTTGCTCAAGTTGGCAGAAGCCTCATCGTCATATAGTATCCAATGAAGTTGGGGCACTGGGGTGGCCAAGTGCTGAAAGAATTGACTTGTCATGCCAAAGTCCTGGGTTTGATTCTCAACAGGGATACCTTGTGTGAAGCCCATTGCTGGTGTCCCTGCCACACAATATGGCTGTAATAGTGCTGGAAACAGCATAAACCCTGATTGATTGATTGATTGATTGATTGATTGATTGATTGATTGATTGATTGATTGATTGATTGATTGGTGGATGGATGGATGGATGGATGGATGGATGGATGGATGGATGGATGGATGGATGGATTGATTGATTAAACCAGTGGTTGACAGACTCAGCAACAATTCAGGTATGCCATACCATGCAATCACCCAAGTTACATATAGTGCCTCCTGATCTTCATCAGTTGGTTCTCACACCAAGAATGGAGTACTGGGGACCTATTCTGTCTGGATCCTCATGGGTGCAATGAAACAAAGACACATTGTCTTACATCAGAGTCTAGTCTCAAGTTAATGAAGACCCTTTTCGCCTTAACTGTAATGGAATACACAATTTTACTAATGACAATGAAGGAAGACAAACTTCAACAAATCACGATAAACCAACTCGAACTAATCACAATTATGGCCGACATGATGGATGACTTCCCACTGACCTATACTGTAATCATCATAGAGCTCCCCCAACTGATAGCTGGAGCCATTTAAATAAGTCCAATAAACCCTGGTTGTCGTACTGTAGATCTTCTACCTATCTAATCTGATCAAATATAAGTCCAGCTGTAGCAACTCAAAGTCTTTTAAAAAGCAGTTAGGGACAATGCTATCAGTGAAAGACATTTATCCATTGCACCGACTCTATAGTGTCGAGATAGAAGCCTCTTGTCGTGGCTGACAATACAGACTATGTTCTGATTTGAACCTTGCCGTTTTCTCCGACTCGCCTCTATTAGTGTCATGCTGGTGTTTTGGTAAAAAGTATGAGTGATGATGTCTGGCATGGTAAACTTGCTGAAAGTTGACTGGCAAGTGTGGATGTTGTGCGAATGTTGTTTTACACCACAGCAATATTTCAGATTCATCGCTGCAGTCTACAAATATTTGATTGGTTATCTAGGCAGCTATAAGAGTACAGCCCAGGCAAGGAACCTTCATTACATGTTGCCATGCAACCACCAAAGTCATACATTGTGTCCATAGGATCCTCATTATGGTCCAATCTTATGACATCCAGTTATACATTGTGACCATCGGATCCTCATTATGGTCCAATCTTATGACCTCCAGTCATACATTGTGTCCATAGGATCCTCATTATGGTCCAATCTTATGACATCCAGTTATACATTGTGACCATAGGATCCTCATTATGGTCCAATCTTATGACAACCAGTCATACATTGTGACCATCTGATCCTCATTATGGTCCAATCTTATGACAACCAGTCATACATTGTGACCATCTGATCCTCATTATGGTCCAATCTTATGACAACCAGTCATACATTGTGACCATCTGATCCTCATTATGGTCCAATCTCATTACAACCAGTCATACATTGTGACCATCGGATCCTCATTATGGTCCAATCTTATGACAACCAGTCATACATTGTGACCATCTGATCCTCATTATGGTCCAATCCTATGACAACCAGTCATACATTGTGTCCATAGGATCCTTATTGTGGTCCAATATTATAACAACCAGTCATACATTGTGACCATCTGATCCTCATTATGGTCCAATCTTATGACAACCAGTCATACTTTGTGACCATCTGATCCTCATTATGGTCCAATCTTATGACAACCAGTCATACTTTGGACAACTTCTGCCTAAAATTCCTATTGGGAGGAACATTTTGATTTCCAATGTGAGTTTTCATTCACCAAATGACCATGTCTCATAACAATAGCACAGACAGAAACACCAGTTATATAGGCTTCACAGGAGATATGGCTTGGGTGAGATCAAGTGATATTCTATTGATATATTTGATATCAATATATTCTTGGGTGAGATTCTCAGTGATGAGAATATATTTTTCTGAAGAAAATCATACAAAGTTAACAGAGGGTCTGGGTAAGTATATGATTTGTGCTTATATTATAATGGCATGTATCACAAAATTGACCCTTGCAGTAACAAATTTGGTGCGCAACGGCAGTTATTTCTCATCCCTGGATTCACTCTATGTCAGGAATCAAACTCAAGTCATGACCAAACAATCACTGGAGTACGCACCAAGTCACTTACCAATCAAATCCAGCCTGCCCCCAACAAGAATACGTTTAAGAGCACCGAATCAAACTGGAATCCCCATGGGTTTAAGATGATCAACCATGAGGAATCAATGCAGTTTGGAGTGAGCGAAAATGGTTTTACGCCGTTTTTAGCAATATTCAAGCAATATCATGGCAGGGAACACCAGAAACAGGCTTCACACATTGTACCCATATCGGGAATCGAAACCGGGTCTTCGGGATGATGAGCAAACGCTGTAACCACTAGGCTACCCGACCGCCCTGGTAGTTAAGAGTTAAGCCAATTAAGCAGTGACTTGTTTTTGGTGTGAATGTATTTTCTACTTCATGCAACTAAACACATGTATTAAACAAGATCAATGACAACACCTTACATCACTGTTTCATCATTCCTGATTATCCCGAAGACACCACACATGTGTTAACGTCAATAGGAGAGCACTGTGAAAGCAGATGTGCAGATGACTATCATCTCGCTGTCACTACCTTCCTCAAAGAAAAAATAGCATGTCAATCACAAAGTTGAAACAGCAAAACATCGATCGATTAATTACTTTAATTTTGAAAGTCATTAAAACAATGAGAATAAGCAAATAATTCCTCACCATTATATGTTAGACATGGAAATATTGTGATCATGACAATATTCAAATGATTTTCCTTTTCAAAAGAAACACCACATAAATGTACAGCTCTGATTAAATGTAATTGGATGCAATCAGTGCAAAAACTGAATGCTCAGTCCGAACAACACCATCCAGACATCATAGACGCCATTACAACAGCTTCAATAGATGGTAGAACTGTGTATGTGAATATAGAAGGGAGATAGTCATGCATGCTGCACTCCAAGTTCATGCCCCAAATAATGTTCTCTGAAAAGCTTTTTCAAGTGTTATGTACATATATTCTCCTCAAAAGGAATTAAGGACAACTCGATCTCCTTCATATTACTATAGCCAATCTGTCACGCCATGACTCATCAATTTGACCTTCCATGCCAACAATTGTTCAAAATGCCTGTATCAAGTCTCCATTCATACCGACTGGTTTATATCATACACAGTTGTCATCTGATGTTGCCTCCTGCAAAGGAAGTGCCCTCATATCTTCATGCAGACAGGTATTATTACTAATTATCGAATTGAAAGATTGGGCTTCGGGCTTTGGTTTGGGCTCCGTATCCTCCTGTTGAACATTTTGCCTGTATATCCTATGAACAATAACAACTTTATATCCTCCTATGTATAACAATGACTCTATATCCTCCTATGTATAACAATATGACTAGACATCCTATGAACAATATGATCTTATATCCTATGTATAACAACATGACTTCATATCCTCCTATGTATAACATGACTTCATATTCTCCTATGTATAACAATATGACAAGATAGCCTATGAACAATATGATTTTATATCCTATGTATAACAACATTACTACATATCCTATGTACAACAATATGATTTTACATCCTATGTATAACAACATGACTTTATATCCTATGTTTAACAATGACTCTATATCCTTATGTGAAACAAAACATCCCTTATCCAGTGAGTGAGTGAGTTAGGTTTAACGCCGCTTTTAACAGTATTCCAGTTACATCGCGGCGTGTCAGCTTAATGTGGGAGGAAAGCCCGAAGTGATGCAGGTCTCAGACGTTTACCACTTCGGTCAAACCCACGAGCATGGGTATGGTGCTGACAAACCTAGAAACATAATCACGGTGAACCGGGTTTCGAACTCACAATCATAGGTTTCTGGCGTGCCCAAGGGACGCAACGCTGCACAGCGAATCACGGGCCACCCATGCCCCCCTCCCTTATCCAGACTTAGCACATTCCTCCCTGCTTAATCATATATCCAACCTGCCAACCATGTACACAACAAATACTATATGGAAATGATGAACTCCTAAACAATATCAAACTCGATGTGGATGATGTATTTCTGTGCATGATGCAAACAAACTGCCCCAATGTCAGTGAAACTGAGAAGGGTTCAAGCTGCTGTACTGTGTATTGTCCTCCAGTGCGCCCCAGTGTGTACCGGTGCGCTCCGGTGCGCTCCGGTGCACTCCAGTGTGATCAACCCATACCAGACTGCACACATATTTAGGTATTTCTTTGAGCAACAAGAGTCATCTAATCACATATTCTCCTGCACATATATACACAATAAAAAAAAGTTAAGCACCCCTGGATAAAATTAATACTGAAATATCTCCATTAAGAACAACTGCAAATTCGTAATGAATATGTAAAGACTAGTGTTTGGTCCAATGATAGGACAGTACAATGGCAATTGTGATGTCACACTGGAGCATGACATGCATGTGCAGCATGTTATCCATGCATTTTTCAAAATGCAGTATCAGCTGCCGCAGTTGTGGTTATTTAAGGTCACTGTATTGCACTGTTGAAGCATTGTCTGTGAATAGGGCACAAAGAAGATTATCAGAGGCGCAAAGATGGCATATTATTCGCATGCATACAACAGGCATGACCTACAAAAGCATAGGATGTCAACTAGGGTATCATTATAGCGTAATTAGCAGACTGGTATGAAGACGCAGACAAACCAATGCTGTACAGGATCTGCCACGGTCAGACCCAGCAAGACATCAAGGCGTGATGACATGCTTCGGCTGATACATCATCAGCTATCTGCAACATCTCCTGAAGCGCCAATGGTTACCTGATAGACAGATGTCCAACAGAACAGTGGGGAGTTGACTGAAATCGGCTTGAATGAAGTCCAGAAGGGCAATCAAGCGTCCCTCCTTTGCCGATCTTCATCGGAGAATTCGTTAAGAGCTGGAGAGCTTGGAATGTATGGTGAAGAGTCCGTTAGTCCATTGGTCCGAGGAGGGCTGGTTCCTGGTCCATTGGTCCAAGGAGAGCTGGTTCCTGGTCCATGGTCCAAGGAGATCTGGTTCCTGGTCCACTGGTCCGAGGAGAGCTGGTTCCTGGTCCATGGTCTGAGGAGATCTGGTTCCTGGTCCATTGGTCCGAGGACAGCTGGTTACTGGTCCATTGGTCCGAGGAGATCTGGTTCCTGGTCCATTGGTCTGAGGAGATCTGGTTCCTGGTCCATTGGTCTGAGGAGATCTGGTTACTGGTCCATGGTCCGAGGAGATCTGGTTACTGGTCCATGGTCCGAGGAGAGCTGGTTACTGGTCCATTGGTCCGAGGAGAGCTGGTTACTGGTCCATTGGGCCGAGGAGAGCTGGTTCCTGGTCCATGTCACGGATGGCCAATTGAGGTTTGGAGGCATAAAAATATGGCCTTCACACCCAGGAACATAAGACCTGCGACTCTATATGGTGGAGATTCGGTAATAGTTTGGGGTTGCCTGTCACACAATTGTAAGCTGGATCTTGTCACCATCCAAGGAAACATCAATGGTGACCATGTAATGTTCCTGTGACATTTTGTGACACACTCGCCATCCAAACTGTGTACATGGATGACAACGCTAGAGCAGTAACAGCATTTCTCCAGAATGATGCTGTGGTGACACTGCTGTGGCCTGCCATGAGCCCTGACCTGAACACAAGGAGCATATTTCGGACATCTTGGGGGGTTGAGGACAGGCACTAGACCCACAGGTACAGACTCTGGCCCAATTGGTGGAAGCACTTTGGGTATGGCTGCAGTTGCCCATTCAGCAGATCAGACTACTTATTGGAGTGATGTGATGAATCCGTCATTCGAGCATGTGGTGGGTTTACCCTATTCACTATTGATAATTTGTCATTTTTGGACTGAGAATGACATTTTTCATCATCAATCACAATGTGGAATTGTGTTCCTGACTCACCTCCATACTTACTGGGGCTACTGTTTTGGCACAAATACAGTGCTTCTGAGT
This sequence comes from Haliotis cracherodii, assembly GCF_022045235.1. Lineage (NCBI taxonomy): Eukaryota > Metazoa > Mollusca > Gastropoda > Lepetellida > Haliotidae > Haliotis > Haliotis cracherodii. The sequence continues at coordinate 48,516,570 of NW_027266265.1, forward strand.
TTTTGTTAGAATCATAATTAAAATCTCAAAACAGGATAAAGTTTTTTTTTATATTTTCTTATTGTCAGAGGTGTCTTTTTGCAAACCACAGTTGCTTTTCCAAGGCTATATTATCAGGGTTTCAATGCCAACATTCGTAGGACCAGTCATTGTAAAATATACAGGCAGTGCTTAATTTTTTCTTTGCGTATATATTTATTAATATTTTATGGAATCTCAACCTTCATTTGGATGATTCCAAGTCAAACTTGTTTCCATGAAAGAAACTAAAATACATAGTTCAAGGGTAAATTTTCACACAAAAAATCTTCAACAAAAGGAACACTTTAAACTTGGCATAAGATGTTTTATGACGAAATATTCAACAGTTCACAGTCTGTAACTTTAGCCACAAGGCTAATGTCAAAGTTTTGTTTCAATTGACGTTGAAGGCCGCACTCATCAATATATACTCACCTCCAAAAATAACCATGAATACCATACATGTTGGTTAATATATGAAGAATTACTAATATTCAAGAGATATTTCATTGGTTTGATGCACAAACGAACATACTGGTGTTGTGTGAACTGTTGCTTATAAATGCATCACAAGTGATGTCATAGATTCATGACTCGAGTTCCACCATTTGTCTCGTGCAGGATTAGCGAGTAAAGTTTGGAAACCACGTGAAGCATATCATGATAAGAATAAAGACACTGTGGAAACACTTGACTGATGATTAGTTTTGACATTATGTTGTACATATTGGAAACATCTTTTCTTAATGTACATACATCTATATGTTTCTCAGGTTCGCGTTTCTTTTGGCGGTGAGTATACCTGATGGGTGACGACAACCTGCAAATAACTAAGTCGAGACCAGACAATCCACAGGGTGATAAGTATGTGTCAAGTCCCACCCCATGACACACGACGATGACACATGACGATGAGACACAAGCAACCACGACCCATCTTAGGACCAGATAGACTGCAGGGGACCAATTCCAAACAATATTCCTCACAAGATTGTCTTGTGTATATTCTTTGAGAAGAACATAGGAATCAGCTTAGCCACCAGGTATATACTGGCAACAAATTAATGCTCACCTTTTAGTGAATACCTGGTATCATCATTATTTCATAGTGATTCATGAACACATGCTCATGATATAGTCAGAATCGTTCCATTGACTCTGCTTTGGGCAGAGATATTTGTGGCTAAGTGGAAAGGATTATATCATAAATATGGAAAGGGTTTTGTTGTCTTTATTATAATATGATGAATATAGAAAGGGTTTTGTTGTCTTTATTATTATATAATGAATATAGAAAGGGTTTTGTTGTCTTTATTATTATATAATGAATATAGAAAGTGTTTTGTTGTCTTTATTATTATATAATGAATATAGAAAGGGTTTTGTTGTCTGTATTATTATATTATGAATATGGAAAGGGTTTTGTTGTCTTTATTATTATATAATGAATATAGAAAGGGTTTTGTTGTCTGTATTATTACATAATGAATATGGAAAGGGTTTTGTTGCTTTTATTTACCGTAACATCTCTTCTGATAAGGCCATTCTCTTTATAAGATGTTTGCAGTGGCCAAAGACTACATACAAAAGATTTAGGGCTGGGACGATACAAAATGTGAGATTCAAAATGCATCACAATACCTTGCTCACGATACGATATGTATCATGATACTTGCATGTGCTCTGTGGTACAAAATCTATTTTTCTCATAGAGAAATACCTCAGGCACACTGACCATTTACAGCTGGCAGTGTCAAGTATGGTGCAATTGATGAAGAAACCCATGAAGATCGGGGTTAGAATAGGTCTTCAGCAACCCATGCTTGCTGTAAAAGGAGACTATGCTTGTCTTAAAAGGTGACTAACGGGATCAAGCTCACTGACTTGGTTGATGCATGTCATTGTATCATAATTGCGTGGATAGATGCTCATGATGTCAATCACTGGATTGTCTGGTCCAAACCCAATTACTTACAGACCGCTGCCATATTTGTGTGTTGTGTGCATGGCCATCGATCTATCACACCTGTTTTATGTTATGTTTGGTGCATAAAATAACAGGTAAATATTTAATTGAAATAACATAAAGTTTCAATCATACAAATTGTCAGTGATCCGTTCAACGCATACAGTTGTCATGACAGTCAATTAACATTTTTTAAACTATGCAGACCAGGTGGGGGTTTTAGTGATAATTGGATAGCTTAATATCTCCATGCATTGGTGAGAATTTCAATAACATGTTTATATAACACACAACCAACACAACAAAAAAAACACACTCATTAAATAAAATAAATGTATATTGTTATACATGTTAATGAACTAATATTAATCAACCTGCACAATAATTCTCACTAAACCGACCAACAAATGATGAAATATAGCAATAGTGAGTAAAACAATTTAATTAAATATGTCTATGGAGCCACAAGGCTCTGTAGATCACATGAATTAGAAAAAAATAATGGCGGCTAAGCTTAATGTTAGTTTGAAATTCGGTGAGCACTTTTTAATGGCACCAAAGGTGGCATCATTCATACAAAGTTTAAGCTACACTGACCTTGTATTTTCAGAAGAGATGGTGAAAAAATGGGAATATATGAAGGTTGCAGCCTGATTAAAATTCAAAAATGCCAAAAAACTAAGGGTGAAACGATACACCGATATTCCGATGCATCACGATACTTGACCAATGATACGATACACGATACACGATACATGTGGGTCTATTTAACGATACGCCACGATACGGAATGCACATCTTAGTACAATGTTTCCTGGCTATTGCAGACTTCAATATAGCGCTACCTCTGTTATAGAGCGTGGTAACACATTGCTCCCAAAACTTACTTACATTTTATTAAGCTCAAGTTTCTTCACTGACAGGATGTTTTTCCCAATCACAAAAAAACATTATCAGCGCGAGCAGGGAACACCGGAAATACCAGTCAATAAATCCGAACTCAAGTACGCAATTCAATCCTATTAATATACGATCTGGTTAAAAAACGTGTTCATTGTATATCTGGACTCATCTTTGAAATATATTTTATCCAAAATTTCATTCAATATTGTTTACATTAATATTGGCAAAATCGTTTGTGAAGTGATCAGTAGGTCACACAACTCCCTGTTATTTACAGCAACCACGGTCAGATTGCAACACGGTATTGAAATATGTTATTCCTGAGAAAACAATAATTACAGATACAATTTCTTCCGACCATTGCATCTAAATTTTTGAAGTTATATCACTGGGTATGTTTTAACTGAATCACCGGTAGATTGGGAGAAAACGTGTGTACAGCTGGTTGCTATTTCGGGCTTAGTTTATGAGACGATACACACGATAATCATACTCTCTGCATATAAAACAATGCCTTGGAGAGCAGGAAATAGAAAGTTAATGGTAAATCATCATGTCTAGTGATGTTTTATATCAAATTTCATATTTGTATTGACTAGGTTTGTAATGCCTGTTTATTCACCTGAATTCGAAGGGATACGATGTGTTTTTTTACAAAAGCGCATAACACTCGATAAATATGTTTTTTTTACAATATTCTAATCCTTTTTCAAACTCTGAAGCGTACATCGTAGGTCGTGTTAGTTAGGCAGAGCATGTACTGTTGTGTTGGTCTACCCCCTACGATTTCACCTCCGTTAAGAGAGCGTATCACGGTCCCTGAAAATGTTGACATTTTATTTTTTTCTGAAAAAGAACCTGAAGTTGAACTATTCACACTGCGAAGTGCATTGATTATTTTCTGGTGTTTGAACTTTGAAGTTTCCTCCTGTTTTGAAATTTGATATGTTTTGACAGTGGGTTAGAGAAGGTTCCACTTTGAAGCTTGACAAGTAGTCTTCGTTATAATAAAATAATTTTGACTGTTCCAAAATCATGAAAGGTCCATTCCTGACATGATTGAAGTCTTGAAATTTAATACATGCTGGCGTACGGGAGTTCTCTTTTTCATCGTTGCGTATCGAGATACGTATCGCATCATGACCAGAATATCGAGATACGTATCATTTCGTGACCAGAATATCAAGATACGTATCGTATCGTGACCTTCCTGTATCGTTGCACCCCTAGTTATTCCACAAACGACCAACTGCTGCTTATTAATATATTTTCATACTTTTACATGCACAGATGACACAGTAATAGGCAAAAATAACATTTCAAATATGGCCTCTGTGATGGCTGTGATTAAAGTCATAACAGAATTCTGTAAGACAGCTACAGAGACACTATAGCTGGGATCATACATTTCAGTTACATAAATCTTGAAGTTTCATTCAGAGATGTCAAAAATGCAAAAGGTAATGACGGACAGGTGGACCTCTGGACCGACAGAGACAATATACCATGACAAAAATTCACCTAAGTTTTTTCAGGTGAGCTAAAAAGCAAGTCTAAAGCTCTGGCACCTGTTTTCATGGTTGGTCAGCGTAACATAAAGAATGACTGGATTAGTGGATCTCAATGTTGAGTAGATCATCACAGATACAGCTGTCCCCTAGAAGAATCCTGAATTCAATTCTTGTTTGGCTGCGTAACTTGTGGAGAGCTTAATACAATACAGTACCCCCTGATACAAAACTGTGATTGACAGTAAACATTGTTGATCACAAATTAAACACTTAGGTTTAAGGTTTATCTTCATTTGCAGATTTCTTCCAAAAATTGTGGTCGGTTTGTGGGGAAAAATAAATAAAAAAGACATTCACATTTGTCTTCAGCAATATAAAAACAAAACCTCTTTCCAACTTTATTTTTTGTCACTTTTCAATCTTTCAGAGTCCGCAGAATCTGTAAATCATTGATTTTTTCCCCCATCACAAAAACAAAGTATCATTTGCTGATATTATACTACTCAAAAGAAGTTAAAGAACACACATTTCTTTCATATTCCTAAAGTTAATCTGTCTTTTGAGTAGTATATATTGTTGTCATTATATCATGAACATAAACATGTAAAGAGTTCAATGGAGGCATATTTCTTCAAACAATAACACAACTTGTCTCTGCATAATGGAGGACGAGCAATGGCAATAAATGATTCATTTAAGGGACACTGCAATCAACTAGGCCAACTTTAGCTATACAGCTGTATTTGCAACTAATTAGTGCTACTCTTATGTTTGACTTGACCTTGTGCCCTGACAATTACAATGAATAATGATAACTACTTAAGGGAGGGTTCATTGTACGATTCTGACAATATTATCAGCATGTGTTTATGAGTGAGTGAGTGGGTATGGTTTTACGCCGCTTTTAGCAATATTCCAGCAATATCACGGCGAGGGACACTAGAAATGGGCTTCACTCATTGTACCCATATCGGGAATCGAACCCGGGTCTTCGGTGTGATGAGCAAACGCTTTAACCACTAGGCTACCCGACCGCCCCACATGTGTTTATGAATCAGACACTGATCAGACTAGGTGTTCATGAAAAGGTGAGCGCATCCTGCCCCATCCGTGGCATAAAACACAAACACATGTAAAAAACATGGGAATATATCGTGCAAGTCAAAATAAGGAATTGCAACGGGCATCATTTTGGTCACTGATGAGTCAAATTTGAAAATGTCTTCCACATATCTATCATAAAACTTTTTGAAAGAACTACTGAGGCCTTCATGGTGTAGCCCTGGGTGTCTTTTTTGAGGTATGGGAGTTATAACCACCTTAGGCTAAGATTGCTCTGCACCCTGATCAAACAACTTTTCAGCAAAAGGTGTACGATGCTCTTTGAAATCTTCGTTAAATCTCGATTGTACATCAAAAGTTATGAAATGCGGGGTTCATGTCATGGAATTTTCATGTGAAAAACAAATGTGACTTTTAACCAATCAAAAAGCAACATTATATTCATATCAAAAGGACAGATTCAATTGTAAATTAATTCTTACAATTCAAAAGTAAAACCTCTGACCAGGTCTCATATGAAAGTACCTCTCACAAGGTTACTTTGAGAAAGGAAGATACCTGCAATACTTTAGGCAAAAGTGGCAGTAATGTGGCTCCATAGTTAGAACAGAAAGACGGGGCAAGACACAAAGAGCACAGTGAGTAGAATCACCATGACAATGGATCAATGGGTGAACTAAAATGAAAATGGCAAACAATCTACAAATCTATCAATTTCTAAATCAAGGGACATCTTCGGAAAATTATGTGTACACATGTTTCCAGAATTTTGTCAGGAACATGACATACCCTTCATTTCCGCATGGAAAGTGATTAGGCTGGGTACGGAATTTAAAATCCCAAAGCTGGACTCCCACATTCTAGACTAAACACTCCAAACACATCCTCCATGTAAATTCATCAGACAAAGGTGTACTTGTTGTTTTCTGGTTTAAGGTGTGGTCGGGTAGCATAGTGGTTAAAGCGTTAGTCAAGCTAAAGACCCGGGTTCGATTCCCGACATAGGTACAATGTGTGAAGCCTGTTTCTCGTGTCCCGTGAAATGGCTGGAATATTGCTAAAAGCGGCATAAAACCACACTCACTCACTCTCTGGTTTAAAGTATTTTCCAGTTAATACACCAGACTAAGTTCCTTTACACCTGTTCACGATGTGTGTGGGGATATCCTGGATCAAAACTTGACACTAATTTCAACCAGCATTCATGACATACCCACAAGCAACAGATGAACGTTTGATCAATATTTCTTGTTTTACAGCTCTATAGCAATACCTCTTTTTCCAATGCTGTAAAGAGTGAGGAAAGTATTCTATCACAAACCGCTGTTTATCAATACCTGTTTATCCAAGTCGGTAAAGGGAGCCAGACTTACGTGAATAAATGAGAAATAAATAACACATTTGTTCGCCACTAAACGTTTCTCTGCATATTTCTGCAATTGGTGATACCAAAGTATCGATACCAGCCCAGCCATCAACTAAATGCGTCTCAGCGGGATTTCGAGGTAACGGCTACCTCGATGACTAGGGACTGCCTGAATATTTTCAGATCATTAATATCTTATCCATCAAAATTACTTCATGTCTCCTCTAATCAATGATGAAATCAGTTGATAGTTGCAAAGCCATGCAGGTTAAATGAATCAATCTATCTGAATGGATCATTCTTTCTCTATTTCCTTTACATGTTATTCTTGAAATGAATATCAGGGACTGTCCTGTGAGAAATTATAATAGTTCTCTTCATTTGAACCCTTCATATTCCAAATAACCTAATTAACACAGTTAGGGCTAAATGTTTACAGGTTATAGAATGTGGTATCTGAACATTTAGGTTTCAAAGAAGAAATGCACCCAATCCTGTGTCTGCCAATATATAAACTTTATTCTACCATGAATTTTGAAAGTACTCGTCACTGATTGGTCAAACGGAGGAATAAAATCAACATAACCACCTCGCAGGAACCAAATCTACTGGTAACCTAGCCCTACATTGAAAGTGTACAGGACATCTATCTCCTTTAATAACCCTAATACTTTCCCAAATCTAATAAGACGCTATATATGTTCCAGTAATGTACAGGGCATGTTCAAAGAAGAATTATAGAGTACTTAAGTTTCATAGAAGAATTATACAGTACTTAAGTTTCATAGAAGAATTATACAGTACTTAAGTTTCATAGAAGAATTATACAGTACTTAAGTTTCATAGAAGAATTACACAGTACTTAAGTTTCATAGAAGAATTATACAGTACTTAAGTTTCATAGAAGAATTATACAGTACTTAAGTTAACCAAATCTACTGGTAACCTAGCCCTACATTGAAAGTGTACAGGACATCTATCTCCTTTAATAACCCTTATACTTTCCCAAATCTAATAAGATGCTATATATGTTCCAGTAATGTACAGAGCAGGTTCAAAGAAGATTTATACAGTAGTTAAGTTTCATAGAAGAATCATACACAAATTAAGTTTCATAGATGAATTATACAGTACTTAAGTTTCATAGAAGAATTATAGAGTACTTAAGTTTCATAGCTAATCTAATATAATCTCATATTAATGTACAGGAAACAAGAATTGATAATTTGCCGGTTAGTCAAGCACAGCCAATTCTGACACCAATACCAATATTGAAGCTTTAGGATCTGTAGCAGCCATTTATCTTGACAAAATCAACCTGCCAATCCTCTAATGTGTTCAGGCATCCTATTAGTCAGAGAACTGTCAACTCGAACACATAAACTTGTTGAGGCACTCTGCTTGCACTGCCCCCCAACAAGTTCTCAGTGTTAAAAACAACTCCATTGTGTCAGATGACGTTGGAGGATGCATTTAGCCAAGCTGAAGCATGATGGGTAATACTGAAGGACGAGATGTACAACCATGAAGTCAGGGTTAAAAGGGGTTAACAACACAACATAACACAACAACATAACCATGAAGTCAGGGTTAAGAGGATTAACAACACAACATAACATACACACATATCACTCACAATACACACATATCACTCACAATACACACATATCACACAACACACACACACACACAACACACAACACACAACACAACCATGAAGTCAGGGTTAAGAGGATTAACAACACAACATAACACAACACACATAACCATGACGTCAGGGTTAAGAGGATTAACAACACAACATAACATACACACATATCACTCACAATACACACATATCACTCACAATACACACATATCACACAACACACACACACACACACACAACACACCACACAACACAACCATGAAGTCAGGATTGAAAGGATTAACAACACAACCATGAATGTCAGGGTTAAGAGGATTAACAACACAACACAACATACACACATATCACTCACAACACACATCACACAACAAACATACCACACACACCACACAGCACAACCATGAAGTCAGGGTTAAGAGGATTAACAACACAACATACATTCAACACACACAACACATACCACACAGCACAACCATTAAGTCAGGGTTAAGAGGATTAACAACACAACACAACACAACCATTAAGTCAGGGTTAAGAAGATTAACAACACAACACAATACACATACCACACAACACACATACCACACAAACCCCACATGCTGTAGCTGCTGCTGAAACGTGTTGCTTGAGTAGCCATGTGATGGAACAACTACAAGTTTATTGAAATCAAGCTGTTACTATTATGATACTAGATTCTGTACATAACCCAGTTAGAAGAATGTAACTGTTCTCATCAATACCTAACACCATCATCGGTAGTTGGACTTGTTGTTTGAAATAACAAGCAAATAATATTCCTTCAAATAGTATAAATGAGTTTCAATGGCCCTTAATAAAGAATTTGTCCTTACACAATGTTTCCATGAGGATTAAGCAGAAAATGAGTTGGGAGTGCATGGGAGGAAATGGAAGCAGCCCTCCATCACTCCTCTATCAGTCACTGATGTCACTTACAAATCAAACCCCAAACGAGAATATTGAGTTCCACTCAGAAGGTAATCCACTTATGCCTCATGCTATTAAACAGACATGAATTGCAACAATTCTCCATCATGTCATCCCCCTCCCCCCAACTTATTCATGCCCCCTCCCCTTCAGGATCCCAGGTGTCAACTGTGAGTGTCTTGGGCTGCAGCTATCTGGCCTTCACTGACATCACTCAGCATCTCACAACCACTTCACACACAGACGTTTTCAATTTAAAGGCTGAACTTGTTTGACATCTCCCAACTTAAATGAATAATCTTTTAACAACAAATTCCCTAGCAAATAGAGCCATATCGAAACAAATCAACTTCCAATTCAAGACTTATGAAAAAGGCCATTTCTGGGACTCGCCGACAACTGGACCTCAGATCTCACCTAACTGATATCATTATACCAACATATCAATAAACAGTGCACTATTCTCTACTGGGGTAAAATCTCCAGAAGGATAACACCTCGTCATCACTTAATGTTGATTCTGCATACTTTAGGCTTCTGGCATAGTTCTATAGTCATTAACTCTTTACGGCATCAGCTGCCATTCTTCGACCTGTTCAAGATGACAGCTAGGGATGCAAATCACTGATCTGCACAAATAAAACTGGAAGCAAATTACTCTGAGACAACATAACTGTCCAGTCTGGAATGACTCTCATCATCCCTCATCATGATAATGGACTAATCCAGACAAAACAATGTCCAGACGTAATGGACCAAGCAATGATTAACCCCAAAGGGTGATCAGCATGAAGTCACCCTTCACCTTTGGAACAGCTTGGCCACATAATGTGGCCAGTTATGAACAAGGTGTGGATTGACAGCATGGAATATATTGCTGTCATCCATACACAGGTCCAAGGGACACCATGTCTTCCAGAGTGCCAGAGCTACACACAGGAATACTCTACAACACATCTGTTAAAAGCAATATGACAACCCCTCAAAACTAAAGGTCACATTTTCACTTGCTATCAGAAATGGATATATATGTAAATGTTCATCTAGGTAAGTTTTATCCCTCTTTAATTTCATATCAAAGTGATTTGTTTTGAAGAATTTTAATCATGTGTAAATATTGTGTATTATTTAAATTCAAATTTATTGACATTTGAATTAAATTAATATTTCCACATGAATTAATAATAATAACAAGAATGTACTGTGCTGTGTCCTGAACATGATTAATAATCAATGTTTATAATAGTTGGGTAAAGGGAATACAAAAATTGATAATTTTAATAATGAACTGTTGGCATACTACCTGGAATAATGTGAATAGTGGTGTTTGGCCATGTGTTTTATATTTTTCGGATTTTTCCGCCAACTCTAATGTTTGAGAAAATGTAAAAAATAAATAATCAGAATTCCATTTTTTCCCCCGCCGATAGCAACGTAGTCAGTTATTTTATTTGTTATCATCACCTTTTAATAAAAAACATATGAATTTACCGTTGTAAACTTGTAAAGAGAAACATAATCGATCCTTGTTGATCTCGAAGCCAAACACGAATAGCCTCCCTTGACAATTGTCTGTGTTTTAAGTGGTAGAATTTTTATTGTTACAAGGGGCTTTATCGTCACAAATGGCATTTTTTTTAGCACAGAATATGTTCATAAAGTATGCCAAAGGCATTCTGCATAAAAAAAATGGCATCTGGCTTTTTTTCTTTCTTTTTTTCCCCACCTCCAACCCTGGACTTTGGGCTGAAAAATCTGTAATCCTAAAAATATAAAAAGCCTGTCCTAGTAATACTATTGTAGCAATGCCTTTTAAAAGGCATTTGGACAAGACTTTACGTTTGTACAACATTAAGAATAAAGAGAACATACATACATGTGGACATCATAAACATCAATCAATATGGCCGACACTTTTATAAAAAGCAAATATCAGTTCCAGAATAAATCTCCTACTAATTCATTCTTCAACTAAAATGCAGCTATCTTGTTGCATCGTGAATGTTTATTTATACAATACATACTCTACCTCAGAAATAAAAGCTTCAATAATATATGGAAATTGAAATTGGTTGTTCAGACATGAATTTTTACATGGCACTGTTTTCAACCCAAAGTAATGGCTCCAGAACTTCATGATGGTGTTGTAAACCAGGATTCCACTGTGAAATATGAAGTCAGGGGAAGGTTAAAGGAGCAATCATGGATTTCACTACTGCCATCTTGTAAGCCATCGAAGATTCACTGCTCACTTTGATACTTAAAGGTCAACTTGGCATATGGGCACCCATTGGTGCCAAGATGACGATTAACATTTATAAATGGCTCTTTTGCACCTTTGGACTAAGTTGAACTTTGAGGTATGACATTCAGCTGTCTTTTTGATATGTTACCAGCCTCCAACCCCTTATAATGCCAAGATGGTTATGTAGTCAGGTGGTGAAAGTGTTTGCTGAAGATCAAGGTTCAAATCCCCACACCGGTGAAATGTGTGAATCCCATGGTTGGATTAGGTCCCAAGTAGTGAGGGCTGGTTGATAGAGATGATAAATGGATTGGGTAGTCGTGCCTTATAACTCGTCTGCTGCCATTGTACTGATGGTGTGGATTGATGCACGATTTTGACCATGGTTTTCCCTGATCTAGAATTCATGATTTATGGAGCGTTCGCTCATCAAGACAAAGGCCCGGGTTCTATTCCCCAGATGGGTACAATATGGGAAGCCAATTTCTGGTGTCCCCTGCCGTGATATTGCTGGAATATTGCGGTGTTAAACCCTACTTATTCATGTTTAATAGACTGCCATGACATAAATGGTGAAGCATTAAACAACATTCCCTCACTCACTCATGTTAGGTACATAATTGAAGGTGTTGCTGTCAAGAACAGCCAGCTGGAGAAACGATCACCATGTTTGTTTGTTGTTTAACACCACACTCAGCAACATTCCAGCTACCGTATTCGATGTAATAAGTGCCCGGGGCGCTCTCAAAATTAGATATAGGGGGCTCTTATTAGAATATAATTTTGGTGAGCTGAAAGATCAGAAATTTCGTGGTTTATGCTAAAAGCCTGAAATGATACAAAAGAAAAGTATGTGCGTATCATACCCTACAGATATACTTTCCAGAATTTAATCGCCCATAATTAAGGGTGCATATAACACCCGAGTGCGTATTATATAAGAATAAATAAGTCTTGTGTACATGGATCAATCGGAAGGGGTGCTAATTGGGATTGTTCACTAGCCAATATATTAGCAAATATCGGGCGCTTATTACATGGAATACGGTATATGACGCCAGTCTGTAACTAATTGAGTCTGGACCAGACAATCCAGTGATTGACACCATGAGCATCACTCCACACAATTGTGATATGATATCACTCATCACCCAAGTCAGTGAGCCTGACCACCCGATCCCATTAGTTGCCTCTTATGACAAGCGTAGTCGCCTTTTAGGGCCAGTATGGGTTGGTGAAGACCTATTCTACCCCGGATCTTCCTATTGCTGGAATATTTTTGTGTGCAGAGTTAAACAACAAACAAACAATCACCAATGTCACTGTGATACCATCTGGAATTGACCTCATTCCCAGCTGTAACTACAACACCTGTTGAACAGATGACCTTGATGATACATCCATTTATTACTCCTCATTTAGCCTGTGTAACTAGCTCCATTTAAATAACATTTGATGCCATCATATCTTTGTTTGGAGTCAGCTTTGAATGACAATAGTAGCCACTGTATCAAATCACACGATTCTTTCATGACTCAATCTCATTAAATTCTAATCATACAACCTTGAAAACTTTAACACTGGGTATTCCGGACGATAGTTACAGGTTTAACGACTGAATCCTTACAATCTAGACCATCTATTAGCCATGCCAGAATGTTCTTTTGTTCAGGTTTCAAATTTGTAATCGAGAATTTGTCAAAATATGTTTCGAAGCGTAATCGCCAATTTGAAACTAGTGCCGTAAAGCACGAGAAAGCTGCCTTCTGATTGGTCATTCTATTGGTCGGTCAAAGTTTGCGCAAGGTCGTTCTGACGTGACCCGTAATGGGATGTCCTCAGATCTTTGTTTAGCGGTAGCGAGAACTAAGGTCTGATTTTATTGAGATTGTTCATGACTGAAACAAGCAGCAATATCCCCAGAACTTGACTTGACTTTTGCTGGCATCTCAACCCGAACATCTTCTGGCATACGATCTACCTGGTACCCAGGTTTAAAGTCATATCATTGGGTAAGTTTTACCGGTAGATTCCAAGAAAATGTGTGTACAGCTGATTGCTCTTTCCGGCTTAGTTTACATGAAAATACACAAGGTTATCTTAATCCCTGGATGTAAAACAATGCCTAGCAGAACAAAAAATATAATTTAAACGGTAAATCAACATGTCTGGTGATTTTTTTATCTCTTATTTTAAATTTGTACTGAACAAGTTTCTTATCGTCCGTTCGGTTACAGGAATTTGCTGCAGGGGTACAGTATAATTCTTTTCTGTGCATGAAATTTGAAAATATTTATTTCCAAAATGCTGATTCCACTAGAGGCGGGTGAACATTATACTTGGGTGCGCTGTATACTAAAACAAAAACTCAGAAGACATATTTTCCAGATAAACTGTCATGGTGACTGATTTACGACACCCATTGTCTGAAGAACATTTGATTGCAAAGGCTCATTACCCTGGAGCCATGACATCTATATGCCTTGAAACATTTAATTGCTGTTATTTATAAGATGCTAATCCTATTTGTTAATCCCCATTTTTGTGTGCATCGACCGTCTGCCATCCTGAACAGGATGTGCAAGTATGTCACTGATGATTTACTGTTTACATTTATATTTATTACTTACTAAATGTCAGGTGACCTTGGCTATATAAGCCTTGGTCCAGAGAGATTGAAGGGGAGAAAAAAGGGTCTTACCCTTAGCCTAGCTAGGGTTAGGCTGGGTGCTCCGGGGCACTTAGACAACAACCACTACCACTATGTGCTGACCAGGCACATAGTGTCTTTTGTATGTATATATCAACATGTATAAAGTAAAACTGTATATACCGCAAGTCATCGTCTCCAAGTTGTCACTTCCTACAGGAACCATACGTCAGCCCCTTGCATATATACGAGTATGCAAATTGTTCATTAATCAACGTCGGACCGACGCGCGTTGTTAAAACTATAAATCTGATTTGAATAAATATACTACTACAAACAGAGTAAAGAACACAAAATTCCTTCATATTAATATAGTTAATCCATCATGCCATGCAGATTAACAATAATAATGTAAAAGATAACTGTAGTAATATCAATGAATCGGGAGTTCTTTAACTTCTTTTGAATAAATGCATCAAGGAATCGATTGGTTGAGGACTGAATGTAAAGTTACTTCGCTTTCATCAGAAGCATTTTGATTGCATGGTTATTTCAAGCTTGTGATTGAAAAGAGTCAGTGAGTATGGTTTTACGCCGCTTTTAGCAATATTCCAGCAATATCATGGCGGGAATCGAACTCGGGTCTTCGGTGTGACGAGCTAACGCTTTAACCACTAGGCTACCCGACAGCCCCTTGTGATTGAAAAAGAATTCTTTTCACAAACCTAGGATACTGGGAACCTCTTGTAACCCAGTCTCCCAACAGGGGATTTAAGTGTATGTAGGGAATATGAACCTTTCTATACAACACAGCTCTATCTTAGAAAGAAACAATCTCATCTCACTGAATCATGGGTGAGTGAGTGTAAATACCTTGATTTTCATCCTCGGACAATTAATCTTCCTATCAACAACAATAGTGAGTGAGTGAGTTGGGTTTAACGCCGCTTCTAACAGTATTCAAGGTATATCACGGCGTGGGAGGAAAGCCCGAAGTGATGCAGGTCTCAGACGGTTACCACTTTGGTGAAACCCACGAGCACGGGTATGGTGCTGACAAACCTAGAAACATAATCGGGGCGAACCGGGATTCGAACCCACAACCATAGGTTTTTGTCGTGCCCAAGGGACGCAACTCTGCACAGCGAATCACGGCACCTTAGACGACTGCGTCACTCTTGCCCCCATCAACAACAATATGGGAAACATTATTTGTGAAAGAATGTCTGTGTAGATTTTAGTTTTAACTATACAAATAATGAAACTTGTTATTTGTTGAACCAATATATCAGAATACAGAAAATATATCGTAATACATATCGTATATTAATATCATATTATACCGGTTCCTTTGAAGTTGACCTATGTTGATACTTGTGGTGTCTCCTGTGTGAGACACCAGTAGAATCACAGTCGGATTAACACTTCTAATGACAAGAGTCTGGGGGACCAATTCTAACCCTGGTCCTCCCGCAGTTTCAGAAGAAGTAAAAAATCAGAGATGTTAGATGGAGGTCAGATGGACTAATGGTCAACAATTCTCCCCAGTGATCTAAACCATTAATAAACATTCTACTGACAACACTGAATGCAAGCAAAGCATCCTGAAAGCTTTCATGTTTCTCAAAATCATGGCAATTCAATCTAATCACGACAGGGATATTCTTGATAATATTAATGACTTTTCTTTATGTCTACTGCAAGACCAATTTCCATAAATACATGACAAGTGTATGTCAGGGACACTGAGTGAATCCATCCACATAGGAACTGAAAGTCATCTGTTTACGTCCCTGATCCAGTCGGGCAAAAGGAAATTTAATAAATAGGTGAGGTGAGGTGAAATTGGGTATGTCGTGTCCAAGATTATTGCACTTATATAGCGACGTGCATGCATGCGTGTGTGTGTGTGTGTGTGTGTGTGTGTGTGTGTGTGTGTGTGTGTGTGTGTGTGTGTGTGTGTGTGTGTGTGTGTGTGCTTGTACTCATCCGGACTGATGCCGATTTGTAGTGCTAGCCCACTGGGATACCACTCAGACACAGTATACTGACTCCAAGCCGACCAGTCCTTGCCTTAACCCCTTAATGCCGAGCGCCAGACAGGTTAACAACAAGTACCATGTTTTAACGTCTTTAGGTATGACGCGGCCGGGGATCGAACCCCTGACCTTCCGCTCTCTGGGCGGACGCTCTACCACTAGACCATGGAGGCGTTCTAAAAAATTGTGATTACACAAGTATATTATTATCGCTTTTAGCAATATATTTCAGTCAAGGAAACCTACAAAACACTTCACAAAGAAGGAGTCACATCCGGACTTACCTATGTATATTACCAACAGCAAGACTACCACAAACACTCAGAGGCTAAATCACACATTCTGAGTGACTTTCTTTCAGTACAATATACAGTTTCTTACACAACAATCTCATTAAAATGGATCTTCTGCTACAATTTGATACCACTTTCTCTAAATATCTTACAAATCTTCCATAGGAGCTGTTGTGACATGATCTGTCATAAAGTAATTGAATGAATGCTGTTCAATAATAAAAAGAATAGTAAGACTGTTCGTCGATTGCCGATGCTGTGCACATGTCGTGGGGTGTAATTTCGTTTGTCTGCCATTTCGTTGCTGGTTCAACAATTATATGCACCTGATTCTTATGTTTTTTGTAACCTCGTGCTGTCCCTGTGTTAAGAAACTGCCATGCCTTGCCTCTATGATGAAGTAACAGAGTGTCAAAAAATGGTCTTGAATGACTAAAGGAGAGTTCTTCATTTTCTTTTCATGAACCCTGTGCAAATCTGACAGCAAAATGGAAATGAGTGAGTGAGTGAGTGAGTGAGTATGGTTTTATGCCGCTTTAAGCAATATTCCAGCAATATCACGGCGGGGTTCACCAAAAATGGGCTTCACATTATACCCATGTCAGGAATCGAACCCGGGTCTTTGGCGTAACGAGCAAACGCTTTAACCACTAGGCTACCCGACCGCCCCCAAAATAGAAATGAAGGGTGAATGGGTATCTGAGCCAATAAGAGGACAGTTTTTGAGAAAATTTAGCTTCAATTCTTCACCAACTTAGTCAGGGATGTGGAAATGAAGATGCCATGGCATTCAGAAACAATGGGCCAGTATTATTATCCATTTAGAACTGCCCGTTTTTGTTCATTTTCAAGATACAGACATTAGGCAGGCTACACCGAATGCTTTGATTTGTTGTAACTGAGGATTTAGATGCTCCATTATGACTGATTGGCTAATCAGAATGTCTGACTTAACTCATGACGATATCAGAAAGTCTGACATCACCTCATGATGATGTCAGAAAGTCTGACGTTACCTCATGACGATATCAGAAAGTCTGACGTCATCTCATGACAATATCAGAAAGTCTGACGTTACCTCATGACTATATCAGAAAGTGTGAAATCACCTCATGACGATATCAGAAAGCCTGACATTACCTCATGATGATATCAGAAAGTCTGATGTTACCTCATGACGATATCAGAAAGTCTGACGTTACCTCATGATATCAGAAAGTCTGAGGTTACCTCATGACGACATCAGAAAGTCTGACGTTACTTCATGACTAGAGCAGACAGAGGTTTTGAAAGAGAGTAACGACTTGATCATAATGAAGTTAATACACAAAATTTAAACTTCCTGACTAAATATGCTCAAACTGAAGACAGTAGCATCTACTATAATATCTAAAGTAACCAAACATGATACTAACTTAATACATAGTGTTTCAGAACATCGTCAAAAATTCTTTGGTTAAATTATCAGTGTTCATCAATGTTCGTAAATAAATAAAATGAAGAACAAATCCCAAATCTCCTGATTCCTCCCTGTGTAAGCCAATGTAATGCCGAGACTCCTGCATGGAAGTCCATCTTAAACCGCGACGATGTGTTGTGTTAATTACCCCAGGGATTCTTACACCAACTAATCCCTGGCAGAGAGTTGTGAAATGTCACATCCTCCCGACACTGCCTGCAATCACTAACATACAGGCCTAAAAGGCTTGAACATAAAACTATGATAGTGTCAGACCCCACTGTGAATGTTGCCAGCGACCTTGAAGAACGTACAACAATGACAGTCCCTGCTGGTCAATTACACAGATCTTGGCATGCTAGATTACAATATTCCCTTAATGCTTACAGATCTCTGTCTTTACCTGGCTATTGTATATGTCCTATTCCTCTATGAAGAGCCAGATCTATTAAGGGCCTGGTCTGGAGGTAGGGTTTTGACAGAAAGTGTTCTTATACATTTATCCATTATTTTCTGGGTTCAATTCCCCACTTGGGTACAAAGTGTGAAGCCCATTTCTGGTGTGATATGGCCAAAAGCAGCATAAAACCAACACACTCACTCACTCACTCACATGCCAGGTGTGTTAGATACTCGTTAAAAAGTCAACATCACCTTAATTTTTTACCCATGAAAATTTTGGGGTAGAATAGGTCTTCAGCAACCCATGCTTGCCGTAAAAGACGACTAACGGGTTCGGGTGGTCAGGCTCGCTGACTTGGTTGATACATGTCATCGGTCCCAATTGCGTAGGTCGATGCTCACCAACCAACCTTAATTTTTATGGAAATGGAATGATATCGGATTGTGCTAAAGACATAGAGGATCCTATTTTTTCCCACAGTTGTTCATGCCAGGCATACTTTCTAATCTATGTTGATGCTGTCAAATCATATTTTCCTGGAATCATGCATTCACAAATCATCAGCTTTGTTGTCTGTTTACATTAATTAATCCAAGTTTATGGAGTCTTCATTCGTCAACAAATATAAAAAAAGATTTCATTAAAAAACAACTTTTATTTTAAATACATTTAAATTACCTCATAGTTTCAAAGACCAGTCACCATCGTCATTATCCAAAGGTCAAGGTCAAGGTCATTGTATCAACACTGAAACAGTCAAAATAACTGACAAACTAAAATATTGTTAGAAGGTAGTCAGTTTGTTAAAGCTGCACTATATTCAAGCCAAATGATGGTGGCCTGGAATGGGTTTTTTGGTTTTTTGGGTGTATGACCTTGTGTACAGGTGAGCTCACTTTACTCTATGTCCCTTGGGGCGGTCGGGTAGCCTAGTGGTTAAAGCGTTCACTTGTCACGCCAAAGACCCGGGTTCGATTCCCGAAATGGGTACAATGTATGAAGCCAATTTCTGGTGTCCCCCGCCGTGATATTGCTGTAAAATTGCTAAAAGCGGCATAAAACCATACTCACTCAATCATTCACTATGTTCCCTTGACCTTGTGTACAGGTGAGCTCATTTCACTCCATCTTTCCATGACCTTGTGTACAGGTGAGCTCACTTCACTCCATCTTCCCATGACCTTGAGTACAGGTGAGCTCACTTTACTATCTTCCCATGACCTTGTGTACAGGTGAGCTCACTTCACTCTATCTTCCCATGACCTTGTGTACAGGTGAGCTCACTCCACTCCATCTTCCCATGACCTTGTGTACAGGGGAGCTCACTTCACTCCATCTTCCCATGACCTTGTGTACAGGTGAGCTCACTTCACTCCATCTTCCCATGACCTTGTGTACAGGTGAGCTCACTTCACTCCATCGTCCCATTACCTTGTGTACAGGTGAGCTCACTTCACTCCATCTTCCCATGACCTTGTGTACAGGTGAGCTCACTTCACTCCATCGTCCCATTACCTTGTGTACAGGTGAGCTCACTTCACTCCATCTTCCCTTGACCTTAAGTACAGGTGAGCTCACTTTACTATCTTCCCATGACCTTGTGTATAGGTGAGCTCACTTTACTCCATCTTCCCATGACCTTGTGTACAGGTGAGCTCACTTTACTATCTTCCCCTGACCTTGTGTACAGGTGAGCTCTCTAGTACTTCACTCTATGTTCCCTTGACCTTGTGTACAGGAAGTCAAGTTTCACCCATCATATATAATACAATACATAACATGATGATGCCAAACTACTTTGTCTGACAACAATTCTGGTAATTTCTTTATGGCTTCTCCAACACAAGGTTGACATTTGTCATGCTTCCACAGCAAGTGTACACTCGCCTCAATTAAACAGTTAAGCAACGACCTCTAGTGTCCTGTGTCCTCAAGGCTGAAAAGCAAACCTCTCATTTCCGGTCAGAAATGTGTTTTTTCTGTGAGACACCATAACAATTATTTGTCAAGAAAAGGTTACTTTTGATGTTGCCATTCTCCATTCACCGACCACAATGTGGGGCTATACTGGTCAGGAAATAAAGGCAACATGAAATGTCTGTCAAAATATGAGCTCAATATCAAGTCTTCTTGTTGACCTTAATTTGGTTGACAATGGACAAAATGTTCTCTCAACATATGAAACAGAATAAAGGATTCAAATAACTAAAAGCAACAAAACCGTTTCCACATTCTTAAGAAATCTCTGCTAGAAGCAGAGTTGATTGTAAAATTCCGACTATATCATAGCATGTGAGAATATCACCATCAAATAGTAATGATGACTGCATTTACGAAAAATACCATCACCAGAAAATCCGAACTTATGCGAAAGAATCTTTTATGATTAAATACCAAGTGAATATAGATTTGTACCTTTCTCCTTAGGGCCCATTCAACAAAGCGACTGTATATACTACTAAGATGACTACTTATTATAATAATAGCGCATAGAGAGTTTTTTAAACAGCCCTGTGGCTTGGAGATGTATGATATAGTAAAATAATTCGGAACATTTTGGACACAAATTGCATCAAATATTCATGACTCAGATCCCTGCATGACATGAAAACCTGAAAACTTCCTTTATGTTCATGTGGGACAGCCATCAGATAATCCATCTGGCTTACCTCAGGGGAACTGTGTTGTGAACAACACAAAGTTTTCTTTGAAATTACTGTAGTTACTTTAACAGGCTTTGATCAAGAATTTCTTAACTGAAGCTGTGTCGTGTCTGCCCATTCACTGGATGAAATCCCTGAATTCTGGATCCAACCTTCTCTAAACACCAAGTGATGCAGCCGAGCTTGGCAGAAAAAACCCAGAAAATCCATGCAAGTTTGTAAAACGATGAAACTTGTAATCTTTTGAAACCTGTCACGTGAACCATTGTGATGAATGTTCCTTGTTGACTAGTAATTCAAGTATCTTTGATGTTATGAATGTGCATCTGAGAACAATTCTACAGAGTTGGTTGTAATCTCGCAGTATTAAAGCAATTGTCGAGGATACAAATTAGCCATGGTGAAATAATGGCTTGAGAATGCCATTATCCATGTTGACTGCATCATTGCTGTGGATTCCGTGATGAAATTGAAGGGAAAAGAAGGCAATGCCTGTCATGTCAACACAACCGATCCGTTTACACCATGGTCATAATCAGTTGTGAATTGGTAGAAGCCTTGTCTGGTTGGGGAACTATCACACACAGTATAGTGAAGATTAAACAATGATCCTGCCGCTGGATGGCTGTGTGTGCATGCGTGCGAACGTACGTTGCATGTGCTTTGGCCAAAATAATTGAAAATATCAAAGCAGTGACTTCTACTGCCATAGACTGTCTAAAAAAACAAATTACCATATAACAAAGATGAGGTAGTGTTTAATTTTTTGGCATCTTGCTGTTTATCATTGGAGTATTGGCTTTTGTCGCTTTGTGTTAAAATACAAACGAATATGTGGCACTCGGTGAAAGATTTTCGTATGACAATGTCTCATCAGGCAGGTGCAAGGAGAGGCTGATCATTTGATAGTGTGTGTGTGCGTGTGTTTGCGTGTGCGTGTGCGTGTGCGTGCGTGTGCGTGCATGCATGCGTCTGTATTTGTTGTGTAAGCGCTGGTGTGTGCATTGGCCAAAATAATTGTATATATCAAAGCAGTGACTGCCATTGCCTTAGACTGTCTAAAAAAACAAATTACCATATGATAATAAAGATGAGGTAGTGTTTAATTTTTTGGCATGTTGCTTTCGCTCAGAACTGCTATGTGGTGTGCCAGAAGCCACAGGGAATGCTCCCCTCATGGAAGTTACCTGTAAGCTGTCACCACACTGGGAGGTTCAACATGATCATTATCCCAACTTTCCAAAATGCAATTTAGTATCAGGTATTCCCCCGAGAATAATTCATGCTGATCACATCAAATCTTACTTTTTGGCGTCAGCTCCCAGAATAATAATGCGTGAACATGCCCCCAGCTTAATCTGAACAGTTTATTCTGATGACAGATGGGCAATATTTCAGCAACATGGTGAAAAATACACCATACCATATGCCCTATAAAGTCAACAGTGGATTAAACATGTGTCATGTGTTGGGCAGACATGCTTGCCCTTTCTGTGAACACCTGGTGTCATCATTGATTTTTAGTGATCCATTTCCATAATTTTCACTGCTATTCTGCTCTTTTCATTAAAAGGAATCTGTTTCAAGACTGATTATTTTCTGGTGATGACGTTTCATATTTATTACATCAATAATAATGTCAAGGTTACAACAATGTTTACAGATATGATTTGAGTTTTCAATAACTCACTTATTTTGAAGTTTATTGCTAATTTTAAATGAAATGAATGCCTAATGAGTGTGATTTGAAAAACGTATCACTTGGCATAGCAACATGAACACCAAATCCATCATGTTTTGTGTCTGATTAATAGCTTTGTTTTAGCTGATAGTTCTCCGCTTTCTTTTAACCAGTTGGATTAAGTTGTCAATGAAGCATCTGCCATTCATTACCTCAGGATGACATCAGTTACAAATGAGTGTGTGAGCGAATGAGTGAGTGAGTGAGTGAGTGAGGAGTGAGCGAGTGTGAGTGATCGAGTGTGAGCGAGTGAGTGAGTGAGTGAGTGAGATGGTTTTAATGCCACTTTTAGAAGAAAAACATGTACAGTGTATATTATCATATTGGGGACAGTGCAAGAACTCATGTTCTTCATCCTCTAAAACAGAGCATTCAAAACTAAGACTATCCTTATGTATATTAATTAAACCTTTCCTGAGTTTCTGAATGTCAGATGCATTATACCCACTTTAGACAATGACTGAGTGAGTTGGGTTTAACGCCGCTTTTAACAGTATGCCATTTACATCACGGCCTGTCAACTTAATGTGGGAGGAAAGCCCGAAGTGATGTAGGTCTTAGATGTCTACCATTTTGGTAAAACCCACAAGCACGGGTATGGTGCTGAAACATAAACGTAGAAACATAACTCGGGTGAACCGGTATTCAAACCCATAATCATAGGTTACTGGCATGCCCAAGGGACGCAACTCTACACATTGCACAGCTGAGCCCTAGACGACAGGGCCACCCGTGCCCCCCAGCTCCAAATGAAATTTCCAAGCATCAAATACTCACTAACAACTGACAATTTAAAAACACATACTGTGTATCTCTTAATACACATTCAGTACAAGACTATAGGTCCCTATCAGTGGTCTGTAAATAATCGAGCATGGACCAGAAAATCCAGTGATTGACATCATAAGCATCGATCCACGCAATTGGGATATGATGGCATAAATATGAAACATCACCGCTAGTGAATAATCAGTCTTAAGGATCTGCCAAAACAGCTTATCTAACATAGCAGTGAAAATTATATTGATGGTTCACTGAAATCTCTGTCAAAAGCAGAGGGAGTATGACATTATCATCAGCATGTGTTTATGAATCAACATCAACAAGAAAACTGCATTATCACTATCCCCCACCATAGGGCACATTAGAATTTTGTTTTTCATATTGTAGAAAATATTGACTATAAAAAAAGAGTCCTTTTAAGTGTTAAGAAGAGATAGGCACTTGGGTCGTTTTATGTCATCAGAAAAAAGTGACTAAATGTGAAATTAATGGTGTCTTAAACACGTCTTGATAAGTATCTCTAAGATTATCTATTTTAAGTCATTTCTGACACAATGCACTTTGTAAGATAACAAAGTTAACTTAGTTAACTGTGTATGCTCAAAATCTAAAACAATGCAGCAAGTGAAGTAACTTTGGAAAAAAATAATAAATGGCACCAATAAGAACTAAGTCTTGATAAGTATCTCTTTGATAAGCTTGCAAAGTTTCACTGATGTTATTTCAGTAGTTTCTGAGAAACCTTCCCATTGCAGACACGTACTGCACCGAGTTGAAAATCATGCAGCAAGGGCAATAACTCTGTCGAAAACTAATTTTCTGCACAAATTTTTCGATTTTAGTCTTGACAAGTATCTCTCTTTCATATTCATGTAACTTCAGTAGTTTCTGAGAAAACTTGTCGCCATTACACACACTAAATACTGAGTTTAAAAGCACGTTGCAAGGGCCTTAACTTAAAAATTAATTCCGACACCAATTTTCGAACCATTTAAGATCATGACCAGCAGTATCAGTGTGTAAAATTTAATTTCTCTATCTTAAATAGTTATGAGAAAATGTGTCCCCTTTGAGAAGCAGACAGACGGATAAACCCCGTTTCTATGTCCCCTGCCCCACCTCATAAAGGGTAAATAGTGATTATGCTAGGTGTTTCTATGTCCCCTGAACCACCTCATACAGGGTAAATAGTGATTATGCCAGGTGTTCCTACGTCCCCTGCCCCATCTCATACAGGTTAAATAGTGATTATGCCAGGTGTTCCTACGTCCCCTGCCCCACCTCATACAGGGTAAATAGTGATTATGCCAGGTGTTCCTATGTCCCCTGCCCCACCTCATACAGGGTAAATAGTGATTATGCCAGGTGTTCCTATGTCCCCTGCCCCACCTCATACAGGGTAAATAGTGATTATGCCAGGTGTTCCTATGTCCCCTGAACCACCTCATAAAGGGTAAATAGTGATTATGCTAGGTGTTTCTATGTCCCCTGAACCACCTCATAAAGGGTAAATAGTGATTATGCCAGGTGTTTCTATGTCCCCTGAACCACCTCATACAGGGTAAATAGTGATTATGCCAGGTGTTCCTACGTCCCCTGCCCCATCTCATACAGGTTAAATAGTGATTATGCCAGGTGTTCCTACGTCCCCTGCCCCACCTCATACAGGGTAAATAGTGATTATGCCAGGTGTTCCTATGTCCCCTGCCCCACCTCATACAGGGTAAATAGTGATTATGCCAGGTGTTCCTATGTCCCCTGCCCCACCTCATACAGGGTAAATAGTGATTATGCCAGGTGTTCCTATGTCCCCTGCCCCACCTCATACAGGGTAAATAGTGATTATGCCAGGTGTTCCTAAGTCCCCTGCCCCACCTCATACAGGGTAAATAGTGATTATGCCAGGTGTTCCTATGTCCCCTGCCCCACCTCATACAAGGTAAATAGTGATTATGCCAGGTGTCCCTATGTCCCCTGCCCCACCTCATACAGGGTAAATAGTGATTATGCCAGGTGTTCCTATGTCCCCTGCCCCACCTCATACAAGGTAAATAGTGATTATGCCAGGTGTCCCTATGTCCCCTGCCCCATCTCATACAGGGTAAATAGTGATTATGCCAGGTGTTCCTAAGTCCCCTGCCCCACCTCATACAAGGTAAATAGTGATTATGCCAGGTGTTCCTAAGTCCCCTGCCCCACCTCATACAAGGTAAATAGTGATTATGCCAGGTGTTCCTAAGTCCCCTGCCCCACCTCATACAGGGTAAATAGTGATTATGCCAGGTGTTCCTATGTCCCCTGCCCCACCTCATACAGGGTAAATAGTGATTATGCCAGGTGTTCCTATGTCCCCTGCCCCACCTCATACAGGGTAAATATTGATTATGCCAGGTGTTCCTATGTCCCTTGCCCCACCTCATACAGGGTAAATAGTGATTATGCCAGGTGTTCGAAAAGGTGAGCGTATTCTGCCCCACCGGTATGGTTCTGTAACAGTAGACGCTACACTAGTCCACAAGGCACCGCTGATAGTGATCACCTTGCCGTCATTTCTTCCTCTCGCTAGCAATGCATCAAGCTTTGCTTTTGAATACAATAAAAAGGCTCCTGACGGTATCCCCAAGTCAAATTCAACTTTAATAAAGCAGCCCAAAACTATCAAAATGGAAATAATATGAAACAGCAATGTTTATTATTCATTTAAACACTTTCATCTAAAATTGGGCTTTTCTTTTTATGGGTTTAACTTTTAATATCTTTTCTTCAAACAGAATAGCCCCGTCCCAATGACATGTTTCTCGTCAACCTTTTCATATTTGTCAATTATAAATCTTCATCTTTAAACATCTGTAGAGAATAATGAACATATGATAAGACTCACAGTCAAGATGGGGCAGCGGGGTAGCCTTGTTGTTAAAGTGTTGGCTCGTAATGACGAAGACCCAGGTTCGATTCCCCATATGGGTACAATGTGTGAAGCCTATTTCTGGTGTCCTCCGTCGTGACATTGCTGGAATATTGCTAAAAGCAGCGTAAAACAATATTCACTCACTCACAGTAAAGATAGTGAGTTGAGTGAGTGAGTGAATGTTGTTTTATGTCACTGTCAGCATTATTCCAGCTACATCACAGCCTTTAAATAATTGATTTCTTCCCAACCATTTACACAATATACCTACTTCCTACAGATGGAAAGTTTGTTGGTATATTTGATGTTTAACGCCACACTCAGCAACATTCCAGCTATATGACTGCGGTCTGTAAATAATCAAGTCTGGACCAGAAAATCCAGTGATTCACATGATGAGCTTAATTTAAAGTTTCTTTGAAATATTTTATTCTGACGTGATCTTCAGAAATGAGGTCACGTCAGGTAAAAACTGAGCAAACTTGGGACTGCCCAATCAAATTGGAAGGTGCATGATGTTTTGAGCTAATCACATGTCAACTTTTTAAAATGATTTGGCATTATTATATTATTAATTTCATCAGCACAGTCCACTGGCAAATGACTCATTAAGGTTCCTAAGAGTACACAAATCAAATATGGTGCACATAATGACTTGCTCGCCTCCATGCTGACTGGCTTATGACAGAAAGATCACCTGACCCTGCTGCCCATGGAGATTTGGTACACAGAGGTCTCAAGGATTAAAAGATCTGATTTGGTACCAGAAACTTATTAATGTAAACATTTTCTACATAAAGTTGACTATTCAATATAATAATGTAACTGTGTTGTTCTCAAAGAAGTATTTTTTAAAGCAGGTCCTACAGGTCCTACAATTCAAAAGTGAAACCTCCAAACATGTCTCACAATTCTAAAGTAAAAACCCCAAGCACGTCTTACAAATCAAAAGTAAAATCTCCAAACATGTCCTACAATGCAAAAGTAAAACCTCCAAGCAGGTCCTCCCATTAAAAAGTAAAACCTCCAAGCAGGTCCTCCCATTAAAAAGTAAAACCTCCAAGCAGGTCCTCCCATTAAAAAGTAAAACCTCCAAGCAGGTCCTACAATTCAAAAGTAAAACCTCCAGGAACATCCTACAATTCAAAAGTAAAACCTCCAAGCAGGTCCTACAATTTAAAAGTAAAACCCCCAAGCAGGTCCTATAATTCAAAAGTAAAACCTCCAAGCATGTCCCACTTGAAAGTCTACCTCTCACAAGGTGACAAAGAGACAGCAAGGTACTGACAACACAAAAGGTGAAAGTAGCAGGTCTATTTTAAACAAACATGACCTACACACATCAACATCAGACAAATGTGAAACTCAATACCCAATTACACATTAGTCATCATATTACTCGGTTGACTGCCAAATCAATAATGCCACACAACAGAGCTTTTTCTATTTTTATTATAGAGACCTTTTATACAAAATGCCGACAGCATGACACACTTTCCCTTTCTAGGACACTGACTGATGGCAGCCAAAATGGTCCAAATAAATCTTGCAGTTTCGGTGTTTTTCGGGAAGAAATATCCTGTCAAAAGTTTCTTAAGTCATGAACATATCCTAATGACACTTGTCACTAGCAGATCACAAGATTGAAAGGAGGGTGGAATATAATTGGCAATGTTGATCGATCTCTGCATTTTTAATAAAGTAGTTGGAAAACACTGCATGTCATTTGGATAAGACTAATTACAAAAAGTAATGATATCATTACAATGTTAACCTTCTGTTAGTTGACACTGAACTATGTAAAACAGTGTTTGATGAACCTTATCGCAGGACTGGTCTTACTTGGATCACCACATTTCAGAATCATACGCTATCAATCTTGTCATACTGATGCTTCAATTTGAACTAACTGACTTTTATGAGTGATTGAGTTCGTGAGTATGGTTTAATGCCACATTCAGCAATATTCAAGCATCAACACGATAATTCAGCTTAACACATTGTACCCATGTGGAGAATAGAACCCAGGACTTTGGTGTGAAGAGCAAACGCTATAACAACAAGGCTACCCCCACCAAAACCTATTTGACTTTGGATACATAAAACTAATTTATACATATATTGGGTGAACTTTTGAAAGTTGATCTGTCGTGTGACACAATATTTAAGAGTGAGTGAGTGAGTGAGTGAGTGAGTGAGTGAGTGAGTGAGTGGGTGGGTGGGTGGGTGGGTGGGTGAATGAGAGTGAATGAGTGAGAGTGAGTGAGTGAGAGAGGGTGGGTGAGTGAGTGAGTGAGTGAATGTGAGTGAGTGAGTGAGTGAGTGAGTGAGTGAGTGAGTGAGTGAGTGAGTGGTAATATGCTGCTTTCTTTCAACAAATCACAGTCAAGGATACCGGTAATGGGTTTCACATTTTGTTCCCATGTGAGGAATCAAACCTGGAGTATCAGCATCATGAATGACAGCTTTAACCACTAGGCTACCCGACCGCCCCTCTCCCCAAGAGAGACTGGCTGTATGTGGAAAACTGTGAGTGAGTGAGTTAATATTTAACGTCACATCTGCAATATTTCAGCCATATCGTGACGAGTGTGGAACACTGTGGTTGTCATTACATGAGAAACTTGTTTCCCTGACTGTTTTGTTTTGTTTTGGATTGTTGTTTTACGCCACACTCTGTAATATTCAAGCTATATGATGGCAGTCTGTCGAGTCGAGTCTGGACCAGACAATCCAGTGATTGATATCATGAGCATCAATATATGACGAAACATTTTTCACTATTTGAGATTGGACATCACAATATCATACCATATATAATCAGTGTGTTGTAGTTGTATCTGATTTACACATCACGTTTCGTATGACAGTCTTTCATCTGCAAAAACTGCAAAACATGTTTACAAAAACATCTACAATTTGTCTCGTGTTTCAGGCACCAATGCTTCTGGTATGGCCGACTACAATGATTACGCTGCCCTGTATGAAAACCACTGCAGCGATGACTACCTGGACCAATCAGAGCTCAAAGTCAGCAACATCATCAAGCGCTACATCTATCCCATCATCCTCTTCATTGGAACTGTGGGTAATCTGACGTCAATCCGCTACCTGCATAACCTGAGTGTGAATGTCTGGTCAACATGCTTGTATCTCACCGTCCTCTCCTTCATCGACCTTGTAACCCTCTACGTCGACTGCGGCAACAAGTGGTTCGAGATCGTGTCCGACATCAACCTAAGCGTAAAGATCAGTGAGACCTCTGGTGCCGTTTGCAAGGTTTATCCTTTCATTTTCCAGTTCTTCCTCCACTTCAGTCCCTGGATCGTCGTGGCAACATCAGTGGAGCTAACCATCGCCTCAAAGTTTCCACATCTGACCTATAAGATGTGCACACGGGAACGAGCCAAGGCTGTGATGCTGCTGACGACAGTTTTGTTACTTTGTCTCAACATGCACTACTTCTGGACCTACGGACTCGTAAAGTACGCAGAAACTCCTGACCACATCGTAACAGTCTGTGTCTACATTGAAGAGTTCTCAGAATACTTCCGGGACCAAATATGGCCCTTCATCAACCTTGCAGTTGGACATATTGCCCCCCTTGTGGTCGTCACAGCTTGTTTTTTCATAACCATATCCTCATATCTAAAATCAGACAATGCCTGCAAAGTCAAACTGGAACAGTACTTCATGGACTTGAAATCTCTCCAGCAGTTGAGGGTCACTTTCATCGTCATCTGTTTGTTCTATGTGATCGTGGTAACGATGAAGATCCTGCTGGTTATCGTCAACTATCTCATTGCTCAAAGGATCGTCCTCATTCCCTGTGCTCTGGAGTCCCGTGTGTTGGCTGTCATGATGTTGCTCGGATCGCTATGGGACATGCTGTTTTACTTGTTCCTCAGCGTAAAGTTCTTCATATATATGGCCACTTGTACAAGATTTCGCTATGAGATTTATCAACTTGTGTGTCGTATTGGGCGTGGGCTTCATCGAAGAGACAGAGTGACCTTGACCTCAGGAAACCGCTACGATGCCAAGCCACTGATGCAGCATGGTAACAATGTGAGAAATAGTGTTTCCTATTCACAAAGGAAGGGTCTAGCAGAGGATGCATGTTCTGGTGTTACAACTGCTGTGTGAGCAGACGCAGCGATAAGATGCTTCCTGCAGTTTCTCCTTCCATGGCTCCCCAGCATTACCTCCTCCTCCTCCTCCTATGGTTGTGTGAAGACTATACTTTGTGCATATATGTGAGGGAGCGGGATTTTTATGTGACTCTGGTCATCAGTGTGTGCAGATTCCACTCTATTGCTCATCATTATGTTGGGGTTTCACTCTAGTGGTCATCGGTATGGAGATTTCACTCTATGTGACTGGGTGGTCATCAGTGTGAGGAGATTTCACTCTATGTGACTGGGTGGCCATCAGTGTGTGGAGATTTCACTCTATGTGACTGGGTGGTCATCGGTGTGTGGAGATTTCAATCTATGTGACTGGGCGGCCATCAGTGTGTGGAGATTTCAATCTATGTGACTGGGCGGCCATCAGTGTGTGGAGATTTCAATCTATGTGACTGGGCGGCCATCAGTGTGTGGAGATTTAAATCTATGTGACTGGGTGGTCATCTGTGTGTTGAGATTTCAATCTATGTGACTGGGTAGTCATTGGTGTGTGGAGATTTCAATCTATGTGACTGGGTGGTCATCGGTGTGTTGAGATTTCAATCTATGTGACTGGGTGGTCATCAGTGTGTGGAGATTTCAATCTATGTGACTGGGTGGTCATCAGTGTGTGGAGATTTCAATCTATGTGACTGGGTGGTCATCAGTGTGTGGAGATTTCACTCTAATGGTCATATGTGTGTGGAGATTTCAATCTATGTGACTGGGTGGTCATCGGTGTGGGGAGATTTCACTCTATTGGTCATACGTGTGTGGAGATTTCACTCTATTGGTCATATGTGTGTGGAGATTTCACTCTATGTGACTGGGTGGTCATAGGTGTGTGGAGATTTCACTCTATTGGTCATCTGTGTGTGCAGATTTCAATCTATGTGACTGGGTGGTCATCTGTGTGTGGAGATTTCAATCTATGTGACTGGGCGGCCATCAGTGTGTGCAGATTTCACTCTATGTGACTGGGTGGTCATCGGTGTGTGGAGATTTCACCCTATATAACCGTGAGATCTATATGTTGTGTACAAACATCACACTACATGAAGACAATGACACAGCCGTGCATATTTTTCACTCTATATGCAGAAAGTCAAGTTGTGTCCCAAATTCACCAAATAAAATTAAAACGAAGCCGATGTGAGCAGTAGTGTCCAGATACAACGCCACATGATTGGAGGATGCAGTGGAAATATTTCCAAATGGATGTGTTGTGAGGATGATGGCTGTTAAACAGACATCTACATACTCAGGTGGACCTCAATCAAAATGTGACAGGGCACTTGTCAGCTGAAACTGATCACCACACAAAATGGCGGAGCCTATTACCAAAAGAATCTTTATATGATACTCCGTTACTTCAACAAACCATACAACACAGACATAGTTTGAAGGCTGGAAAGGTTGGGCTGCAACCTTACCTGAAACATCTACTGAATAGTGATAACATATAAGGACACCCCTTATAAAGTCTGAATTTTTATAAGCCATCAAAAAACCTTTAATGGTACACAAACTAACTCAAGCTTGCGGTCTAGTGTCAATTTTGAGTGAGTGAGTGAGTGAGTGAGTGAGTGAGTGAGTGTGTGTGTGAGCGAGCAAGAGTTCGGTTTAATGCAACTTTGAACATTATCTTAGTTATATCAAGACAATATTTTGCCAGCTTGGTGTCGGGTAAAGCCCAAAGTGATGCAGGTCTTAGACGTTTACCATTTTGGTGAAACCCACGCGGAATGGTATGGTGCTGACAAACGGAAACATATTCAGGGTGTACAGGGATTCATAACTGTGATCATAAGTTTCCATGTGATGAAAAGCAAGCACCCTGCAATATCAATAAATATCAATTAAAAGATGGACATTCAAGTCACGATAGGTAAGAGGACTTCAGTAAAGGGGGTTCTGAAAAGTGTCACTCAGAGAGTAGACTGAGTGAGTGAGTTGGGTTTAACGCCACTTTTAACAGTATTCCAGTTATATCACAAAAAAGTGTCAGCTTGATGTGGGAGGGAAGCCCGAAGTGAGGCAGGTCTAAGACGTTTACCACTTCGGTGAAACCCTGAGTACAGGTATGGTGCTGACAAACCTAGAAACATAATTGGGGCGAACCGGGATTCGAACCCACAATCATAGGTTTCTGGCGTTCCCAAGGGACGCAACTCTGCACAGCAAATCACGGCGCCTTAGACGAGTGGGCCACCCATGCCCCCTCTCAGAGAGTAGAACAAAAGAGCATGTTGTTGAAACTTTCATACTTCAAACAGTTACACAATAATGAAGACCTAGTGTGTAACAGTTTCATTAACCATGAGATCACATACATCTATCTGTTGATGTTTCAATACTTCAAACAAGTTCCAGGAACTGGCTGTCAATTAACTTTGATACTTAATTCATGCGAGCGCCATTCGCTAGTCTACAATGCATCATTGAATTAATGTGTGCACCCTAATCTTTGAAATCTGCAAGCACCATCTCAAAAATTGGCAAACACCAAGGACACTGAAAGTCACCATACGGTTTGGAGACGTAGCTATTGGATTTGAATAACAGCATTTACTTCTTACACACTTCACTCCTCCCCAGGTTAGTGATTGGACTTCCATAATTTGCCTTCAAGGCATCGACACAAAAGATAACACAAGGATTTTAGTTGTGAAACAGAAATAGTTTTAACCACTTGACATTTTTTCATCCATTGAAAAAATTTCTCTTTGTGTAAAAGCTGAGGCCAACAGTTTTTCCACTGTTTTATAAACAATCTGTCTATTTTGTTTAAATCAGGAGCTTCATGTGATGAGTGCTATTATTTCCTGTATGTATATATATATATATATATATATGTGTGTTTATTCATGTATGGGAAGCCATAGGCCCATGTACATTTCAGTTATATATATAAAACACACAATTGAGGCAATTTACATTGAAAACAATACTAAGGGTACGATATTAGGTCCTTGTATGTAATAATAGAGCTTCCTTCACATACTTAGCTACATTTCTGAGTATAGTCATTTTGGCTATTTAAGAGATTGCTAAAAGTATTAATACATGGATTGTTACAGAATCTTACAGGAATATAGTTTTGTCTTAATGATGCGTAAAACGGGCAGACAAACACAAAATGGACTTCGTCCTCAATACAACCATTGTTACATAGCCGACAAAAGCGTTGTGAATAAACAATATCCCCTCTTCTGCCCAGATTACTCTGTATAGGCAATTCACTTAATCTCAACAGGCACGGCATACGTCTATGGTCTCTATTTCTGAAAGCTGTATGTGCTGTGAATGTGACATGACAAGAAAGCCTTGGAGCATGCCCTGATAAAAGTTTATTACTTTATCAAATCAAGCAAGGATCATCTTCATTCTCTACTAAGCTGCTGCTGCTGTTGCTGCTGCTGCTGCTGCTGATGATGATGATATTGAGATTTAATGAGTTTGATAACAGTTCAGTACAAATCATGCTCTTTCTCATCAAGTCAAGGACATTCTACATCCTTAATCTGTCCACCTGTTGACGTCTGCTGTACATATATGTATCTGTTGTAGATTAGATTCACAGACTGGCATCGCAAGATGTGCATTAATATTACTGCCCTGTCACAGATAGATGGGAGCAGATGATGTATAACTTTGCTGTGTAATAAAGACTGCTTACAGACCACGGTATTGCTCTGTCAGTGATGGGAGGTTGTGGTTGAGCCTTGAGAGAAGGGATTGCACAAACAACAGCAACTCCTTACGGGATTGAGAGTTTTGTTCAAGTTTTGTTCAAGACAGAAATATTTGAGCAGTCACTGCTTCAAGACATATACTGGTTTTACGCCACTTTAAGCAATATTCCTGCCATATCACAGCGGGGAACACCAAAGTGAGTGAGTGACTGTATATGATTTTAGGCCACTTTTAGCAATATTCCTGCCATATCACGGCGGGGAACACCAGAGTGAGTGAGTGACTGTATATGATTTTAGGCCACTTTTAGCAATATTCCTGCCATATCAAGACAGGGGAACACCAGAGTGAGTGAGTGGCTTAATATGATTTTACTCCACTTTAAACAATATTCCTGCCATATCAAGGTTGGGGAACACCAGAGTGAGTGAGTGGCTGAAAATGATTTTACCCCACTTTTAGCAATATTCCTGCCATATCAAGACAGGGGAACACAAGAGTGAGTGAGTGGCTGAGAGTGATTTTACGCCACTTTTAGCAATGTTCCTGCCATATCATGGCGGGAGACACTTGAGTGAGTATGGTGTTGCAACACCACCTCTAACAAGCAAGCAACAGCATACCACACAGTAACACAACAATGGAAGCCTTCAAGTGAGTGAGTGAAAAAGTCTGTTACCACACAGTAACACAACAATGGAAGCCTTCAAGTGAGTGAAAAAGTCTGTTACCACACAGTAACACAACAATGGAAGCCTTCAAATGAGTGAGTGAAAGTTTTATACCACACAGTATCACAACAATGGAAGCCTTCAAGTGAGTGAGTGAAAAAGTCTGTTACCACACAGTAACACAACAATGGAAGCCTTCAAGTGAGTGAGTAAAAGTCTGTTACCACACAGTAACACAACAATGGAAGCCTTCAAGTGAGTGAGTGAAAGTCTTATACCACACAGTAACACAACAATGGAAGCTATCAAATGAGTGAGTGAAAGTCTTATACCACACAGTAACACAACAATGGAAGCTATCAAATGAGTGAGTGAAAGTCTTATACCACACAGTAACACAACAATTGAAGCCTTCAAGTGAGTGAGTGAAAGTCTCATACCACACAGTAACACAATGGAAACCTTCAAGTGAGTGAGTGAAAGTCTTATACCACACAGTAACACAACAATGGAAGCTATCAAATGAGTGAGTGAAAGTCTTATACCACACAGTATCACAACAATGGAAGCCTTCAAATGAGTGAGTGAAAGTCTTATACCACACAGTAACACAACAATGGAAGCCTTCAAGTGAGTGAGTGAAAGACTTATACCACACAGTAACACAACAATGGAAGCCTGCAAGTGAGTGAGTGAAAGTCTTATGCCACACAGTAACACAACAATGGAAGCCTTTAAGTGAGTGAGTTAAAAGTCTTATACCACACAGTTACACAACAATGGAAGCCTTCAAGTGAGTGAGTGAAAATCTTATACCACACAGTAACACAACAATAGAAGCCTTCAAGTGAGTGAGTGAAAGTCTCATACCACACAGTAACACAACAATGGAAGCCTTCAAGTGAGTGAGTGAAAGTCTCATACCACACAGTAACACAACAATGGAAGCCTTCAAGTGAGTGAGTGAAAGTCTAATACCACACAGTATCACAACAATGGAAGCCTTCAAGTGAGTGAGTGAAAGTCTTATACCACACAGTAACACATCAATGGAAGCCTTCAAGTGAGTGAGTGAAAGACATACCACACAGTAACACAACAATGGAAGTCTTCAAGTGAGTGAGTGAAAGTCTTATACCACACAGTAACACAACAATGGATTGAGCCTTTAAGTGAGTGAGTTAAAAGTCTTATACCACACAGTTACACAACAATGGAAGCCTTCAAGTGAGTGAGTAAAAGTCTGTTACCACACAGTAACACAACAATGGAAGCCTTCAAGTGAGTGAGTGAAAGTCTTATACCACACAGTAACACAACAATGGAAGCCTTCAAGTGAGTGAGTGAAAGTCTCATACCACACAGTAACACAACAATGGAAGCCTTCAAGTGAGTGAGTGAAAGTCTGTTACCACACAGTAACACAACAATGGAAGCCTTCAAGTGAGTGAGTGAAAGTCTAATACCACACAGTATCACAACAATGGAAGCCTTCAAGTGAGTGAGTGAAAGTCTTATACCACACAGTAACACATCAATGGAAGCCTTCAAGTGAGTGAGTGAAAGACATACCACACAGTAACACAACAATGGAAGTCTTCAAGTGAGTGAGTGAAAGTCTTATACCACACAGTAACACAACAATGGAAGCCTTTAAGTGAGTGAGTTAAAAGTCTTATACCACACAGTTACACAACAATGGAAGCATTCGAGTGAGTGAGTGAAAGTCTTATACCACACAGTAACACAACAATGGAAGCCTTCAAGTGAGTGAGTGAAAGTCTCATACCACACAGTAACACAACAATGGAAGCTTTCAAGTGAGTGAGTGAAAGTCTCATACCACACAGTAACACAACAATGGAAGCCTTCAAGTGAGTGAGTGAAAGTCTAATACCACACAGTATCATAACAATGGAAGCCTTCAAGTGAGTGAGTGAAAGTCTTATACCACACAGTAACACAACAATGGAAGCCTTCAAGTGAGTGAGTGAAAATCTTATACCACACAGTAACACAACAATGGAAGCCTTCAAGTGAGTGAGTGAAAGTCTTAGACCACACAGTAACACAACAATGAAAGCCTTCAAGTGAGTGAGTGAAAGTCTTATACCACACAGTAACACAACAATGGAAGTCTTCAAGTGAGTGAGTGAAAATCTTATACCACACAGTAACACAACAATGGAAGCCTTTAAGTGAGTGAGTTAAAAGTCTTATACCACACAGTAACACAACTACGGCAGCTATGAAATGAGTGAGTGTACGTCTTATACCACACAGTATCACAACAATGGAAGCCTTCAAGTGAGTGAGTTAAAAGTCTTATACCATACCGTAACACAACAACGGAAGCCTTTAAGTGAGTGAGTTAAAAGTCTTATACCACACAGTAACACAACTATGGAAGCCTTCAAGTGAGTGAGTGAAAGTCTTATACCACACAGTAACACAACAACGAAAGTCTTTAAGTGAGTGAGTTAAAAGTCTTATACCACACAGTAACACAACTATGGAAGCTATGAAATGAGTGAGTGAACGTCTTATACCACACAGTAACACAACACTAACATCATGGAAGCTATCAAGAAAGTGAGTGAGTCTTATGCCAAACAGTACCACAACAGTAATATCATGGCAGCTTTCAAGTGAGTGAGTGGAAATTGTTTATACTACAATATGCAACACAACAGTAATATCATTGAAGCCTTCAAGCGAGTGAGTGAAAGTGGTTGATATCACTATCAGCAGCAACACACTGTAGGTGATTACCCATTGATCTGTCATACAGTTGGGTGATCTTCCATTGATCTATAACACATTTGGATGATCCTCCCATTGATCTGTCAAACATTTAGGTGATCCCCATTGATCTGTCAAACATTTGGGTGATCCCCATTGATCTGTCAAACATTTGGGTGATCCCCCATTCCCCTGTCAAACATTTGGGAGATCCTTCCATTGACCTGACAATGTCTATGGTGATCCTCCCATTGATCTGTCAAACATTTGGATGATCCCCCATTCACCTGTCAAACATTTGGGAGATCTTTCCATTGACCTGACAAACTCTTTCATTCTCCCATTGATCTGTCAAACATTTGGGTGATCCCCATTGATCTATAACACATTTGGGTGATCCTCCCATTGATCTGTCAAACATTTGGTTGATCCCCCATTCACCTGTCAAACATTTGGCTGATCCCCCATTCACCTGTAAAACATTTGGGATATCCTCCCATTCACCTGTCAAACATTTGGGAGATCCTCCCATTGATCTGTCAAACATTTGGATGATCCCCCATTCACCTGTCAAACATTTGGGAGATCTTTCCATTGACCTGACAAACTCTTTCATTCTCCCATTGATCTGTCAAACATTTGGGTGATCCCCATTGATCTATAACACATTTGGGTGATCCTCCCATTGATCTGTCAAACATTTGGTTGATCCCCCATTCACCTGTCAAACATTTAGCTGATCCCCCATTCACCTGTAAAACATTTGGGATATCCTCCCATTCACCTGTCAAACATTTGGGAGATCCTCCCATTCACCTGTCAAACATTTGGGAGATCCTCCCATTCACCTGTCAAACATTTGAGTGATCCCCTCATTGATCTTTCACACATTTGGGTGATCCTTCCATTGACCTGTCAACTGTTTGGGTCATCCTCCTATTGACCTGTCAAATGTTTGAGTCATCCTCCCATTGACCTGTCAAATGTTTGGGTCATCCTCCCATTGACCTGTCAAATGTTTGGGTCATCCTCCCATTGACCTGTCAAACATTTTGGTGACCCTTCCATTGATCTGCCAAACGTTTGGAGATCCTCCTGTTAGATTAAAGCTACAACTTGTTTTGTCCAGTTGTCCTTGCAGGAGTAAGTTCAGTTTGTGCCTGATCATTAAGAGCATATTTTATTATCTACACTAATTGTCAATATCATGCTCATCAATATTAACAATTGAATTATCAAAAATTGAAACATACATTGCTAAAAGCACATTTCTTCTTTTCTGAGAGTTAGACTGACCATTTGAGTAAGTACAGTTCATGCCAATTATCACAACTAGAAAGAACAATCATGGTGATTTTGTCAGCAATATGACACTAGAGACAAGCAAGGGTACCATTGAGACAAGCAAGGGTACTACTAGAGACAAGCAAGGGTACCACTAGAGACAAGGGTACCATTGAGACAAGCAAGGGTACCACTAGAGACAAGCCAGGGTACCACTAGAGACAAGGGTACCATTGAGACAAGCAAGGGTACCATTAGAGACAAGCAAGGGTACCACTAGAGACAAGGGTACCATTGAGACAAGCAAGGGTACTACTAGAGACAAGCAAGGGTACCACTAGAGACAAGGGTACCATTGAGACAAGCAAGGGTACCACTAGAGACAAGCCAGGGTACCACTAGAGACAAGGGTACCATTGAGACAAGCAAGGGTACCACTAGAGACAAGCCAGGGTACCACTAGAGACAAGGGTACCATTGAGACAAGCAAGGGTACCATTAGAGACAAGCAAGGGTACCACTAGAGGCAAGGGTACCATTGAGACAAGCAAGGGTACCACTAGAGACAAGCAAGGGTACCATTAGAGACAAGGGTACCATTGAGACAAGCAAGGGTACCATTAGAGACAAGCAAGGGTACCACTAGAGACAAGGGTACTATTGAGACAAGCAAGGGTACCATTAGAGACAAGCAAGGGTACCACTAGAGGCAAGGGTACCATTGAGACAAGCAAGGGTACCACTAGAGACAAGCAAGGGTACCACTAGAGACAAGCAAGGGTACCATTGAGACAAGCAAGGGTACTACTAGAGACAAGCCAGGGTACCACTAGAGACAAGGGTACCATTGAGACAAGCAAGGGTACTACTAGAGACAAGCCAGGGTACCACTAGAGACAAGGGTACCATTGGAGACAGGCAAGGGTACCATTGGAGACAGGCCAGGGTACCACTAGAGACAAGCAAGGGTACCATTGAGACAAGCAAGGGTACTACTAGAGACAAGCAAGGGTACCACTAGAGACAAGCAAGGGTACCACTAGAGACAAGGGTACCATTGGAGACAAGCAAGGGTACCATTGGAGACAAGCAAGGGTACCATTGGAGACAAGCAAGGGTACCACTAGAGACAAGCAAGGGTACCACTAGAGACAAGCAAGGGTACCATTGAGGCAAGGATACCATTGGAGACAAGCAAGGGTACCACTAGAGACAAGCAAGGTTACCACTAGAGACAAGCAAGGGTACCACTAGAGACAAGCAAGGGTACCATTGAGGCAAGGATACCATTGGAGACAAGCAAGAGGTACCATGGTGACAAACAAGGGTACCATTGAGACAAGCCAGGGTACCACTAGAGACAAGCAAGTGGTACCATGGTGACAAGCAAGAGGTACCATGGTGACAAGCAAGGGTACCACTAGAGACAAGCAAGTGGTACCATGGAGACAAGCAAGAGGTACCATGGTGACAAGCAAGGGTACCACTAAAGACAAGCAAGTGGTACCATGGAGACAAGCAAGAGGTACCATGGTGATTAGCAAGATGACCATGGAGTCAAGCAAGAGGTACCATGGTGACAAGCAAAAGGTACCATGGTGACAAGCAAGAGGTACCATGGTGACAAGCAAGAGGTACCATGGTGACAAGCAAGAGGTACCATGGTGACAAGCAAGGGTACCACTAAAGACAAGCAAGTGGTACCATGGAGACAAGCAAGAGGTACCATGGTGATTAGTAAGAGGTACCATGGAGTCAAGCAAGAGGTACCATGGTGACAAGCAAGAGGTACCATGGTGACAAGCAAGAGGTACCATGGTGACAAGCAAGAGGTACCATGGTGACAAGCAAGAGGTACCATGGTGACAAGCAAGGGTACCACTAAAGACAAGCAAGTGGTACCATGGAGACAAGCAAGAGGTACCATGGTGATTAGCAAGAGGTACCATGGAGTCAAGCAAGAGGTACCATGGTGACAAGCAAGAGGTACCATGGTGACAAGCAAGGGTACCACTAGAGACAAGCAAGTGGTACCATGGAGACAAGCAAGAGGTACCATGGAGACAAGCAAGAGGTACCATGGTGATTAGCAAGGGTACCACTAAAGACAAGCAAGTGGTACCATGGAGACAAGCAAGAGGTACCATGGTGATTAGCAAGAGGTACCATGGTGACAAGCAAGAGGTACCATGGTGACAAGCAAGGGTACCACTAAAGACAAGCAAGTGGTACCATGGAGACAAGCAAGAGGTACCATGGTGATTAGCAAGAGGTACCATGGAGTCAAGCAAGAGGTACCATGGTGACAAGCAAGAGGTACCATGGTGACAAGCAAGATGTACCATGGTGACAAGCAAGAGGTACCATGGTGACAAGCAAGAGGTACCATGGAGACAAGCAAGAGGTACCATGGTGACAAGCAAGGGTACCACTAAAGACAAGCAAGTGGTACCATGGAGACAAGCAAGAGGTACCATGGTGATTAGCAAGAGGTACCATGGAGTCAAGCAAGAGGTACCATGGTGACAAGCAAGAGGTACCATGGTGACAAGCAAGAGGTACCATGGTGACAAGCAAGGGTACCACTAGAGACAAGCAAGTGGTACCATGGAGGCAAGCAAGAGGTACCATGGTGACAAGCAAGGGTACCACTAAAGACAAGCAAGTGGTACCATGGAGACAAGCAAGAGGTACCATGGTGATTAGCAAGAGGTACCATGGAGTCAAGCAAGAGGTACCATGGTGACAAGCAAGAGGTACCATGGTGACAAGCAAGAGGTACCATGGTGACAAGCAAGAGGTACCATGGTGACAAGCAAGAGGTACCATGGTGACAAGCAAGAGGTACCATGGTGACAAGCAAGGGAACCACTAGAGACAAGCAAGTGGTACCATGGAGTTAAGCAAGAGGTACCATGGTGACAAGCAAGAGGTACCATGGAGTCAAGCAAGAGGTACCATGGTGACAAGCAAGAGGTACCATGGAGTCAAGCAAGAGGTACCATGGTGACAAGCAAGAGGTACCATGGTGACAAGCAAGAGGTACCATGGTGACAAGCAAGAGGTACCATGGAGTCAAGCAAGAGGTACCATGGTGACAAGCAAGAGGTACCATGGTGACAAGCAAGAGGTACCATGGAGTCAAGCAAGAGGTACCATGGTGACAAGCAAGAGGTACCATGGTGACAAGCAAGAGGTACCATGGTGACAAGCAAGGGTACCACTAAAGACAAGCAAGGGTACCACTAGAGACAAGCAAGTGGTACCATGGGGAGACTAGCAATGGTTAGAGAATTCTGGGACAATGGCGAGACAAGCAAGAGTCACCAAGAAACTTTTCAGTCTTGGAATCCCCAGGGAGAGGCAAGCAAGGAGCACCATAAACACATTCTGCTTTGGCATCCTCATGAGAGTTGACCATGACAGTAATCAACGGTGACTGTGGCTGTACCCTCCTCCAGACACTCTGTGTGCATCTACCATTAGCCTCGAAAGAAAGTCTCTAGTTTCTCATTTGTTGGCTTGTGCAACATCAATGGAATGGAATGAATGTTTTCGCCTTTCATTCCGGTATAAAAACTAATTTCATGGCGATTCATGTCTGTAGATGGAATTGTTTTTCAATGGCCCATAAACTCGTTTCCGATATCTTGGGATTTTGTAAGAAATTTAACATTTTTTAAGATTGCCTATAAAGTGTAAGATAATTTTCTTTAGCAAGAAACTAACAAAAAGGCATGGTTCATCAGGAGCAGCAGCACTCCTTACATTCAATGATTACCGACCGCCTCCGTGTTCTGGTGGTAGAGGGTCCACCCGGAGAGCGGAAGGTCCGAGGTTCGATCATACCAAAAGACGTTAAAAGATGGTACTTGTTGTTACCCTGTCTGGCACTCAGTATTAAGGGGCTAAAACAAGGACTGGTCAGCTCGGAGTCAGTATACTGTGTCTGAGTGGGGTATTCATGTTAAACTGCGGCATGGTATCTCAGTAAGCTAGCACTATAAATCAGCATCAGTAGTAACTAGTACAAGCAGCCACACAAACACACACACGTACATGCATGTCGCTATATAAGTGCAATAATCTTGAACGCGACGTTAAACCCCATTTCACCTCACCTCACCTTCAA
Organism: Haliotis cracherodii; assembly: GCF_022045235.1. Lineage (NCBI taxonomy): Eukaryota > Metazoa > Mollusca > Gastropoda > Lepetellida > Haliotidae > Haliotis > Haliotis cracherodii. The sequence goes on from NW_027266265.1 coordinate 48,559,867, forward strand.
TGATTACCATATCAACGAAAGCTAATTTACGTTTACACTTAAATTGAAAACATCATTTATGAGCACAACTACTTCTGCTATTATGTGGCGTTAGGATATTAACATGATATATTGAATCCCTGGCTGCATAAGTCCGTCTCCTGCGATGACAACTCAACTGAAGTATCAATATTACATCGGTTGATGGACATTGGTTATCTTTCAAATAAAAGAATGTGTGAACAATGTACTGTATTAAGAAAGAAAACCTTCAAATATTGTCTGTCTTTGTTTTGTTGCTGTTTTTCAAGGTTCTTATGTGGAATTACCAATATTATCTGATTGATATACGGTAGATGGATATGGTATTGGTTGGAAATTGAGACTTATTTAAAAAAGAATACTGTTATTTTGACAAAAAAGAATATACAAGAAACGATCAAAAAGGGAATACAATGGAGATGAGACCATCAACACATGTTTCTTTGTTTGTTGTTTAATGTCACACTCAGCAATATTCCAGCTATATGATGGCTGTCTGTAAATAATCGAGCCTGGATCAGACAATCCAGTGATTGACATCATGAGTATTAATCCACACAATTGGTATACGACGACATGCATCAACCAAGTCAATGAGCCTGACCACCTGATCCTGTTAGTCGCCTCTTATGACAAGCATGGTTGCCTTTTACGGCAAGCATGGATTGCAGAAGACCTATTCTACCCAGGACCTTCACAGGTCAAATCAGTACAGGCATTTCAAGCATTTGCTTGACACCCCAAAGGCCGGGATATGATAGTGATGATGTGAAGTGCACAACATGGGATCACAAGGATTACCATCTTCAAACCATCACCAAGACACGAAATGTCACAAATTTACAAACAGGAATGAGTAAGTGTCAGAAGTGAATTAAGAGCCATCAGGTGCTGCTAAAGTCCTTACAGACACCATCATGGGAGTGTCATCTGTCAGTAACCAGATCCAGGTCCGCAAGGTTATCCATCCAACAATCTGGCTAGATCGGTGTCACGTCTCGCCCAAACTCTGGGTTTAACCTTGACCTTCAAAACTAGGGTACAGGCAATCCTTAATAATTAATTTAGAGTGTTAGTAAAGCAAATAAAATGGGGTAGTGTACTGTGCTGTAAAATTTGATAATTACTTTAATAAAAGGACCTTTTTGTTCTTATGATATAATTTCAAGAATTTGGTACAGTGAATATAATTGTGTTTGTTTGTTTGTTTGTCTGTTGTTTAACGTCGCACTCAGCAATATTCCAGCTATATGATGGCAGTCTGTAAATAACTGAGTCTGGACCAGACAATCCAGTGATTGACATCATGAGCATCGATCTACGCAATTGGGATACAACGACTTGCATCAACCAAGTCAATATTATTGTGTCTCCCTTGGAATACAACATATTGTGTTCTCTGCATCGACCTTACTTATTTGTGGGTGCTGGACATCTGCCTCACGTAAAACCCTGAAAACCCATGAAAATTAATTGTCCTCCCTGTGTTTTAGTCTTATCATAAATAACGAATACATGAACGATCAGGTTGCAGAGTACAGCACTGATGTTTCTTCCTTGACATACCAAGCCGAGATATTAATGATTTGGTGTGGTTTATGTTAGCAAGATCCGTCACACGTACCCCATGGAGAGTAAACTCATTTCAAGGAACTCTTTTTTCCAACTTATGGTGCATTTTTCCATGAATTATTCATAGTTTTAATCCATCTTTTTAGTTGATATTTTTCATTTCTGCACAAGAAAGAAAATCAGGATTTATGTAAGTTGGTTGCTGTCCGATATCTTTCATTACTCTTTATAGTTTTTGCAAGTTATTGGGGTATCTCTTCAGTCAGTGTAACTCTACCTCATGGGGACTCCAGGCTAGAATAGGTCCCCAGCAACCGTTGCTTGTTGTAAGAGGCGACTAAATTGGTGGTCAGACTCAGTGATTGGCTGATTACATGTCAGACTGTACCAAGTAGGACGACACATTGATGCACCAGTGGATTGGGAGTTTTGAGTTTTGATACAAGTATTGGTCACTGCCCAATCTAAGTAATAAGTATCGATTCTTACCTTAAATGTTTGCTTTAATATATTACACCAAACACTAATTAGTAGTGAAAATTAGTAGTGAAAATGTAATTATTTTAATCCATTGTGCCATCCTTGTCTCTGCCAACTGTAAATCGTCAGTGTGCCAGGTTATTGGTCATCCTTTCTTTGAAAAAGATGGCTTATGCACCACGGAGCACATGCAAGTAGAGTGAGTGAGTGAGTGAGTGAGTGAGGGTCAGCCAGGTTGATCTCCTGGTCGCATCATACAAAATAAGATGCTTTATGAGAGTACTTGTTTTTTTGTTTTGTTGAGACAAGACCATCAACACGTTTGCTGTTCAATACTGCACTCAGCAATATTCCAGCTACATGTCGCCCGTCTGTAAATAATCGAGTCTGGGACAGACAATCCAGAGATTGACATTGTGAGCATTGATCCATGCAATTGGGATATGATCACATGTATCAAACAAATCAGTGAGCCTGACCACCTGATTCCATTAGTCGTCTCTTTCGGCAAGCATAGTTGCCTTTTATGACAAGGATTGGTTACTGAAGACCTATTCTTACCCAGAATTGTGGGCTATCTCAGTGGGCTAGCTCCAAAAAACCAGCAAAAGTCTGGACCAGTACAAGCAGCTACACACATGCCTGCGAGTCGCTATGTAAGTGACATAATCTTAAAATCCCATTTCACCACACCACCTAAAATACTGCAAAACTTGTATATTTTGTAAATTGAGCAATTTCAACTTGGCTTTAACCCATGACCTTTCAAAAAAGATCACCACACGTCAGAAGAAAAGGATTAGGGTGAGCTGCTTTGGCCTTTAGCCATCAGAGATGAGTATTTCAGAAAAATCGTCTCAGTAAATTGTCATTAATTCTCACTGAATGTCACGCACTTTAACTCCTGGGACTAGCTGTAATAAGTGATCTTACAGTCGCGTACAAGCCTGTCTGTAATCACCCTCTTTATACCAGCCTCTCAAAACGAAGCCTATTGGGAATACTACTGTCTGTACAACACAGTGTTACTTGTGTCGCAGACCCTCAAACAGACCAGCCACAACTCTGTCATCCGATTTAGACAGCTACACAGACACAAATCTCTACCGTACTCTCAAGATGCATTATCTACTCCAGCTTAGCGTTTTTACCCTCTCTAAAGGTGGGGCTCGGCTCGAATGACATAGCACGTATCATTTCACCCTTTGAAGAACTACTTTGTCCGTCTGCTTTATCAAATTTCAGTATATCAGTCCAACAGTTAATGAGAACTCTAATAACACAGAGACAACGTCTCAGTTTCATATAGGGCATTAATTACAAGTTCTAGATCTGGGCTCTGTTCCACGAAGCGATCGTAGCTCTAAGACGATCGTAACTCCCATACTTTAACATACACTTACGGCAGTCATACCGCTAAGATGGCTTTGTTGAATGGGGCCCTGGACTGAATGTGTCAGCGCCCGATCGGTGGCATAGTTACTCCTTGAAAACATTAGAGTCGAGGCAAACCAATCATCTAGGTGTGTTTGTTTGGTTATTGTCTAACGCTGCACTATATCATTAGCATGTGTTTATGAATCACTATCAAATAGTGATGATACCAGGTGTTCATGAAAAGGTGAGAGTATCCTGATCCACCGGTGGCACCATCACAAACACATGCAAAGGCAAGTCAAATCTTCACTTGAAAAAACACAGGAATATATGGTACAAGTCAAAATAGGGAATCTTATCGGACATTTTTTTTGTCACTGATGCGTCCATGACAAAAAGTCTTGCTGGGACTTGAACATTGTAACCTTGATCAAACAACTTTTGAGCAAGAGTCATGTGACTTCTTTAGATGTGGGTGGGGGCTAACAAGTCATATGAGATCAGACACACAACAATGTATAAGTGATTTACAAAAGAAATGGCCACTGTAAATATCACAAATGCTGGATATTTCTGTAAAATAGTAAACTGAAGGAAATTGACTTAGTCACAATCAGCTTTCTACTTCCTGATGGAAATATGAAGTATTATTACAGACATAAACTCAATAGAGAAGTCTAGAAATAGTAGCTCCTTCTTTGACAGGGGATGGAAATTGGCAACAAATACAGGTATTATAAGTCAGTCTCCTAATGAAACACGATAGGGATTCATGTAGTGGTGGTTGAGATGGACGTTCAGCTGTCTGAGTGTCCTGGTGAAATCAAATCAGACAAGTAGATCCCCCTGTAATCTTGGCTGTGTGAACATCCACAGCATTAAACCCTGCCATCATACCACATCAATCAACACAGTCCAACACGTTTTGGAATAATCCTTTGCGTGTAAACAGGATCACAATGAATTATGAACATAATCCCCAGAACCAGAAGAGAACGCACAAAATAGCATAAAGGTACTGTAGCTCACTCTTCATAAAATGAGTTTATGAATGTTGTTCTTTTCATAGTTGACTAGATGATGACAACTGATCCAATGGAGAGTTTGTTTGTTTGTTTATTGTTTAACACCGCACTCAGCAATATTCCAGCTATATGATGGCGGTCTGTAAATAATCGAGTCTGGACCAGACAATCCAGTGATTGACATCATGAGCATTGATCCATGCAATTGGGATACTATGACATGCATCAAACAAGACAGCAAGCCTGACCACCCAATCATGTCAGTCGCCTCTCACCACAAGCATAGTCGCCTTTTACAGCAAGCATGGGTTGCTGAAGACCTATTTTACCCCAGATCTTCACAGGTCTCCAATGGAGAGAATAAACTTGCACTTGGAAGCATATCGTTGTTGAAGCTGTCTAATTGGCTATATTTCAAAATATGTGAGAAGTATATACATAGAATACCACAATATTGTCTCAAGGAAATGTCAAATCATCTTAATCCACAATTTTAAGTTTAGTGGAAAATGGGAGTAATCTGTCAGATTCCAAAAATAAATGTTGATGAAGAAAAACATCCCTAAGTGATATAGCATGTTTCCACCATTCCATTCATCAGCTGTCACAACTAATACCCAGTTGATTTACAGTTTGTTTGTTTGTTTGTTGTGTAATGCTGCATTCAGTAATATTATAGCTATAGATTGGAAGTCTATAAATAATTGAGTCTGGATCAGACATCATGAGCAACGTATGACCAGTACCGTAACATCATTACCTCTTCTCTGTAATCTACAAAGTATGACAAATACGGTACAATAATTACCTCCTGTCTGTAATCTACAACCAGTGACCAATACAGTACCATAATTATCTCCTGTCTGCAATCTACAAAGTATGACCAATATGGTACAATAATTACCTCCTGTCTGTAATCTACAACATATGACCAATACGGTACCATAATTACCTCCTGTCTGTAATCTACAAAGTATGACCAATACGGTACAATAATTACCTCCTGTCTGAAATCTACAAAGTATGACCAGTACCGTACCATCATTACCTCTTGTCTGTTATCTACAAAGTATGACCAATATGGTACAATAATTACCTCCTGTCTGTAATCTACAAAGTATGACCAGTACCATACCATCATTACCTCCTGTCTGTTATCTACAAAGTATGACCAATACGGTACAATAATTACCTCCTGTCTGTAATCTACAACCAGTGACCAATACAGTACCATAATTATCTCCTGTCTGCAATCTACAAAGTATGACCAATATGGTACAATAATTACCTCCTGTGTGTAATCTACAACATATGACCAATACGGTACCATAATTACCTCCTGTCTGTAATCTACAAAGTATGACCGATACGGTACAATAATTACCTCCTGTCTGAAATCTACAAAGTATGACCAGTACCGTACCATCATTACCTCTTGTCTGTTATCTACAAAGTATGACCAATATGATACAATAATTACCTCCTGTCTGTAATCTACAAAGTATGACCAGTACCATACCATCATTACCTCCTGTCTGTTATCTACAAAGTATGACCTATACGGTACAATAATTACCTCCTGTCTGTAATCTACAAAGTATGACCAATACGGTACCATCATTACCTCCTGTCTGTAATCTACAAAGTATGACCAGTACCATACAATCATTACCTCCTGTCTGTAATCTACAAAGTATGACCAATATGGTACCATAATTACCTCTTGTCTGTAATCTACAAAGTATGACCAATACGGTACCATAATTACCTCCTGTCTGTAATCTACAACTAGTGACCAGAACAGTACCATCATTACCTCCTGTCTGTAATCTACAACTAGTGACCAATACGGTACCATAATTACCTCCTGTCAGTAATTCTACAGCTGAGATAATCACCAAAATGTCACTGAACATGAAACAAAATGTGTTTATCTGAAATTGTGGTTCATTTTCACTCATCTAGTTATCCAGCATGAAATGTGAAATTATTCATTAATTACATTTAATCACTAAAAGAGCTCTCTGCCTCTGAGTAAAATAATGTTCACATAAAGCAGTGGCCGCCAGCCATCCTATGATTATCCTCAAATATATGAACGAACATACTTAGCTGGCAATTGGTTGACAAAATCATTTGGCCTAATGAGCTTCAGGGAAAATGCGTTAAATATTAAGTTCTGAAAATAGCTTGTTTATGTAGTTAGTGAGAAATGGCTTGGAAAACCACGGACAGTAAAAAGTTAATTATTTGTTACTTTTAGCTCATTAACGATCAGAAGGGGTCGGTCCTTTCCTGCTTATGGCAATAGTGACATAATTTGCACTCCCACCACTCCCATACATCGCCGTCAAGGATGCATTAAAAACTCCACTGGCACATTGCAATTGAGCGCATGTTGGTAAACAGTGTGTGTTTGGTTAATGCTGCACGGAACTGTTTTTCGTTTATATCACTGCGTGTCAGCTTGATGTGGGAAGAAAGCCAGAACTGATGCAGGTGTTAGATATTCACCACTTTGGTGAAACCCACAAGTACAGGTATTGTGCTGCCGAACCTGGAAACAAGATGAGGATGAACCTGGATTCAAATTTAGGTTCTGGAATGCCTAGTGGATCCAACACTGCAATGTGAATTGCAGAGCTTTAGAAGACTGGGCCCCATTCCACAAAGCGATCGTAGCGCTAAGATGATCGTAACTCCCATACTTTAACACTGACTTATGACAGACTTAGCGCTAAGATCGCTTTGTGGAACGGGGCCCTGGTCATCTGTGCCTCTTTTGATAAATCGTAATTCGACATGGTTTGACAATTTACTGGGCTTATTGGCAGCTGTTTCTGATTATATCCAGCATGATAATGTACTCACTGCAGTGTGTAAGTTATGTACATAATTTTGTGGGGAAATTGTCATTTCAAGCATGCAAAACCTTTACATTATCAATATGCATGTTGTTCTATGTCTGTGTGATACTCACTAACGATTTTGTCCTATAGGAAAACTTGCAGGGTAATATTTTTCAAATTGTACCCCTAGGATATCGGAAGACACATTTCCTGTACAGCAAGGGCTAAGAAAAGCATGTCAAGAACTTCTTGAATTATGTATGCAAGATAGCATGTCTTCATTCTGACTCGCAAGCGGCCAATCAGGACACAGAAATTATCATGGGACATATTGTTATGTGTTAAACCTGTTGATTGAGGATGCAAGCTGACGTTTGTTGTGACTATGGCGCTAATATGGAAAAACTCCTCGTAATTAATAATTATTTGCCTCATAAACATCAATAAGAGAAAAATATTTTGCATTGTTGCAGAACAAATAATCCTGATGTAGCAATGTAATTTACTGCCTCATTAGTCAACAGCCTCGAGATGCCCATGACGAAGCAGCTGCTGTAAAAAAGGTTGACACTTTATCGAACATTTCTCAACAGTTTGGAAACAAAAACATTTTGTGCCATCCAAAACTACAGGTCAGTTGTTTGCAAGAAAATAGATCAAAATCCATCCAGAATTCCCTCTTGGGGGTGAATATCTTGGTGTTTAGACAGTCATAACTCTCATACTTAAACATGAACTTACGACAGTTGTAGTGCTGGACTTACGACAGCCGTACTGCTGGACGTACAACAGTTGTACTGCTGGACGTACAACAGTTGTAGTGCTGGACTTACGACATTCGTACTGCGGGACGTACGACAGTTGTAGTGCTAGACTTACGACAGTCGTAATGCTGGACGTACAACAGTCGTACTGCAGGAAGTACGACAGTCTTAGTGCTGGACGTATGACAGTCATAGTGCTGGACGTACGACAGTTGTAGTGCTGATCATACTACAGTCATAGTGCTGGACTTATGACAGTCGTACTGCTGGACATACGACAGTTGTAGTGCTGGACTTATGACAGTCGTAATGCTGGACGTACGAGTCGTAGTGCTGATCATACTACAGTCATAGTGCTAGACTTGCGACAGTCGTACTGCTGGACGTACGACAGTTGTAGTGCTGGACTTACGACAGTCGCAAAGCAGATAACTTTGTGAAATGGGGCCCAAAGGTCTTTGGATACATTTCTCATTGTGTCAATGACAGCTCATGACAAAAAGACAATCAGTAATGATGTGAAATAAGGGGAACCTGGAGACCCCCTAAACTTTGAATGTTAAACTTTAGGCTATTAACATGATTCAAACATGGTATGCATGTGAGAACATCTTAATACACACACTAGGTACATCTGAACACACACACGTGAGGTACGTTTCTTTGGGGTTGCTATCATGGTTCACGGGACCCTCTACAATGTCAATCTTCAGCTTGAGACAATTTTTTTCCAAGTTGTTTTCAACATATCAGTAAAAGCCATAGTGGGATCCTCATCTGAACGTCCAAGTCCCACAACTCCGCCATGTTACTGTTTGGTGTGGGTATGTTCCACAAAGGTGCTCTTATATCAAGAAATATCTCATGAAGCACATGAAGCACATGAAGCACTACCTTTTTTATACATGGTTTATGGATCTGCCCACATGTCAAATAAAACTATAATTTTAATGACATGCAGGAGACGGCCAAGGACATTTTTATTCCCCTGAAGAGTCTGAGAAACAGATTAATTTTAGAAAAAAACCTCCTGATTCAATCAAAACGGCAATTGGAGTAATTCTTTGACTTGTCATTAAAAAAGTCTATACCAGGAAGGATGTTTCTTTCTTTCTAATTTTTTTTTATTTCACCTCACTGATCTCATGTTCAAATGTTCGAAAAATGATTTTTTTATGCACAAGTCTTTCAATAAAAAAACATACTGTAATAAATGAATGTAATATATGAAAAAAGGCTTGACACATTTACACCTCCTCCCCAAAAATGTGTACCATACCGATTGTTAAATCAATGATATTGACAGGGTCAGCAAAAGCAGACAAATAAATAGAGGATATGTTTCACATGTGTCGAGTGAAATATATCACGTTTCTCGTGAAAATATCTCCATTTCCACACACACATTTCACCACCCCTTTTAATTGCAACTTAAAAAGAAGTTTCAAGTGTGCAAAATCTGAAAAAAATCTAAACAATAGTAATAAAAAATATTTGAGGTCACTAAAATTCTTTATCATACATTTGGATACACAATATCACCTTCAACAAAAATATTCTTGAAACCTTAAACTGCTGCTGGAAGCGAAGGAATACACTCTTATTATGTAAGAAAAATGACACTGCGAAACGAACGGTCTCAATTGAGAGTTAAATGAGAAATTTACAGTTCATAACGAAACATTTTCAAGAGAATAACAAACGACAAGAAGCATCATTAACTCCATAAATGACCATCTGTTATTGTCTTGCCTTGACAACGTGAAACGAACATAAAAAGGAAGTCAACAGTTTGTGTATAGGTCACACACATACGATAAAGGGAGGCAATTTGTGGGGAGGTAACTCTTGTATGACAATAGTTCCGTCAAAGTGTGATGAAAATCTTTTTTTACACTGAAGTATATAAAACAGTGCACTAGCGGAAAATAAGCTACAGAAGAGGCTCCACATCCATATGACTCCAATAACACAGCAGCCTTTTCCATCCAAAAGAATGGAAATAGAAGAAAACAGCTCTCTCCATTCTCTCTGTGTGTGTGAGTGCGTGTGTGTGTGCATGTGTGTGGCATAATTCCAGGATTGTTCAAGCTATATGAAGATGGCCTGTAAACAATCAAGTCTGAACCAGACAATCCAGTGACTCATATTAGGAGGAACGATCCACACCATCGGGGTACGATGACACGCAATCAACCAAGTTATGGACAACCAAATCCATTAAGTCGTCTCTTATGACAAGCCCAGGTTGTGGACCAGTTCAGAACTGGAATCCCCATGGGATGACGCCTACCAATGAGGACCTGGAGACACATTCTACCCCGGGTCTCCAGGGGCTGTATGTACAAAGTTATGTTCTGTGAGATCATGTGATTGTCCTCCTCAGTTGCTACTGCCTGTGCAACAGCTGACTCATTTCTGCACAATGCAAAACACGCTGAAATAAAACAGCAAACACTGTGAAACTCTGACAGTCTGGAACCCCATTTACCAGACCCCTATTGTCAAGAACCGCCACACAAGGGACATTACTCTGTAACCAGGATTCATTAACACGAAATGAATCATTCAGGCGAATTTACTCGAAAAAATATTGTCCAGATTCCCAGAGTTTCACGGGAGTTTGTCAACCAAAATATTCTCGGAGTATGCTGCATGCAAAGAACATGTACTTACACTCATCCCTGAACTTCGGTTCTGTGTTTGGTCCAACATGCGCCATTGTGCGGATCAACTCCACATGGACGACGTGCTGCTCTCGATACACAGGGTCGTCGAAGAATGTCTGTAGCTGCATGTACACCCGGTCCAACACCTACAAAATGGCCATGATGTAACTTGTCACACACCAATCTCATTAAAATCAGATCTTAGTTCTCGCTGGCGTTTAACAAAGATCTGAGGACATCTCATTACGGGTCAAGTCAGGCTGACCTTTAGCGAACTCGACCAATGGAATTACTGACAAGAAGTCGATATTAGCCAATCAGAAGGCAGCTTTCTCGTGCTTTACGGCACAAATTTAAAATTGGCGACTACGCTTCAAAACATATTTTGGCAAATTCTCGCTTAAAAAATTGAAACCTGAACAAAAGAGCATTCTGAAATGGCTAATACAGGTCTAGATTATATAGATTCAGTTGTTAAGCCCATAACTATCTTTCGGAATACCCCGTTTAAAGGTTTTCGAGGTTGCATGATGAGAAATCACATTCTGACTGTCACTTTCATGATCTGGTAAGCGACGCTCTGATTGGTCGGATGAAAGGTCGTTCTGAAGTGACCGCTAATAGGATGTCCTCAGATCTTTGTTTAGCAGTAGCGAGAACTAAGATCTGATTTTAATGAGATTGGTCACACACACACACATGGAGGCCAAGGATTGTTAGGTTCAAATGAAGTGGTGAGGTCAAATAGGGCTTAATGCCGCGTTCAAGATTATTGCACTTATATAGCAATGCGCGCTTGCATGTGCGTGTGAGTGTGCGTGTGCATGTGTGAGGCTGCTTGTATTAGTCTAGACTGATGCTGATTAATAGTGCTTGCCCACTGAGATACCATGCTGCAGTTTAACATGAATACCCCACTCAGACACAGTATACTGACTCCAAGCCAACCAGTCCTTGTTTTATCCCCTTAATGCCGAGCGCCGGAATCCATACCAGTTTCATATATATATAACAGAGGTCTCCCTACAACCAAAGACGTATATACAACTGTACGTGCTACAACTAATGTAACGAATGAGTGGATTCTGTCACCAGCTGGAGTCATACCCAATCAGCTTGTAGGCCTAGCTAAACCACACGTCCTCAGTCATGTTTTTATGATAGGGTAACACAGACCTAAAAAATAGGTAATTTTATTTAAGCACAACAGCGCTAAATTAATGTTTTCACACCTTTTTTTCCCTGCCACTATTTTGTTCATCAGACAGGCTACATAATGATGTAAGAAAATTCTATCAGTATTTTTTATGATACTGTTATTCATGTGATTAATAATCAAATTTCAACATGTCAGTAAACAAATGAAACAAGGACTAGTCATCTCGGAGTCAATATACTATGTCTAAGAGAGTTATTCACACTAAATTTTAGTGTCTGAGTTTTGGTGAAGCACTATTAAACTGGCATTAGTCCAAACTGGTACAAGCAGCAGCCACACTTAAACATACATGCCCACACACCACACCCCACACACACGCACACGCCCACAAACAGCCACAGTTACACTCATATCGACACACATACTCACACACACAGTCACACTCACAAATGCCCACAGCCAAACAGTCACACTTACGGCCAAACACACAGCCACACGCGGCCACACACACACAGCCACACATGCCCACACACACACACAAACACAGTCACACTCACGCCCACACACACACAGCCACATATGCCCCCCCACACACACACACAGTCACACAACAGTTACACTCACGCCCACACGCTCCCCACCTCACACACACAAAGGTCACACTCACGCCGACACACTATATAGATGCCATAATCTTGAATGCTATGTTAAACCCAATTACACATCCCCTCCCCTCTTACAACAAACATGGAGCACCAGGTTCTCCGTCTGCCCTGGAGTCCCCCAGGGAGAAGACCTTCAAATAGCATGCTGACAAGGGTAGAGATGTAACAGCTCAGAGATAATCAAGGAACGTCTTACCTCTCGTATTGACACATGCTCTATAATGGCGCCAAGGGAGGGAATCGTGGATATTCTAACTGAGCTGCAAACACACAAAAACAACTTAATTGAGATATTATGTTCCGATGTTTCCATCTCCCTCAATGTCATCCATCTTTCACTTGCCTATTAATTCTTCATAAAAAGTACTAAAAATAAAAGAAGAAAGCTAGGGTACAAAGCACTGTTTGTTGTTTAACATCGGACTCAGCAATATTCCAGCCAGTGATATATGCCAGCGGTATCAGGTGATCCCGTTAGTCGCCTTTTACGACAAGCATAGTCACCTTTTACGGCAAGCATGGGTTGCTGAAGACAGGGGGTTCTACCCCGGAATCTTCACGGGTCACCAAGTCACAGAAAGTGATCTATTACGGTGCACCATAAATAACCACATAATATTATTTAGCCTAAGTAAGTGAGTGAGTGAGTGAGTGAGTGAGTGAGTATTAACACCACTTGGAACAGTACTCCAGTTATATCACAGCATGTCAGCTTTCTGTGGGAAGAAAGCCCGAAGTGGTGCAGGTGTTAACCACATTGGTGAAAACAGCAAGCACATGGATGCTGCTGCCATGCCTGGGATCATATTCAGGGCAAACAGGGATTCGAACCAACAATCACAGGTTTCTGGAGCACCCAAGGAAAAGTCTAAATGAGAGTGAGCTGGGTTTAACAGTATTTCAGTTATTTCACATCAGGTCAACCTTATTTGGGTGGAAAGTCTGAAATGATGCAGGTGGTGGATGTTTGTGGGTGGTCCTGACAAACCTGTGACTGTCGTAGGTCTATGGTAGAGTATGGGAGTTACGATGATCACCTTAGCAGTAAAGCCGTTGTAAGTCTATATTAAAGTATTGAAGATACGATAACCTTAGCGGTATGACTGTTGTAAGTCTATGTTAAAGTATGGAAGTTATGATAACCTTAGCGGTATGACTGTTGTAGGTCTATGTTAAAGTATGGGAGTTATGATCATCTTAGCGCTAAGATCGCTTCTAAGAACTGGGTCTAGGAATAATTATCAGGAAGAATTAGGTTTCAAACCCATGATCATTGATTCTGGAATGCCTAAGGGACACAACTCTGCACAATGAATTGTGGTGCCTTAGCCGACTGAGCCACCCACGCCCTATCAGAACGAAGTGGAGAGTGGCATCAACATAGGACATAATTTGTCTTGTAATCCCTGACAAACTTTAGTTTGAATCTCTAAGTTTGTGTCTTATCTCTACTATAGTTGTCTCCATTTCTTCTTTCTTGGTCTGGGAGTGACTGTTAAAACTACTCTTTATTTCACCAGGGTGTCCTTGTACAAAGCAAATGTAACTTCCATAACATAACATCGACGTACAACAGTTTTGTACACCCTCACCCAGGGCCTACACCCTCTGGCACACCTCCAGAATACTGTATACCCAGCTGCCATGGTTGTTTGATGCTACTAATATCGCTGTCAGTACAATACCCGTGCACGAGGGGTTTTACCAAAGTGGTAAAGGTCACACATGCATCACTTTGGGCTCTTCTCCCGGACATATTTTGATATTAATGAAGAATTGTTCACTGTATCAATCAGATTGTATCTAGTTCTGAGCTGGTTGGGAACACCTTGCCCACACCAGGACCACCCTCAACTGAATGATTGAGTGAGTATGGTTTTACACTGCTTTTAGCAATATTCCAGCAATATCACGGCGGGGGACACCAGAAATGGGCTTCACACATTGTACCCATGTCGGGAATCGAACCCGGGTCCTCGGTGTGATGAGCGAATGCTTTAACCACTAGGCTACCCGACCCCTCTCAACTGAATGAATGTCACAGTTTACAGTCTTACATTTCTGGGTCATTGGCGAGAGTGACTAGAGCTGGCACAACCCGTGTGGAGATGAACGTATCATTTAGGTTCTGAATCAGGAGCTGAAACAGAAAGAATGACACATTATACACCCAGGAGCTGAAACAGCAAGAATAACACATATTATACACCCAGGAGTTGAAACAGCAAGAATGACACATTATACACCCAGGAGCTGAAACAGCAAGAATGACACATTATACACCCAGGAGCTGAAACAGCAAGAATAACACACATTATACACCCAGGAGCTGAAACAGCAAGAATGACACATTATACACCCAGGAGTTGAAACAGCAAGAATAACACACATTATACACCCAGGAGCTGAAACAGCAAGAATAACACACATTATACACCCAGGAGCTGAAACAGCAAGAATAACACACATTATACACCCAGGAGCTGAAACAGCAAGAATAACACATATTATACACCCAGGAGTTGAAACAGCAAGAATAACACATATTATACACCCAGGAGCTGAAACAGCAAGATTAACACACATCATACACCCAGGAGCTGAAACAGCAAGAATAACACATATTTATACTCTGGAGCTGAAAGGGTCAGGTCAAAGGTCCATAAAGAACACATTATCCCTAGAACTACCAGGGATACGTAGCATTTTGATCCATTTGTTTGACACCTATTAGTGGCGGGCATTGGCATGAATATTGTAATGCAATTTATTGCACTAATGATTCACGTATTGCAATACATACCACAATGTATTGCATGCGTTCTTTCATCTGTAATTTGCTATGAACCTGAATAATAAAAATATTCCCCGCACATTTATCCCAACTTGCATTTTGTTGGATGTTGCTATGGTCACAAAGCATGCGCTTTAGACACATTACATACAGGAAACTGGTCGCAAATCACAAGAAACAGCTGCTAATTGCTAAATTTCCTAATTTCAGTTTGACTTGTCACTTATGTCAAATTTTCAAACAAGATGAAGATATGCATGATTTGGAAAAATGCAATATACCGGTATTTTCCAAATTACTGTGATTTATTTTTATTATTATTTCTTATCGTGGAATACTGGTAATATCGCCTACCTCTAATACTTGTGTGGTGATTCAAAACCCACATTTTGCATGCAGTGTCCTAAATAACTGCCTGTCTGTCTGCCCGTGTCTGGTAATTTTTCTGTCGGGCTGCATGAAATTTTCCTCCACATCTCCGAATGTCTGGCAGATAATTTTAAGACTACTTACGTATTCAGTTTTATCATAAGTCCTCGTATATTCTCAAGTTATTGTTTACATTATTTCAACTGAATCAAGGCACAATTTGTCTCTTATTTTCACGACTTTTAAAAATTGATGTCTGAATGTGGGCAGGTAACTTTGAAGATGAGCAGGCAACACTTATGGGTCACCTGCGTGACTGTCTTGTTGGGTTTCAAAGTTTTTTCAAACACTGTTTGCTTGAGAGCAAATTTTCTTTGATTTCCTTCTGTATGACAACATTATTCCTTCCTTTCACCTCCTTACAGTGTGGAAGAAGCAACCTAACTTGGGCCAGATCCTCTCCAACCCTGTATTTATTTATCTCTTTACAAAGTTAATTATGCAGAATACACTCTTGCATCAGCTGAACACAGAGAGAGGTAAAAAAGCAAAAGTATCTCCGTTTTATTAGAACAAGAATACAAGGAAGCCATTGAACTATATCCTAATGTTGGAAGATCAAAAGCAACACGTGACCTGAATATGTCAAAACTGAATTTCATTTTTTCACACAACACCACTTTTATGACTACCAGTGCAACATCTTATTGCATATCTCTTAACAAACTGATCCGGGGTAGAATAGGTCTTTAGCAACCCATGCTTGTCGTAAGAGGCGACTAACAGGATCAGGTGGTCAGGCCTGCTGACTTGGTTGATGCATGTCATCGATCCCAACTGCCTGGATCAATGCTCATGATGTCAATCACTGAATTGTCTGGTCCAGACTTGATTATTTACAGACCGCCGTCATATAGCTGGAATATTGCTGAGTGCGGCGTTAAACAACAGACCAACCAATCAAATCTTAAGAAACAAATTATTCAAAACAAATTGGAGTACCCTGTTTTGGGGGTATGCAAAGTCCACCCCATGTAGCTGATCTGAAACAATGAACCCTGACATGGACAGGCTCAACTCTTTGTGTAAGTTAAAGACGAGAAGTAGAAAGCCAATTGATTCCAAAAATAATTGTTGGTCAGGCTCGCTGACTTGGTTGATGCATGTCATTGATCCCAATTGCCTGGATAAATGTTCATGATGTCAATCACTGGATTGTCTGGTCCAGAATCGATTATTTACAGACCGCCGTCATATAGCTGGAATATTGCTGAGTGCAGCGTTAAACAAACAAACAAACATTTAAGAGAATGCATTACATGGAATCAGCTCATCTCTAAGTGTCCTGGCTGAAATCTGAACCCTTTCTGATAATGAACCGACAACATAACAATGTGGTTTGGAAAATAATTACAAACAACAACACACTTACTTATTATCAAATCATAGTCTACTTGCTGTGTAACAATAATGTTGTTCTTCTTTAAGATATCGTATTTAAATATATCATATCGCAGAGTAATGGAAGCAATAACAATATATCTCAAGTAACAACTCTTTAAACTAATGTTTCATTCCGAAAATAGTTTCTGGTTGTGTGAAATCTGCTGTCAGGTATATAATCATCAGGTAATTGCTTAGGTCTCAGGTGAACTCAATATTTCAAGGTCTTTCAAAATGTCAAGAACTGACATTTCCTTACGGTCGTTATGAATTACTGACTGTATATGGTTCGTAAGTAAACAGATTAATAAATTCTAAATATCTATTCATTCGTTGAAGTAACTTTAGGAACAGTGTATGGATACAATTCTTTAGTAAACCATCCAATTTGTTATACAGTGACCACACATCTGCAGCCATTTTTGTTTACAGAAGCAATGACACATTGGGAAACTCCTCTTTAAAGTTAGGGGAAATATTTACAATCCTCTGTCCAGTAAGTAGGCCCAGAGTTCCATGCAGCCAGCCATGAGACAATTCGTCACATCTTACAAAGTCCATTCTAGTCATAGCATGTTTTACATCGGTTTTATTTTTACGACTCCACACATTCCGATATACATGTATCATAGAATGGTTACCTGTCATTTAGAAAATATCATAAAACATGAAAAATTATTTCCTTTTGCGTATTTATCCATGGTTGAACGCCGCCATGTGCTGCAGAGAGCTAGCTATACGGTCACTTTAACGCATAAAGATATACTGTCATGCACCTCACTGTTGTAGGGGGCACGGGTGGCCCAGTCGTCTAAGGCGCCACGATTCGCAGTGTAGTGTTGCGTCCCTTAGGCACGCCAAAAAGCTATGATTGTGGGTTCGAATCCTGGTTCGCCCCGATTATGTTTCTAGGTTTTTTAGCACCAAGCCCATGCTCATGGGTTTCACTGAAGCGGTAAACGTCTGAGACCTGAAACACTCAAGGCTTTCCTCCCACATTAAGCTGACACGCCGCGATATAACTGGAATAATGTTAAAAGTGGTGTTAATCCCAACTCACTCACTCACTGTTGTTGTAGTATATCTATATAATTATGCAAAACAATACGTAAAGCCCCCGAAAGGTTTGCATAAGGCCTGTCTGTTCTGATTTTGGAATAAGCATGTTTTTTTACAAACAAGAGAAAAGTCTGGTCATGTGATATGCAAATTAGCCTGTGGCTGTGGTGTAATGCGTAAGTCAACACTGCGTTGGGAGTGGATGCCGAGGTTATTAAAGTATTTCAGAAATTCTAAAAAATAACATTTGTCAACTTCAGGTGTGTCGACGACTTTTCAAAGTGAAGTCATTGCAATATTAATAATAAAGGTAATATATATTAAAGGTCAACCGGTAATACAATGACAATGTAAAAAGAAACGTATGTTTCTAAACAACAAACATCTAACTGGGATTACATAACATACACAAGAGCTTTCAGAACAGGGGAGATTAAAATCATAAAAGTTATTTTTCTGGAAATAAATTACTTCCTTGTTTCTTTATTTTCATGTAATTTTGTTAAATTAATGAAAAATCAGCCTTGCGTATCAGTATCTACATGACTGTTGCATTCCCACATTGTTTAAATACTGATCAATAATGTGATGTTAGAATTGAACTTTTTTCACATTCTTACAAGGAAAACAGCTAAATGTATATCATTCAGACTAGCCTGTTAATATTTGTTTGTTTCCTGTTCTGATTTGTACAGTGTTTATTGAGCTTATTGATCACCTATTTTAACCAATTGGAAACCAATGTCTTGCAGTTGAATCTTCTGTATGCAGTTGATTTGTAGTGAACTTGTAGTTCTGTAATAGACAGACTGAAAAAATGGCACTTCTTTGATTTTATTCGACTCCACAATTCTGTAAAATCCTTAAACCAAATTTTTATTAAAATTCTTGCCTGCCGCATACATAAATAATAAGTCTATTTGTATAGTGCAAAATTCCACATCAACGAGGGACATGCTCAATGCGTAAATTCAGCATATGTACATATATACATACATACAACAGAGAGGGGACAGTAAGATAGTAAAAATATACACATTCAGTTATAGCCTTCAAAAAGGCATGTTTGGTGTCCAGACTTAACACAGCGATACGAGGTGCACTTTTGAGGATGAGGGGAAGGGAGTTCAATAGAGAGGCACCAGCATGAGAGAAGGATCGTGCACCGAAGGACTTTAGTCTGTATTTTGGTACAGACAGGAGATGGTCCTGATATCACCAACATTGCTTGCATGCTTTAATCTGTTTCCATGAATGTATAAACTGTGTTTGAGGCCATCCAGGGCATCTGGCAGCAGGGGTGTTTACTTTGAGGGCAAGTAAACTGAAAAAATATATTGAATGCAATGTTTTTGCAAATATCATTTTTCCAAGATACATTTAGCCAATTTCTGGGAGAAAACAATTCATAATATTCGTAGGAAGTATTAATATGTCAAAGTGAAAGAGCTGAAATCACTGATCGGCTTCCCAAACAAACCTATTTGGGTGTGTGGCCTAAAGTAGAACGTGAGAATGTTTCGATTGGCTGATATGTAGATTTGACAGCTGCATTTATCTATCATGTAATTCTGAGCCGCTACACTGTGTCTGCTATTTCTGTTAATAAAAACATTGCATACATTGTTGAATGTGTGAAACAACCTTTGATCTTGACCTTGGGAATAATTAAAAAAAACAATTAACAATCTGTAATTAGCTTGTTATGACTAACATCCTGTTTGGTTGGTTACAATAAACCACATGCTGCCCTCGGCCTGTTTTAAACCCTACCGGGGATTAGTCCCCTAAGTAAACAACTGAAGGCATCTTCAATGTTATTACCAATAAGGCTTTGTTTGTTTGATGTTTAACGTCTCACTCAGCAATATTCCAGCTATATGACAGCAATCTGTATATAATCGATTCTGGACCAGACAATCCAGTGATTTACATCATGAGCATCGATCCACGCAATTGGGATACGGTAACATGCATGAACCCAGTCAGCGAGCCTGACCACCCGATCCCGTTAGTCATCTCTTACGACAAGCATAGTCGCCTTTTACGGCAAGCATGGGGTGCTGAAGACCTGTTCTTCCCTGGATCTTCACGGGTTATGGCATAAGTTGACTTAAGTTGTGGAAACGGTAATCTAATGGGAGAGCAGACAGACGGGGTGCCGGCCTGATTATTGAAATTGCGCATCAGTAGCCTGTTTTAACCGCAGTGAGAGGAATCCCCCCAGTGGCAAATTTTTTGTTTGGGGGATGTTTTCACCTATCATTTTTTATCATCTGTTTATCACTATTTTATGTTATTCAAAGTTAATATTGGTCAAGCATTAGTGATAAAGTATGCCCTAAAGTGTTAAAATCTGCAAAGTTGTGATGTCAAGGTTATTTGACCTTTAACACAAAATGACATTTCTAAAATCATCTGCATGTTTTTCTCAACCTACATTTGCATTACCCATAAGTCATTAAAGTCATGTGACAGGTAGCACGATAATGTGATACATTCTAGAAATGGCCATCAGGCATTCCTTTATAATGCCGACCAGTGTTGAATAGAGATTTTCAATTTATTCAAGGAAAGAAATGATTGTTTCTAAAATCTTTTTGTGCCATGTGAATCAGAGTTTCAAATAAAGCATGGACTTGTTGAAGTGTGAATATTCATGATGGTATTGTTTATCTTTTCATGACATTTTCTCATGCACTTTGTAAAAAAATATTAATATAACCATATTTGGAAAATGCTTGATTGATTCTGCGTACCGGTAGTCAAGCAAAGGTTCTCAAATAATAAAACAAAACTATGATTGAAACAGCTAACGGACCATCACAAATAGAGGATATTATATGAATGTACTCACGAGTGTTGTAAACATAGTATGACATGAACACGAAAATTATGTTCTATTTATTACCGAAGAAGACATCTAAATACAGAGACCAAATTTTAGTGTTTAAGGACAAGGACAGCACGTCGTATCAGCAGTGGAACCACTATTTGTCGAATGATGGCAACAATCCTCAGTTATGACGTCGTTTCTAGTGTGACGTCATTCAGACCTCACGTCACAATAAGATTCGAATGACATCAACAATGTTGTCGGGATGACGGAAACAACACACTGTTGTCTCGTGACGTGATGTGACCCTAGGGCACATATGATTTTTATGAACCCCGATATGTTTGCCCTTGTAGGTCATAAGAGTAGGTATTCTTCAATCTGTAAGCTGTGTGTGTATGTGTTTGAAATTCAATTTTGCACAAATCTACTAGTGACGCACCTGTGCATTGAAAACACTGAATGTCTGCCTTCTCAGTAAAGACGGGGGCACGGGTGGCCCAGTCGTCTAAGGCGCCGCTGTTCGCTGTGTAGAGTTGCGTCCCTTGGGCACGCCAGAAACCTATGATTGTGGGTTCGAATCCAGGTTCGCCCAGATTATGTTTCTAGGTTTGTCAGCACCATACCCGTGCTCATGGGTTTCACCGAAGTGGTAAACGTCTGAGACCTGCATCACTTCGGGCTTTCCTCCCACATTAAGCTGACACGCCGCGATATAACTGGATTACTGTTAAAAGCGGTGTTAAATCCAACTCACTCACTCAATAAAGACAGGGATGTACCTTTGTCTTTCCACTTGTGAGTCATGGTTCCAACAACTAGAATATTTGTGAAACCTTTAGCCAATTATGGTTTAAATGTTCAGTGTTTGAAATAAAACAAGCGTATAGTTGACAGAGTCATCTATATCCCCCGCCCATTTTAACACGTTATGGTCCCAAACCAGGTAACTGACCCAACATTTCTCTTAGCACATGTCAAAATAGCTGCAATGGAAATTCTAAAATAAACATTTCTAAAACTCCTTAATATCAAATGGCACTAGTTCAGTATGCGCTTTAAATATAGACATGCAATGTTTGGCAAGGAAATATTTAACAGTTTATTTGTTATACTACTTAAGTAAACCAATCCTATATTAAAACTTAAATCCAACTTGTTGTCATGGAAACATAAACAATAAAAATTTCTAAAAGTGCTATATATCAAAAGGCACCAGTTCAGTATGTGCCTGGTAGACATGCAAAGTTTTGTAAGAAAGTATTTAACGTTTTTTTTAGTTACACTCTGGAAACGAACGCCACCCCTGTAGAACCTAAGTCCAACTTATTGCCATAGAAATGTGAAAAATAAAAATTTCTTAAATTCCTAAATAGCAAGAGGCACCAGTTCAGCATGAGTGTGATAGACATGCAGAGTTTCGTAGAGAAATATTTAACGGTTTCTGAGTTATGCTCCGGAAACGATTTCGGGACGCACACATGCACATACACACGCAAACACACACGCAAACACACACGCATACACACGCACACACACACGGACGGAACCCATTTCTATATCCCCCGTCAACGTGACAAGCGAACGCATTATCCACTAGGCTACCCGACCAACCTGGTCACCATCTAAACAAAATGGGTCACAAACTGCAATCGCGTGCATAGCGACCTACATGACCTGATCATGTGAATACCCCTGCCACATCATTCTCTTTCTCAGAGCTAACAGCCTACAGGAGCTAAAATGCTTATAGTGAGTGATATAGGATAAGTATATAAATATACAACTTTCCTAAAATTTCCAAATTTCTAAACATATCCTATCTCACACTATGCATTTATCCCATGGTTGGAAGCCTGTACTAGACCACAACCGTGAGATGTACACGAGGAAGCTGGTTCTTAAGAGTGAAATAAATAAAACATTAAAAATACTGCCTAGTGTCGAAAACAACATTCTACAATGCCTACGTGAAATACTCGAATTTGATTGGATAATCAATAAAATTAGACATACCGTATTCAACGTAATAAGTGCCCCGCTCTAATAAGCGCCCACGGCGATATTTGCAAATATATTGGCTAGTGAACAATCACAAATAGCACCTTCTGACTGATCAATGTACACATTTCATGTACATTTATTCGTTTCACTGCGCACTTAAACAACACTGTCTCACTGCTTCTGGTTGACCACCAACATGGCTGATGTCAACACAACAGATGTGATGGATTTGGGAATTTTTGAAATCAGTTATTTAACTGATTTATAGAATTCAGTGATGATGGGTTTAACTCTACCCTCATCAACCGAAACAGTTCAGGTGAATTAAGCCCAGAGACAGCAGCATAATTTAGCATCATGAAAAAACATAAATCGAACGAAAATATGGTCTGCTTAAATGTGTTGTCCTAACTAATCAACACATCTCTTTTTTAAATATCTTTGTAGATATTTCATTACAAGGTAACAAAAGTACATCATAATTGCTCATCTCATTTATTATCAGAAATCACATAAAATTCCATCGCAGAACATGAACAACCTACACCTGCACCAATAATGCTGATAAAGGAAGAAACAACATTAACAGGCATTGACAAATTGAACTTGGGTAGGGCAACTACAGTTAATTAAAAAAGATAAACGTCTAGAATTATTAAAGAAGCAAAAACAACTGATTTCCCGATGTTTTGTTTACAATTTTATAATGAGGCCTGTCAGTAACCAGCTGAAAACTCGAACTTGAGGCTTGGTGAGGTGGGTAAAAAGCCACGGGGAGAAGAAATTCCAAACGGTAGCACCTTCCATTCTTAGTGGTGGCCTCGGAACACAAACCAAAGGAAACACAAGCAGAAGAGCTGTGCCAGGAGCGGACGGTGGACGGGCCAGAAGTCGCCGAAAATCCAGAAAATTGTTGGAGAGCCGTGGTAACCACTTGGAGAAGCAATTCAAGGTTCAGTGCTGTGTCAGTAGCCAGGTCACTACTAGCCGAAGAGGTAGGAAGCAGCTGCGCAGGTGGGGGGAGCGTCACAGTAGACGCCGGCCCGAAGAGGGCGGTGTAACCTGAACCGGAAGTGGCAAAGCAGATCGGGAGCAACTCTGAGGTAGGGAGCCTCTCCAGCCACCGAAAGTACAGGCAGGAAGGATTCCGAAGACACAGCCACTGTTATGGTGGAGAGGACAGGTTTGCTGGCCTTCTTGGACTTGAGTTTAGCTGTGTTCTTAGATATCTTTTCTGAATCCCGGGATTAAGAACGGCAGTCCACCTCTTGGCGATGACACATGGGCAGATAAATATTAAAGGATTCCTCTAAAAGCAGGCGGCATTCTGAGCACGGCTTGTCCACCCTGCCCCTGCCCCGGCAGTCACAACACAACTGGTGTGGGTCTGACGTAGAAAGCATGCGTCCGCATTCTGAGCAGGCTGGGCGTAGAGGATCTTTCATCCACTGATGTCGATTGTAAGTACTACACTATATGGGTAGGGAAAACTGTCGAAAAATATGTATTCTCTACACAGTGTGGTGGTGAAAAAGAGAATGATGTGGCAGGAGTAAGCATGTGATCAGGTGATGTAGGTTGCTACGGATTATAGTGCTCGACCCAATTGTTTGGGTGGTGACCATGGTGATGCTGGGATGTGTTCGGGTGAATTGTTTTTTTAGAAGCTGGAAACTTTGTTCAAGCAGATGTTTTCAACATGGGTTTGTAAAAAGAAGATATGTATAGTGTGAGATAGCATAAGTTTAAAATTTATTTGTACCAGTTCTTAAGTTTTAAAGGAAGCAATATTTATACACCATGATTTAACATTTAATGATTACATGAACTTGAAGAATAAACCAAATTCAGACATTTGCAATGCAGAGACAGAAAAGAAACATTCCTCTTACAAACATCAGATTATGTGAAATCTTTTCCAAGTTGACAAATGTCTCACTGAAACTATTCTCAGAGGGCAAAACCCTCCATTTACAGATTATTTCACAGTTGAAACATAATATTACCAAACTTCTGTTCAATTACAATGGCAGCCTCTTTGACCACCTAATATTAAAGTCACATCATAAACACATAACAAATATATGTTACAGGTGATTCCTTCATATCAATAAGAGAAACAGAACCATAAAGATGTGAAGTTTTAGTCTAGAATCATCCATCTAGAATCAATAACTACCAAACATAATGGATCAGATTTTATCATACATGCTCAATGACTGAAATATGATGCTGGCTGCATGACAAATACCACAGACTTTGCCATGATGCTATTTTATGGGTGTTTCATTCACCCATACCATGTTTCCGAAAGACTGGAACATAAGGAAAGTATACAGATGACAAATGTAGTATTTCTTATTTCATTAGCCAGCAGTGACTCGGCTAATCCGTAATTAACCTGGCGCCTCTGGATTAGGTCATTATTTTGAATTTTGTTGAATCACAGATTTTTCTTCCAATCAGAATTTGGAGAAGTGGAAAATAATTTGTTTCATTGTTTGTTGTTTTACAAATAACTCGGCAATATTCCAGCTATATGACAACAGGCTGTAGATAATAGCATCAGGACCAGACAATCCAGTGACTGACATCATGAGCATCGATCCACGATCCCATTTGCAAATGGAGAAATAATGAAAGGTTTTTCAGCAGAAAAAAAAAACAGAAAAAAAATGATTTGAATAAATGCAAAAATGTCCCCCAAAACAAGAACCATAACTCAATGCTCAAAATATCAATGCTCGATGGGAATATTCTAACTTAAAATCATATTCATCACATAATGTTGCATTAACAATGCCATAGATATTACTTTCAGGAAAACCTGTCCCCACTGGCAGTACTGTGCCCCAAGTCCAAAAGATCAAACAGAACTCGATCAGCACATCATTTTGCCAAGCCAGCAGTTCATGACTGAAATGACCACACCATAAACCTGTGGTTTCTTTTTTGCTTGCTGTTAAGAAGCAACTTGTTATATTACATGGGACAAATGAAGAAATATATAACCACAAAGACATATCATAAATAATATACAATATATAAGTCATATAAAACACATCTCCATACATGGCCAAGCTTGTAATTTTTTAATAGAAAACGGAGCCTTACCTCAAACAAGATGGCCGACGTTGCCCTGACAGGAGCAGACGTGTGTACAACCCCACACCACAGGACTGTCAGTAATAATTCATGGTTGTCTTCACTTGAACTAAAAAGTAGATTTTATTGTTTCTTGAATTTAAACTAATAAATATCTGCAACATTGCTACAACTATTTGTTTGTTTATTGTTTAACGCCCAACTCAGCAATAACCCAGCTGTATGACAGCAGTCAGTAAATAATTTAATCTGGATCAGTCAATCCAGTGATTGTATCCTGAGCATCGATCCACGCAAATGGGATACGATGCCATGAATCAACCAAGTCAGCAAGAAAGACAGCCCAACACCGTTATTCGCCTCTTACGACAAGCATAGTTGCCTCTTTTGAGTGAGTGAGTGTGTGAGTTGTGTTTTATGCCACATTTAGCAATATTCCTGCAGTATCATGATTTGGGACACCAAAAATGGGCTTCACACATTGTATCGATGTGGGGAATCAAACCCAGGCCTTCGACTTGATGGAAGCTTTAACCACTAGACTACCTCACCACCCCTTGCCTCTTACGAAAAGCATGGATTGCTGAAGACCTATTCTAACATGGATTGTCATGGGTCATGCTATAACTAAACAATAACACTGCTGATAATCATTTAGAATAGAACTTCAGAGTCTTCCCTAACAAAATACAGTGCTATAAGGCGATACGGGACATTTTGTATAGAATCACAGACATTGTATACAACAAACAAAGTTGTCTGTAAAACTATCCACAATAGCTCTTCTACCAAACCCACCTGAGCTCCAGGAACGTTGCCTTCAAACTGTCGAGGGGAGCCTGACAAAACGCCAGTGTACATAACACCTGAGTGAGGAACTCCTCCAGCTGCTTCCGGTCTTCCTCCTGGAACAGTGTTACCACAGTAGCAGGACATATCACTCATTATCACACAGTCATATCACACACCTAGCAGCAACTTACACAATCTGTCACATGAACTTTGACAAAGTAGACACAATATATGGATAACAACTTCTTTATTAACTGTAAAGGCAACGTTTCGGTATAGATCCTTGCTTAACAATGGTATAAGGATCTATACCGAAACATCGCCTTTACAGTAAACAGAATAGTTGTTATCCATAAATTTAGTCTACTTCGTCATCAATGCCCATCAAACAATTCATGAACTTTGAGTCAACATGGTGTTCTGGCCCAAACTTGTCACGTGTCATGATTGTTTAGAACATTTAGTTGGTTGGTTGGTTTGTGTTTAACGCCGCACTCAGCAATATTCCAGCTATATGACGGCGGTCTGTAAATAATCGAGTCTGGACCAGACAATCCAGTGATTGACATCATGAGCATCGATCCACGCAATTGGGATCTATGACATGCATCAACCAAGTCAGCGAGCCTGACCACAAGATCCCGTTAGTCGCCTTTTACGACAAGCATAGTCGCCTTTTACGGCAAACATGGGTTGCTGAAGACCTATTCTACCCCAGATCTTCACGGGCCTTAGAACATTTAAGTATGGACAATAATTAGTCTTGCTTGACAAGGGTATAAGGATTTACACCAAAATGTTGCCATTACAGTAAAATAAGAAAGTCTTCATCAAAAAATTGTTTCTACTTTGCAATAATAAGGCTCACAGGAAAATAAAATCATACTAGACTCTAGGCTTCGGATTAGTGGCTAAATTCACAGACTGTTTATCTGCTTAAAAATATGTATGCCGCTCCCTTGAACACAACATTGAAATTATTTCATGTTAATCAATGTAATGAAGAAAAAAATAAATTCAGTTTTTATTTGTTACAGTTGTAATAAGATTGAATAAGGCAAAATATTTCATTTGGGAGTAGCATTATTGTTCAGAAGGTTACGAACAACAGATTCAGCAGAATCTTGCAGTCACTGGAAGACAGACAAGTGGGAATCAGAGGCTGAACTCACCGTGCTGAAAGATGTGAGCACTCCGACTGCGTACACCGGTACAACACAGGTGGTGATGGCCGTGTGTCCCAGGTTAACTTGGTGATCTGAGGGAAGGAGTGGGGTTAACACCTGATATGACATCGCAGAACATCGGGGGATGAGGAGTTGATTTTGGGTTAATGTCGCATTTCAGATTATTGCACTGATGTATTGATGTGCATGTGTGCGTGTGTGTGTCCATCTGTATGTCTGTCTGTCCTTGTAACCAAGCCATCCATGCTTTGTTTTTTCCTCTTAATGCTGACAGGAAAACAATTCCCATTTTTCCTCACCGGGCAGATGCTATATCTGCAGGACCACCATGTCAGGGCAGCAACCTAGTCGACAGTGCTTGTTGTTATACCATTAATTTAGTTTTGTGAGATTTCTGTGCCAGTTATTTTATCTTTATTTAGCATTTTTCAAACATGCAACAAAACCCAGAAGGATAACAAAGAAGTTGTCATGCCAACACATTGGTAATCCAAGTTGGCATGCCAATACATTGGGAATCCAAGTTGCCATGCCAATACATTGGTAATCCAAGTTGTCATGCCAATACATTGATAATCCAAGTTGTCATGCCAATACATTGATAATCCAAGTTGTCATGCCAATACATTGGTAATCCAAATTGTCATGCCAATACATTGGTAATCCAAATTGTCATGCCAATACATTAGGATTCCAAGTTGTCATACCAATTCATTGGTAATCCAAGTTGTCATGCCAATTCATTGGTAATCCAAGTTGTCATGCCAATATATTGGTAATCCAAGTTGTCATGCCAATTCATTGGTAATCCAAGTTGTCATGCCAATTCATTGGTTATCCAAGTTGTCATGCCAATTCATTGGTAATCCAAGTTTTCATGCCAATACATTAGTAATCCAAGTCGTCATGCCAATAAACTGATAATCCAAGTTGTCATGCCAATACATTTGGAATCCAAGTTGTCATGCCAATACATTGGTAATCCAAATTGTCATGCCAATACATTGGTAATCCAAGTTGTCATGCCAATACATTGGTAATCCAAGATGTCATGCCAATACACTGGGAATCCAAGTTGACATGCCAATACATTTGGAATCCAAGTTGTCATGTCAATACATTGGTAATCCAAATTGTCATGCCAATACATTAGGATTCCAAGTTGTCATGCCAATACATTGGTAATCTGGACAATCACAGTTTCACCTACCTAGCTGCTCCTCTGGTAGAATCACAAGCTCTTCAAACTTGGGTTTCACCTGTAAACAATGACAGAACCTGTACCATACTGACATTACAAGTTTGTTTATTTCTTTGTCTGTTGTTGAACGCCACACTCATCAATATTCCAGCTATATGACGGCAGTCTATATACATTCAATTCTGGACCAGACAATCCAGTGCTTGACAATACAGCTTATAAGGGTGAACAATACACCAAAACTCTGATGACCTTTGACACAATATACAATACACCTGAACCTGTGTCAAGATACATGATGATACAAAATATGTAAAGTTTACCAACTTCACGACAGATTAAACCTATCTAAAAAAAGATAAATGTGATCTTTGAAAGCCGCCCATGTGCCACAAATCAGATGTCTGGGATCATTTTGGCTTCCTGTTACTTATTGTGACGGACTTGGAACAGTTCACACGAAGAAATAGTCACCATGTATTACACATGTACACAGTTCATGGCATACGTGTTATTATGGCATACGTGTTATTATGGCATACGTGTTATTATGGCATACGTGTTATTATGGCATATTGAGATATGTATCATATCACAGCCTTCCGTATCACTGCACCCCTAACACAAAACTGCTGACAACTGTAGGGCTCAGGTACTCAAGTCGG
Organism: Haliotis cracherodii; assembly: GCF_022045235.1. NCBI lineage: Eukaryota > Metazoa > Mollusca > Gastropoda > Lepetellida > Haliotidae > Haliotis > Haliotis cracherodii. The sequence goes on from NW_027266265.1 coordinate 48,589,903, forward strand.
GTGGGTACTGAGTAGGAACCGGGTACCCACAGGACTACCCGGACCCATGGTTAGTCATGTGATATATTGTTTAATGATTAAAAACATCTAGGACTCAATGGTTACACTACAAGAAACTAATGTTCGCATTTCTTTCTGACTAAGCACCATTGCTTCTGACCTTTATAGGTTTGAATAAAAATAGCACTTCTGTCAACTTCAGAGTATGCATGAAAATGATCCTTTTATACATATATTTAAATACATTTTACCAGGGCTACGCTCAAACTATTTCCAATCGGACATTTTGTACCAAACTCTTGAGACCGGTACCCAGGTAGGGTCGGGGAATAGCAGGGTGGGTACCCGGGTAGTAAATTTGGACTCGTCCTAGCCCTAGACACCTGCACACCATCACATTCGTCGAGAGTAGGCTTCCAACAGGTCTTCAATCATATTGCTATGAAAACTCTTGACTTCCCCTTACTTGTTGAGAAAACCCTACAATCAGAAAGTCTCCTAACCCATCTCTGACAAAAGATTTCTTTCGATGTTTCCACAATCTGCTGAACACACACAATTCATCACAGACAATCAGGTTTGATGAAATATTTTAGCACTGGAAGTGTTTAATTAGCTTCAAAGAGCTCCTTTAAGGTCACTCACTTTCTTATCAGTGAAGGTTTTCCCAAATGTTCGACATAGCCGGAAGACATATTTACACAAGGCATTGACCACCTTCTGCATGGAGAGACCGACGCCCATGGTGACCTCAAGGATCCTGGCCAGTCTGAAGAATGGAGGAAGGGACGTATTTAGTCAGGATAGTGCTCTAACACAGATGTAAAGGACGATTTGTTAATATGTTGTTTAATGCCGCTATATGACGGCGGTCTGTCAAAATCAAGTCTGGACCAGACAATCCAGCGATTGACATCATGACCTTCGATCCACGCAATTGGGATACGATGCTTTGCATCAACCAAATCAGCGAGCCTGACCACCCAATACCGTTAGTTGCCTCTTGCAACAAGCATAGTCGCTTTTACGGCAAGCATGGGTTGCTGAAGACCTATTCTACCCCGGATCTTCAGTATGTTCAGAATGATGCAGAGCTCGAGATAAGCTTTTGGTGTTGTGGGTATTTTACCCATGCATTTTAAAATCATTGGGTATCAGTAATTCTATCTAGGTATTCAAATTTCTGTTACCCACTAGTTTTTACACATGTGGGTATTTAAGTTAACACATTTGAAACTAGTGTCGTAAAGCTCGAGAAAGCTGTCTTCTGTTGGGCTAATGTTGATTTCTTGTCAGTTATTTCATTGGTCGGACAAAATTCGCGAAAGGTCACTCTGACATGACCTGTAATGGGATGTCCTGAGATCTGTGTTAACCGGTAGAGAAAACTATGATCGGATTTTAATGAGAATGAGTGGGCTCTAAGGACAAGCATGGCATACTTTGAATCTACACTGGACAAGAAAATTTAGGGATCATGAAAATTTTGGGCGATATTTTTATGACTTTGTATGCTCAGTCTTCACTACAAAAACATATGACAGCCTCCGTGGTCTAGTGGTAGAGCGTCCGCCCGGAGAGCGGAAGGTCCGGGGTTCGATCCCCGACCGCGTCATACCAATCAACGTTAAAAGATGGTACTTCTTGTTACCCTGTCTGGCGCTCGGCATTAAGGGGCTAAAACAAGGACTGGTCGGCTCGGAGTCAGTATACTGTGTCTGAGTGGGGTATTCATGTAAAACTGGGGCATGGTATCTCAGTGAGCTGGCACTATAAATTGGCATCAGTCCGGACTAGTACAAGCAGCCACACAAACACACACACGTACATGCACGTCGCTATATAAGTGCAATAATCTTGGACGCGACGTTAAACCCCATTTCACCTAACTTCACCTCACAAAAACATATCCCCCAAAATATTAATGATCCCTAACTTCTTTTGTTAAGTATATGACATGGGACAACCATGGGCCTCCACAACACTGAGCACCATGTTCTGACTCTCGTCAAGGACACTTACAGATTATTCACAACCCAGTTGAGCTGTTCCCAGGGTTCAAACCACTCTTGTGACAGGTGCTCGGAGTAGAGATGGACAAGGGTAGACAACTCCTGCTTGCCTCCCAGAATGACACTCAGGTCGGACAGTGGACAATTAGACATCGGGAATCTGGACACTGTATTACAAAAACAAGGCTTAGATATGAAGATAAATTATTTCTGTTGCTATGAGATGTCAATTGTTTAACATAATTGATTTGTGTTCAGTTTCAATTTATTAGTTGTAATTCAGACTTGTTCCAAAAGTCACCGTACACAAGCATGTATTGTACTCACTGTCAATGTCTTCAACACCTTCAACAGTTGACTCAAGATGTTTGATAAATGGACCACTTTCAAGGACGGAAACAAACTGGAAGGGGAGTAACTCTGTCAGTTCTTTGAGAAGGATCAAGAAGCGGCTCTCGTCAAGAGGAAGTGTTGTGCTGTTTGTAGTTTTCTGTATCGTGAGAGCACCCTAAAGGGAGGTAACAACAAATAATCAGATCGGTAATTCCTAGAAAGAAACACAAGCAAAGTTTAATATGTATCGATACAAGTGTAATGTTAAGTGAACAATAAGTGCCATAATACATCAACATTTATCAATTCAAACAATCACAGCATATTTTAATGGCGATATAATTACAATCTGGTACATTTAAGGAAAAAATAATTTAATATTGGTTTTATATTTTTTTACTATTAAATCTTCAAGGTGAATGAAAGGAATGTACAACATTTATAGGAATGTCCTGAGAGAGCCAGTGTGGCCCAGCAGGGTGATGGTCTTCACACAGTGTGGTCCTACATCAACGTACTACAGAGTCACGGCAACGCCAGGTTCATGGTTTACAGACCCTCCTACGTAACACTCTACTCAGGTAACACTCTACTCACGTAACACTTTCCACAGGTAACACTCTACTCAGGTAACACTCTACTCACGTAACACTTTCCAATGGTAACTCTCTACTCAGGTAACACTCTACATAGGTAACACTCTACTCACGTAACACTTTCCACAGGTAACACTCTCCACTGGTAACCCTCTACTCAGGTAACACTCTACATAGGTAACACCCTACATAGGTAACACTCTACATAGGTAACACTCTACTCACGTAACACTTTCCACAGGTAACACTCTCCACTGGTAACCCTCTACTCAGGTAACACTCTACATAGGTAACACCCTACATAGGTAACACTCTACATAGGTAACACTCTACTCAGGTAACACTCTACTCAGGTAACACTCTATTCAGGTAACACTCTACATAGGTAACACTCTACTCAGGTAACACTTTCCACAGGTAACACTCTACTCGGGTAACACTCTACTCAGGTAACACTCTACATAGGTAACACCCTACATAGGTAACACTCTACATAGGTAACACTCTACTCAGGTAACACTCTACTCAGGTAACACTCTACACATTTAAGTGGGCTCTAGTCAGGTTATTATATTCTTCAAAAGATGCTGTGCTCACTTTAAGCAGGGAAAAATATTATGAAAAGAATTATCGTGTTTAAATGCTGACTGCAAACTTTTTGAGGTGCCAGTGGGATAAACTATGTATCACCTTGTAGATGATATCGAGATTTCAGTCGGATAAATTATGTATCACCTTCTAGATGATATCGAGATTTCAGTGAGATAAACTATGTATCACCTTGTAGATGATATCGGGATTTCAGTAGGATAAACTGTGTATCACCTTCTAGATGATATCGAGATTTCAGTGAGATAAACTATGTATCACCTTGTAGACGATATCAACATTTCAGTGGGATAAACTATGTATCACTTTGTAGATGGCATCAAGATTTCCACAAGAAATCTGATGATAGCAAGATGTAACACCCTTGACACAATATGGGCAATTTCTATAAAATAAACTTTGTATCCCTTATAACAGATGTCAGTGTGATAATTTGCATAGCAGCCTGAAGATAATAAACACAACATGAAAAAATGACCAAGCTAATACAAAGACAGTGTTTATCAATCCTGGAATGTTATAACGATTTCTTAAGATAGACTGTGTTATATCAAGGACCAACCTGCATCCAGCAACCTTAGCGTTATTGAAAGTCTACATTAATGTATGTGCACTGTGTTAATATTTGTGTAAGGGCGCACTGATTCAACTAAGATACATACTGCATCACAAACTCCAGGGACATAGACAGTGAAGCACCCCCCCCTCCCCCCCCCCCCCCCCCCCCACACACACACACACACACACACACACACACACCCACCCACCCACACACATATTTCAGGGACAGTGAGGCACCAATGTGAGATAGACTTTCTATCACTAAGCAGATTACTCAGTAATACAATGATGTGATTCCAGTGAGACAACATTCATATCACCCTGGAGATTATACACAGATGTCAGTGAGATAAACTATGTATCACCTTGTAGATGATATCAGATTCCAGTGATATAAACAATGTATCACCATGTTGATGAATCGAGATTTCAATGAGATAAACTACGTATCATATGGTAGGTGATATCGAGATTTCAATGAGATAAACTACATATTACATGGTAGGTGATATCGAGATTTCAGTGAGATAAACTATGTATGACATGGTAGGTGATATCAGAATTATAGTGATATAAACAATGCATCACCATGTAGATGACATCGAGATTTCAATGAGGTAAACTATGTATGACCTTCCAGTGAGATAATGTTTATCATCTGGGAAAGTTATAACGATTTCAATAAGAAAGACTGTGTTATACCAAGAACCAACCTGCATCAAGCAACCTTAGCATTATTGAAAGTCTACATTAATGTATGTGCACTGTGTTAATATTTGTGTAAGGGCACACTGATTCAACTGAGATACATACTGCATCACAAACTCCAGGGACATAGACAGTGAAGCACCCCACACAGAAAAATTGAGATAATCTGTGTATCATCCTGTAGATAGTACAAAGATTCAACTGAGGTAACCTTTATATTATCAGCCTGGAGATATTACACCGATTCAGTGAAACAAACTGTGTATCTTCCTGGAGATAGTACAAAGATTCAACTGAGGTAACCTTTATATTATCAGCCAGGAGATATTACACCGATTCAGTGAAACAAACTGTGTATCTTCCAGGAGATAATATACTGAAACACAGTGAAAACGTGAACTCACAATGCCATTTAGAAAGTGGTCAAATGTAACAAATGTTATATTGGGGATGACACTTTCTTAGTAAAGTACAGAATCTCATACTTCTTTTGGGTTGAGTCCCAGGATTCGCCAGAGTGAGGCACCTAATCGCCAGCACACAAAGTCAGCGATCTAACCCAATGAAAACGTATGATAAACTTTAGGTCGAAATCAGAAAAGATGTTTAGTGCTTAAGTCCATCTCCAAACACACAGATGAGAATCAAACCAGTATACGACATTGTTGTGTTTGAATATCTCATGCCTAAATACCCATAAGAACTTTATTTGATTTTTGTTTCCATTTTGCCAAATAAAACAAAAAATATAAAATGTGTTTTCAAGTGTGTCAGTATAAAGCAAATCCAGAGAAATACCCTATTTTCATCCTGGTGATGATAAAACGATACCACTGAGATAATATTCCTATGATTCTGGAGATAATACCCACAATCCACTGAGATACCCTTTACATAACCCGTGACAAAACAGTGAGAAGTGTGGTGTTTTGCCCATGATAATACAAACAGGTTCTGTGCAAACCACCTACTCTGTAAACCATGAAGCATGTGTACATATATTACATAAGCCTATGTCTAGTAATGCTGGTTAAGAAAGCTTGGCACTGCAGAGACAATGAGAGTGAGACAGAGACAGATCCCTCCACCAAGTAACTGAACACAGCAAGGAGAGGCTATCAACACGGGGTCAGGTCGGTTCAGACAGACAGTTGGAGTCTCAGGCGCGAGAGGTGAATGTGACGTGAACTTGGCACATCTGAAAGTAAACACTAGCTTGTCTTTCCTCAGTCTGAGAGCTACACTGACATACCAATAGCAGTACTTCTTTGATATTTTTTTACCAACCCTTTGATATTTTTGGGGGGAAACAGGGCCTGGGATTTCATTGAAAAAAAGTAATTTATCCCAGAAAATGCTTGAAAAAAATAATAACGTTTCAGACGGATAAAAAAAAAAGAAGAAATTGTCGGCGACCAAAAATATTTAGGCTCATTGTTTTAATTAAAAATATTATGTTTTTGCAGGCTCCATACAAAATCCCAGCCCCTTCGAATGTCAAATGGTTGGACCCTTAACAAAAATCATGAAAAATAACAAAACATCAACTGCACCCTTTTTCCTTTCATGGTCTTCAGATTTAGGGTTGGTGAAAAAAAAATTTGTGTTTTGGACTCTTAACACCTAATCAGAAATAGAGTTGTAATATGTAAAATAGCTGATTTTAGGTTTTCTTAAAACTGTTTTTCTGATATTTGAACAAGAACAAATATTTCACCCACGTTTGATTTTTAAGGTAAACACATGGTTTAAAATCATACTAGTAACTTTCAAATTGCCAAATATGTCCTTGTATCTTGTCGTCTTCAGCAGCCATTGCCTACCCGGCCTGACCAGACACTGCCCTGAGGAAAGACAAGGCTAGTGAAGTCACCATCACAGATATGAACTCTCTGTGATGGAACTTGTGAAAAAAGAAAAACAAAAATAAAACAAACAAATGTAAAGCCACAATAGCTCTGACTCCTGACTCAAGTTGTTGTGTTGATTCTCAAGATGGGTCTGTGATGAAGACAGTGGCCGATGATGGTGCTGATATATTTGAACACATATCTGGTATTTGACGTTACTGACAGACTTTGATACATGACTGTGGGAATGTTTATATAGATTACTCAACAATCAACACATTACATGTCACACAAACAGAAGATAATAAAAGGTCAATTATTATTAGCATATAAATTAATCATGATTAATAACTTCAATATTTATTGATCAAGAGATGAAAATATATAAATTAACATTAAGAAAGCTTAAAAGGTAAGAACTATTTATGAAGCATATGAAAGGGTGAGTGAGTGAGTGAAATACAAGTCCTGCTCAATCATAGGCCCACATGGTGGTCGAGTCTCGCACATGGCAACCATGTACAGAATTCAAAGATGTAACATGTCACTAATATTTTATATTACGCAGGAGCTGTTTAAGCATTCCTTAATCATCAAACAGTGAATATTGCTTTAAGAAAAGATTGGACAAAAGCTTAATTTTGTTCAAAATTGGAACTTTCTTAAAAGTCCTTATTTTTATAAATTCAGGGGAATTATATTATTTTATTCAATGTTTTATAGTATGCAGGAGCTTCTTTAGCAATCTTTAATCATCCAATCAGTGAAAATTGCTTTAAAAAAGAATGGGGCAAAAAACATCCCACCACTTCAGAAATGATGCAGATACTCGCAGCAAGTCTATCACCCAACGGCTGATGCATACAGATTTTGAACAAGGTAACTAGTAAACTACATAATGGGTCTACCAGAGTGAGTTGGATTTTTATGCATTCTAAAATATTCAAGTAATATCATTGCAGGGGACGCCAAGAATGGGCTTTCCATGTGGGGAAGCAAACCCGAGACTTTTGTGTGACAGACCAACACTTTAATCACTTGGCTACCCTACAGCCCCAGCCTACAGCATACAATCACTGGTGGGGTCCTCACTTTAATAAATTAAAATATTTGATACAATGAGCATGTGACCAGACCATGTGACCTGACCATGTGACAAGACCATGTGACCAAACTCCGCAACCAGACCATGTGATTTGACCACGTGACCTGATGTGACCAGACCATGTGACCTGACCTGACCAGACCATGTGACCAGGCCATGTGACAGACCACGTGACCAGACCATGTGACCTGACCATGTGACCATGATTGAAGCCTGACCTGTCTACAGCTACATGAGCTACAACTTGAGTCAGGTGTCAGGAAAGCTAAACAGGCCCGAGGCCTGAAATTAAGGTGTGCCTTAACTATTTCCTCCAGGTCCCGCAACACAGAATGCAGGAGTTCATGTTCGAGGCGACCCAGCTCATACGCCCAGGCAGCGAACGATGGGAGGAACACATGAAGCGTGGCTTGTTGGACTTTCTCGGACGAGTCGCGCAACCCTATCTTTAGTAGTTCAGATCCCTGGAATAGAATGCAATGTTTCAGTTCAAGATAGTTCATAATGTTGTCACAAAGGTTTGGTAGAAAATAACATGGCCCATCCTCATTCACAAGGACATCAACAAATCAGTCTACTCAACATTATGAAGCAATTCACAAAAATTGAGAAATTCACCAAAACAAAATTGCGTGTGAAGACAATTTTGTTCCTTATCTCATTTAGAAATCAATCTTGACCTTGTCAAATAATCATACATTCTGCATGTGCTTGTTGTTTAACACCTCAGTCAGCAATATTCCAGTCTTTCATTGCAGACACTATGTATTATATAGCTGTAACTGTGTATGCCCAAAATCTAAAATCATGTAACAGAGGAAGTAACAATGGAAAATTGCTTTTTACAGGACCAATTTTCAAACTCAGTCTTGACAAGAATCTCATAGATAAGCTTGCAAAGTTTCATTCATGTATTTTCAGTAGTTTCTGAGAAAACTTGTCCCAATTGCCGACACTTTGCACTAAGTTGATAAGCATGGTGTAAAAACATTAATTTATGGCATCAATTTTCAAACTCAGTCTTGACAAGTATCTCTTATATAAGTCTGCAAACGTTGATTCATGTATTTTCAGTAGTTTCTGAGAAAACTTGTCCCAATTGCCGACACTTTGCACTAAGTTGATAAGCATGGTGTAAAAACATTAATTTATGGCATCAATTTTCAAACTCAGTCTTGACAAGTATCTCTTATATAAGTCTGCAAACGTTGATTCATGTATTTTCAGTAGTTTCTGAGAAAACTTGTCCCAATTGCCGACACTTTGCACTAAGTTGATAAGCATGGTGTAAAAACATTAATTTATGGCATCAATTTTCAAACTCAGTCTTGACAAGTATCTCTTATATAAGTCTGCAAACGTTGATTCATGTATTTTCAGTAGTTTCTGAGAAAACTTGTCCCAATTGGCGACACTTTGCACTAAGTTGATAAGCATGGTGTAAAAACATTAATTTATGGCATCAATTTTCAAACTCAGTCTTGACAAGTATCTCTTATATAAGTCTGCAAACGTAGATTCATGTATTTTCAGTAGTTTCTGAGAAAACTTGTCCCAATTGCCGACACTTTGCACTAAGTTGATAAGCATGGTGTAAAAACATTAATTTATGGCATCAATTTTCAAACTCAGTCTTGACAAGTATCTCTTATATAAGTCTGCAAACGTTGATTCATGTATTTTCAGTAGTTTCTGAGAAAACTTGTCCCTATTGCATGCACACAGTATGCACTAATTTGAAAAGCATGGCGCAAGGGCCACAACTCTGTAGAAATAGAATCTAAGTCATCAATTTTCGAACTCATTTAAAATCATGACCAGTAAAAACAGTGTGTAAATTTTCATTTCTCAAACTTAAACAGTTTGTCCCCTTTGAGAACCTGACAGACAGAAAGACAGAGGGAAGGACAGACGAACGGACGAACTCCCTTCCAATATCCCACCCCCACACACAGGATTAAATATAATATGCTATAACTTAAACTATAACCCTACCTGAGCAAACTTGTCAGTATCACAGATAAATCCCGTGAGAAGTCCAAGACTCTTGATCACAGCTTCCCTCACATCGTCATCCTTGTCGTCACGCAGCATTTGCGTCAGCATGGACATCAACAACGAGCTGCGGATTTCATGCTGCACAAATAAACGTGATTAGTAACGAGAAAACTGACAGACACTTTACTTACAGATTCAAAGATAAAACAATATGGAGCTACCGACCTGAATGTTTTTGCCAAAAATCCATAAACGTAAAAAAAGTGTAGCCCAGTATACATCTGCAACTTTGGTGGAATATAAGCAACCAAGCTAAAATTGCTTCTCCCATATCTCTTTGTCAGAATAAATGAACAGATTAACTTCAACTTCGACATAATGATTGTGAGTTTGTTTCTGAGCTTACCGAGAGGTATGAAGCCAGAGCTCCACAAGCTTCTGCCACTAGCAGTCGTCTCTCCACATACTTGTGGCTGATCTGAAACAAACACACCCCAATACAATGGCTTCATAAATATGTCCGTGCAAAGGATTCAACACTCTCCACAGTAATCATTGCATCTGACTTCCTGGGACTATTGTATTCAAGCCTCACATGGCTAAACGTACATCTATATTGCTCGTCCTTTTTGTATGCTTGTAACTATGAAAAAGTATATGGATGTGTTTGTTTGTAGTTTAACACCACAGTCTAATAATTACAGATATGTGAGGGTGGCCTGTAAATAATCAAGTCTGGATCAGACAAACAAACAAACAAACAAACAAACAAACAAATCTTACGAGCAGCATAGGCTGCTGGGGACCAATTCTAAACAAGAATCCCCACTGGGAAAAGTATATTGTGTTTGTTTGTTTGTTGTTTAATGCCGCACTAAGAAAAATTCCAGCTATATGACGTCAGTCTGTAAATAATCAAGTCTGGACTAAAAAATCCAGTGATTGATATCATGAGCATTGAGATACGATGAGAAACAATCAACCAAATCACCGAGTCTGACCACTCAAGCCATTTAGTCTCCTTTTAACGACAAGCACAGGTCGCTGGGGAACTATATTCTTCCCCAGAATCCTTTACTTTGACATGAGAAATATAAATGGTAGCCACCTAAAATGACATCGATAATTCATCATTCTTCCACATTGTACACTGATCTTGTAAACCATCTGAGAGTTATCTCCCCTACCTGCTCCCAGCATTGAGGCAATAGTTCTGTCTCCAGGCGTGTCGGACCCACGTGTTGAGCAAATGCTATACACCCTGTCAGGATGATTTGTCTGAAAGTACACACATTACAGTAGCAGATGTTGACAAGAGAAGCTGAAAATCAGATGTTAATTGAGAAGTCTAAAAATATCAAATTTTAGTCAAATACAGATGTAAAGTCACAAATAAGTTAAATTTAGTCATACCTAAATTCACTTTTAAGTAAAGTTTAGTCTACCGTAAAGTCACTGATAAGTTAAATTTAGTTATACGTAGAGTCACTAATAAGTTAAATTTAGTCAACGTAAATTCACTAATAAGTAAAAATTAGTCATACGTAAAGTCACTAATAAGTTAAATTTAGTCAAAGTAAATTCACTAATAAGTAAAATTAGTCATACGTAAAGTCACTAATAAGTTAAATTTAGTCAACGTAAATTCACTAAAAAGTAAAAATTAGTCCTACATAAAGTCACTAATAAATAAAATTTAGTCATACGTAAATCGACTAATAATTAAAATTAAGTCAAACGTAAAGTCACTAATAAGTTAAATTTAGTCATACGTAAATTCACTAATAAGTTAAAATTTAGTCATATGTAAATTCACTTTTAAGTAAAATTTAGTCATATGTAAAGTCACTAAAAAGTAAAAATTAGTCATACGTAAAGTCACTAATAAGTAAAATGTAGTCATACGTAAATTGACTAATAAGTAAAATTTAGTCATACGTAAAGTCACTAATAAGTTAAATTTAGTCATACGTAAAATCCCTAATAAGTTAAGTTCAGTACTTGGGGTGAGATAATGGTGTGTTAGATTCAGCTTTATCACAGCTTCATAACAAGGTTGTTTGATCTATTCTGGCCAGGCAGGCCTGTGGTGGACACAACAAACCAAGTTGTCAGGGTGCTAGGGCTTACATGGAATCCCCAATCAGTTTACTTTCGAAATGTACCCTGGGTACAAAACGATGCAGATTTTGTCGCCATATCGATTGTAACTAGACCATATCCAAGTGTACTCCAACTCTGGAAATGTCATGATAGTCTATGTAGTCCCTGTCAATTTTACGGCATTCAACAACGTGACATTTCCTGCTCTCACAAGACTTCCCCAAGAACTTTCTGTATGTTTAAATAGTATACCAACACTTTCTTGAGACGTGTTTGTTAGATAGATACTTGAGATTAAGTCCAGCATTGGACTAAAGAGTTATCTCCCCTAATGCTCCAAAGTGGGTTGACTGATGTCGTAAACATGGGTACATTTCAATGGTAAACCAATTGTGAGAAGCCCTATCGAAGGTACTAGGGCTCTCAAAGTCACATATCAGAGTTCATCTTCTCTAGAGGTGATGGGCAGCAAGCATCACGGAGGGTCATACTCCTTAAAATATCATCACAGTCCAGCCCTCAGAAATGATGCCTGTGGCGAAGGCCTCGTTAGGTCAAGTAACTTTTTTTTTTATTTATCTTGACTATTATACAGTGTAAGATGAGATGATTGAAAACATTGCGTAACTCTTCAATAAACCAACCTTTGTTCATCATCTGGCTTCTTGATGAGGTTAAAGAGAATGTTAAGAAGTCTGTCTCTCTCCTTCGAGTCTGAGTGCAACATGGCCGTGCACAGGATGAGTGGGATCAATTCCTGCAACACAAGTACACATCACTTACAAACAGACCTGGGCGGTCGGGTAGCACAGTGGTTAAAGTGTTAGCTCGTCACGCCGAAGACCCGGGTTAGATTCACAACATGGGTACAATGTGTGAAGCCCATTTCTGGTGTCCCCCAGCGTGATATTGCTGGAATATTGCTAAAAGCGGCTTAAAATCATACTCACTCACTCACTACAAACAGACCTGGGCCCGTTGCACAAAATAATCACTTTGACAATCGTAACTCCCATACTTTATCATAGATTTATGAATGTCATAGAGCTATGATCGCCTTGCGTGGGCCCCTGGCATGACAATGCTTCATTACTGAGAACAATATGGTATAGCATCATCCATTTTTCACGACATCACAAACTATTAACATCATCTGCACAAAAGACTGACTTCAATGAAGTTTCTCCGTAGCATCGTGAATTAACGTTTTTCAAATACAATGAGTATTATGCAGAATAACCTACTCACAATAAGGGTTAGAAAGACATTTGAAAGATTTTGACATGCACTTGGTGCATGTAGTGTTAATGCCAATCTAAACAATTCCCAAACCACAGTAGACAATTCGCTTCTCCATTCTTCTCAGCTTGGTACCAACGTACACAAGACAACCTGTCACGCCAGGCAGCGAGTGTTCTACCACAAACACAAAATCCAAAAGAGAATAAATAATGCTACATTATGGTACTGTTGGTGATATTTTATATACCGTATTCGACGTAATAAGTGCCCCGCTCTCATAGGCGCCCACGGTGATATTTCTTAATATATTGGCTAGTGAACAATCCCAATCAGCACCCCTTCCGATTGATCAATGTACAAAAGACTTATTTATTCTCGTATAATACGCACTCGTGTGTCATATGCATCCTTAATTATGGGCAATTAAATTCTGGAAAAATATACATGCTGTATAAAAACATTTCAGGCTCTCAGAATAAACCACGAAATTTATCTTTCAACTCTAATAAGGTGAGGTGAGGTGAAATTGGGTTTAACGTCGCGTCCAAGATTATTGCACTTATATAGCGACGTGCATGCATGTGTGTGTGTGTTTGTTGCTGCTTGTACTAGTCCAGACTGATGCTGATTTATAGTGCTAGCTCACTGAGATAACATGCCGCAGTTTTACATGAATACCCCACTCAGACAAAGTATACTGACTCCGAGCCGACCAGTCCTTGTTTTAGTCCCTTAATGCCAAGCACCAGACAGGGTAACAACAAGTACCATCTTTTAACATCTTTTGGTATGACGCGGCCGGGGATCGAACCCCGGACCTTCCGCTCTCCGGGCGGACGCTCTACCACAAGGCCACAGAGGTGGCTTATTCTAATAAGAGCCCCCTATTTCTAATTTTGACAGCGCCCTGGGCGCTTATTACGTCGAATACGGTACCTTTTGTTCGTGAGACCCATGACATCTACACCCAAAAGAGTTACAATGGAGGGTATATCTGTTTTCTGTGGCAGTCTTCCGTGGCAGAGATTAAAATATACAAATCGAGGCATTGAAAAATGAAGCTAAATAGTTTCAGAAAGGTGAAGGACCCATTTGTCCTTCTTTTCAACTGGGCGGTGAAAGTTCACTGGGTTCTCGAGACCTTCCATGGAGGTGTCTCAGATCTTTATGTAGTCAGTTACAGTATCTAAAAGATCTGATTTCAAAGAGATTGTGTATCATACTAAAGTGTGATCAAACTGTCCTCAACTCTCAGCATCCACTGTGACTGCTCAAACTCCATGTCAGTCAAGTCATCACAAAACCAAGTATGGACCTGAGTGCCTCACCTCTCTCTTGGCCAGGAGGACGTTGGGGACAATATGGGGGAGACACCGGCCCAACATGGATACCACTCCTTCCCCTTCACTCATCTTGGACATCTGTGAAACAGAGATATAGGATGAAAAAACTAAACAGATAAAGGAGAGGATTGAAATCTATTGAAAGATATTTACTAGGGCTAGGACGATACACCAACTGTTATATCTGATACATATCACGGTACCTTGCTCATGATCTCATACATATAATGATACTTGCATGTGCTTTTATCTGTGGTCCCTAAGCCATTTTTTCATGGACAGGATGGCCAAATACCTGGCACACTGACTATTTCACTACTAATTAGTGTTTGGGATAACAGTTATGACAGCAAACAGTGAAGGTAAGAATAAATATTTTTACTTAGAGTGCGACTGTGATCGATACTTGTGAGTGAGTGAGTGAGTATGGTTTTACGCGGCTTTTAGCAATATTCCAGCAATATCATGGAGGGGGACAACAAATGGGTTTCACACATTGTACCCATGTCGGGAAGCAAACCCAGGTCTTCAGTGTGATGTGCGAGCGTTTTAAACACTAGGCTACCAGACCGCCCCGATCGATACTTGTATCAAGAAGTAAAATATCGCGATGCATCGGTGTATCGTCCCACCACTAATCATTTATATATATCCGTGGGACTACAGATCCGGAACAAGAATACCCAGTCATAATTTAATACCTTGTCTCTTCCTGATCTGGGCACGGGTGGCCCAGTCGTTTAAGGCGCCGTGATTCGCTGTGCAGATTTGCTCCTTTGGGCACACCAGAAACCTATGATTGTGGGTTTGAATCCCGGTTCGCCATGATAATGTTTCTAGGTTTGTCAGCACCATACCCGTGCTCGTGGGTTTCACTGAAGTGGTAAACGTCTCAGACCTGCATCACTTCGGGCTTTCTTCCCACATTAAGCTGACACGCCGCGATATAACTGGAATACTGTTAAAAGCGGCGTTAAACCCAACTCACTCACTCACTCTTCCTGATCATTAAATGTCAGTCAATCAACCGAAACAATGTCGATGACATCTATTACGAAACTACTGATTGTGACCAAGACCCAGAAGCTGGTGTGAATCTTTAAAATGCTAAACTATAACAAAACAGGGTATTTTATAAACATGCCAACTAGGATCTCTAAGTGTGCCCTGTAGTCACTCTAAATATACTCTGTCTGTGCAATTACAATTTGAACAGTGTTGAAAACGAACCCTTGATAAAGAGTTTCTATGAATTTCATGACCTAGTACCTCAGCAACAATCCTATTGTCCCTGGAAACATGGAAAGCCAGATCCTGCAAAGCTTTCCTAAATGCCGGGGACATTTTCCTGTAAAACAAACACACGTGTCAAAGATAACCACTGTCATAATCTTGGCTGCAACAATCTACTTCAAAATTAAATGTTTGTTATGTTGAACACTGATGGTCCATCTTGCCTGGGAGAGTAAACCACCTCATACTCAAGGTATACCGGCGAGGAGACTCTACTCTACAGTTGTGGTCATTGAATGGTGTTAGTTTGGCCCTGTATGCATGGCATGAGTGGAGGTGGCCATCTACAATGTGTAACAATGGTAAGAAAGTCTAGTTGATGCAAATCCGGCCATGTAGAAAAGGAATAACATTTTGTTTGTTGTTTAACGCTGCACTCAGCAATATTTCAGCTATATGAGTGAGGTCTGTAAACAATCGAGTCTGGACCAGACAATCCAGTGATTGACATCATGAGCATCAATCCATGCAATTGGATACAATGACATGCATCAACCAAGTCAGCGAGCCTGACCACCCGATCCTCTTCCAGCAAGCATAGTCGCCTCTTCCGACAAGCATAGTTGCCTCTTATGACAAGCATGGTTGCTGAGGACCTATTCTAACTCGGATGTTCACGGGTAAATAGGAACAAGAACATTCAGAATGGTACCTCGGTACACATCCAGGTAGTTTTGTTTTTTTTAAATCCTGAAAATTAGCCAGGAATCTGGGGGACTATATGCATATATCGTAACTTCATGTATCACAAAAGTGACCCCGAACAAAATTAAATTCACAGAAGTCCACAAAAAATTCCTATCCCTGCTCAATGCAGAACCAATGCAATAACCCTGTAAGATTAGGAAGGTGTCCTTCACCTGTCTATCACATTCTCTGTGAGGGACGCATCTCCATCTTCTGACTGCTGACCAACCCCATCCACCCTATCACTGTAAGCAGCACAGTTATCTCCCCCTGAATGCACATCTCCATCAGTGTCCTCTCCTATATGGTTTTGCGTTATGGCAGACGCATCGAGATTCATAGAGTCTGATTGGCCAGACACATCTTCCCCATTAGGATCTGTGATTGGCTGAGAGTCGTCATGGCCGTCACTCATTGGCTGGCTATTATGTGTTGATGGACTGGTCTTGGTGGGCTCGACCTTGTGCCCTACTGGTGTGGAGTGATTCAACTGTGTGTTCTTCAGAGGTGACCTGACAACAAATGAATGAATGACATGCCAAGCATCTTTTCGTACAAGACACATAACTAAAGATCATTACTCAGACCAAAATATATTTGACTCACTTCTATGAGAAAGTTAAACACTGACTGTGAAGTGAGTGAGTGAGTGAGTGAGTTGGTTTTAACCCAACTTTGAACAGTATTCAAGTTATATCATGGCGTGTAAGCTCAGTGCGAGAGGAAAGCCCAATGTGATGTAGGTCTTAAGACATTTAACACTTTGGTGAAACCAACAAGCACAGGAATGGTGCCGACAAACCAAGAAACATAATCAGGGTTAACAGGGATTCAAACCCATGATCATAGGTTTCGGGCGTGCCCAAGGGAATCATTTCTGCACAGTTAATTGCCATCCGTGTCCATGACTGTGGGAGGACATCGGAGGCTGTTGGAGCAACTTACATCTTGAGGATACTGACTTGCTGGGACAGAACATCATTTTCTTGTGCAATAATCTGGACCTGGTCCTCAAGCTCGCAGATCTTGCTCTCCTGAACAAAACAAACATTATTGACATACAAAACATTGCAATACATCACAATACATTTCTGTGTTCTTCAGGGATTTGTTACGCAGGATGCATAAACATGATAAATGTTAACAATCCCTAACAATCCCCAATGTCCTCCTTACAATTTCTGATGTCCCCCTAACAATCCCCAATGTCTTCCTAACAATCCCAAATGTCCCCCTAACAATCCCCAATGTCCCCTAACAAGCCCCGATGTCCTCCTAACAATCCCAAAAGGCCTCCTAACAATCCCTAATGGCCTTCTAACAATCCCTGATGTCCTCCTTACAATCCCCAATGGCCTTCTAACAATCCCCAATGGCCTCCAAACAATCCCCAATGTCCTTCTTACAATCCCCAATGTCCTCCTAACAAACCCAAATGTCCTCCCTACAATCCCCAATGGCCTCGTAACAATCCCCAATGTCCTCCCAACAATCCCAAATGTCCCCCTAACAATCCACGATGTCCCCCTAACAATTCCCAATGTCCTCCTAACAATACCCAATGTCCTCCTAACACTCCCCAATGTCTTCCTAACAATCCCCGATGTCCTCCTAATAATCCCCAATGGCCTCCTAACAATCCCCAATGTCCCATCTAACAATCCCTGATGTCCCCCTAACAATCCCCAATGTCCTCCTAACAATACCTGATGTCCCCCCTAACAATACCCGATGTCCCCCTAACAATACCTGATGTCCCCCCCTCCCTCCACAACAATCCCCAATGTCCCCCGCCCACCAATCTCCGCTGCTCACCATCTGTTCCCGGATGAGCTGCCAGTCCTGCTGTCGCTCCTGGAAATCTTCATCCTCCAGGTCTGCCTCACAAGCCACTTCCTGCGTCTCCTTGGTTGGCATGATATGGTTGCCATAGTCACGGAACAAGTGCAGGAGATCTGGAGGTCGGGGTATGTTGAGGCCCACATCATCCCAGTCCTCGAAGTCCTGATACACATGGAAAACTGCTTTACATTTGTGGGGAAGACAGCCTTTGAAATTCATATTAGTCCGAAAACCACAAAACTTTACTAAGTAAAAATCCAGTGACTAGTAAGTAGCATTTGAGGACACTAATTCTGAACTAGTTCTCAATGCTTCAACAAAATTGGAACTGAATAAAACTGATACAACATGAAAACATAGTAAACGTTTAAGCAGGACAAGCTAGGAACTTGGAATACTGGTGATATAAGGTTTCCACTATTCTTACAAAACTATTTCTAAGACTGGGAGGTTAAGGTTATTGCATGATCTGGTAACAGCAAACATGCTACACCATGTGGCAGCAGTTGGTGAAGGTAATTGTGTGTGGAGCATGTGGACCAGGACGTTGTTCCACCAACGTTAATATATTGTTCATGAACATTCATATTCACATTAGCAGCTGTATTAACACCAGTCGTATGATTGTTCTCTGTACACCACACTTGCTACAGTTCCCTGAACACAAGCTACAGCTTCCTGAAGACCACTGATGCTACAGTTCCCTGAACACCACACTTGCTACAGTTCCCTGAACACTTGCTACAGTTCCCTGAACACCACTAATGCTACAGTTCCCCAAACACTAGCTACAGTTTCCTGAACACCACTAATGCTACAGTTTCCTGAACACTAGCTAGTTTCCTGAACACCACACATGCTACAGTTCCCTGAACACCACACATGCTACAGTTCCTGAACACTAGCTACAGTTTCCTGAACACCACACATGCTACAGTTCCTAGAACACCATACATACTACAGTTCCTGAACACCAGCTACAGTTTCCTGAACACCACACCTGCTACAGTTCCTGAACACCACACATGCTACAGTTCCTGAACACTAGCTACAGTTTCCTGAACACCACACATGCTACAGTTCCTGAACACCACACATGCTACAGTTCCTGAACACTAGCTACAGTTTCCTGAACACCACACATGCTACAGTTCCTAGAACACCACACATGCTACAGTTCCTAAACACTAGCTACAGTTTCCTGAACACCACACATGCTACAGTTCCCTGAACACCACACATGCTACAGTTTCCTGAACACAAAACACACAAGATCACCCTGACTTACTTGCTCCTCATTCTCTTCTGAGAAAGTGACCGATGTGATTTTGTTGTCATTGAGCAGGAGGTACTCGTTCACGAGGAAGTTGAGTGCTCGCTGTTCGAGAGGCTTGATGCTGTCTTCCACACATATGCCACCTGCAAGGTGCTTCTCTGTGTCCGGGGAGACAATCTCATTTTCTGAAACAAGGCAACACATTCAGTACCCATCTAAAACAAAGACATATTGTTCAAATTTAAAGTGATTATGTTCGTTTCGTTCTTCCAAAATTCAGAACATCAAAGGCAAGAAGTAAAGTCTATTTGATGTTGCTGATAAGTGAAAAACTTTAGAGGAAATGGTGCAAGAAATCATCCCTTGTCAGTTATGAAGCTGCCAAAGAAACAAAAAGAAACAGCATTATTATTTAGACAAAAAATTTTGTTTTGTTGTTGTTAACATCCAAACTATTTCTCTTGACAACTAGAAACATTTCATGAAATAGAATGGCCCCAAGTTCATTTGTCTTGAATGAATATCCCAAAGGCCTCTTTACTGAAGAAAAAAAATGGACTACAGGTAAAAGGTTATATTAGTGAGTGCAGCATCTACTTACCTGCTTCCCTTGTCAGAGTAGCTCGTAGGGATTTTATTGTCTCCTGTGCCTTTCGCAATTCAAATTCTAAAACTTAAAACAGGTAAAACAATATTAATATTAGTAAATGATTTATTATAGAATTATTCAATTTATATATATAATGAATATATATACACAACTACAGTAGTTGAAGGAATCGTAATCCGGGCAATCATGTGATTCAAACGCATGATCAGCAGATCCTGTTACAACTAAGGCACATAACTCTGTACATAAATTGCAATGCATTAGACCATTTGGTCCATCATGAACCTACATTCACCAGCTTTTATATAAATTTATTCATCTACTGAGATCAATGTTAGGAAGAAATGATTAACCAGTTTCCTCAATCTTTCTGATTACATTCTTCCAACGTCAACGTACCAGCCACTCTCTCATCAACTTGTCTTTCCCCATCATCAGAGTAGCGGGCAAAGTCCAGGGAATCAAAGGTCTGTACACTTGAAGTCCGAGCTGTAACACACGGAACATGGTTACATAACACAGCCATTACATCACACACACAACAGTGTACATGTATTTGTATAATGTGCCCTGTCTACTGTCAGTATCTGGTGCTTGGTGAGATTTGAGTAGTCTGTCTTACAGACCCTGATACAAATATATATCAAATACAGCCCATGCAAGCCTATAATATTTGGCAAGTCTAGATCAATGCAGTGTCTGAAAATGAAGAGAGTCACTGGGCTCCTTTTTATTATATTTTTATTAAGATAACTGAACAACTGTTTTTTTCTGTACGATATGTTCATTTCAGAGACTAGATGTTAGTCTAAGATTTGAGATGTGTCATTGCTGATAAGTAAGGTGTCATGGTACCCACTAATCTGATCCAAAATTTAATGTTTTCCTTATGTTTCATCATATTTACATCACATGAAAAGATGATGTAGTCTGTGGGTAATTTCGAGAAATAAATGAGTTGTGAGTTTAGAAGAGTTGAATTAGACACAGACATTTGTCTGCTTGTCCACAGATTAATGAAAATTTGGTTAGGATTATTTGTTTTCTCCAAAAATCAAAACTACTGATCCAAAATAATCTGCGGACAAATTGAAGTAATTCATGGTGTCTACCCCGGCCTGTGAAATGAATTCCTTATAATGTATCCAAGGTATTAGCAGATGTAACAAATAGGTACAAATCAAATAACTTCATTTATGAACTGTTGAAAATCATGTGATCATTTGAGTGTCATTAAAACCTCTTGTAATAACAGTAGTTATCAAGCATGTTAAAAAATGACAAATTGATAACATAAAAACATAAACACACTTTTAAATTGTGAAGTCAAATCACATACGTCAGACATATTCTTAATAATTCTTTACACAATATTCACATGCACCTAACATTAAATTCAAGTTCATTTCATGTATACAGATTGAATATTATTGGTTTGGGCTTTTCATGATCTTATTTGACACAGGTCAATGTGCAAAAGATCACCACTGATGTAGACCACTGTAGAAATCTTGTGTAGAACAGAAACATTCAGAATTTATTGTTATACACATATTCAGTACTTGTATTCATACTTCAGAAAGACAATAGTACAATACCTAGTGTCTTAGTCAATTACGTTATACAACACAAAATGGTAAACACTAGACTTAACAGGTGAGACTTTCAAAAAGACTTCCAGATTTCCTACACTGAAGTAAACATGTTAAGAGGAATCTGCAAGTTTCAAATTTCCAGGGATATGCCATGCATTGCAATAAAAATAGTTTGTACTACTTGAAAATCAAATGATAGCTAATTTCTGCCACTGATAGACACTTAACTTAACATGATGTCAAGAAGCACTTTAATCAACATAAGGTTACAATAAACATGGGACTGTAATTTCTCCATGAGATTGAATAAAATATTGAATAGTTTTATTCAATTTTGGATCTTGTTGACGAGGAAACAATAAAGCAATTGGTAAACAATATGTTATTTGTAAAAAATGGAAAAATAATTGTAGCCCTGACTAGCTTATTAAATCAAATATTTGGATTTGACAGCAACACTGTACTTTATTGTTGTGATACTAATTCAACATAAATGGAAAAATGGCAATGTTCATTACCTTACAGTAGTTTTAAGATATTCAAAATAACGCCACAGGACAGCATATTACATGACACTTCTGGAACTTAATTCATCTAAAGCTGACATACAACTGTAGATCTACTTCCAATTCATTTATTATTTTTTAGAAAGTCTGGTATTTTGCACACACATATTCAGAAATTGAAGATAGTTATTTTCATCCCTCAAATCTGTCAAAAGTGTCAATTAACGTAGATCTATTTCTGGAATGACAGGACTCATCCGAAGTCTAATTAGACACTAACTGCCTTGGCTGGGTGAGTTAGCATGCTAATTGTAGTCGTAATTATCCGTTCTCTTGTGAGAGACAATTATCTCAAACGGATTTACTGACATAACAGACACACTTGAATAAACGTCAACTGCGCTTACGTAATGTCGGCGAGGGCGTGTCCTCTTTTGTTCTTTCAAAGTTGCCAGGATTTGAGAAGTAGTCTCTCAATCTAGGAAGCTCTCTTCCTGATTCCACAAGCTCAGTGTGTAACTCGAGAGCTGTCAAAATGTAATTGTCCTTTAAAAGTTTAGTGGCAATCGCATCCCAGGACACTTCTGTTGACTCTGGAGTTACATGCACTTCAGAGATTGCAGGCTCTTCAGTGCTAGTGTTTTGTATCTCAGATTCAATATAATCAGTTTCTTCGAAAGGATTCAGGCTCTCCGCCATTTTGTAGATCACGTGGGACGCACCTTGAAATTATTTACCAAATCACTTTTTATTTAACAAAATAACCACTCTATGTATTTTCATTTGATTTTATAAAAGAAAATAGTGTTATACCTAAATTTAATTGCTCGTGCTGAAAAGACGTCACGTGACAGAGACCGCGGGAAAGTAAATCATCCAAAATGGCGCAGACTCGGGTTAGTGAATTTTTTCCAAGCAAAAAGAAGTCACGCCACAGCAATGCCACAAAACGCCGAAAAGTGGAACTCACCACAACAGATGATGACATTTCAAGTTTAAAACAGGCAGTTAATAGAAATGTACAGATTTCAGAACAATCGGAAGGGACAAAAGAGGAGTGCACGAAAACCAACTCTCAGAAAACAAAAACAAGCAATAGGGTGAAATCTGTTGCATCGGCGAAAAGCAATCAAAAACCTGTACGGCAATCCGCAAGGAAAGGCAAAAATGTTGAAAACGATTCTTGTCAGCGTAAAATATCTGATATTTTCTCCTCCACGTTCAATGAATACAAAAACAACACCGAGCCATTGTCTTTTAATTTTCAAGAAGATGGAACTTCAGAAGCAGTCCCTTCCGCCTGGGATGAACACGACGGCCCAGACAGTACTCCAACGAAACAACTACGTCTTAGTGCAGATACGGCAAGTCGCAGATCACGCAAGGAAATTCAAAATGAGTGTATTACTGAAGAAAATACTCCACAGAAAGAAACTCAAGAAGAATCAGCTGCTCCAACCAAACGCCATGCAAGGAAACGATTACAGATGAGCCAGAAATCAAATGTTGAAAAGACGGTAAGATTGTTTTTGAAGTTTGAGTAATGAGATGTTTTTTTAGAGTGATACAACATATTTCAGCACTCCATCACACTGTTTGGAAAGCCACAAAGCAGTTTAATAAATTAATTGGACTGAATGTCATAGCTCATTCTCCTTCATTCCTCAGTCTACACCATGAAACCCACACCCTTCGTGCCCATTGTCCTATCTATTTTAATTAAAAAGAGGCATTATCAGAAAAAATGTAATCAATATCATGTGAATAGCTACCAAATGCAAAGGAATAGTTTTAATTGCAATATATACATGATATAAATGCAGTAACTATCGTCGTAACACACTTCATTGGAATCCCCACACAGCCACTTTTGGAACTGACAGCAGATCAAGACTACGAGTCAGACAAACCAAAAGACATTACTTCGCTTGTCGCTTATTTGTTTATCACTGCCAATTCTCCCACACTGTTTTCCCGAAAAGGTGTTGTCAATTAACTACCATCGGCTTTTGACAGATACTGCAGAAGTTAGTCCGCTGCATTTGACAGAGTTTCCCATAGAGGCAGTGCACATATTCCACCAATGACTGCTGTCAAATCTGATCGTTTCTATTCGTTTACATCGTTGACATCTCTCATTTGTTGGTATTATGAGCAGGTGTCTCCTCTATAATTGCACAAGGAAATGAATGGAAGAGTTTATTTTTGAACTTATTGTTTCAGTCTGAAGTGGATATGAACTCAATTGTTTCATCCATGAAGTTGCCTGAGAAGATGATATCACCACTTCCTGTGACACCAGATACCTTGAAAACTCCTACAAAGTCCAATGGCCCCAGCATCCCAACGTCTCCCAATGTGAAGGCTGCCATAGAAAAGTGCAAGAAGCTGATGCAGACAGGCCAAGGGGATGCAAAGACTAAAGAGGTATGCACCAAATACATTCATACGTAGCCTATTCAGACCTTTTCAGAGGCGAATATTTAGCCCCAGCTCTGCAGCAAATGACAGTAAAAAATCCCATGTTGTATTACAATTTTCCCAATTCTTCAGATTTTATGAAAGTAAGAATGTTAAAAAATCCACTTTTAGAAAATATCATTGGTTTTTTTACCGTTTTGCCTGCCAAGAACACTTAGTTTGGAATCCTAGATAAATCCGTCATGTTTATGCCTATTGTGATACATTACTATGCTAATCTACCATCAAAGGGTTTACGTTTCCAGTAGTAAAAGGCGACTATGCTTGTCGTAAGAGGCAACTAACAGGATTAGGTGGTCTGACTCGCTGACTTGTTTGATGCAGTTGCGTGGATCGATGCTCATGATGTCAGTCACTGGATGGTCTGGTCCAGACTTAATTATTTACAGATTGCCATCATATAGCTGGAATATTGCTGAGTGCGGTGTTACATAACAAACAAACAAACTTTTCCAATACATGTTGGAAAGCGGTCACCTTATGTGATGACTGTTAACAATCTCCTCTGACTTGATAGGGGGCACGAGTGGCCCAGTCGTCTAAGGCGCTGCAATTCCCTATGCAGAGTTGCGTCCCTTGGGCACGCCAGATCCCTATGATTGTGGGTTCGTATCCCGGTTCGCCCCAATTATGTTTCTAGGTTTGTCAGCACAATACCCGTGCTCGTGGGTTTCACCAAAGTGGTAAACATCTGATACCTGCATCACTTAGGGCTTTCCTCCCACGTTAAGCTGACACGCCACGATATAACTGGAATACTGTTTAAAGCAGCGTTTAACCCAACTCACACTCACACACACACTCTGCCTTGATACTTGTGACACTGGCACAGCCCTACGACCCACCCCTCATCTTGTAAACTCTTAGTGTTTGATTTAATCCGATTTACTTGAGTTTATTTACTAATCTGTTGAGATTCTGGGTTAGAATAGGCCCCGGGCAACCTATGCTGGTCGGAAAAGGCAACCAAATAGATCAATGGTTAGACCTGGTGACTTAACATATCAACGTACCCTGAAAACAGATAGTTTCTTATAGTATAGATACCTAGGTTTCTGGTCAGACTTGATTTATGTACTGGCCATCATCATTAAGCTGGAACATTCCCGAATGTGGCATTAAAAAGTCACAAATAAAATAAATAGATGTTTTTATTTAAACCTGGTGCAGGAGTCACAAGTATCATTACCTCAAGAGTCTGCATCCACAGACTCCGTCACCCCGGGAACCAAAAAACATACATGGGGCTCGCTGTTTCCTTTCAACCTTAAGGGTTTTGGAAACTGAGGTATTTGTTGAGATGAAGAGAGTTGTGTGTTATGTTCAAATTAAATGTGACATTACAGAAGCAGATCAAAGCCGAGATCCGAGCCAGACTGAAGAAATGTGGCAAGATGGAGGAGCTGAAGTCCCAGTTGTCAGACATGAACAAAAAAATAAACCAGTTGAAGAAACCGCTCCCCAAACTCCAGAAGTTTGACAACATTGAAATTGAAGTGGAGCAGCCTGTGGTCCAGCAAAGCCCTGTGAAGAGCAGCCCGGTGAAGAGGTGAGGCAATCGGTTCATTGTTCTGTAGAAATCTGTGGAAGGTATAGTCTGGAAGGTAATTTAAGGTACCAACGTTTACTACAATATCTGAAAAACTATCGGACCTACTCCAGTCAAAGTTGGCATGAGATTATTAAACAGTCATACATAACTGGATATTACATTTAAAGACAATAGTTGCATGATGAATCACACACATTGAGACGCCTAACACTGCACCTTGCCAAGTCAATTTCTGATTTGTTATTATTTTTTCAGTGTATCCAAGGCCCCAGCTTATGTGCGACATCACACGCTAGCTGACCCCGCTCCCCCCACCCTGACCCTCCCATACAAGTACAAGCTGCTGATGGAGATGTTCCGCGGCATGGACACTGTCGTCAGTATGATGCACAACCGCTCCGAGATCTGCACCTTCTCCAAGCTCAAAGTGGCTGTGCAGACCATGACGAAGAGGTATGTGGTTTTAGCATGGTATGTTAACTCTGTTGTATGTATCGAACATGGGGTGAATTATTCATTATCTCCCAAATAGGTCCCCATTGCCTCATGGAACTGGTGCTTGTTGTTACCCTGCCTGATGCTTGTTGTTACTCTGCCTGATGCTTGTTGTTACCCTGTCTGATGCTTGTTGTTACCCTGTCTGATGCTTGTTGTTACCCTGACTGGTGCTCAGCATGAAGGGGCGAAAGCAAGGACTGTTTGGCTTGGAGTCAGTATACTGTGTCCGAGTGGGGTATTCAACTGCTGCATGGTATCTCTGTGAGCTAGCAGTATAAAATTGGCATCAGTCCGGACTAGTGCAAGTAAGCGTGTCGCTGTGTAAGCATGGTAAGTGACCCCAGTGTGGAGTTAGCCCCCTGCATCCTATGCTGGTTATGATGGGTCAGTGGACAGAGTCAGTGACTTGGTTCATTGCCAGTCAGAGTACCCTGAAGGAGGGGATCGTTCCTCGCCATATTGATCAATCGATTGTCAGGTCCAGACTCAAATCATTTACAGGTCGCTTTCATATAGCTGGAATATTGCTGAGTGAGGCGTTAAACAACAAACACACACCCTGTATGACCTGGCCAATGACGTAGGAACATTCACTCGCTTTCTTGTAACTTTACCTCTGCTATGCTGACAATATAGAAATGATTAGTCCATAACATGATGTGTTAATATTTAAGCATGTGTATGGTCAACTTTCATATGTTAGTAGCAAAATTGGATGTATAAGTTTACTAAGATATAAAACTAAATTCTAAAAAATCTGTCTGTAAACACACTTGCTTTTAGCCTTGAAAAGTGTAATCATACCCTTAAAATACCTTAAATTAAGTTGCTCCAGTTTTGTGTGAACTAGGGCTGCAAAGAATACACTGTGAGGCGAATATGATTCGTTTCACGAATATAGGGTTACAAATACGAATATTAATTCATGAACACAATAACAGGTCAACAGTTGATGTATTATTTGTTATATTCAGTGAAACATTAAGAACATTAATTATTTGACATGGTTTGTTAATTATTAATGTATTAAACATTTATATACCGCACTTATCCAGCTACTAGTATCTGCTCAATAGCGACAATGACCAGTGACCACAATACTGTCAAATTAAATATTATCAGAGTGTTGTCTTTGAAAGAAATCTATGCATATCAATATGTTTTAATGGATATTTTTAGGTACGGGGTATGTAAATACACATGATCGCATATTCATAAATATTCGATTCTAGTGGCCACAAATACGAATTCAATTCATGAATGAATACGGTTCAATTCACCGAATACGCGAGTGAATCGTAACAGCCCTAGTGTGAACAGAAGCATTAACTACTGAACCTCTTCTGTTACGAGTGCCGTGCAGCTGACAGTGTCTGTAGTTATAGATGACTGTAGAATATACAGGGTCTGTTATATGGCTGTCTATTTGACACTGATAAATGACTAGATTTGACAGTGTCTCACTTTTGTATCCCTGTTGCAGGAACTTCGAGCAGAAGAACGTCCAACAGATAAAGCATGTTTACCCAAGTGGCTACCACTACCGCCAGGAGAGAGTGCCATGCTATGGGAAGAAAATGAGTGACTATCAGCTGACCGTCGAGGCCAACTTAAGCGAAAATCCTGGTGAGTGTCCAACATGGAAATGGGTTCATACACCGATTAGTTTTCATATGCTTAGAATAAATCTTTGGTATTCTTGAACAAGACAAGACTAATTTTGACAAATTTGAGTTGACCAAAAGCCTGTTTTCATCATGATTTTGCATGAGAACTCTACATAATTACGCGTCTATGTCTATCAGTGTAACACACAAGGGAATATACTGTGTTGCTGGAGAGGTGAGGAACCAATGAAAAGTTGACAAGTAATCAAATAGAGAATCTAACCCGAGTGTCAAATAGATCAACATGAGTTGTGGAAAGTGGAAACACTCAAAGGCTTGCCGAGGAGTTTTTCCACTTTTATCAACGAGTGTTGATATAGTTTATATCAAAAGACACAAGGGTGAGATTTTATTTATCATCCCAACATCATTCTTCCAACTTTTTCAGTTTGTAGACACTAATAAGCAGTGTCTTAAGTGTAAAAAGTACTGCTAACAGCTTCAGTAGCAGAGCCATTAGTGAAGTCATTTGATTGTGACGTCATGGTAACCAATGACCTCACAATGGTCTGCAAAGCATTGTGATGCAATTTAATTCCAGCTATATCTACAATGTAGATATTGCTTGATCTCATCCTAGTGATATCTACAGTGGGAGCCAGTTTTGGATGATGAATACAAGGATGGATCTTGGAGAATAAAGGTTTCCAAATTAAGAAAATGAAAAGTAGCATCTCAACCCTGGATCCACCTCATGTTAAATGTACGAGCTGCATTTGTGTATTTGAGCGCCTGTTAACCTTTGTGAATGGTTCTACAGGTGGCTGTCTGAAATCGGGGAACAAAGATGGAAAACTGAACTTTAACGCTACACAGCTCCTGCAGAGGAAGCAGACGTTCCACAACAACCTGATATCCATTGTCAGACGCCATCATCAGGTACAGCCCACATTATGATATACTGTATTCGACCTAATAAGCGCCCAGGGTGCTCTCATAATTTGAAATAGGGGGCTCTTATTAGAAAACAAATTTTGAGAGAAAAAAAAACAGTTGAAAGATTGTAGATTTTGTGGTTTATGCTGACAGCCTGAAATGAAACATAAGAAAAGTCTGTGTGTGTTATACAGATATATTTATCCAGAATTTTATTGCCCATAATTAAGGTCGCACATAATACACGAGTGCGCATTTTACACGAATAAATAAGTCATGTGTCCATTGATCAATCGGAAGGGGTGCTAATTGGGATTGTTCACTAGCCAATATATTAGCAAATATCGCCGTGGGCGCTTATTAGGTTGAATACAGTAAGTGGAACACTGTCCTGGGTGACTTGCTCCCCCAATTCTCATCCCTGCCGACAGCAGCCTCAATATTACTGGATTATTTGCAGAATGTGGCATTAAACATCACACGCTCCATGTTGTTTAACACCGCACTAAGCAATATTTCATCTATATGACTGTGGTCTGTAAATAATCAAGTCTGAAGCAGACAATTCAGTGATTGATATGATGAGCATTGATGTATGTAATCGGGATGCTATGTCATGCATCAACCATATCCGAGATACTGACCACCCGATCACGTTAGTCACCCCTTATGGGAAACATTTGTTGCTGAAGACCTATTCTCTACCTGGATCTTCACAGGTCGAAATGTTAATGCCTATTGTAACATCTTAAATTAGTGAATCTCACTGATTCCCACTAAAGAAAGAGGTGACATGTCTTAGTTTAACCCAACAACCTGCCTACACAGGTGTAATGTTATGAACCTCTATGTTATAGAGTGTTTGCACGAAGTGGTAATATGCTCTCATGTGGTATTTTATGATAAATAAAAAAATTCCAACTTTTCTAATACCATGCAAATTCGATACGTGAACAATTATTCCCATTGTCTGCAGGAATTCTTGGCCAATCTGTCTCGTCCCCTGAACATACCAGAGAGTAAGATAACAAGATGGCACCCAACATTCCACGTAGATGAGGTACCTGAGGTTGAGTTGTCTCCCCTGCCAGAGCCTCCCAATGTCAACAAGTACCAGACTGCAAAAGACGTCCTTGAGCACACCAGGGGGAAGCTCATTCCAAAGGTTAGAGAATCTGACTGATACAAGTTTTATCAAGCAGAATATTTGACTTAAGAAAGGATAATACTAAAAAAAATTTAGTGTTCTTTTGAAAGTAATTATAAACGTATGTGAAACGGAGACATTGTCATTGAGGTCATTTAGGTTGGTATGTATGCTGTGAATTAAATTGGCAAATTCTGCCAATAATCTCAAACCTAGTTTCCCTGTTACAATCATTCTCCAGTTTTCTCAAGTAAGGCAGGCTTTCCCCCTTGTTCTTCCCTGACCAGACCCCCTCAAATGTCTGTGGTCTAGTGGTAGAACGTCCCCATGGAGAGCGGAAGGTCTGGGCTTGGATCCCCGGACGTGTCGTACCAAAAGATGTTTAAAGATGTTACTACTTGTTATCCTGTCTGGCGCTCAGCTTTAATTGGCTAAAACAAGGACTGGTCGGCTTGGAGTCAGTATAGTGTGTCTGAGCACATGCACATGCACGCGCGCACGCACACGCATTTCACCTCGCCTCACCTCTTTCCTGACCAGTGATTGGTTATCAATTTATGTCGTTTAGATGTGATGACAAAATGTCGTCTTTTTCCTAGGTGGAACAAGCACTTGCTGATGTGGCCAAAAACTCACCATCGTCAGTGAAAACTGAAATAAAACAAGAATTGAACGTCCCGACCTCCAATGCAGCCCCGGCCATGAAGGGTGTTCCGTCGTCACTGCTTGAGAGGGTGGGTACAAACGTACATTGCTGTAAACTGGGGTTAACAAGGGATGTTTGGGGGTAATTTCAACCAGAGCTTGTCTTGTGTTATTGGGGGCGGTCAGGTAGCCTTGTGGTTAAAAGCGTTCAATCGTCACACGGAAGACCCGGGTTCGATTCCCGACATGGGTACAATGTGTAAAGCCCATTTCTGGTATCCCCCGCCGTGATATTTTGCTAAAAGCGGCGTAAAACCATACTCACTCACTCGCTAAAATCTATTGAAAATTATGCTAAGAGCCAATTTTTTACTTATAGACTAAAAAAAGTTTGACATTCAACTGACTTGTTGTGTAGTTAAATTGTCAGTAAACATCCCAAGATTGATCATTAGATCATGAATTTGAATTAGAATTAGAATTAAATATCTTGTGACATGGTTCTGATAAGTTATAGTTCAATCCTAGGTTGTTAACCACGCTTGGTCGTGTTGTTATCCCAATACTTTCATGTAGTTAACAATATTCTTTATTGAAACATGTGTAAACTTTGATGTATCATCAGTAAACTTGTGTGCAGATCCGAGCCAAGGAGGCCATGAAGATGGAGGCGTCACTGACGAGGAATTCAGCCGAGGACAAGAAAAAGAGAATGATGAATCGTCTGCCAGACATGATCCGAATTGTTAGAGCGTATCCTTTCGTTCTCAAACACCCATCTTACTTTGTACACCCTATGATTTCCTCATGGGGATTCCGATAAGAACCTGTGAAGATCTGGGTTAGAATTGGTCTTCAACAAGCCATGCCAATCTCATTAAAATCAGATATTAGTCCTCGCTACCGCTAAACAAAGATCTGAGGACATCCCATTGGGGGTCATGTCCTGTCATCCGACCAATCAGAGCATCGCTTACCAGATCATGAAAGTGACAGTCGAAAAGTGATTTCTAATCATGCAACCTTGTAAACTTTAACACGGGGTATTCCGAACGACAGTTACAGTTTTACGACTGAATCTATACAATCTAGACTATCTAATGCCATTCCAGAATGTTCTTTTGTTTAGGTTTCAAATTTGTAATCGAGAATTTGTCAAAATATGTTTCGAAGCGTAGTCGCCAATTTGAAATAAGTGCAGTAAAGCACGAGAAAGCTGCCTTCTGATTGGCCATTCCATTGGCCGGTCAAAGTTTGTGCAAGGTCGGTCTGACGTGACCCGTAATGGGATGTCCTCAGATCTTTGTATATCGAGAGTTAAGATCTGATTTTAATGAGACTGGAGGCGACTAACAGCATCAAACTTGATGACCTGGTTGATGCATGTCATTGTATCCCAAATGCATAGATCAATGCTCATGATGTCAATCACTGGATTGTCTGGTCCAGACTTGATTATTTACAGATGTCATATAGCTGGAATATTGCTGAGTGCGGCATTAAACAACAAACATGTGAAACACCAGTGACTATGATGTCAAATAAGTGTTATTTCCTTAACACACTTGTAGTTATTTTGTGACAGAGAAGAGGCCTTCTATTCCTCAAGAAACAGTGATCCAGAAGTTGGCAGATAGCTTCCGGTCATCTGTCTCAATTGGTAAGTCCACAGTCTCGGTTTCTTACCTTGCTGACACTGATGTGTGAAAGTATCGTTGATGAATTCTTCTGCATATACTTCAGGGTCCTTAATGTCACAGAATATTTCTAATTTCTAATTACTTCAGAAGCCAGGGCTGGATCATTTACTCATTCAAAAAATACCCAGTCCCTATATTTCTGTAACCTTATCCATCGTTTCTGAAGTTATCCAGAGTTGGACACTGACACGGTTACAGACTTGGGGAATATTTGAAAGGACTTCGTTTTTACACTAAACCTAGTGAATGTACTTAAATCATCAGTCTCTGTGCTGGACCATGTGCTGGACCATGTTTGACTACAACTGCCATAAGCCTATGTTAAAGCATGGGAAAGCATTAGTCTTAGTGCTGACTTCACTTTATGGAACGTGGCCCTGGAGACTTGATTGATGTACCAGATGATGGGGTCAGCTGACCACAAGCTCTGACACAACTCATGAAAAAGCTTGCCTCTTCTTTTGTGTAGGTGAAATTGAGGCCCATGTCAAGTTGTTGCTGGAGATAGCTCCCGAGTGGCTGACAATGGTGCAGGTCAAGAAGGGGAAGTACTTGAAGATCGACCGGAACATCGATGTGCAGTCCCTGACCGGCAAGATACAGAACCAGGCCAAAGCCTTACAGTGAACATACTCCATACAGATCTGTTTTAATATATTGTTAAGTTATTTGTGGTTTGGTTGGAATATTTCTGTGACTTCACATACATTGCAACTCACAGATTACCATGTTTGATATGAAGTATTAGGGAGCGATTTAACTGCTTGCCCATTGTCCTGTGGCCAGTTAAAATTTCAATGGGCTTGCTGAAATGTAAAGTAGATGGACTGTCTGGCTAGTCAAAATTCCACCCCTTCTCCGCGTATGTTTCATTTTTTTAATTGGATCATCTCGGCGGAATAACAACTGGATGCCTTTTTGTAATGTTGTGTTCAACAACGTTTTTGTTTGCTCATAAATCTCCATGAAATGAGGCAAATGGAAACCAAGGTTTAGTCTCCGAGTGCGGGAAAATAAGTTTTAGAGGTAAGGAATTCTAAATAAACTCATGTTCAGCCACTTCGCGGCCTCCACCATTTAGTTGTAAGCCAGCATGGAGAAGGGCCTGTAACTTTCGAAAGGAGAAAGCCCTGCTTGCTACATACAAATTTGTTAAATTTTACCCCTGATATGAGTAGACTTGTTTACCGCGAATCTGAAGCATATTGATGTTTGTGGAAACATTGCAGACTTGTACTGTCCATTCATTTGAAGACAGGAAATACCTGTTTGCATGTAATATACTTTAGCAGCCCAGATCAGGGTCTCCTTTTACCCACTATGTGAAAATCTCAAAACGAGCCTTGCCAAGTGCTGATATATTTGAAATCAATAGAGGCAAGGTTGAGGTTATGTTTATCATCCAAAATCATTCTTCCAAATTTCCTGTTTGTAAATAGTAAAAAACAGGTGTCTCAGGTGTAAAATAGAGAATCTCACCCAAGCGTCTTTTGATATCAAATATATCAACATGAGTTGATACAAGTGGAAAAATTTCAAGGCTTGCCGAGGATTTTTTCCACTTTTATCAACGAGTGTTGATATATTTGATATCAAAAGACACAAGGGTGAGATTTTAGTTATCAACCAACATCATTTTTCCAGCTTTTTCAATTTGTTGACAGGAATTAGCAGTGTAAAAAAGTACTGCTAACAGCTTCAGTAGCAAAGCCATTAGTGATGTCATTTGATTGTGACGTCATGGTAACCAGTGGCGTCACAATGGTCTGCAAAGCATTGTGATGTAATTTCATTGAAGCGATATCTACAGTGTAGCGATCTCTCCTGTGGAAGTCAGATTTTGATGAAAATTTTGTCTGCAAGGTTGTGTCTCCTCAGTGCTATTGCCAAGATGGCAGTCTGCTTGTACATCTACCTCTTTAGCATAATATTGTTGTCGCAGCTTAAAACAAACTTAACTTAGTGTCCAGACGAGACACACATCTTAGCATAGCAAGTTCTGGAAATCATACTGAATGAATGAATGTTGTTTTATGCCACCTGTCTGCATCATTATACATCATCTGGTGGCATTGTCAAACATAACTGTTCAGAAATATTGGGTTTGTTAATTGTTTCATTAAAATATATTGCTGGGCGACTGTTAATTTTTGTGTCACGTCACTAACAGCTACAACTATACTTTGAAGGTTGACATAATTTTGTCTGTTCTTGAGATCCAGTAAATTATGGTTATAACGAACTCGAAGGGACTACTAATTTTTGTTCGATATAACCGTAGTTCGTAATAAGCACATATACAGCAAATTGAGGGGATCAAAACACTTTTCTTTATATCGGTCAGTTCTTTATAGGTCAGTTCTTTATAAGCGTGTTCGTTATAAACGTAATTTACTGTATGTCCATGTATGAATACGTTTCCAATTATGTGCATGTCAAATTCTCTTAGGTCAGCATGAGTTCGATAATGTAAATTGTGTAAATAAATTATCAGTCTATGAAACATTTTCTGTCTTATTTAAAACCTTGAAGGGTCAAGGTTCTAATTGATCCCCAGAATCCTATCTGTGGTGTGAAATGCAACTCAGATGTCTTGGTGGTCAGGCTAGTGACCATCTTCCCGAGGCAAGAGAGTTAACTGACTTTAAAAGTACAGATTCCACCCTTGCCGAACTAGGCTGGAATTCCTGGGCTCGATCATAGCACCACCAGTGGCTATTACGAGTTTATGTCCCTTCTATGCCTCTCCTATGGACCAATCAGATTCCACCTCCATTCAAGACGATCTGATCGATAATCAAGATCTACATTGTGATAAAACAGTCTTACATCATCCTGCAATCAACCGAAATCTGTATGAAAGTTTACGAACCTGATTTCGATTTCGGAGCGCGATTTTGAGTCATATAGCTGGAATATTGCTGAGTGCAGTGTTAAACAACACACAAAACCAACCTTTTTTCCGCTAGTATATAATTGACTTCCACCATTGTTCAAAACTCCAACATGGACACAGATTGTCATATCGCCAAGATCTAGATGACAATGTTGCTTGCAGGAGCTTGACAGACCGAACAATGGCAAACAATATTGTGGCTTCAAGTTGGTTTGGGTTTGTCTTTTTACTCTGCATTCAGCAACATTCCAGCTATATGACGGGTCTATAAATTATCGAATCTGGACCAGACAATCCAATCGAGTGATATCATGAGCATCGATCCACGCAA
This sequence comes from Haliotis cracherodii, assembly GCF_022045235.1. Taxonomy (NCBI): domain Eukaryota; kingdom Metazoa; phylum Mollusca; class Gastropoda; order Lepetellida; family Haliotidae; genus Haliotis; species Haliotis cracherodii. The sequence goes on from NW_027266265.1 coordinate 48,625,965, forward strand.
TTGGGATCGATGACATCCATCAACCAAGTCAGCGACCCTGACCACCCGATCCCGTTGGTCGCCTCTTTCAACAAGAATAGTCGCCTTTTACGACAAACATGAGTTGAAGAAATTTTCTACCCGGCATCTTCAAGGGTCCCGGGAAAAGTAACTGTGCTTCATATGCAGTGGTGTATATGTTATCTTATCAATGTTTTGTCATAAATTCGTAGACAAAATCCGTACAGATGACAGCAACGCGCCTTCAATTAACGATGTCAGTATCGGTCGTGACCACAGGTTGAGTTGATAAAAGTGAGGCAGCGGTGGCGCATTGAAGACCCCAGCTTCGAAACAGCCTGGGAGATGTTGTTCCAACTGTAAGCCATTGATTGGCCAAACAGCTAGCATTATCGGCTGGTTCTGGTTCTGTCGCATCCTTTTTTTTCTCCAGGGCTATCATTTCTGTAAACCTACACTAACCCCTGGAATCACCCCGTGGTTCTTGCAATCTGAAATTACCGGCCCTTGATTTCCTTGATTTGCCAATTTTAATGGCTACGCTACTCAGTCTGACGTACCAATCAGAATGCAAGTTACAAACCAGCCTCATTCCCATTGGTTATGATCGCGTGTGCGAGAAATTCAACATTGACTGGCTGACAGTCAAAAGAAAGCCCTTCACATCTTTGATAGAAGGGCGAGGTGAGGTGAAATGGGGTTTCAAGATTATTGTGTGGCTGCTCGTACTAGTCCGGAATTATGCCGATGTACAGTGCTAGCCCACTGAGATACTATGCCGCAAGTTAACACGAATACCCCACTCAGACACAGTATATTGACTCCGAGCCGACCAGTCCTTGTTTTAGCCCCTTAAATGCCAAGTGCCGGTGTCCCGGTATAAACTCTCCCCCGTACAAATTCTCCCCCCGGAGATTTTATACCGGTACAGATTCTCCCCCGGAGAATCTGTTCTGAAATAAAATCTCCCCCGGGCGGATATGTTTCGCGCCCCCCTCAGTATAAAGTCTCCCCCCTGATTATTCGGTTTGTTGCAGTGTCTTTAAGTACTATATTCTTTAAATAGTTATCTTTAATGTAAGGAGGGTTACTTTAAAAAATAGATTATGAAATATGGTCATAATGAATTGATATTTCAGCATATTTTATTTAGTAACTGTACCTTCCATCCTAAAATAATTATAAGACATAATCATACCAAACAAATTTGAATGAAATGACTTAATGTAACAAATACATGTACGGTTACTGTTGTAACAGAATTCAGAAATCTTATTAATCCTCGCAAACATTCGGTTTTAACACTAACTACGTAAACACTGTCAATATATCCACGCGCGCCTCCAGCTCAGGCTGTCCGTTATACTCTGATTTTAGATCTAAAATATATTCCTTAATACAGGCTACGATATGAAAATGGTATCAGTGTAATATCAGTGGCTAGAATATCATGGTGCAAGCAGGTTTCTGTTAAACATACAACATCATAACTATTTAATTCAGCACTGATAAAATCTGCTTTGTCTTTAAGACTGCGTACGTTTAGATATATATTCTTTAGATCTGGACTATGCAAAGGTCCTGGATTCGGATGGATATCACCGCAGCAGAAGAGAAAAAGTAAAACTAAGAATGATAATCGGAAATTATATAAGCAAAGTAACCCAAAATATAGAGAAATGTGCATCATCTTCCCGAAATGATTAGCATGTAGAATAGATTCAAAAACACCCACTATCAGCCTATATTGAACAACATCAACCGGCATCGACAAAGCAAAGTGATCATGTAATTGTTACAATCGGGCTGGCGGTGAATCTGAGAAGGTATTCATACGTTATATACAACTTTTAAAAAATATGACTATGAAAAACGAAAGGAGAAGTGCCCCCCACCCCCCCACACCCGAAAAGAAAAAAAACCCCGCAAAATCAATAAAAATAAAAATAAACAAATAAAAACAAACAACCACACTCACACAAGTAACTAAATGTATATTTAGATAAATATATAACCCGGAAAAAATAAAGGAGAGAAAAAAATAAATAAAAAATACATAAACAAATAAACATTAAAACCTAGAGGAATATGAAAATGTGTGATGCTAAAGCACGAAGACACGATAAACTGTACCAACATTACAATGTTCCCCGTTATGCATGCTTTACCTGGGTTACATACGGGTGATCTAAGTTAGAAATATATGACTGATATAAATTCTTTAAACACGGTAATATCGAATATGCTTGGATTATCTTTTTTTTCAAATGTGCTCCATTCAAGAAGAGTTATATAGAATTATATATTTACTCTCCCCCATGTATTTTGCTCTTTTATGTAAAAGCTTTTCACCTTACACATTTTAATTACAGATTCCTTTGTTTTGATTTTAATGCAAACAAACCAGGCTTTTGAAATGCTATACAAAAACTATGCTTAAATGTTTACAGAGTTTGTTGTTTCTAATACAGTTAATTTTGTTGTCTGTATACATTTTTTTTAATATACCAGTTTGAGTCTACATGTGAACACAATCGATGGTTGAAATGTAAGTCTAAGAACAAAACATGAACTAATTCTCAAGATGTATAAAGTTACCTTCATCTTTGATTGACTGATGTATTTTCAATCTTCTGCACTTCTATTTTTTAACATTCCCTTTTCTTTATTAGAGAGTGTATATACTGGGCGGTGCCACACATTTGAATGTATAGTTGGGTCACAACGCAGGACGCCTCATCTCTTCTGTGGGTATCAGTAGCTTCCAGCTTAATCATTGTTTTTGGTTTGTTCTGTAAAATTATGTTTCGAAACAAAGGTCCCAAATATAAATATTTTACTGTTTTGAACATGTTTTTTTCGCGTTTTTTATCAGTTATCACTGGTACTGATACGAATACGCTGTCAATGTGGCGTTACACGTGAACTCTAACTTTGTAATCAGCCAATCAGCGTCGAGACTTCTAAATTGTCGGTACGGGTGAGTAAAAAATTCAAAGCAGTTGCATCACATGATTTCTTTGACTCTCCGAAAGTAGAAAGAATACAGTGGCTCCATAATATTGTTGTGGATATTTCACACACCCTGGGGACCAGATGTGGAAGTGAACGCAGTGTGGTATCCTTTTGGTGTAAAAAAATCAGATTTTAGAGACATTTAGTTGTGGAACCAAGAAGTGTATGTGGTATTTAATATTACATGCGTATAAAAGAGAAAGAAAAAAAAGTATGGTGGAGATGCCGGGGATCGAACCCGGGGCCTTTCACATGCAAAGCGAACGCTCTACCACTGAGCTACATCCCCAACTCTGACAGACATTGGTATCTAAGGCCACTTATAGATCTGCTCAATAACCTCTGGCCCTTCTGTCGTAATACACCGGTTTCTAACGTACTTTGTTGTAAATGTTCATGATGGACATATTAATTTATGTATATTTTCAGTTCGTGTCAAATTCATTTGCAGTCATATGATATAGTAAAGTACGAGCGACAACGGCCGTTCTGTACAGTTCATGTGTGAAACGCTGCAAGGAGTTTTAGTAACTGGGTGATCGCGCAACTAAACAACGATACCAGTTTCTGCTAAGCTCTCCTTCAGTGCGCGCCTCCGTGGATTCCCTGGGAAGAGCTCGGTATCTTGAAAATGTGGACTGGTCTTCTTCTTCTCATGTGCGTACGCGGTAACACAAATTGCAGTTGCCTCCCGTGGATATTTTTTTTATAGAAAACCGTTTTAATAGAATCATGAAAATACAAGTTGGGGACAAGTGATACTTGTACAAATATTTGCCCCTCCCCTGTCAAAAAAAGTTAACTACGGCCTTGAACTTAGACAGTGAAGACTCACAGACAATGACTTGATCATTGTGAAATAGACTGGGTTCCTAAAAACCTAAACTAGTAGACAGCTAAATCGCACTAAGTTTGCGTCGCGTGCCAACAGTGGAACCAGTTTACTTGTGAAACAGGAGAGAAGTCAACAAATTATTTCGATACACTTTATTCAGCATTCATTCAACACTGTAGTCAATCAAGTTCGCCATTCACATAATTTGTATAAACATGTTACCCTGTAAATATGCTTTGTACACCCCATGGTCCCATACAGTTCAATACAGTTCATGACGAACACACTGGTCCACACGTCCGTCATTTAACTATCCCCTTATATCCTGGCAGGCATTCAAGCTAAAAAGTTACATATTTTGTTAACTTCAGCAACTGAAAATGGTAAGCAGCGTAAAAACGATCAGTGATGACTTAAGTCTGGCTTCCAGTTGTTCATCGCCAACAAAATCAACGCTAATTAACTGTTATGGCTTCTATTTGTCCATTGCTAATCACCTATCAGCACCAATAAACTATTGGTTTCCTTGTTAGGTTTTCACATCCGATATCAAATTAACTGGTGTTAATCTTACAGGTACACATATATACGTTCTCTGCTTATAGCATTTATTCGGTGGTTAAAGCGTTCGCTTGTCACGCCGAAGACCCGTGTTCGATTACCGACATGGGTACAATGTGTGAAGCCCATTTCTGGTGTCCCCCGCCCTGATATTGCTGGAATATTGCTAAAAGCGGCGTAAAACCATACTCACTCAATCACTATAGCATTTATTCACCTAAAAGAGTAATTATATACTCTGAAACTTGTTTTCATGATAAAGAAGATGACTAATTCACTTCCTTTTGTGCATCACTTCCAAATGCCATTCAAAGAAGTAAAAGAACAGATATAAAAAAAACCTACAAGAATGCATATAGGACATGCAACAAAATAAAACAATAAAATACATTAAAACATGTAAATGAAACATATTCAATTCATGCAAAAAGCTTCACAAAACACCAGCTCGCATACAATAACATGATCTCCACAAACATAACTGGGTTGAACCTATTGCGTCTACCAGACCCAGCACTCTTCTGGCTCCATTTGGATTTTCCTTTATATTTTATCGATATATATTTTTACGTAAGACAATTGTATTTCTGGGAATAAATGCGAGTCTAGGTCAACCCAACAACTGACAAGAAGCATGCAGCTAAGGGTTGGCACCAAGGATGGACAAAGCCACAGGTAGTCAGAGATTTAGTCAAAACCTCAAGTCAAGTTGCTATCTCCCGAAAACTAGTTATTTGAAATAAACCACTTGTCTGATATGAGCTGATGACCACCTTGATATGGCGGATGGCGATGGCAGTAAAAGGCTGGTAGCCCTGAATTGTGTTATGAGAGTTATCTCCCTTTGACCATAGCAGAATGGTAGAAGTAACTGAAACTAACTGCTGATTGTTTTAAAAAGCATTGGCTTCAAGGAAAAGGAGTCATCAGGAGATGACATATCCCCCTGGTTTGGTGCAAAAAGAAATGGAATTTGGCTACTTATACCCCACTTTTGGTTCATTGCTTTTGGAGACCTTCAGTTCAGTGAAGAAAAAATAATACTGTTCAGTGTTTTTAAATATATCAAATCATCAAAAGGCACAAGTTCAGCACAAGACTGATCTGTTTGTCAAGTTACAACAAGAAATATTCAACGTTTCTGAGGTCTGCCCCGGAAACAGGCAACCGACGTATGGACAAACCGGGAATAATAAATAAGTGATTGTACCTGCAATCTAAAGAAGGAAATCTATTAAATCTTAATCAGGATAATATTTTCTATACTACTTAATAGATGGTACGGCCCACCCGATTCTTTCATATTACAATAGTTAATCTGTTCAAATGCGATAATGCAGGTTATGCTCTTCCCCAAATCTGTAATGGAGAAATAAGAATTGATTTTACTTCAGGAACCAACAGAATCGAGTGATCATGACCATGCTATGGTTGAGATGTTATTCCTCTATATTGCATAATGATCTACCGTTAAAATGCACACTCAGCATGGCCAGTGAATCAACAACAACAACAACAATAGCGTGATGTCATCGTAATAGTTGAACACAGGATCAGACATGAAATATGATCATGATGAACATTGTGATTCAAATGGTAAAAACATACGAAATAACCCTGACACCCAGCAATGCCCTTGTACCTGTCGGGTCTCTTCCCGAGGCAAGGGCATTCACTACGACTATAAAAGTCCAGTTTTCGCCCTTGCCTACTAGACTGGAACTTCCAGGCATGATCGTAACGCCACCAGTGGCTATGTCCCTTCTATGTTCCTCCTATCGACCAATCAGATTCCACCTCCCTATCACTTGCATTTGCTTCAAACAAAATGGCGGCACCCTTTCAAGACGATCTGCTCGACAATCAAGATCTATATTGTAATAAAACGGGTCTTACCCCGCAACGTGCATCAACTCTCTTGAGCACCTCGATTAAAAATATGAAATAATTTGCAAAACATCTGTCCATACTCAGTTGGCCGTACTCATGCTCTGCAAATAGGTAACTAGGACACACAGACTAATTAATTAATACTATGTGTAGTCCGTCTCACGACTGTACATTTTTAAAATAAGCATAAACTTTTTCAGGATTTGAGAAATTTTGATTTTCTAATGCCAGTAGAATAGAAAATATAATTTCCGTTCTATTTTTAGCCACTGTTGTCTTAGCAGCATTTCACAGTCGGCACCATTGTTGATAATGCGTTGTTGATGATTAGGGCTGGGACGATACACCAACTGTGTGATCCGATACGTATCACAAAACTTGCATGTGCTCTTATCTGTGGTGTGAAAGCCATCTTTTTGATAGACAGGATAGCCAAATACCCGGCACACTGATCATTTACAGTTGGCAGTGTCAAGTATGGCGCAAAGGATGAAAATATTTACGTTTTCACTGCTCATTTTCACTTGTAATAGTGTTTGGCGTAACATTTATTGAAGAATACAGTTAAGGTAAGAATCAATACTTTTACTGTGTGATTGTGATCGATTCTTGTATCAAGAAGTAACAAATCATAATGCATAGGTGTATCGTCCCACTAATAATAATGTGAGTGAGTGAGTGAGTTGGGTTTAACGCTGCTTTTAACAGTATTCCAGTTATATCGCGGCGTGTCAGCTTAATGTGGGAGGAAAGCCTGAGGTGATGCAGGTCTCAGACGTTTACCAGTTCGGTGAAACCCACGAGGACAGGTATGGTGCTGACAAACCTAGAAACATAACCGGGGTGAACCGGGATTCGAACCCAACAATCATAGGTTTCTGGCGTGCCCAAGGGACGCAACTCTGCACAGCGAATCGCGGCGCTTTAGACGACTGGGCCACCCGTGCCCCCCACTACTAATAATGATTCCACAAACATGTCTCTGTAGGATCACTGTTATCCAGGCAGTGTCAGACCTGGAAACTCTGCCCACCAACAGCCCATGCAGAAGTCACTGTTCTACCATGAAATCAATCTCATCTACAGAGCAAAACAACAAACCTAGAATCAGCAGAAAAATAACATCCTGGAAGACTGTCGGGGGCCTAATCCCTGATGTGCATATTTTCCTGTCTTACTCACAAACAACCATAATCGTTGACTGTGGAAGGTCCTTTGATTTAGCATTCATCCGAGGTAGACGTTTTTATGTTACTACATTTGGTGCATGTCTAAGATGTTTACCACTTTGGGGAAAACCCACTCGCACGGGTATGGTGCAACACAATCGGGGCGAACCGGGACTTCGAACCCACAATCATTGGTTTCTGGCATGCCCAAGGGACGCGAAGCGTGGCACCTTGGACGACTGGGCCACCCATGCCCCCACTCACACACTGAGCCCCACGTTTAAGCACATACACTAGGCTTATGTACAGATGACTGTCGCCTCTACACCGTCATACATCAGCGTCTCTCCACTGAGATTGTGAAAATTGACCTCTTGCTAGGGGCGCTTAAGGATTTTTGATCTGTTGTCCTCATATATCTTCACCATGCCGTTCATATCGGGGTTCCCGTCCAAAACCTGCAATGTTTACCAATATCAGATATAAGTCAATTAAATCCAAACTACAGTTTATCATGTTGTTGTCTTACACTTGGACTCATATGTATAACAAGTCTTCATCTTGAACAAAGGGGCGGTTGGGTAGCAGAGTGGTTAAAGCTTTCGCTCGTCACGCCGAAGACCCGGGTTCGATTCCCGAAATGGGTACGATCTGTGATGCCCATTTCTGGTGTCCCTCGCCGTGATATTGCTAAAAGCGGCGTAAAACCATACTCACTCACTCACTCATCTTGAACAAGCTAACATTCAAGTTGCATTCAATAAACAATGATCACTGTAAGGTTTGTTAGTTGGTTTGTTGTTTAGCGCCGCATTCAGCAATATTTCTGCTATATGATGGTGGTCTGTAAATAATTGAGTCTGGACCAGACAATCCAGTGATTAATATCATGAGCATGAGTCCATGAAATTGGGATACGATGACATACCAGAACATCCGCAGGGCAGGGGTACTTCTTGTGAATGAGCCAGTCCTCGTGCTGCTTGTGTAGAGCTTCTAGGTATTCCTGTGTACAACAATGTTGGCATCTTTGTACAACAAGGTAACAATAGCAGTGTCTTTATATGCAACACAAAAAACAACCTCCACAAAATGTAACAAGTCTGAACCAGACAATCCAGTGATTAATATCATGAGCATCAATCCATGCAATTGGGATTGATGACATGCATCAACCAAGTCAGCGAGTCTGACCACCCGATCCCGTAAGTCGCCTTTTACGGCAAGCATGGGTTGCTGAAAACCTATTTTACCCTGGATTCTTCTTGGGTCTGCTCACAAATAGAATCAATGATTGTGTAAAACAGTTTAACAAGATTATTGCTCAATCACAATGGTTGTGTGAGGTGTTAACAACACTGTAACAGTTTAAGTACTGTTTCCAGAAATTGTACTCTGTATCTCCACTGGAAGTGTTGTACATGAAGCTATACAAGATGGCAGACAGTACCAGATCGAGACAGTGTTCTACATACCAGGGGGATACTCTTCTCCTCCTCTCTGTGTCTACGTTGAATTCTCTCATATACTGTCTCCGGCTTGGTCTGCAGGTACACTGGAACACACAGAATATTCCAGCTATAAGACAGCAGTTTGTTTTGTTGTTTGTTAGTTGTTTAACGTCTCACTCGACAATATTCCAGCTATAGGACGGTGGTCTGTAAATAATCGAGTCTGGACCAGACAATCCACTGATTGACATCATGGGCATCGATCAACGCAATTGGGATGACATGCATCAACAAAGTCAGCTAGCCTGACCACCCGATCCCGTTAGTCGCCTCTTAGAACAAACGAAGTTGCCTTTTACGGCAAGCATGGGTTGCTTAAGACCTATTCTACCCCGGATCTTCACGGGTCACAGCGTTTTTTAAATAATCGAGTCTGGACCAGACAAACCATTGATGACACTATGAGCAAACGATCCACACCAAGAGGACACAAGAAAATGCAATTGACCAAGCTACTGAGTCTGATCACCCAATCAATTTAGTTGTTTTGTTCAACAAGCAACAATGTGCAACAAAGCCCCTTTTTAAACAAGTTCCCCACTGAGTGAGTGTGAGTGTGTTGGGTTAAACGCCGCTTTTAACAGTATTCCAGTTAGTGATGAAGTGATGAAGGTCTCAGACATTTACCACTTCGGTGAAACCCATGAGCACGGGTATGGTGCTGACAAACCTAGAAACATAATCGGGGCGAACCGGGATATGAACCCACAATCATAGGTTTCTGGCGTGCCCAAGGGATGCCACACTGCACAGCAAATCACGGTGCCTTAGACGACTGAGCCACCCTTGCCCCCTGTTCCCCACTAAGTATGTAAAGGGTATAGTATAGAGAGTATTACACACATTTTACACATGACAGCAAGAATACTGATACTATCAAATGTGCAATTACAATTACCTACCAAAGAGATCAACTTTAAAGTCCTGAGATTTCACAATGAAATCAAACCATTCCGTCAGCACAATATGTTCAATGTCCGGCATATTCCCACTACAACAAAAATACAAATGAATAAAATGGAAACATTGGTTTAACACCTTCATTCAACACCAACAAAGCACGGATTGCCAGGCTGATTGAGCCAACTAGAACACTGTTCATAGCAGCGTTAAACCATATTCCTGACGCAAAGGTGTTAACTGACTATAAAATCCAGTTTCCAACCTTGCCGAACTAGGCTGGAATTTCCAGGCTTGATCGTAGTGCCACCATTGGATATTACGAGTTATGTCCCTTCTATGTCCTCTGTTTGACCAACAAAATTCTATCGCTCATATCGCTTGTATTTGATTCAGGCAAATTGGCGGCACCCTATCTTGATGATCTGATCAATAATCAAGATCGTTATAGTAATACCCCGCAAAGAGCATCAAATCACTTGAGCTCCTTGATTAAAAAACATTACAGTTAGTTAAAGTCCTTGCCTTGGGAAGATGCGTTAAGCCATCTCACTCCGTCACTGAGCCACATACCTGTTGTGCAAGTTCTCCACAAAGCAGTACTTGGCGCTGAATATTGACCTCTCCATCATCTTAAAGGGCTTCTCTTGGGCCTTCGTGTGTATGTCCAGCATGGTCAGCTGGACATAGGTCTGGAACGTTAACCCCCACCGTGCCGGGTCCCTGTACATCAGACTCTGGAACACAATACACACAGTGGTCATGCATGCATCTACCAGTCTGTCTGTCTGTCTGTCTGTCTGTTGTTTAACGCCGCACTCAGCAATATTCCAGCTATATGACGGCAGTCTGTAAATAACCAAGTCTGTACCAGACAATCCAGTGATTGACATCATGAGCATTGATCCACCCAATTGGGATCAATGACATGCATCAACCAAGTCAGCGAGTCTGATAACCCGATCCTGTTAGTCGCCTCTTACGATAAGCATAGTCACCTTTTACTGTAAGCATGGGTTGCTGAAGACCTATTCTACCCCGGTCTATATCCACCACTCCGATACAGGCATGGCAGTCTCAGCGAGCGAGCGAGTGAGTTGTGAGTGAGTGAGTGAATATGGTTTTACACTGATTTTAGCCATATTCCATCAATATCATGGCGGAGGACACCAGAAATGGGCTTAACACCTTGTACCCATGCGGAGAATCGAACCCAGGTCTTTGGCTTGATGAGTGAATGCTTACCACACGGCTACCCTTACCCCCTGTTACAGAATGGTGACGTATGGCAGTCGTAGAATGTTCTCAAAAGTTGTGTTGTACCATAAAAGAAAAGTAGTCTTCTTTTAGTCATTGTCTCTTATAACATGTTTCTGTGCAACACTGATATTCTCATAGTTCTATAATCGTTGATACCAAATATTCTAACACTTCTTTGAAATGATTAATAGGAACATAACAGCATGGACAATGCCCATTGTCTTGCAGGAATAAACATGTTACACCACTGTGCTGAACATTGTTACAATGTTATAAACTAACCAGTGCATTATGTCCTTGAACATTCCGCCATTTGTTGACAGGTTCTTGAAAAACCTACAAGATAATAAAATAAAACAGGTCAATAACTTCAGTTCAATCATGACAATCCACGACTACCATGATCAAAATGTTGGTTGGTTGGTTTGTTGTTTAACTCCGCACTCAGCAATATTCCAGCCAGATCACGGCGGTCTGTAAATAATCAAGTCTGGACCAGACAATCCAGTGATTAATATCATGAGCATCAATCCACGCAATTAGGATCGATGACATACGTCAACCAAGTCAGCGACCCTGACCACTCGATCCTGTTAGTCGCCTCCTACGACAAGCATAGTCACCTGTTACGGCAAGCATGGATTGCTGAATACCAATTCTACTCCAGATCTTCATGTAGGCCACATGAATCGATTTATTCTGATCAAAGTCTGACCACAAAATCATTTCAGATTTGAAGTTCCAACTCTACCCAGTATCTTAATATTGGTATGTCCATCCTACATTCCAATTGCTTCATGCATTCCATGGCAAGATGCATTTCATTATCAGAATGTCTTAGTTAATCCTTCCATCCCTTCTGAAATTTGGAGGTATATATACACCGATAAAAGTATGGCATTCATCGAAAATTTAAATCTGAGAATTAAAGAACTTTTCTCTTTATCATCTGATCATGTTTCTTGGTTCTGTTATTAATATCAGTAAAATACAAAACGTCTTTACAGTTTGAAACATTGACGGATCATGATCAAAATGACAAAGATAGAAACTAACAGTTTTAGTCCACTAGTCCTTATAATGATAATAATGGCAAATTTCTACTTGTCGATATGATACCTTAACTAACTTAGCAGTCAAATCGTGGTAAAAGATGCACATCATGATAAAGGAGTGAGTGAGTATGGTTTTACGCCGCTTTCAGCAATATTCCAGCAATATCACGGCGGGGGACACCAGAAATGGGCTTCACACATTGTACCCATGTCGGGAATCTAACCCGGGTCTTCGGCGTGACGCATGATAAAGGAGATTGAGTTGCTCTTCACTATACTTATCAGGTTCATGTTTGCCATTCTTCCCACAGGGCCACGTATAGCCATACTATACTGACTGTACTGATTACACTAAAAAAAACCTCTTTTTTTAGTGTAATCAGTACAGTCAGTATAGTATGGCTATACGTGGCCCTGTGATTCTTCCTAACTTCGGTAGGAGTTATACCAGTAGCTCAGTAGGACCGTGGACGTCTTACCTCAGTCATGTTGCAGTCCTTGTAATAATCAAGCAATGTTGTCTTGCCACTTCCAATGTTTCCCTCCACACATATCTGAGAGAACAAAGAAATTTGGTTAAAATCAGAGCTCTATGCAAATCTGAGAGAACAAAGAAATTTGGTTAAAATCAGAGTTCTATGCAAATCTGAGAGAACAAAGAAATTTGGTTAAAATCAGAGCTCTATGCAAATCTGAGAGAACAAAGAAATTTGGTTAAAATCAGAGCTCTATGCAAATCTGAGAGAACAAAGAAATTTGGTTAAAATCAGAGCTCTATGCAAATCTGAGAGAACAAAGAAATTTGGTTAAAATCAGAGTTCTATGCAAATCTGAGAGAACAAAGAAATTTGTTTAAAATCAGAGCTCTATGCAAATCTGAGAGAACAAAGAAATTTGGTTAAAATCAGAGTTCTATGCAAATCTGAGAGAACAAAGAAATTTGGTTAAAATCAGAGCTCTATGCAAATCTGAGAGAACAAAGAAATTTGGTTAAAATCAGAGTTCTATGCAAATCTGAGAGAACAAAGAAATTTGGTTAAAATCAGAGCTCTATGCAAATCTGAGAGAACAAAGAAATTTGGTTAAAATCAGAGTTCTATGCAAATCTGAGAGAACAAAGAAATTTGGTTAAAATCAGAGCTCTACACTGCTCTATGCAAATCTGACAGTGTGTGTTTTGAGATCATTACACCAAACAGTGGTCAAGCTGATTAGCTGCTTGGTACTGTGCATTTGTCTAATGTGTGGGGTGGTTCTTAGACTTTCACATGCATTGCTAAATACGCACATATATGCATATCAGTCACCTCATTGTACAGCAAACCACAGTTTACTTTTTCGTGTGGGTTTCCGATTAGCTATGAAATGAAAACAAAATGATAACAAACTTTGACTGCAGCTATTTCTAACACTGCATGACTTGTAGAGATTGTCTAAGAGCGAAACAATATAGCTACCGTATTTCCTCTTTTAATTTTGCACAAGCCATTGACTCAGCATCTTTTAGAGACCCTTCATTTATTCTGATATTTCGGACCACCTCCGTGGTATAGTGGCAGTAGTCCACCTGGAGAGCAGAAGGTTGGGGTGTGATCCTTCGCCACGTCATACCAATAGACGCTAATAGATCGAACTTAAAAATAGTTCAAACCCCATTTCACCCCACCTTACCTCTGTTTATTGCTGGCACAGGGGCAACTAACCACTTTACTGAATACAACACTCCACAGTACATAAGCAAGAAACAGGCATTATTTAGTGAAGGAAGTAATCATTTCATGCTGCAAGTTAATTTCATAGGGATCATTAATTTCATCAAATGATGGCCCCAAATTGCATAAAAGACCCGGGTACTATTTTTGGACAAGGCATGAGACCGGCATCAATTAGTGGCCAGCAAGTATTGCAGTTTCTAATAGAGGGAATACGGTACGTTAAATATTGAGTAACCTTTGACGTATTTCGCAAAACACACCGCGTACATACTGTGTATTTCGATTTTGGTGGCACGTCTTCCCGTGAATGCTGTCTCGTGATGCCATCTATAAACATAGAATATAAAATCATAAGTCCCCATTTTGAAAAGACAACAAATTTACTAAAATGCATGTACAATGTATCCAATATTTGGTGTGTGCAGGTGTGTGATGAAATTTGATACTTGAAATCCTCTCCAACACCCCGAGCCATAAATTAGGAACGATTCCTTGTTAGTTCCATAGAGATTCTGGGTCGGCAGCAAACATTTTATTGTCTTGTCAGCATCCTGCCGGTATATATTGACAAAGAGCTTATCGATTTCGGGACACAAAAACACGATAAAACATTATTACTTATTAAAAAAACAAAAACATGTTTACGTGAACCCACTCGGTTTGTCGTTCTCAGATCCCGGTAATTCTTTCTGTGAAACAGTCCGCATCGTTGAGACAGTGCGTCCTACTCCTACCCTGCTTCTTATTGTTTTGATGACTGCGCGGAAATTGAAGGGCTTTAAAAGCATGGCTTAACATGTACGGACAAGCAATTCCCGTGTGTTGTGATTGACCGCATGGAGAATACAGAATCAATAAAGTAACCCGTAAGTTCCTAAGTCTGGCTATGGTGTAAATCTATTTATATTCAACCAATAGAAATACGTGTTACACTTTCAGCTGGGCTCCTTCTCTTCACATCACGGGAACCCGCTTATGACTCTAACTGGGCTCCTGTCTATCTAAAATAGTATGATTGTGATATGAAGAGACGGGACCCAGCTTACCAAGCTTGCCGCTCGAACCGTAAACAACCGCTGGGCTCTACATCACACTCAGACGTTAAAAGCAATGCAGATGATGTTTCAATGTCGCTGTGTGGATTTATGTATGCTCCGTGCAGAGGACTCAGATCCGAAAACTGATGAACCAATGCAGTCAAGTTAATACACTGCAGCGGAGTCTTTGGTGATCAAGCTTCAACATAAGTTCTGAATTTCAGTTAGTAACTTTCACTGTTAGCAATACACATGAACAAGCTATTTTGTAAACGTATGCTCCAATAAATCGATTGCATGTATTTCATATGGTTGTCACTTAGAAACAGAGCATTTTTTAACTCAAATACTAAAGAAAAACTATCTAGTGCAGGTAGATCTAATTCTGCGAGGGTTGAACTTGACCGAGTGTCATGTTGTGATCAAAGTCCATCCGTAACGGTCCAGGGTTTGGACGCACGATGCTGTCTTAGAGGTTTGAAATAATAGTTTAGAAAAAAGTCAGTGTGCGGACGATTGTCATCTTTTATCAACATGTGACTTTGGAATGCATATCTAACAGACCTTTTATTCATATCGATGAGGGAGCATATACGTACATTGATAGGACTGTATGCCATGCGTAGGTGAAGTGTTCTAGGACACCAGCATACATGGTAGTCACAGTATCCAATATTTGACTTGTCAAGCAACTGTCTAGTGTTTATTTCACTTGGCTGTGTAATACCTTAGAACATAGTGTAACAGATGACAAACTGTATTATATCCTTTTTATGTCTGCACCTGCACGTTTGCCGCGTTAGATTCAGTCCACATAACCTATATATGCTTGTAGAATGAGTTGACAAAAATGGATTGAATTTCAGACTCTATGACATAGTTGACTTCTTGTCATTGTACACAGATGGCATGGGTCTGTGCTCATGATGGCAACCACTGGTTTTTCTGGCCAAGATATATTATTCACATGTGATGAGCCGGGGTAGAATTATTCTTCAGCAACCCATGCTTGCCGTAAAAGGCTACAATGCTTGTAAGAGACGAATAACATGGTCAGGCTCGCTGACTTGGTTGATGCATGTCATCGATCCCAATTGCATGGATCGATGCTCATGATATCAATCACTGGATTGTCTGGTCCAGACTCGATTATTTACAGACTGGAGTCATATAGCTGGAACATTGCTGAGTGCGGCGTAAAACAACTAAACAACAAACAACATTTACACGTCATCGTGATATAGCTGACTTGTTACTGACTGCCGTGCAAAACAGCACGCCTTTATAGCATCTTAACTGGAGGTATATTTGAAAACTCAACCATAATCAGAAATAACATTCTTATGAACCAGAGTCATATAAACGAGAATTTTAGCTTCCCTTCTTTAAGTGGGAGAATTTTAACGTTAATGGGGTCAGGTCTTCATCAACCCATTCTTGCCGTAAGACCCAACAATGCTTGTCGTAGGAGGCGACTAGGATCAGGGGGTCAGGCTCACTGACTTGGTTGATTCATGTCATCATATCCCAGTTACCTGGATTGATGCTCATAATGTCAATCACTTGATTGTCTGGTCCAGACACAATTATTTACAGACCGCCGTCATATAGCTGTAATATTGCTGAGTGAGTAAACAAACAAACAAACAAACAAATAAACAAACAACCGCAGCAGCTCCCTGAAACTAGTATGATTCCAGTAGTACTATTCATAAACAATTTATTAAGTATTGATAAAAGGAACTCTCTTTAAAATGCATTTATGGTTAATGTTTTTTATTTTCAGCATCACAACGTGAAGTTTAATTAAGATTGATGTGGTCCCGTGTGTTCCGACCTATCTCCGTGGCCCCTCGTATATTGATGAGAATGGCAAGCTCTACAGGCAGTGGGAAATTAGCAGGCAAGGTTGCCATCGTGACAGCTTCTACAGACGGGTATGACAAGTACACAGTCAGTCAAAGTCATAATTTAATTATTAAAAAAATTGAAATTGAATTTCATTTTAAAAATTCATGTCGTCTCTCAATGTTGTGATCGAAGTCTGCTCTGACCGAAATATGAAATATATCAAGTAGAACATCTCAAGTCTATTTTCATTATTGTTATTTGCACTGATTCTAGTCAATATATTTTTCAGATAATATTATTCTCTCAACCTTTTCAGAACTAGATTTGGAAAAAAATTGAACAGGGTTGACAAAGAATGATGGTTATTGCAATATATAAGACAGCTACGCGATCAATTGCAAAGAACAATGAAGAACGAAGCATGGTTTATTTCATGATAAAACACTGTTCTATCATGATGTCATTTCTGGAGATTCGAACATGCGCTCACAACTTGATGACGTAAATTGGACGACGTTATGTTGGAGAGGGAAGTGTGTAGTGAGTTATTTCCGATAGATTCAGCTGGGCAATGCAGATAAACGTGATGGCCGAATGATTGCATCCAAAAGTGAGAGAGATATGACAATCGGTTTTGGGAGAAAAAGTGCAGGTAATTGACATGAGGATTGTGAGAATATGTGGGAAATACCCACCTGTGCAAAAAATGGACTTGTCTGGCCTGTCGAGGTCGGATTCTATTGAGGGAGTCATCATTATTAAAATATGGGTAAATATTTTTAAAGCTTGTACATGTCATCAACATCCTTTAAGAGGCTGTACATTCTGTTGAAATCTCATATTAGAAATAAATGATTTGTCGTTGTTGTTTACCTACAATAAAACACTGCTGCGCCACTGGGTTATTCTCCCTTCTGTTTTTTATTGTTCGATAAACAACTCCCACTTGTTGTTTATTTTTTAAATAAGACTGTAGACAAGAGTGCATCAATCTAAAAGATCAGTACATTGTTAATATAGGCGACAAACGGGATTGGGTGGTCAGGCTCGCAGACTTGTTTGATGCTTGTCATCATATCCCAATTGCGAGGATTGATGCTCATGAGGTCAATCACTGGATTGTCTGGTCCAGATTCAATTATTTACAGACTGTTGTCATACTAGGCTGAAATATTGCTGAGTGCGGCGTTAAACAAACAAAAAAATTAAAAAATGTAAATATGTGTTGCAGCATTGGTTTTGCCGTGGCTCGTAGACTCGGTCAAGATGGCGCCAGGGTGATGGTGAGTAGTCGGAAACAAGCCAATGTGGATGCAGCGGTAAAGCAACTCCAGTCCGAGAACCTCAACGTAGCCGGGGTCACATGTCACGTTGGGAAGCCCGCAGACCGAGCCAAGCTGATTCAGGAGGTAGGTTTAGGATGGTGATTCATCGTCATATCTTTGCTACAAGTTTAGGGGGCACACATGGCCAAGTCTTCCGAATATTTTTTTCGGTCACGGTTTCAACATCTACAATGTATCTTTCTGGAGGCTGGAACCGTGCAAGATACAGTAATCCGTTTTTGTTGTACATGTAACATCTTCCCAAGGCAAGGGACGTAACTGACGATAAAACTCCAGTCCCTTGCCAAACTAGGCTGGAATTCCGGAGTTACATTTTGGCTGGACTAACGAGTCTATGTATAGTTCATTCAAAATCGTGTAGCGAACTAGACATCTGGTTCATAATCAACATGGATTTCAACATGCAGATTTTGGTCAGCTGCAAGATTTGCAAAACATGTGTAATACCAACTGTGTATCGAAAGATATTTTGTAAATCTTTTCATGTTTTAAATCAAGGTGCTCAAGTGATTTGATGCACTTCGCAGGGTTAGACCAATTACAGTATAGATCTTGATTATTGATCTGATTGCCTTGACTGGGCACCGCCATTTTGTTTGAAGCAAATGCAAGTGATATGAGTGACTGACTGGTCAATAGAAGGGACATACCTCATAATAGCCACTGGTTGCGCTACGATCAAGCCTAGTTACTGACCCTAGTCAGTTAATGCCCTTGCCTCGGGGAGATGTTGTTTTAAAACCTGAGGCCAGTTTATTTTTTCCATCAATTTCTGTACAAATGACTGAATATGAAATGGTTGGTCACCATAGACCATTTCCCTCCTACCTGACCAACTGTGACAGGTGTGTTTCCCTTCATCTCACCACAGACTGTGAAGACGTTCGGCGGGATCGACATTTTAGTCTCCAATGCAGCCACCAACCCAATATTCGGGCCTATCATGGAGGTAAGTAGAAATATTTAGTAAACAATGTTTCTGTTTACTGGATATTACTGATGTTTGTCTTGCAAAATATTACTCAATCTCATTAAAATCAGATCTTAGTTCTCGCTACCGCTGAACAAAGATCAGAGGACATCCCATTATGGGTCACGTCAGATCGACCTTGCACAAACTTTGACCGACCAATGGAATGACCAATCAGAAGGCAGCTTTCTCGTGCTTTACGGCAAAAATTTCAAATTGGCTATTACGCTTCGAGACATATTTTGACATATTCTCGATTACAAATTTGAAACCTGAACATAAAAACATTCTGGAATGGCTAATAGATGGTCTAGATTGTAAGGATTCAGTCGTTAAACCCGTAACTATCGTTCGGAATACCCCATGTTAAAGTTTTCGAGATTGCATGATTAGAAATCACATTCCAACCGTCACTTGGACTGTCATCTTCACTTGCTGTTGGCTGTTGGGACCGGCATTAAAATTGTAGAAATAAGTATGATTACAACATACGTGGCTTACTCACTATGGCAGAAGGAATGGTAAATAGAACAGTAATACATGTATAAGCATGATTGCCGTGACGTTTGTTGTCTTTTCCTCACAGGACGTGAGAGGTCCTTCCCATGTCTATTAATAGCTTAGTTGTCCTGCACTCAACACACTCGTTTCTTGTCATTGACTCATACTCTGGAGTAATGTTGGTTGTAAGACCAGCTGGTTTGAGAGTATAATATCCTAGCATTATTTGCCTCGCCCCGATTCCATCGTTTACTGGCTGCCATGATAAAGCTGGAATACTGCTGCCTGTGGTGTTGAACAACACTCGCTCACTTACTCTCTGTGTTTGTCTCCGTTCCAGACGCCCCAATGCTTGTATGTTTTGTTTGTTTGTTGTTTAACGCCTCACTCAGCAGTATTCCAGCAAAATGATGGCGGTCTGTGAATAATCAAATCTGGACCAGACAATCCAGTGATTGACATCATGGGGTTCAATCCACGCAATTGGAATATGATTACATGCATCAACCAAGTCAGCGAGCCTGACCGCCCGATCCCGTTAGTCGCCTTTTACGACAAGCATAGTCATCTTTTACGGCAAGAATGGGGTGCTGAAGACCTATCCTACCCCGGATCTTCATGGGTCTCAGAGCTTGCATGTAATAAAACCATCACCCCCTTCCATCCCACTCTTCATCCCACCCTTCATCCTCTTAGCTCTGTCAGTCAAGGCTCATCCCATTATCAACATGCAAATTAGGAGACTTGTGGGTTCCTTAAAGAGAGTCCATAAGTTCAGGGACTATATATCTGTGTGTGATTTACAACACTTCTCATCTTGTTACACAAGTTGAAATTCAGTTTTTGAATAAGTAGGACTGTTTTATCTCAGCATATGATATTTGTATAAGTATCAATTGACCTACGACTGTCTGTTGTTCTTTCAGACAACCCCTGAAGCGTGGGACAAGGTGAGTACATACTTTTGAGATGTGTCCTTGTGTCGATAACAGTTACTTGGCAGTTACTTACCCCTTCGACATGCATGTTTTCTGTACAAAATGTGTGATTTATACAAGAAAATATCACTGTAGATAACACTTTCTTAGTAACATACAGATTCTGGCACTCACTCACTCACTCACTCACTCACTCACTCACTCAATCACTGTTTTCCAAAAAAACATGATACATGATACATCTAGCTATAAGTGTTAAAAGTAAAACCTTTAGTAATGAATAGTAATCAATCTGAATCTTGTATGTGTGTGTTTGTTTCCTTTCAGATATTTGAAGTTAACGTCAAGTCAACATTTTTTCTGTGCAAAGAGGCTTTGCCATATATTAAAGAGAAAGGGTAAGATTTATGTCTGCCAATAGTTCATGTTGTAAAGAATCACTTCAAAACCTATGTGGAAATATCTTGAAGACCCTAACAATGTGATGTGCTCAGATGGGGTAATCAGTGTAAACCTGGCTAAAGCATAAACCAGGTTGGTGCTAGCTGATACTTTTAGTTCAGGATGTGCTATACTCATGGAGCTTGTTTCCAGAGTCAAATGTTGCTTTGTTCCAGCAAGGGATCCATTGTACTCATCAGCTCTGTTGCTGGATATGTGCCCTTCAATGTGAGTACCCCTTTATAACACCCCTTGATGTGAGTATCCCCTTTATAACACCCTTTAATGTGAATATCCCCTATATAACAGCCTTTAATGTGAGTATCCCCTTTATAACACCCTTTATTGTAAGAATCCCCTGTATAA
Source organism: Haliotis cracherodii (assembly GCF_022045235.1). Taxonomy (NCBI): domain Eukaryota; kingdom Metazoa; phylum Mollusca; class Gastropoda; order Lepetellida; family Haliotidae; genus Haliotis; species Haliotis cracherodii. The sequence continues at coordinate 48,647,326 of NW_027266265.1, forward strand.
CACCCTTTAATGTGAGTATCCCCTATATAACACCCTTTAATGTGAGTACCCCTATATAAGACCCTTTAATGTGAGTATCCCTTATATAACACCCTTTAATGTGAGTATCCCTTAAATAACACCTTTTGATGAGAGTAGCATGTATTTTACACCCTTTGTAGCCTCAGTAATATTTAGTGCACTACTTAGGCACTACTTATTGTGAAAAGTGCCTGTGGTGTATGGGCACTTCTTATTGTGAAAAGTGCCTGTGGTGTATGGAGCACTACTTATTGTGAAAAGTGCCTGTGGTGTATGGAGCACTACCTTTCGTGAGTCATGACATCATGTGTCTACAGATGCTGGGAGCCTACTCCGTCAGTAAGACGTCACTGCTGGGTCTCAGCAAGGCCATGGTCCCCGAACTAGCTGCTGACAACATCCGGATAAATGTGGTGTGCCCAGGGCTCATCAAGACCAAGTTCAGTGAAGCTGTGAGTTGCCAGCTGTGCTATTTCTTCTGTCTAGGTCTTCTGTTCATGTGAGGAGTAAAGGGTTCAATGCTTAATGAGTTGCCAGGTGTCAACATCTCCTGTCTAGGTCTTCTGTTCATTGGGGCAGTAAAGGGTTCAATGCTTAGTGAGTTGCCAGGTCGTCAACATCTCCTGTCTAGGTCTTCTGTTCATTGGGGCAGTAAAGGGTTCAATGCTTAATGAGTTGCCAGGTCGTCAACATCTCCTGTTTAGGTCATCTGTTCATGTGAGGAGTAAAGGGTTCAATGCTTAATGAGTTGCCAGGTGTCAACATCTCCTGTCTAGGTCTTCTGTTCATTGGGGCAGTAAAGGGTTCAATGCTTAGTGAGTTGCCAGGTGTCAACATCTCCTGTCTAGGTCATCTGTTCATTGGGGCAGTAAAGGGTTCAATGCTTAGTGAGTTGCCAGGTGTCAACATCTCTTGTCTATGTCATCTGTTCATGTGAGCAGTAAAGGGTTCAATGCTTAGTGAGTTGCCAGGTGTCAACATCTCCTGTCTAGGTCATCTGTTCATGTGAGCAGTAAAGGGTTCAATTCTTAGTGAGTTGCCAGGTGTCAACATCTCCTGTCTAGGTCATCTGTTCATGTGAGGAGTAAAGGGTTCAATGCTTAATGAGTTGCCAGGTGTCAACATCTCTTGTCTAGGTCATCTGTTCATGTGAGCAGTTAAGGGTTCAATTCTTAGTGAGTTGCCAGGTGTCAACATCTCCTGTCTATGTCATCTGTTCATGTGAGCAGTAAAGGGTTCAATTCTTAGTGAGTTGCCAGGTGTCAACATCTCCTGTCTAGGTCATCTGTTCATGTGGGCAGTCAAGGGCTCAATGCTTAGTGAGTTGCCAGGTCAGCTATATCTCCTACCTAGGTGATCTGTTCATTAGGGCAGTAAAAGGTTCAATGTTGACTGTTTTGACTGTGTTTCATTACCTTCAGTTATGGAAGAGTGATGCTGCCCTGGACAAGGCGCTGGAAGGAATCCCAATCGGACGGTAAGTCTCATGACATGCAGCTATAAGGCAATCCTCTAACAGTGTCAAACTGAGTGAATGTTGTTTACAGCAGTCATCAATTTTTGTTACGAGAAGGAACCATTTCTTTCCCAGAATCCTCAGTGAGTGCTTCTTGTTTACGTGTAGCGGACCGCCTCTGTGTATAGAGCGTCCATGTGGAGAGACGAAGGTTGGTGGGTCGATCCCTGGCTACGCCATACCAGAAGACGTTAAAAGATGGTACTTGTTGTTACCCTGCCTGGCACTCGTCATGCAGGGGATAAAAGAAGGACTGTCTGACTTTGTATAATGTGTCCAAGCTGGATATCCATGTTAAACTGAGGCATGGTATCTCAGTGGGCAAGCAACATAAAACTGGACAGTGCAAGCAGCCACACCACATTGCTATATACCATATTCGACGTGATAAGCGCCCAGGGCGCTCTCAAAATTAGAAATAGGGGGCTCTTATTAGAATATTATTTTGGTGAATAAAACAGAGTTGAAAGATAAATTTCTTGGTTTATGCTGACAGCCTGAAATGTTTATATGCGACAGATATATTTTTCCAGAATTTATTTGCCCATAATTAAGGATGCATATAACACATGAGTGTGAATTATACATGAATAAATAAGTCTTGTGTACATTGATCAATCAGAAGGGTGCTAATTGGGTTTGTTCACTAGCAAATATATTAGCAAATATTGCCTTGGGCGCTTATTAGAGCGGGTCGCTTATTACTTTGAATACGGTAAGTGCAATAATCTTGAATGTGACAGGATGTTAAACCCCATTTCACCTCACTTTTCTGGCATTGCTTGAAATAGCTATCCTCTCACTCACGAGTCACCCCTGGGAACACTGATTGTCATGAGGTAGACCTGTCCAATTGTTTTAATTTTCTTCAGCATTGGTGTACCAGAGGATTGTTCTGGGATTGTATCGTTCCTGGTGTCAGACGACGCTAGCTATATGACCGGAGAATCGGTTCTGGTGACGGGGGGCCGGACAGCTCGACTCTGAGGTTGTGGTGCCTTAAAATCTAACAATAGTTATCATTGTGTATAATTCTCAGAATACTACCTCTATTACATCATAGCCATAAATTCCTGTTTATGCTGATAACCACACTACAAATTTATATCAATTTTCAACAGACGTCCTCTTCACTGCCAACATATCTAATAGTTGTGAGGGAAACCCTATCCCTCGTCAGAGACGCCACTGCGCACGCGCAAGGCGGGAATCACCTCACTTCTTTCAACCCATGACCCTCATCAACTATATGCAGATATTTGGGGAGGTGCGAGGGATTAATTCCTGATGTAATTGAGGTAGTATTCTTAGAATTATACACAATGATAACTATTGTTAGACAATCTTGTGAATACCCTACCTCTATTACATCATAGCCAGTATACACCAGAGGGACTGGTGGGATCTGGTATCTAGCATCCCTTAGATATTTGGCTTTTGTGAAGTGGGAATACAAGGATTGTATACAAAAGGGACCAAAAGGGATATGTCTAATGACCTAACTTCAAGGCTAGCCATAGAGAAAACGTCATATTATGAATATAATATACATATATTTAGCCAAAAATGTGATACTTAGACATATTATGATGTCACTTCCGGTGATGACATCACCTGTGACGTCACTTCCAGTTGTCATTCACTGACCTCGTTTGCGATATATGTCTTCTATGATTTCATATCACCTTATGACATAGTTTCTATTATGCCCTTTTGGATAGTGATATTTAACATATTTTGACGTTAGTCCAGACGTGAGGTCTCCCATGACGTCACTTCCGGTGGTAGTACATCATACATCCTAGATAATCATGTAGAAACTGTATATCAATTGTATCCCTTCGATCTATGATTTCAGAGTTGCCACTTGACTTGTCTACTATCCAATAGCAAACTAAGTACAAAGGTCGACTTACCCTGAGTTCATGAGGTATTCTGAAATCTTCACACACACACACCGTTTTGTCTTTGTTATCTGGGTTAAAGGCCGGCATCAAATTATAAAGTTCTGCAATGATATCTTTAATGGAATAATTATTTGGTTTGTAATTATTCCCCGAGTCTCCATTGCATGAAGAACCAGTGTTAGCAATAGAGCCGCTGCCCTGGGGGTAGGACATATGGCTGGGGGTAGAATATTCCCGGTCATCTGATATATGGCTAGCAGGGCGGGAATCACATGTTCTATAACTGTATGATTGTGACAGAACATCCACTTTGCTTTCTCGGCCCGCAGAACTGGACTGTAGTGGATGGAGCACACTTGGGAATTCTATCCTGATTTGCACGAGTGTTGTCAGTTCGTCTGTCATAGTGGCTAGAAGGTGACTGGTGTGTATTTCTGTGCACACTGCGATGTGATGTCCATGATTCACGATCTACCCAATGATGTGCGTGGTAGAGAGGGGATCTATGAGATTGAATGATTCTCGATCTCTTTTTATGACTCTCCTGCTGTCCTCGTAATAATCTGATTCAGCTTGTCTGTGTGCGTGTCTGCTGTGTGAGGATGCCCTGTCATATTCAGCCTTAGATCTCTTTTGAATCTCGTGTTGTGCGACGGATTCTTTTAGATATGAGATTTCATGAGACATTGATTGCATACGTTCGTCAATCATTACATGGAATTGGGTTTTTTTTCCGTGAACTCATTTAAGTTAAAGGGGAAACGTGGCATAGAGGGGAGATCGGTTGCTTCTTCCAAGCCAAGATTATCCACCTTACCAGCCTCTTCCGGATGTACGTGACTGGTTACATTAAAACCTGAAAGGTACATAGCTTCCTTAACTATATTGGCAGAGTGGGATGTGCGATGAGATCTCTTCTCCTCAAAAGGCGAGATGGCATCCCCACGCGACACTCGCTTGTCATCCACGTGATTATCTTTAGGTGTCACAACGGACTTAATCACTTTTTTACAAGAAGCAGATGAATATTTTGCTGACGCTCTAGTGTTCTTTTTGTAATCAGGGTTATTGAGCCATGCCTTAGAAAGTTTCTCAAACTTCTCCTTGGACAAAGGTTCACCATAACTGCACCTTGAGTTTTGCATGCAATTGCTTTTCTTGCATGATAGTCACCTAGGGTGAGGGTCACCAGAGATTTGATATTGCCCACAACCTGAACAGATGGGCGTCTGTTTTTGGGATGAAGTCATCCCACAACCCGTTCTCTAACTAATTACTTACGAGAGCCTTCTGCCTTCTTATACCCCTGTTCTCTGCTTGAAGGACCGCTCACTGCTTGTCTTTAGTGAAGCTTGTGATGATCTAGTATGGCTTGAAAGTGTGGAACAGCAATCAGGTGTACAGATGTAAGCAACAACAAAATTTCCTTGTTGTCATCTGGACATCTGAAAGAAGTGAGGTGATTCCTGCCTTGGGCATGCGCGGTGGCGTCTCTGACGAGGGATAGAGTTTCCCTCACAACTATTAGATATGTTGGCAGTGAAGAGGACGTCTGTTGAAAATTTATTCAAATTTGTAGTGTGGCTCTCAGCATAAACAGGAATTTATGGCAATGATGTAATAGAGGTAGGGTATTCACAAGAATTATGTTTGTCTTTCAGAATCGGTGAGACAGAAGACTGCTCGGGAATCGTGGCCTTTTTGGCATCTGATGACTCGAGTTACTTGACAGGCGAGTCCGTGCTTGTGACTGGCGGAATGACAGCCAGACTGTGATTACACTGTGAAACCAAAGAACTTAAGGAAGGATTGTGATAATAAGGTTAATGATTGATTGTTCGAGTTGGAGTCCCAAAGCAACTGGATGTGCTGATCACTACATCGAAACACGCAAACTTACTTTTCTAATTTTGTTTTGTCTTGATTTCTTTCTCTCTTTGTACTTTCTGATAACTTAAGGCAAAATGTTTGAATCGTCTTAGGTTTGAAACATGTGAGTGAACAAGAAAAGTGCTTTCTGTAGCTCTCGATGTGCAATGGCAGCAGGTTACTGAAACAACCATGTATATAATGGGATGATTGTAAAAGCTTTGTAATACTGGTAATAATTGAACATGATCGTCATTAAGAAGACATTTAATAAAATGCATGTGCCATATACTCATGTGATATTAACCTGAATAGCTGTTTTTTTTAGTACAAGTATTTTTGCTGTATGTACCCACCAAGCACTGATTATTAACAAAAATATGGCATGTCCACAGCCAAGTGACATTATTTGAAATATTCTCCCAGCAACAATAGGATTCCTTTGAATACCCCCGGGTTAGATTAGGTCTTCACCAACACAACGTCATAAGAGGCAATCTGATGCATGTCATAAGAGGCGATTTGATGCATGTCATCGTATCCCAATTGAGTAGATTGATGCTCATGATGTCAATCAATGGATTGTCTGGTCCAGACGGGGTCCAGCCGTCATATAGCTGGACTATTTCTGAGTGCGGCATTAAACAACAAACACACAAATCTCTTCCACAACCACTAGGCTCCACTCAGGTGACAGGAACAAGCAACTCGGCTGTTCACTGGTATGGAAAATAGTTTATTACTGACAATCAGCTGTGGCTACAGTGAGTTCATCGAATCTTGTCTAACATTTGTAACATGCATCTAGTCCCTATTTCAATAGAACTAACATCATAGTCAACAGCAAGATCTGTTACATCCCACAAGGACCACCTTCACATGCCCCTGGACAACTACTGCATCAAACCTTCCATGCTTCACAATAGTAGAGTGGCTGGATGGGTTGAACACCGTTTGAACAGTAACGGTATTTCAGGTACAGATATGCGGGAGAAAAGCATGAACCACTGGTGAAACCCATGAGCATGGGTATAGTGCTGACTAACCTAGACACATAATCAGGGCAAACCTTGGATTTGAACCAATCATCATAGGTTTCTGTCACGCTAAGGGACGCAACTCTGCACAGTGAATTGTGTCAACTTAGACTAACTGGGCCATCCATGTCCCACTTTACAACAGAATGATTACTATATCGACGAGAATACCATTAACTTCCTTATCAAAACTTCTTACAACCTAAATCATATGACTTCTGTCATGTTTGAATAAGTCTTCAATGTGTCGTCTGCCATCCTACCAATTCTATTTGTTTTGGCAAATGTGTGAAAATATCCCTAAAGGTGAAGGTCACAGACATTTTCAGATTTACTGAAAACAACATTTTTTACATTTCAGGTCTAAAAGGTAATAAATAAAAGTAAGAAATTAACAGAACTTTCAATCACCTATCGTTATTGCCATTTATCTTTTCTCCTTCAGCAGGTTAACTTAAACTTCTTAGCATGCTAGATATGTACTGTTTACTTTTTCATCCTGAGCCCTGCAGGAGAAGCTGCAGCATTTTGTCAGGGTGAGTGTGGAACGTTTGGCATGTAACAACCATGGCTGTAATAACACTGACTTTAAGCAGCGTGTTACCATGACAACTAATGTTAATTATCTGGCACCCAATATCTACCACACATGGTTAGACCTGTTAGTTGAGACTACCTGTGTTGTATTACTAGTAATCTGTTGAATTTACATGTATACCCAAGGAGACAGAGAACAGATCGAGGGGGCTTGATGCACTTTAGCAACTAAGGCCACAAGGTCTTGCTAAATAGATCAACCAAACTTTTCCACGCTTAGAAAAAGAAAAACAATTCTGTTGAAATCCTTTGAATGCAAATCGACCTTAATAAAATGATTTTTATCAGTTACAAAATATTCTTGTAATTGTTTATAAGACATATTCTTTGAGATTGAAGTTCATTTGTATTGCTTAAAAAATATGGACTATCAGGCAAACTAAATTTTTAAGTTACTCAATGTTCAAAAATGGACTGTGATCTTAGCAAAGACAAAACTTTTGGAAGACTGATTTACATGGTATCTGACCTCCCCACCCCTGATCAGAAGGAAGGTGTGATCTGTCTCCCAAGAAACTAGGGGAGATAATCTAGGGTATCTCCCAAGAAACTAGGGGAGATAATCTAGGGTATCTCCCAAGAAACTAGGGGAGATAATCTAGGGTATCTCCTTAAGAAACTAGTGGAGATAATCTAGGGTGTCTCCTTAAGAAACTAGTGGAGATAATCTAGGGTATCTCCCAAGAAACTAGTGGAGATAATCTAGGGTATCTCCCAAGAAACTAGTGGAGATAATCTAGGGTATCTCCTTAAGAAACTAGTGGAGATAATCTAGGGTGTCTCCTTAAGAAACAAGTGGAGATAATCTAGGGTGTCTCCTAAGAAACTAGTGGAGATAATCTTGGGTGTCTCCCAAGAAACTAGTGGAGATAATCTTGGGTGTCTCCCAAGAAACTAGTGGAGACAATCTAGGGTATCTCCTTAAGTGACTAGTGGAGATAATCTTTGGTGTCTCCTAAGAAACTAGTGGAGATCATCTAGGGTGTCTCCTAAGAAACTAGTGGAGATAATCTAGGTTGTCTCCCCAAGACACTAGCCCAGACTGGGACACCTCAAGAAACTGTCAGAAAGACCCAAGAGTTTGTCTGGAAGAAACTAGCAGAGAGACTCTAGGGTGTGTATCCAAAAATCTAATTTGGCTTCAGAAGAAACCTGCGGAGCAACTGTGCAATGTCTCCAAAAATATCTAGCAGAGAGACACAAAGTCCCTGTGGAATGATCCCAACACAACAAGAACATGCAGATCATCAAATGTATTAGTCATGATAGTCACACAAGTTACAAATACTCAATTTACATGTTTTACCAGTCAGAAGTACAATCAGAAGTATTAGTCTTTGCACAAAAACCACAACTGAACTCAGCAAGACATGAAAATTCCTATTGAATTTTATTGCCAGTATAATATGCTGTACACATGGAGGGAGCACTTGTTTGACGAGCATACAGACAGAATAAATACAGCCATTTGTAATGCCTCAGCCAAACAGGTGGCTCCGACTGGGCTGCTCTGATGGACTAGTTAATAGACCACAAAACAAAAACAATATACATAAATAAATATATAGCAAACTATTATTTATCTGTAAATCTTATCACAAAGGTTTCTTTTAGAAAAAAAAAAACTAAACCGGGTACATGTTTTAAGAGCAAATGCATCCTGTTCTGTCCATGAGACCAAGCACAGCTAATGGCTCTCTGAAGAGGATATGCATCTTTATCTGAACTGATTCTGAATACTTACAGTAGACCTGGCTCAATAGTTTTTGCAAGCTGTAATGTTCAAGTATCTATATCTGTGAGGCCTTGTTCATGAAATGTTTGCAAAATGATGCTGAGTCATTGTAATGGTGCAAAAGAATATGAAAATAGAATTTGGATTTCGTTAATAAATTATTTGACACAAATCTAAAAATGTTTCAAACATTACTTGGCCACAATTTCACACTGGTGTTATTTTTCAGTTTACAGAAATTCTTTCTAATATATAGGGAAGGTCAAAATATAGATATATTTGTAAATGTATTTATTTATGTCAGTAAAGTGGGTAAACCATTAATGCCACATTAAATGCAGGCATTTTACTATCTCTACAAATTACAATAACAAGCATACATTTCTGTATTGGTTCTCACTATTAGAGCAGATGGACTCTCTACTACGCATTTGTAAAATTAAATTTTTATCTTGATCAACAGCTGTTTTGTTGCCTTGTGTAGTTTCCTCTTATAATCAACCTAAACCAGTGATGAGAAAACTAAACTAAACGAAACAATTTCTTTTGTGGTCAGCTGTGGATGCACAAACCTCAAAACACAGCGTTCCAGTAGCCTAGATGTGTACTCATCATACCGACAGAAAGGAGTATTTCATGATACATGTACATACATAGATACAAACAGGTTCATCAAACACTCTAGTTCTATGGTAAGTCAGCTCTCACCTAAAGGAACTAGAGTATGTAAAACAAGACAGAGCATGCCAACCCCCCTCTGAAGCCCCATCTGAGTCCAATTTCCTCACCTCTGAATCCCAAATACTAATTAACACGAGTTAAGAAAAAGTATGTAAGAACTGACTCTACAAAGGCAGAATGTTGATAATAGACGGAAACCTATAGAACATTTCCATACTGATGAGTTGCGAATACCCTCTAAATAGACCTCCAAATGCAGCATACCAAAAGGGGGTTGGCAGTCTCATGATTCAGTGTTTGACAAAGACCAGAAACAAAACACATGACCTGCACCCATAAATGCATGATTAAACAGGCAGTAAACATAGGCATGAAGCTTGACTACTGTGTCGTAAAATGCCCACAAGGATGTCATGAACAATAACAACTGAAGAAACAAATCATCTGATATGTAAAATATATTCCTGTGGGAGGTATTCCATTGAGGAAAAGACATTATAGAGACTGACCATTGTAGGTAAGGGACCTTAGATATTTGTTGAAAACTGACGACTCGAGTAGTTTATGAGATTATGGAATTTTATAACCATTACAAATAAATGTTTGAACCAGAGATTTCCCCCTCTAATATGTAAACCTACAAATGTTTGATTTCTTCACTTACTTCTGCCAATGTCTTTTCTCTAAAACTGATTTTTTTGCAGTTTGAACATTTTAATTTATTAATTGTCCAGTACCTTATAATTGATTAATTTCTTTTAAAAATTCAAATGCTATCTCGACAATACTAATGCCATCTGATTCATAATATCAGCTTATGCTAGTGTCTCAGTTCAATATTTACATCTGAAGAATCACAACCCACCTTGCCCAAACCAAGGCATTATACCAATCTGAATGATTTTTATGATGAACTTTTAGGAGTCTGTTGTGTGAACAGAGGCCTTAAGACCATCTTCTCAGATGAGCGACACTGAAGTAAATTTCCTCATCAATACAGAAATCGTGTGAAGTTTTTATGAACACCACTGGAGGTATTCCTGACGCTTTCCTCTTCCAACCATTATCAGAAGTCCTGATGCGAGTGGACGTGTTTGAGAACATGACACTACAGCCGACATCAGAAGTCCTGTTGCGAGTGGGCGAGTCTGAGAACATGACACTGCAGCCGACATCAGAAGTCCTGCTGTGAGTGGACGAGTCTGAGAACATGACACTGCAGCCACCATCAGAAGTCCTGCTGTGAGTGGACGAGTCTGAGAACATGACACTGCAGCCACCATCAGAAGTCCTGCTGTGAGTGGACGAGTCTGAGAACATGACACTGCAGCCACCATCAGAAGTCCTGCTGTGAGTGGACGAGTCTGAGAACATGACACTGCAGCCACCATCAGAAGTCCTGTTGTGACTGGACAAGTCTGAGAACATGACACTGCAGCCGACATCAGAAGTCCTGCTGTGAGTGGACGAGTCTGAGAACATGACACTGCAGCCACCATCAGAAGTCCTGTTGTGACTGGACAAGTCTGAGAACATGACACTGCAGCCGACATCAGAAGTCCTGCTGTGAGTGGATGAGTCTGAGAACATGACACTGCAGCCGACATTAGAAGTCCTGTTGCGAGTGGACGAGTCTTAGAACATGACACTACAGCCTTCATCAGAAGTCCTGTTGCGAGTGGACGAGTCTGAGAACATGACACTGCAGCCTTCATCAAAGTCCTGTTGTGAGTGGACGAGTCTTAGAACATGACACTACAGCCTTCATCAGAAGTCCTGATGCGAGTGGACGAGTTTGAGAACATGACACTGCAGCCGACATTAGTAGTCCTGCTGTGAGTGGACAAGTCTGAGAACATGACACTGCAGCCGACATCAGAAGTCCTATTGCGAGTGGACGAGTCTGAGAACATGACACTGCAGCCTTCATCAAAGTCCTGTTGTGAGTGGACGAGTCTGAGAACATGACACTGCAGCCGACATCAGAGGTCCTGCTGTGAGTGGACGAGTCTTAGAACATGACACTACAGCCTTCATCAGAAGTCCTGATGCGAGTGGACGAGTTTGAGAACATGACACTGCAGCCGACATTAGAACTCCTGTTGTGACTGGACAAGTCTGAGACCAAGATGCTACATTCTTCATCTGATTGATGACTAGTGACTGATTGTGTCCATAAACAAGATAAAAGTCCTCACAAATAGTTTTATTAGAAAAATAAGTTATTATCTTTGGTCTGGATGTCTATAAATGCAAACACCTCATACTTAAAGTATCTTAGTTATATTGACACTCAAAATATATGAGCACTAAAACCATGTTTCCATAACAGGTAAAACATGCTGTTTTCAAGAAACAGTATTATCATAAATGTTCCAGAAAATATCTAAATTTCATATCAAGTTCAAGCAGCATAATTACAAAAAGCAATACCCATAGCCAAATATGTTCATTCTGAACACTATATTACTTTATCAGGAAATAGAGGATAATAACAATTCTAGAGAGTGAGTCCGTTGGGTTTAACGCCGCTTTTAACATTATTCCAGTTATATCACGGAGTGTCAGCTTAATGTGGGTAGAAAGCTCTAAATGATGCAGGTCTCAGACGTTTACCACTTCGGTGAAACCCATGAGCATGGGTATGGTGCTGACAAACCTAGAAACATAATCAGGGCAAATCAGGATTTGAACCCACAATCATAGATTTCTGACACGCCCCTGGGACGCAACTCTGCACAGTGAATCGCGGCATCTTAGACAACTAGGCTACCCGTGCCCCAATAACAATTCTAACTGTTCAAATACTCAGATCTCTTTTGCAAAGTTACTGGAACTATAAACCATGATGAATATTTCCATAATAGAACTCCTGTCCCCTATCTTTAAAAAAGGCTTACATACACTACTCAACATTTGCTAAGGACACACTTTTGACTATAGATGACTATTTTGTACTTTATATTTGTTGAGTAGTTTATAAAGAAGCAGTCACATTCCTACAAAAGTGAATACAAAATTACCCTAATGGCACTGAAAGACTCAGGAGCGGGAGTTCAATCAAATGTCTGAGTCAGCAAAATAATATATCTGGTTCAATGACAACCACAAGCACAACACCATCACAACTGAAGCAAAACAACCAATAACATGGCAAGACTCCACAAATACCTGCTACCTATCTACAGCTGTACAAGACACTCGGGTATCACTGCCCGGTCATCGTACAATCACATTGCATATTCGGTTAACTTGGTACCACAATGATTACACCCAGCAAGTAAATAAACAATCTATTTACATATCGCTACAGCTGTCTGTGTAATGTAGGGAGGAGACATATATCTGTCAGTGCAGCAGATACCTGGACATAGGAATGCGGAGGGGGTCATTGTAGCATAGGGTACTCCCAGTACCAGGTACTTTCTTTGTACTGAAATGTACCCTAACCCAAACTGGAATATATCATGTAGGCCTGGCTATCGATACAGATCATCGAGATCGCTAATCATTAACTAGATATTGATCAATTATTGATAAATATATGAGAATGAACTGTGAGCAAATACGCCAAAACAATTCCCAAAGAATTCAACATCTTTCATTCCACTTGGGAGTGGAGGCACATTTGTGCAGGGATTATTTTGTGGACATGTGAGATATATCAAAAGATTTACTTTCTGTTTTCGGCAATTGACATTATTGACAATACCAAGTCTGTTATGATAAATCTAAACTTTATTTCATCACAAAGATATTATCAATGACAGAATTTTCATATTGATAATTGTTATTATTTCTTTCCATTGACGATTATTTCGATTATCAATCTTTCTCTCTTTAAGCCTTGACGTCCTGTAGGCATTTCATGCTTGATTTTACTGGGGTACGGTATATCCCGTCTAAATCCAACAATGAAAGGGAATCGTTTTTATTCACTGTGGAATACAAACTTCTAGTTCCAGAACAGTACATTTGTGCTGTCCGATTTGGGTTAGGGTACATTTTAATACATAGATACGGTCTTGGGGTACTTATCTGTCGTGGCTAATACTTCTTCAGCCATAGCAACAGAGTACATCATCTACAATAAGCAACATGTAATTTATAGACCAATTACGTCATTGGTTTAGTACCCATCCTGTATTGATCTGTGGGCCTTGACATTCACTACCTATCACTGCTGTGTCCATGTGATCAGACAAGCAGTCTCCCAACAATGTATTAGATATGTACATATGTACATGACAAATCAAGTAAGCGTATATGTCCATCAATGAAATTTGCAGAAATTGCTACAAACTTATTTTGTTTCACTTGTTTTACATCAGGGACAAAGGGCAGAGGTCAATAAACTACCATGACAGAAATAAATGTATTGAGAAAATAAGGCAAAGCTGATCATCGTTCTCATCTATGAAGTACATAATTCTGAATGGCAGGGGACAATGACACACAATCAACCAGTGACCACCCATTCGCTATTGTCACCTCTTAGGTTGCTACGTACCTATTCTAAACGGGAATACAAATGGGGTAGGCAGGATTGAGCTGTGAGGGTGCTAGGGTTGGGATGTGAGGGGATAGGGTTGGGATGTGAGGGGATAGGGTTGGGATGTGAGGGGATTGGGTTGGGATGTGAGGGGATAGGGTTGGGCTGTGTGGGGGATAGGGTTGGGATGTGAGGGGATTGGGTTGGGATGTGAGGGGATAGGGTTGGGCTGTGTGGGGGATAGGGTTGGGCTGTGAGGGGATAGGGTTGGGCTGTGAGGGGATACGGTTGGGCTGTGAGGGGATAGGGTTGGGATGTGTGGGGGATAGGGTTGGACTGTGAGGTGCTAGGGTTGGACTGTGAGGTGATAGAGTTGGACTGTGAGGGGATAGGGTTGGGATGTGTGGGGGATAGGGTTGGGCTGTGTGGGGGATAGGGTTGAGCTGTGTGGGGGATAGGGTTGAGCTGTGTGGGGGATAGGGTTGGGATGTGAGGGTTATAGGGTTTTACTGTGATGGAGATAGGGTTGGACTGTGAGGGAGATAGGGTTGGACTGTGAGGGGATAGGGTTGGACTGAGTGGGGGATAGGGTTGGACTGTGAGGGGGATAGGGTTGGGATGTGAGGGTGATAGGGTTTTACTGTGAGGGAGATAGGGTTGGACTGTGAGGGAGATAGGGTTGGACTGTGAGGGAGATAGGGTTGGACTGTGAGGGAGATAGGGTTGGACTGTGAGGGAGATAGGGTTGGACTGTGAGGGAGATAGGGGTTTACTGTGAGGGAGATAGGGTTTTACTGTGATGGAGATAGGGTTGGACTGTGAGGGAGATAGGGTTGGACTGTGAGGAGATAGGGGTTTACTGTGAGGGAGATAGAGTTGGGATGTGTGGGTGATAGGGGTTTACTGTGAGGGAGATAGGGTTTTACTGTGATGGAGATAGGGTTGGACTGTGAGGGAGATAGGGTTGGACTGAGTGGGGGATAGGGTTGGACTGTGAGGGAGATAGGGTTGGACTGTGAGGGAGATAGGGTTGGACTGTGAGGGAGATAGGGGTTTACTGTGAGGGAGATAGGGTTGGACTGTGATGGGGATAGGGTAGAAATGTTAGGGAGATAGGGTTGGACTGTGATGGGGATAGGGTAGAAATGTTAGGGGATAGGGTTGGACTGTGATGTGATAAAGGTGTTGTGTTCAAACATGATGGTGTGTAAGCTGCTTCTTCATAGACAATGCTGTAAAGAAACATTAAGGTTTGTATGAAATGTGTTACTTGAGCACATTATTACATGCAATATTTCTGGCAAGATATTGGTTGGCTATCTAATGTTCGCTTCCCACGAGACACAATTTGAACACAACTCTTTCCACCGACACCAGCAGGAAAACCATAACCTGCTTCTATGTAATAAAGTTCCATTGTAACACATTCACAATTCTTCTTCTTCAGAGGACAACAGATAAACTGAGGTTACACAAATTTATATTTATACTTTCTACTAAATCAATGTCTGACAAAATTATGAAATATCACACAACTGAATCACAGTAATTATGGCATGATATTTTATATACACATTAAATAAATAAATGAATTGCATTGTCACTTTATTCTCTGAGCCTGTCTGTACATTAACCACCCCACAATAAGACTGTCTGTACATTAACCACCCCACAATAAGACTGTCTGTACATTAACCACCCCATTATAAGACTGTCTGTAGATTCACAATCTCGCTATAAGACTGTTTGTACATTCACCACCCCACTATAAGACTGTCTGTTCATTCACCACCCCACTATAAGACTGTCTGTTCATTCACCACCCCACTATAAGACTGTCTGTACATTCACCACCCCACCATGACTGCCAGCACATTCTCTGCCCCAGTATAAGACTCTCTGTACATTCATAACCCCAGTATAAGACTGTACATTCACCACCCCACTATAAGACTGTCTGTACATTCACCACCCCACTATAAGGCAGTCTGTACATTCACCACCCCACTATAAGACTGTCTGTACATTCACCACCCCACCATGACTGCCAGCACATTCTCTGCCCCAGTATAAGACTCTGTACATTCATAACCCCAGTATAAGACTGTACATTCCCCACCTCACTATAAGACTGTCTGTACATTCACCACCCCACTATAAGGCAGTCTGTACATTCACCACCCCAGTATAAGACTGTCTGTACATTCACCACCCCAATATATGACTGTCTGTACACCCACCACCCCACCATAAGGCTTTCTGTACATTCACCACCCCACCATAAGACTCTCTGTACATTCATCACCCTGCTGCAACATCCATGTCCCACAAGGGACAGAACTCCTGCACCATCAGTACTGTACAAACACAAGTAGTTACAACTGTACCAATCGGTATACAATCACCTGCACAGACATCATGCCCCTACCAACACTTCCCACCACATGCATGTGTTCCTCAATATACTCTCTATAATTAATTATTAATTAACAACTTCCATACCATGGCAGCACAGACAATGTGTACTGGTACCTTCTTTGGCTGAAGCTGGGGGTTAGCCACCGACCACTGTAGTGCTTGGTGCTGAAACAGCAGTTTGTGTGTGGCTGTAACCTGAGTAGGAGTGACAAGACAACAGTCTGTGAATTTGGCCACTAGTCCGAAGCCTGAGTCTATTAATATTCTATTTGGTGCCACACTAAATTCTTCTGAAATTGATGCTAAGAGCCAAGTTTGGGCTAGGAGTCTCAATTTAGTTCGGCACAGACCGAGACAAGTTGTGCAGAGTTGGCAAATCTGTTGATAGAGATATCTGCAGTCTTGTATAAATATCCGCTGAAAGACCAATAAGAGGCCATGTCTAAAATCAGCTGACAGACCAATCAGAGGCCATGTCTTACTTAAATCTGTTGACAGACCAATCAGAGGCCATGTCTTAAATCTGTTGACAGACCAGTCTGAGGCCATGTCTTAAATCTGTTGACAGACCAATCAGAGGTCATGCCTTAAATCTGTTGACAGACTAATCAGAGGCCATGTCTTAAATCTGTTGACAGACCAATCAGAGGCCATGTCTTAAATCTGTTGACAGACCAGTCAGTGGCCATGTCTGAAATCAGCTGACAGACCAATCAGTGGTTGGATAGACAACCTGGGCCAGTGAGTGAAGGACATCTTGGAATAGATAGTATGGTAATACACTTCAAACTATGACATATTCTATCCAAGCAGACTGTCATAGAAGAATACACAAGTTCGGACATTATTTCACAATGATTGTAATATGTCTTTAATTTTCAGCTGCACATCTGAACACATTTTTAGAGATTTTCTATCAAATTACACATTTGAAGAATACAGTTGTATTGCAGTACATATCTTTTTAATTTTAATCCCATCCAGAGGAACCATGTGACACTCAGCTTATCATGATCCCAGCAACTGCACCATCACCAGCTAGATCTACCATGAGATCAACATAACACAGGATTTATACAGCTGAAACAATGCCTGAAGCCACAATACCATTCATTAGCTTGGTAACAGTAGAACTGCACAGTGATACCGGTATACCAGTACACTGCAATACACTTTTCAAACAATATGTATGGCAATATTTTTATATTGGGTAAAATAAATATTACAAGTTAGATTATTCATTGTATCAACTAAAATCTACACAGAAATTCATTCCCAGATGATGTTTCGCTTTGAAACTAATTGACAAAACAGCAGATTTTTCTCTCATGTTGTTATCTCCCCTGTATCCATGACAACAAGATGGCAGCCACTGACCATGCAGACTTTGACATTGCTGCAGTTGGATCTGCATGTACAATCAGTGTCAAACACTTCAGCTCCAAATATATCTCTATACCTATTACAAAACAGATACCTGTGTACAATCTTTTTGCCAGTTTACAACCCAAGTCAACAGTGCATGAATTTATCCATATTTAATAGTAAAACAAGACCAAATTATTCTTCAATATGAAATCAAATTTAAGACAATGTACATGCATGATCAGACTGCATATTAGACTTGATATGACAAAGCTAAACTGGTGATTACTGTAGAGCTGCAGGAAAAGGTTCTTGGGGCCTATCTGATTCAATATCAAAAGTTTCCCTGCAAGTAGTACCAATATGAAGACCATCCGATGTTATGATGATTAATAAGCAATACATATTGATACAGAATTATTAGGGAAGTGTATCATATGTATCATATCATTGAGAAGAATATTGATATGCATCGATAAATGTTCAAGAGAGAGGACAGAGACTGATCAGTTTGACAAGGGATAACGACAATAAACACAGGGTAATCATGGTTATAGATCCATGAACCTGAATGGTAGAAATCTACTGGCCATTTCACAGTGACGACCCTGACATTTTGACAGTTTGACAGTTTGGAATAATACATTGTGTACGACTTATCTCTCAGGAAGAAATATATAGCATTTGATTTGTTCAACTTCACATTTTATTACAGATAAAAAGGAAAAATATATTCATAAAAATACTTCACTGATCAAAATATTAGAACTGCTCTCTGTACTGGAAGATGTTTCAATGAAAAGATCAACTACAACTTGCGCATTGGGCACGCATCAACCATTGGGGCCAGCAACTCCATGCAAATTGCATAGAGGAAAAATGTCCAAAGTCAGCACCAACAACTTAATGCAACTTGCACCAAAGCTGCAACTTAACCTTTGGCACCAGCAGTTCCATACAGCTTGCACCTCGGGCACACCTAACCATTTGCGAGAACTCTGTACAGCTTGCACCAGCGTGCAACACCACCAGTGGCAGAAATAACTCCGTACAACTTGACCCAGGGTGCAACACCACCAGTGGCAGAAATAACTCCGTACAACTTGACCCAGGGTGCAACTCCAGACAGCTTGCACGAGCATGCAACGCCACCAGCAGCAGAAATGACTCCATACACTTTGACCCAGGGTGCAACTCCATACACCTTGCTCCAAGCATCCACACCACCAGTGGCAGAAATGACTCCATACAACATGCACCTATGGCCCCTCTCTTCAATCTTCCATTGCTGCCAACTTCTCCATTGGCGCCAGCAACCAGCGTGCAACTCTTCACATGGCATAAACAACCCTGAACAGCCAGTGCTTGGTGCTTCACTCTCCAGCATGGACTACTCCTAAAGACTTGTACTGAGCGCATTATACCCCATCAGCGCCAACAACATACAAATGCACTACTACAGCAATATGGCACATCTAATCTATCTTTATTAATGGTTAACTCTTTGGCATAAGCTACCATATTACACCCCATTTCTAAAACTTCCATAATTAAAACTATGATGTACAAGCTTCATACAACACTGGTTTTAACCCTATGTGCCTTCTCAGTGTAGGATGAGGTCCTATTGGTAAAGATGAGGGTACTATCTCCCCTAACTACAGGACAAGGACAAACATGGACATTCCAAATTCCAAAGCTATCGTTTCATAATGCTGTAGTTTCCTTCTGGACACTAACAATGAATTACAGATGGAGATGATTCAAGATTCAGATAGCAGTTACATCAGGAATCTGGAACTGCTACGTCACACTCTGTCAGAGGTGTGCTGCTAGTAGTCACAAGTCTACTACAATGTACAGATATATATACAGGAAGTACAACATGTCAGTATACACAAAGGACATCTGTTATTCCGCTGGTTCGTACTTGCTTGGAGCAACCTCCATCACCATTTGAAGAAATGTTGTTACTCGGTCTGAAACAAAGAGTCCGGAATAAATGTCAGTGTACAGTGACCCCCCGAATCCAGTGCAGTTGAATCTTACATCAGGCATGGTTATTGGGGCCCTATTATACTCCACACTCCCGAATGAAGAGACCGATTAGGCTATTTATATTGTACATATTTCCACATCACTCAGGGATATGCTCAAAGCACTATTATTACCCTGGTCACTGGATCAATGTGCACTGAAGACTAATTCTCAGCTCCCTGAGGACCATACTACCCAAGCTGCCTGTTAGGTGCTACAAGGTTAACAACCATCACTGCCATGTCATCCTACTGGCTACCCATTTTACTGCTGGGTGAACAGAGGCACATTTTGAACAAAGTCACTGGCCCGAGGAGACGCCAAATGTGTTACAAGTGCTTCAGTGTGGGTGAGGGCCGAAGCCCAACAAACTCTCAGGAGCCAAGTTGCCGAACTGCAGTCACACATACAAGGACCTGATTTGTGACCTGTGCGCTGGGCACAGGACAACGTGCCACCACACCACACGGTGTATTTCTTTAGCATGGGTATGGAGCGTACAAGCCACTGATCATAATCAGGGAGAAGTCTGGGATTTGAAATGATCACAGGATTAGGGCAAGCCGAAGAGACACATCTGCACATGTGTGTGGCTGTTTGTACAAGCCCGGACTAAGGCCAGGTTTTATAGGGATAGCCCACTGAAATACCATGCCACAGCATAACATGGATACATCACTTAGACACAGCATAATGACTCAAAGTCCTTGTTTTATCCTGTTAATGCCGAGTGCCAGACAGGGAAACATCTAGTACCATCTTTTCATGTCTAATGGTTTGACACGGCCGGGGATCGAACCACTGACCTTTCCATCTCCTGGCAGATGCTCTATCCACTAGACCACCAAGGCGCATGGCCCAGTTGGAACTGACCATCGCTACATATTGTTGAGTCTACAATATTCCTAATAAAAGTCTTACAACAAGCAAGATACCCATTACAAGACTGCTGCTGAATTTTATAGTAATATACAGTAAACGACAGTTATAATGAAGGGACAAAGATTAGAATATATACAGCATATAAACAACAACTGTCCGGGACCCAAAATACCAGTTTGTTATGTCTGTCAGTTCGTTATAAGCATGTTCGTTATAAACAAAGTTTACTGTACCTCTAACTGGCTTAAAGGGCTGTATCAAGTTTTAAATAGATTTAAAAAATTGAGAGTGTTTACTGCCACTTGCTTTGAGTGCATGTACGGCACACCACTACTTTAATCATGCAATACTGAATCCTACTTTGTAATCCTGCAATGTTAAATCATATTTTATAATTGAACAATTGTTCACAATCTGGTACGAGACTGCAAAAGCCAAATGACATACTCACCTAAACATCTGATTTTGAGTTTGAAGTGAACAAAGGGTACATAGAACACAAGCCCTCCAAGGATGAACATGAAGGCGTAGAAGAACTCTATCCTGGGATTCTGTACTATCGGTGCTATCACCAGATACACGGAGATGCACAATGTGATGATCGGGACTATTATAGGAACCTGCAACAAAGTAACATGGCATAATGAAAGACCACCTAAGCGATGTTGAGGATGTTGAGGGGTGGGGGTAGTGTCGGTGGAATGGTGTTTGTAATAGGTGAAAAGAATTTTTTGAAACTTTTATTTGTTTGTTTGTTGTTTAAAGCCCCACTCAGCAATATTCCAGCTATATGATAGTTGTCTGTAAATAACCAAGTCTGGACCAGACAATCAAGTGATTGAAATTTATGAGCATCGATCCACACAATTGGGATATGATGTCATGCATCAACCAAGTCAGGGAGTCTGACCACCCGATCCCATTAGTGGCATTTTACGACAAGAATAGTCGCCATTTACGGCAAGCATGGGTTGCTGAAGACCTTTTCTACCCTGGTCTTCACAGGTATAGCCAAACTATTCAGTGAGTGAGTGAGTGAGTGAGTGAGTGAGTGAGTGAGTGAGTGAGTGAGTGAGTGAGTGAGTGAGTGAGTGAGTGAGTGAGTGAGTGAGTGAGTGAGTGAGGTTTTACATCGATTTAGCAATATTCAAGCAATAGCAATGCAGGGGACACCAGAAATGGGCTTCAATCATTTTACCCATATGGGGAATTGAAACCAGGTCTTCGGTGTGACAAGTGAACGCCTTAACCACCGCCCCGAAAACCATTAAGATATTGGTTGTTTTCTATAATAAATGGTCAAATATAAAGGTCACTACACTATTTTCTTGCACTGGGCTTGACAAAAAGATATTCAGGAAAAAAAAACACAGTTTGCATAAATGTGATTTATTTTTGTAATCGTAAGGGTCTAATGTCTAATGAAGTATGCATCACACATCAATGCATGACTTTGACAGGTATGTAAACTTGGGACAGGTAACCGAAGCAATGATACATGACAGTTACACACGGACAGTAAAGGATCAGATACCCATACTCATTGTTTATTGTTTGAGCCTTACCTTATATGGTCGGACTCTGTCTTTCTGTGTAAATCTGAGAATAATGAGTGACGCCATTGTGGCTCCATAGAACAGCCAGGCTGTGAAGCTGAAGAAGTCTATGAGGCTGAAGATGTCACCCGGAATGATCATCAATATAGCGATGAGAGTCTGGAATACAATCACACACACAATTACGGCTATTTGTTTATAAATTATGTTTATTTGTTTGTTGTTTTAGGCAGCACTCAGCAATATTCCAGCTGTATGATGGTTGTCTGTAAACAACCGAGTCTGGTCTAGACAATCCAGAAATTCACATTTTGAGAAAAGATCCACGTCACACAGGAAAGAAGTGAGGTTTTCCTGCCTTACATATGCACATGAGGCTTGGGAAGCAAGATACTATTACTGGCACAACTTATTATGGATAGCGACAGTAAAGAGGACCTCTGTTGAAAATCTGAAGATATTAACGGTGTGATGACAACCGAAATAAAAGATTTCTGGCAATGATATTTTTTGTTTGTTGTTTAACGTCTCACTCAGCAATATTCAAGCAATATGACAGCAGTCTGTAAATAATCGAGTCTGGACCAGACATCCAGAGATTGACATCATGAACATTAATCTATGCAATGGGGATACAATGATATGCACCAAACAAGTCAGCAAGCCTGACCACCCGATCCCATTAGTCACCTTTTACGGCAAGCAAGGGTTGCTGAAGACCTATTCTACCTCGTTCTGGCAATGATGTAATAGAGACAGAGTATTTGTAAGAATTATCATATTACTTTCTAAACACAGAATCAGGTAAAACACGTATAGTTACTCACACATTATGTAGTATTACAATAGTAAGTACATGAAACAGAGAGATACCATTGACTATTGGAGTGGAAGGGTGCTCTGCCTGGCTACTCACAGTAAAGACTAGTGACGGTAGAGGTGTATACTGTCTGATGTGTACATAGGAGAGGATCTCTGGTAGATGGCCCTCGCGTGCAGCCGAGTACACCAACCTGCAACATGAACATATACACAGTTAGCACGCCTCTGTCTACGCATCATTGTCCTACCTGATTTCTATCTATCTGACCTCACGTATCTACCTGTCCTACCTGCTTCAACTGCCTGACCAGTGATTACGTGAAATCAGGCTTTGTTTAATCTACCTGTCCTCCTTCATCTATCCACCCTACCTATTTTCATTCTGTATATATGTACTACCTATATCACGGTATGTCAGCTAAATGTGGGAGGAAAGCCCTAAGTGATGCAGGTCTCGAATGTTTACCTCTTCAGTGAAACCCACTAACACGGGTATGGTGCTAACAAACCTAGAAACATAATCGTGACAAACAGTGATTCGAACACACATAGGTTTCTGGCATGCCCCCGGGACGCAACTCTGAACAGTGATTCAAGGAGCCTTCGCAATATTCCAGCAATATCACGGCGGGTGACACCAGAGATGGGCTTCACACAATGTACCCATGTCGGGAATTGAACCAGGGTCTTCGGCGAACACTTTAACCACTAGGCTACCTGACCGCCCCTCTGGTAAGTAACACAATTAAATGTAAAATCTATCCAAGAACAAGCATTATGCAGCTTGCCCTCCCTCACACATTAGGAAAGCATGTACATTATGCACCTTGATGCACTAAACTGACAACAGAACTGTGAAAACTAATGGCGCAATGAAAGAAACAAAGCAGATATTCAGTTATACATGTATAGATTGAACAAAATGGTTAGGGATCATGAATATTATTGGAGATATTTTGTATGAAATTGTGTGCTCACTCAATTGTGTGTCTTCAATCCAATACAATATGCCCGAAATCATCCATGATCCCTAAATCTTTTTGTTCAGTATAGTTGGAAGCAAAGCTCTGATAGTCACAACAATCTGCACCGTTTTGTTCCAGAGCTGAGGTGTAGGGGAGGGAATTCTGTCCCATCTTTTCATCACAATCTACATTCAATTCATGAAATTGGTGACATACATTAGGGCTGGGACGCGTCCCCATTTACAACCCGGGTACCCACCTCCCTATTACCCGACCCTACCCGGGTACCCCCTGTAGATATCTAGAGATAAGTACAAACTGTCCGATTTGGAAAAGTTTGACCGTAGCCCTGGCAAAATGTATTTAGAAACTGAGAAACTGAGAAACTGAGAAAAAATATTGTTATTTTGTTCAAAATAGGGTTTTTGTTTCAGTTCTTACTTCAAAGGTATTTAAACATTAAACTGTAACACTGCCTTCAATACCTTAAGGTGAAATAAAGCCTATTCCTGTTCTTGGTCCTGTTATCATTGGAATACAAGACACCTCAACAAAGCCTTCACATTAATGTACTCGCGGAAATGAAAAAAACCCTGTTTTTTCGATCTCAGATTTTAAGTAAATGCAGTTAATATACAAAATATATAAATATTCAAACAACTCAGTTACTACTAATTGGGCCTTGGCACAAATACAGCGTATCCACGTTTTTTATGTCTTTTTACACGTAAAAGTGTGTAAAAATATGAACAAAACAGACTATTGTGAAACTGAGCATAACCAGGTGTTTGTAGATCAAGGTGAATGTCCATGACCTATGACACCTTGAAGACAGGTGAAAACAGGTGCTTGAAACCCACGTGCATGTGATTTGTCAGTGGTTAGTGATTTGTGAATGGCATTGTGGGATATTGAATCATCGTCAAAATATCAGAACGTAAAAGTAACATATACCCTTCTCAAACAACAACTTACATGTTATTATTATTATGTACATAAACATAGCTGTTATTTTTATTGTTGTTTTGATAACTTTTTTCCAGGCTAATTTGCATAAGGCCTATAGCCTGTTTCTGCCATGTCAATTTGGACTTAGTTTTATTTTTGAATGTTGAAAGTGCCTGCAAATTACCTCCTGTAAAGTACATTTTGTATTGAGCACTGAGATAAAACTAGCAAATCCAGACTAGTACTTTTCCAGTTGTTTTGTTATTTCGTATTTACATCTATGTAATGCTTTGTGTCGATTATTAAATCCAGCAAAACAGGTTTTTTTCATTTCCAGGAGTACTTTTAGTTATAACTTCAACTACATTTAAAAAGAAAGAAATTTTAAGATTCCCATTTGAACATGTTGATGAAAATTGCTGGAGATTTGGGGTCGAATATCACTAGATAAATCCCTGGGATTATATACTGATTGAAGGAAATACAGAAACAGACCAAACTTCTGAGTTAACATTAATGTGCCTCATAAATATTATAATACCAGTAATATCATGTCCTGCTAGCTACTGTTACAGATAAAATCATCTGAATGAAATACTGCAGAAAACTACCTCATACAAATGTGCATGTATTCCCTTGTATTTGACATCAAAATATGTCTCAATTAATCATTTAAAGATGTCATCTGTGACTCATTTGTACAAGAAACCATTGGAAATCGATGTTACAAAATAAATCAATTTCAATATCTGTTTAATTTCTCTAGCCCTGTCACCCATTGAAATCATTTGCCACAAGCAACTACTTCCACTGAAATATAAAACGACCAGGAAACAGTCTGACCTTCCTCCTGTGAAGCAGGACCCATTGGCTGCCCCGAACGTGGAACACGCAACAAATATAGGTATCAGTACTGCGGCCGGGCCCAGCACTCGGCCTCCCCACGTCTGAAACAAACAAACAAACAATACTATCCTCAACTTTTGCAGAAGGCTCAGTAACACTTCTAAGTTTCTTGTTTATGTTTGAGTATAAACATCATCAGGGTGAAAATCTAAAGCTTGATCAGCAGATTAAGCAACAACCAGGAGTGGGTGAGTTTGGTTTTAATGCAAATTGAACAGTATTTCAGTAGTATCATGACATGTCAGCTTCAGACTCGAAGTAGTGCAGGTCTTAAGATGGTTACCACCTTGGTGAACCCACAAGCATGATATGGTGCGGACACAACCAGAAACACAATCTCTGTGGTCCAGGATTCGAACCCTGCGACTGATGAAGATGATGAGAAGATGATGAGAAGATGGCAAGATGAAGGAGAAGATCAAGGAGAAGACGAAGAGATGATGAGAAGATGAAGGAGAATATGATAAGATGAAGAGGAGATGATGAGAAAATACTGGAGAATATGATGAAAAGATGAAGATAATGAGAAGATGAAGGAGAATATGATGAGAAGATAAGATGAAGGAGAAGATGAAGAGAAGATGGAGAATATGAGGAGATGATGAGAAGATGAAAGAGAAGATAATGAGAAGATGAAGAAGATAATGATAAGATGAAGGAGAAGATGAGGAGATGATGAGAAGATGAAGGAGAATATGATGAGGAGATGAAGGACAAATGGAGGAGGTCCACATACCGCTGCTACAGCATCCGAGGCCAACAGCTCCTCCTTGGACATGATGCTGAGGTACGCCACATTGGTCAGCAGGTAGCAAATCGTCACCAGGGGGATTCCGATGATGATAGAGCGTGGCAGGTTTCTGAAATACATAGAACCAGCTTGAGTCATGCCTATTACAAAATGAAACAGCTGGTGAACTGACAATATGTTATTTCATGAGACTTGGAACATCTCTTTTGTTTCTTTGTTGTTTTCTGCCACAGCCAGCAATTTTCCGGCTATATCACCGGGGCCAGCAAATCATCAAGTCTGGACCAGGCAAACCATCATGGGTTATTATGAGCATGTCCCACACCATAAGGGCATGACGACACACAATTAAATATTTAGTCGCCTCTTATGACAAGCATAGGTTACTGGGACCTATTTTAAAAAGGAATCTTCATGGGAATGGAACATGACTGGAGACAAATTGTTTCAAGTGTGCTGTCTACTTACACATTAGGGTCGATAAGTTCCTCCGTGATGTAATTCAAGTTGTTCCTGAAACAATAAACACCACACCTAAGACCAAGCACATGATTCTAGGAACACTGAGCATCCCAGCCTATATAAATATTTTACTGTAGGATAATAACCTGGCAGTTTACAGGTGCTTGTTCACTCGATGACCTTTAGTATTTTCCAATTTTTTTGTTCAAAGCTTAAAGGCCCAAAGGTGTTTGAAATTTGGGCAAGATTATTAAACTTCTTATATATATATGTTAATATCTTTATAATTTTTATAAATAATCGAGAACAATAAACCTGGAATAAACTTGTTTCAAATGAGAGAAGAAATTAAGAAAGAAGACTTACATTAAACTCATATCTTAAGCTCTAAATGAGTGAATGTTATTATGCCAGTCAGCAATATTCCAGCTATATAATGGCAACCTGTACGTATATCGAGTGAGGTCCACACAAATCAGTGGTCGGTAGTAAGAGCAACACCAGCTTGGTTGATATATGACACACAAACAACCACGTCACCAAGCCTGACCACACAATCCATTTAAGTTGCCTCATACACAAGGTTACTTGGAACCAATTCTAGGCCCGACTTCCCACATGGTTCTCAAATGAAGAGGCAGGCAGTGTTAGAACATGATCCCTGCATAGAACAAGACAAGCTCTGATCCTCCACACCACCTCTGTATAGCCATGTGTGACTACAGACACTCACCATCCATCATAGGCCCAGAGGCCATCATAAAACGCCAGCGCTATAAGTGATGGAGACTTGACTGTGTCCTCAAAGCCCTCCGACAGAAACTCTGTGTTTCCTGAAAACAAACATCAAAAGTGTTATCATGGAAACCAAGGCTTCAGTATACATACAATCATCACAAGTGGGTGATGTCAAATAAATGTCTTCTAACTTGAATATGTCATTATTCATTATAGATGGGTAGATTTTAGATACGGTCTGACTTACGAGACCTACAGAGAGTTTACGAGCCACAGACTTGTGTATTCATATTATTGGTTGATATATGATCCTGATTTATCTGTGCACTCAAGCTGTGAGGGGGATAGGGTTGAACTGTGAAGGGAGGTAGGGTTGGGCTGTGAGGGGGGGCAGGGTTGGATCATGAGGGGTAAAGGGTTGAACTGTGGGTGGGGTTGGGGAGAATTATTGTAAGGGAGATAGGTTTTGACTGTAAGGGGGGGGGGGGGGGGGGGGGGGGGGCAGGGTTGGATAAGGAGGGGTAAAGGGTTGAACAGTGGGTGGGGTCAGGGGGAATTATTGTGAGGGAGGTAGGGTTGGGCTGTGAGGGGGGTCAGGGTTGGATTATGAGGGGTAAAGCAGGGGTCCGGAAACCGTCATATGCGCCGGACATGTCCGATTGGGAATCTCAAATGTCCGGTTTAAAATATTGCTTACCGGACATTTTAAAAAGTATTGTCCAGACATTCTTAAATTTTGACCGGACATGATCAACAGTTAGGACTGAGCAGTTTCTGTCTGCAGTTGCAACACAATGAAGATTAACTACACTGACAAGCTTTGTTTGTTTTGATTGCTGAAAATACATCGCACCTACATGATAGTCCAATCGGTCAATCACTGTAATAGGCAATAAACTGAGTTGACACTGATTAATCGAGGATTAATTACTGAGAACATCTTGTTAATTTGAGTGAAAGGTGTTTACAACTGTACATTAATACCTTGCATCATCAATGTACCTCATTATCCTCACAACGCTACGATACGTAACCTCAGACAAGAAGCGAAAGCGTGACGACAGCCAGTCGACCGATGCAGATCAGTCGGGCGGATCTGCCAAACCCCCAAAGTCTGGACGATCATTTTGTAAGTCGTGGCTAACGACTTTCACTTGGTTGACATACAATGAGGATTTGCAGATTTTATTGTTTTCAGTAGCTAGTCGTATATTGAATCTTGATTGACCGCCATTTTGCTTTCTCGGACGATCGATATCCAATTTTTTTATGGTCAATAATTAAGTACAGATGAAAAAATTATTCAAATAACTATTGCTATCAACGATATTTTAGTATTTGTGATTAAATTATCTGTCTTGTTTTTAAAAAAATCTTTAGTTTAAAAAAAAACTTTTGTGAAATACGCTATTTGAAGGGGGCGTGGCCTAAATGCAAATGTCCGATTGGGATTTTAAATTTTCCGGACCCCTGGGGTAAAGGGTTGAACAGTGGGTGGGGTCAGGGGGAATTATTGTGAGGGAGGTAGGGTTGGGCTGTGAGGGAAGGCAGGGTTGGTCTATGATGGGTAAAGGGTTGAACAGTAGGTGGGGTCAAAGGAAATTATTGTGAGGGAGATAGGGTTGATCTTTGAGGGGGGGGCAGGGTTGGATTATGAGGGGTAAAGGGTTGAACTGTGGGTGGGGTCGGGGGAATTATTGTGAGGGAGATAGGGTTGGATTATGAGGAGTAAAGGGTTGAACTGTGGGTGGGGTCGAGGGAATTATTGTGAGGGAGATAGGGTTGGATTGGGAGGGTGCTTGGTTGGGAGATAGGTGTTGTCACCAAGTGTGACCACACGCCAAAGCTCTTTCGCCTCTTACAACATATATACATATATAGTCTCTGTACTGAAACATGGCTCTTGTCAATTGAACAGAGAATCTGTAGATTCTGATACACAGACATGTGTTCAGTCCTTGTTGTTAGTCGTCAGCATGGGTCGTATTAAAAAGTGCATCAGGTTTCCATGCATGAAGGCCCTAACCAACCTGTCTGTGACAGAATGTACACCCCTCCCACCATGATGACAACAATGTCCGCCAGCTTCATCGTCATGAACAACACCTGCATCGTGCAACCAGGCCACAGTTCCCCAGACACACGGCCACTAAGTAATAGCAAACTATAAAATCATTAATCTCAAGGCAGTAAGTTTACAAAGTATGTTTGTTGTCCTCGGTTTGTTGCCATGTGCTGTGCTATGTTAAATTTGGCATATCACTGTGAAATACAAAGACTTATTATCTGTGGGAAAAAAAAGATGTTATATGATTAGATAATGATGATGAAATACCTCATATCTCCCATGCAGCTGTCACTCCAACAAAGTCAGTGAAGAATAACTGTCAACCCATGCACAACATTGATATAATTTTGCCAACTAGTGCATGCACATAAAAATATTTATGTGTTAATAAAAATAGTGCAATATATACTACCCAAAAGAAGTTAAGGATCATCGATTCTTTCATATTACTATTGTTAATCTGCCCTGAAATGAGAGATTACCTGTAGTAATATGAAAGAATCGGGTGATCCTTAACTTCTTTTGAGTAGTATATAAACTGAACAAATACATGTTAAGGATCATAAATATTTGGGGGGATAAAAGCACACTTTGCCTAAATCTACTTCCGTAAATGAAAAACAAACAAAGAAAATGTGAAAATAAAAATTGAACTCAGATCGTTGTAATTATCAGGCTACTGATAAAGGTAATTACCTAACTACATGTATTGTCAAGGCCAGGGGACTCTGGGTAAAAGACTCGGCGAGTTAAGTCATGAGCATTGGTGTCCCCGGCTGGTGACATGGGGCTTGTTTCCCTTGATTCCCAAGAATTTTACAGATCTCATACCATGCTCAGAAGCCTCAAGCCTATTACAGACAATGATTTCATTCTGAACTTTGAATGTATTAGAACAGAAATGTCATATGCACAGCTCATATGCAAACCATTAGAATAAGTGAAAATGTTGATTTTTACCCCCACCTAAACATTTTGTAATGTGAAAAGTCCAAACATGTCCAATTCATTATAAAGTGAATTAAGTCTAATTCACATGAACTCATATTAGAATCTTCATAATCATTTCGTAAATCAAAGCATCCTGTGGGAGAAAAAGGGTCCTTCGCAAACTTTATCATTGCTCTGGGGAGACTGTGTCAGAGATTCACTCCTACTGGGTTAATATTTGAAGCTACAATTATTTGAAGTTTGAAACTGTTGAAACTACGGGTACACAATATAAATTTCTTTCATATAACTTCAGTTAATCTGTAATGGCTTAAGTAATATGAAAGCATCAGGTTTTCAACTTCTTTTGAGTAGAAGAGTATAATGGCAAAGTGTAACATGTTAGGTTAACAATTAAACACAATTCAGCTAGCAAACAATAAATTGCAAGCTCAATGCCACTAATTACTGAACTTGCTTCCTGCTACTGTCTGTATGAGTGAGTGAGTATGGTTTTACCCCACTTTTAGCAATATTCCAGCAATATCACAGCGGGGGACACCAGAAATAGGCTTCACACATTGTACCCATGTCGGAAATCGAACCCAGGTCTTCGGCATGACAAGCGAACGCTTTAACCGCTAGGCTACCGGACCGCCAAACTGTCTGTATGAAATAAGACCATTTCTTGTTGTACTAATTATACATACATCAGTACTCTTTATACACCCAAGTATTAATGTCTGCTCACAAATGTAGCTGGGCTGTATTATTTGTGTAGTCATTGAGTTAATACTTGTGATCAGTGATATTTCAGCCACACAGTGACTTTATTCTGTGTAACAAATGTTATATTTGGGATAATACTTTCTTAGAAGGGTACAGATTTTAGTACTTTTTCTAGGTTGGGTGGGTTGGGTTGAGTCCCATCCTGGATTAGAACAGATGGGACTCAACCCCAAAAAGTACTAGAATCCGTACCTCAGTTATTCGTCGTCTTCATGGAGACGCATCAATTTCAACCATCAACCATCTCCACAACCTTCATCACTTGCTTGATAACGGTGTTAGAACCTGCACCGAAACGTCGCTCTTAATTGTAATAAAGAAGTTGTTCACCGGAAAGTTAGTACTTGAAGATAGAGATTTACGTGCAGGACTGTTGAATCAAAACTTGAATAATAAAAATGTTAGCAAGCAAACCTTGAAATAGAGACAGGAGGATTTGATGTAATTTCAAACAGCATGGACACGTTGTATTGCTGCTCCGTTCCACAAAAACGATTAAAGCTTTTTCTGAAGAGTATGTTATGAAAAGAAGTGCAATGGCACTGAAGCTCACCTGGATATGTAATCAAGTGCTTAAAATATCAAGAAAGACAGCCATTTGGAAAGGTTGCTGTCAGCAATGATATTCTAAAAAAAAAGGCATTACTACTAAGGATTAAAAACTTATACTAACATCTAATTATTTGATCAAAATATGATTTCATCATGTCAAAGGTCATCTCCCTCACGTTGTCAAGTTTACAGAGCCAAATATTCCTTAGAGAGAATTAAGAGCATGTTCAAAACAAGGTAAAAAAATAAAGTATTGCAAAGAATTGGACATGTGTGTTGAAACTAAACAAATAACAAATATTACATTTTGATGAAAAGTAACTCAGTAAAAGCCATAAGTGGATTTTTCAATATGGCTGCTGTGGTAGGCCAGATTCAAACCAGTTGGACAATGGGGCGTTATCATTTGTGGGAATAATCATGTGGATATTCAGCTTTATTGGTTAAGTGGTTTCGGAGAAGATGTTTAGGAACCATGACAAGCGACGTCTGATAGATGACTTGAAACAGATAACGGATAACGGACAAACAGGTCATGACATAAGCTCACTTGACTTTCATTCAAGTGAGTTGAAAATGCAATAATATTCCATCCTTATCATTCCTATTCATGTATCCTTATCAAGATGCATAAGGGTTATTTCTTTCATATATTATTTCCATCAAATCCTCCTTAAACCAGAAATGTGGAAAGAAAGTAAGAACAGCTGACAACACCATGTCCAACAAGCTGCCACATCAACACACAGCACGACAGAATGGGGGACAAACCTTTTGACATTTTGTAAAATCCTCCAACTATGATCATCACGAGAGCCAGCAGCTTGGTGAATGTAAAGAAATTCTGGACCTTAGTTGCCCACTCCACACTGTAGCAGTTGATGAAGGACACTACCACTGAAAGAATCAGACATAACAGTATCATAATACAACTCATCAAGTCTTGGAAGTACATGAGTGCGTGAATAAGTTGGGTTTAACACCGGTTTGAACAGTATTCCAGTTATATCACGGCGTGTCAGCTTAATGTGGGAGGAAAGCCTGAAGTGATGCAGTTCTCAGACGTTGACCGGTTCTCAGTTGGGTTTAACACCGGTTTGAACAGTATTCCAGTTATATCACGGCGTGTCAGCTTGATGTGGGAGGAAAGCCAGAAGTGATGCAGGACTTTTATCACCTATGAGCATGGGTATGGTCCTGACAAACCTAGAAACATGGTCGGGACGAACTGGATTTCTGACACTGCAGAAAGTCCTGTGTACTGTGCAGAGGCGACAAACAGGATCAGGTGGTCAGGCTTGCTGACTTGGTTGATCCGTGTGAACATATCCCATTTGCATAGATTGATGCTCATGATGTCAATCACAAAATTATCAGGTTCACATTCAATTTTTTACAATCTCTCGCCATATAGCTATTCCTGGAATATTGCCGAGTGTGGCAATAAAAAAAAACAAAAAAAAACAAACAAAGCATACAAAACATACTCACTCATACACAGGATGGAGATGAGCTTCACTAGGTAACCAGGTGGACTGCAGCCATCGTAGAATGGCTCCGCTACGTAGATGCCAAAGCTAAGGGCCACAACTCCAAACAGTGCCGGTTTCAGGATGAGAATGGACACCCAGGCAAACAGGAAGCCAGGCACAGGAGCAAGCCACGGGGGCATAGATGAGCGAGATGCTTCCAGGATGTAGGCATACTCCGCTCCCGACTTGGTGATCATCGTACCAAGCTCGGCGTATGTCAGTGCTCCTGTTCCGCAGAAACAGACAGACTTTGTAGGGTGGTGTTAGCAACAACATGGCGGTTAGGGTCTGAGTCAAGCTTTCATTCACTCTCAACTCACATACTCTCTAACCAGAAGGGGTGGGGCGAGGGTAGGGTAGGGATAGGGAGGGGCAGGAATTGTGTACAAAAGACAGCTGTAGACTCACGGCTAGACAGTAAAAAGCTTCAACTGTGCTTCAAATTGATAATTTTGGTAACCATGGCAATGGAGAAAGTAACCTTGGTTACATAGCTGATGTTAGAGTGTTACTGTGGTAACATTTATTTGATGAAGGTAGATTCGTGAAACTTCACTTCATTCTATCACTTCAAAATATATGTATGTGGCTATATAGAATTTTGGTTAATAAAAAAGTAAAAAAAATTCTTATTCATTTGGTGACACATATTTTTTATATTTTTTTGTAAAAACAACTAGATGGAAGCACATTTGAAATTTCACTGACAAACAAGTCATTGCATTTTCTTACTGAAAGCAAAGCAAAAGTTCTGTTATTTCTGGTACCTAAGAAAAACAAATCGTTATTTGATATCTGTAATAGAAGAAATCCTAGAATTAACAATATGCTGAAAGAAGAAAAATGATAATTAATAACAGGCCCAGCTTAGTTGTGATACATGAGATATATAGAAGAAAAACTGACAAATGAGTAAAAGCATTCAACTCTAATACCACATGACCATTGTATACGGGGTAGTGCCTTAAGCACACTTATCATATGCCAAGTATATATACATATATATATACACCACTAAAGTGCCATGAAGCAGGGGTAGCAGCTATACACTCATACCATCACACATTCAATAACCATATAGTTATAAGGAAATATAGCATTTATAGATATAACAGGTGAAAACAAGTTACATTTTCACAATTTTTGTTAAATTTGTCAAAGATACATAAATAAGAGTGTAATTTATTCACAATTAAAACTGATTTATCATCGATGTTATTTCACTGAACTGGTACAAAACTTCATCTTCTCTAGAATATCAATATAAACATTCTGACTCAGATAACAAGACTCGAATTTTGAGAAGATTTTGACTACTTGTATTTGGGATGAATGCTTTAATCTTTTTCAAATAAATATTGCCCTCAGCTCCCACCCAAGCCATGCATCAATGGTAATCAGGTGTGTATGAACAAATAACTTACTACATGATTAAGTTTGTATTTTGGTATGGCTGTGTGTCTACAGGCCTGACGCTCACTGCATGATTGGGGCTGTATGGCTGCATGTGTGATTTATGACTGACTGTCTTTGATTATCTATGACTTGACTGTGTTTGATTATCTATGACTTGACTGTGTTTGATAATCTATGACTTGACTGTGTGTTTGACTGTATCTATGACTGCCTTTGTTTGATTATATGTGACTGTGTTTGACTGTATCTATGACTTGACTGTGTTTGATTATCTATGACTTGACTGTATTTGATTATCTATGACTTGACTGGGTTTTATTATCTATGACTTGACTGTGTTTGACTGCATCTATGACTGCCTTAGTTTAATTACATGTGACTGTTTGACTGTATCTATGACTTGACTGTGTTTGATTACATGCGACTGTATTTGCCTGTATCTATGACTGCCTTAGTTTGATTACATGTGACTGTGTTTGACTATTTATGACTGCCTTAGTTTGATTACAGGTGACTGTGTTTGTATCTATGACTGCCTAAGTTTGATTACATGTGACTGTGTTTGACTGTATCTATGACTTGACTGTGTTTGATTACATGTGACTGTGTTTGTATCTATGACTGCCTTAGTTTGATTACATGTGACTGTGTTTGACTGTATCTATGACTTGACTGTGTTTGATTACATGTGACTGTGTTTGTATCTATGACTGCCTTAGTTTGATTACATGTGACTGTGTTTGTATCTATGACTGCCTTAGTTTGATTACATGTGACTGTTTGCCTGTATCTATGACTGCCTTAGTTTGATTACATGTGACTGTGTTTGACTGCCTTAGTTTGATTACATGTGACTGTGTTTGACTATCTATGACTGCCTTAGTTTGATTACATGTAACTGTGTGATACAGGCTTGGATGATGAGACTGAAGCCTTGCGATTTATGAAACTGTAAGATGACACTGTAGCCAACAAGCTGGTCTGTGACTGGCTTAATATCGTATATCAGTCTATTCACGTCACCATGTACATAAACTCAGCATGGTAAGAATTATCTCCCCTTTATCTGCATCAGAGTTGAAATTGCAAATTTGAAAGTTCCAAGAAGTGGATGGTCTATTTCTTGTATCCTAAACAAAATAAATCCTACAATTATCAAATATAAACTGAAGGGCTTTTTCCCAGTATAGAGACAATAATTTTATTGTAAACAGTTTGAAAACAAGATGGTTATAGAGTTATTATGGAATAGCAATAAAGCCACCATTTTATACATGTAATCTAGATTGCTATAACACTTGTGCAGCTGATATTAAAGAGAATTTTCAATATTGCCTTATTATGTTGTTAGATTATGTTTTTTTATATGTATCCTGGATAATAAAATCAGGAAAAAAGATATGTAGGTTAACAAACAAATGTCCTTTACTTTTTACTCAAATGTATTACAACTTTTGTACACTTCCAATCAAATCTCACATAACTAATATTGTTTGAGATGCTACCTTAATAACATTTATACTTATACATATATTTTGGGAATGTAACAAAGTGAGCTCCATCTGGCGAGTCATGGAAATTTGGATATTGCTCAAAACACAAAAACTGGTAACAATATGAAGATTAAATCTTTGTTTGGGTTATTAACATTCCAACTGATTCAGAAGCTCACTGAATTTTATATGTTAACAAACTATACTTCCGTCACAATCTCATTAAAATCAGATCGTATTTCTCGCTACCGCTTAACAAAGACATGAGAACACCCCATTACAGGTCACGTCAGACCGACCTTGCGCAAAGGCACTAATCTCAAATTGGCGACTACGCTTCGAAACATATTTTGAAAAATTCTTGATTAAAAATTTGAAACCTGAACAAAAGAAAATTCTGGAATGGCTAGTAGATGGTCCAGATTGTATAGATTCAGTCGTTAAGCCTGTAACTATCGTTCAGACTACCCCATGTTAAGGTTTTCGAGGTTGCAGGATTAGAAATCACATTCCGACTGTCACTTTCATGATCTGGTAAGCGACGCTCTGATTGGTCGGATGAAAAGTCGTTCTGACGTGACCCCTAATGGGATATCCTCAGATCTTTGTTCTAAGATCTGATTTTAATGAGATTGACTTCCGTCATTAAGTGTAATAGAGATTACTTTAATAAGCTTTGTTATAATATACTGTTATGCAAAACTGCGTAAATGCTCTAGAAAAATAAACAAATTATAAAAAAAACACATTTATACTCTGGCAACTACAACTATGGAGAAAGCAAGGTTGTCTTACTGCTTTCTTGTAGCCCAAGCATACAGTATAGGAGGGCAGACTTATCTTATATGAAAGATCTGTATCTGTTTTATTTGATAGACAATACTTGGCTATAATGTTAGAGTCACTGATTGCACCAACAGCTGAAAAGATTCAAGTTTAAATTACTGTTATTAATTAATACCTGGTTGTTTGGATGAAACTAATGAACTGTACAAAAACAACTGTAAGACGTATGTTAATGAGATGAGAGCACAAGGAAAGTTCGAATCCGGACACTGTGTAACCAATTAGTTTCAATGTAGTTTTCAAAGCTGGAACATTGCTTTTATGGCTTAAGTCAAGAGTTAAGATCGGTTTTGAATATGTTCTTCCTCAGGTAGTCAGTTATTGTTCGTTTTGGTGATGTCAGTATGATTGTATATTTATTTGACAAAACAGCAATCCCAACATACTACCAAACAGGATTTTTGCTTCCAAGAACTTCAACTAACCTATTGAATTAAAACAACTCAACTTCTTCAAATGGCTTTGTGATTTATAAGAATATGCCCTGGTTTCATGAAAGGCTAACATTCAATTTGATCTCTCATAAGGGGAGTGAAACAGCTACATTTATTTGTACGTACACAACAGAATTACCTACTAAATTAGGTTTAATGGAGAAATAATCCAAGTTTCTATTTTAACTATTAAAGAATGTAATAAATAACTGAATAAGAACATAGCATCTGAAAAGCATTCACTGAATATCATACATTTCAGATAGATAAATATATTAAAGCCAAAGTTTTTTTTATTTTGGATTTTGAAATTTAGCATGTTAAGCCAAAACTGCAGGGGGAGATAACCCTTGGTGGAGCTGATAACAACTTGATCTCCACAAGAACATTTGTAACACCAGGTCAAAAATAAAGATATCTCTTCTAAGAAAAGATAAAGAATTTATTTTTTTGACATATCAAAAACATACCATATTATAAAGAAACATCAAAAGTTGAATTTGTGGTTCAGAGTTTATGGAATGCTAACGTGAATAGTATCGTGTTTCAAATACTCACGAAGATAGAGTGGAACTGATACTTAGTGTGAAAGTCTCAATTCACTGGTTGAAAATGACACATGGAGTGCAACTGTAGTAGAAGGGCGCACTGAATGAGCTATTCGGACACCAGGGGACCTGCGGTCAACCCTGCTTCGCAATTTGCTGGCAGGCCTTGTCAAATTTAGATTGTCAAAGTTGTTTAGTCAAATATAGGACTGGGCGTGTACTTACATATGGCTGCAGCAGCCAGTAACTTTTTTATAATGTCGGGAGGTCCACAGGCATCGAATAAAGGCTCAGAAAGATATTCAGCTAAAGCCAGACTGATGATAGCCACTGAACTGGGTTTTCGTGACTAACACGGGAGCCCAGGCACAAAGATATGCTGGTTTTGGCCCAAAGGCGGCCGCAAGGTAGGCATATTCGCCTCCTGACTTTGTAAAAAGGGTCCCTAGCTCGGCATAGGACAGAGCACCTGTGAGGTAAAGAGAAAAACAACATGGTTGAATTGGGAAGGGGAGTAACTCCCACATACTTCTCATAATCAGTTGTCTCCCCTGTTTCTGAAAAGTATTAGTGAATTAAGAACATTGTGAACATAAATCAACATTTCATTGAAACCAAATTTTTCAGTTGTTAAATCGTTTTGTTTCTTTAAAAAGAAAATTGACATTGGATACACATTCAAAATAAGAATAAATAGAACATCAAGGTAAACTAAAGAATATTTAACAGAAGTATTTAATATTCAGATAATAATGAGATATTTATCGTATTTATTTCCAATGATAAAGCCTAGGCTTATATTTTGATTGGATCCCCTAAGAACAATATTAACATTAAGAAAGACAGTTGACAATAACAGGGCTCAAAATAAAACTTATAGAACACAAAATTCCTGAGTTTTTGTAAAAAATTTGAAACTGCTGTTTTTAGCCAAAATTAAAATATGAAATAAATCCTATTTTCTGTCTTATTGTGAGCCCTCGTTTAACAAGTTAGCTCTCTGCAGTGTGGTTTGTTGCCCCATCTGTCGGACTGATCGGTCTGTGTCCTAGTTTCTGACGACCTCAGAGAGCCGGGAGGCCGACCAGCCGCCAGGCTGCCATCACATGCAGAAGAGTGCACCGGACTGAGAATTGTCTCCCTTACCACACAGCGAGATGAGGCCACATCCACCCCACACCATCAAACTCAATCCCACGGAGCCTGTGCCATGTAATACTCCCTTTGGTGATATAAATATACCAGATCCTGAAAAATTCAAACATCAACACCATTCCATTATCATTTCATAGAATTATGTCATAACTTCATGCAAACCAACTTTATTCTTACATATTTAGAAAAGAAATCATTAATAGGTTTACTATAAATTTCATTAACAGAATCTTAACCGGTACTTTAAAAAAATAAATTTCAGAATTTACATTTTTTATTGTGATTATTATTCACTATTGTTTTATGATAAAAAACTTGTTATTCATATTTGGGGTGGGATTGTTGAACAAATAATTAAGCTGGACTAAAATATTCAGGAACTACATCAAACTGGAAGAAATAACTTCTTTGATAGGCATTCAGAAGTTGGAGTACTAAGTAAGGATAAGAATTTATGGATGAACAACTGTAATAAACTGCAATTGTAATAAAGAAGTTGTTCATCATAAATTCTTATCCTTACCTGGAAGATATAATAACACATTGTTGTAAATAAATCATGGAATTAAATTGTGTTTGAAAACCAATGATTTACTTCTCCAAACTTTGACATGTTGTTGAAACTGTTATTGCCTGTAATACAAGATACTGATACTCAGCAATGATAGAGCTGATAGAGCTGTAAAACTGCTGACTTGCAGCGCTCACTCATTCAGAAGACCAGTGTGTGAACCCCTCAGATTTCAAATTTGTACATTGTGACAAAAAACGTATAAATCTAAATGTAAACATCTACCCCAGACATTTTTATCTCAACCCTAATGAGATCTCCTGTCGACACAAAACTGATGCCTGACAATTTGTTAGAAACGAAACATGACCTTTCTTATTGTACCAGGCTGTCAGGATGTTCAAAATATATAACGCTATAGGGAAAATATGTACATAATTTGGACACAGCTATCAAACAAGGACAACAGACCTCACCAGGGCCTGAGCCCGAGTGAATACCTCAACCAGCTGTACTCTCAATGTTATCAGCTTGGTTTGAAAAGAAGAGTAATTCAGTAACTAGCACACAAGCAAATAACGCCTATCTTGTGTTATATCCTATCTTCCAACCTGCAAAATGGTTTGAAATAATTGTAGAATAGCAGTCAATGCAGTGTTAGATATTGAAGGGGACCTTGGGTCCGAAGGTGTTTTTCTGCGATAGTATTAAATCTAGGGACTCTATAAATCTTGACGTTTTAACAGTAAAAGAAACCCTTGAGTTTAAAGCTTTTTTTCTAACGCTGCAAACTGTTGTGACAAAATGCTTGTAAATTTGACACTGTCGTGAGTCCTTATCCTAGTTCTAATGTTGGATGAGAGTCCTTAGATTCAAATACTACAGCTGTAATACCAGGGTCCAGATTTTCCCTTTCTCTCTAACAATGCATGTCCTTTAGCTGATTGTCCTTAGTCAATATACATGGATGTCATTAACTTAAGACAATAGCATATTTCCTTTTCCTTTTCTGAAGTCTATATGCTTTTATAGCTAAAACGGATAGAATTATCATTAAACCGCCCGCACGTTATCAGAAATGAGCAGGCCACTGTACTTTGATAATGCCCTCATATTGATTGACGACGGGCCATTAACAGGCCCGTTGTTAGGTGACGTCATAGGGTTGGGAAAGTGACGTCATGTTTAATAGTGATGTCATCTGGTTTGTTCTATGACGTTTCCATATTTGTGAAAGTGGGTCAGTGACATTCGTGTTGATTGCAGTATGTGTTTCAAAACCGATATTGTTTTGTCTTTTTATTTGATAACAAATTCCATCCATTTTAGCTATAATAACGATAATGCTCTTTTTCAGGGCATTATCATTTGCAGAAGCCCTCGGTCTTTTCAACTGCCCTCCTGAAAGTTAATGAAAGACCTCAGGCTTCTGCAAATGATAATGCCCTGAAAAATAGCGTTACCCTAAAAGTAATGAACCCAGTATGGACCTCATATTGTGTTTTCCTATGTATGTTGTTCAACACCAGCAATATTACAACTAAAGCATGGCTGTCTGGACCAGACAATCCAGTGATTGATATTGTGAGCAATGAATCATGCCATCTGAACAAAATATCAGTAAATTTTCCCAAACTGGAATTACAAATTTTCCAGTTCATCATAATAATATACGTATAACTAAAGTTATAGCATGGCTTTATATTTCACTGATAAATGGTCCTATAAAGAACAGGCTTTAATGCTTACCGTATTCGACGTAATAAGCGCCCCGCTCTCATGAGCGCCCACAGCGATATTTGTAATATACTGGCTAGTGAACAATCCCAATTAGTACCCCTTAGGATTGATCAATGTACACAAGACTCATTTATTCACGTATAATACGCACTCGTGTGTTATATGCACCCTTAATTATGGGCAATTAAATTCTGGAAAAATATATCTGTCGTACATAAACATTTCAGGCTGTCAGCATAAACCACAAAATTTATCTTTCAGCTCTGTTTTTTCCCCAGCAAAATAATATTCTAATAAGAGCCCCTTATTTCTAATTTTGAGAGCGTCCTGGGCGCTTATTACGTAGAATACAGTGATTTTACATTACATGTATTGCATTGAATGAAAAGTTCAAACACCTCTGAATGTACAAAAATATGATCTTTAAAAAAAAAAAAATCCAATCCATTTTTTCCTATTTTCTTGCCAGGACACTTAGTTTTGAATCAGAGAAATCCCTGTGAGGGTTATGGAAAGGGCTTTTGGACATTCCACCTTAATTTCAAGGCTGTGTCTCCAATGGCCCTATGATATATATCTGTGATGGCAGGGACCCGTTCCACAATGCGATCTTAGCACTAAGACTGTCGTAAGTCAGTGTTAAAGAATGGGAGTTACGATCGACTTAGCGCTAAGATCGCTTTGTGGAACGGGGCCCAGGTTTGTAAGAGGTGGGTCTGGGAGAGAGTGCTATCATAAAGAGCTGCTACACTGAGAGTGAGAGGCAAGTAAATAGTGCCAGGCTGCGACTGACTGTATCAGCCATCCCACAGATGTTGCTTGTTTACCTCAGTCTGGCTCTCCCAACTATTAATAACAGGTTAATGACTACTGTGATTTACTGCCGGTTTAATTATACTATGTTACAGGCAGTCACTCTTAGCATGATCGACACTTCACCATGTTGACGACACTGGCACAACAAAGTCATTGATATACCCCACCCTTTTAAATACGATATATGAACTAGTGCGTGTCTTCAGCATCCCTTGCTGGTCTCTCTCAAATACACACTGGACCTATTATGACAATCAGTTTCATGTATCATGGAAAGATGAAAATATCCATGGGCGGATACAGAGGGGGTGCGGGGGTGCGGGGGTCTGACCCCCCCATTTTTATTTTGAAAAAAATCTTTAATTCTGTATAAATTACCACCAAAGACAATAAATAGATCTTAATTGTGCACCCCCCTTTTCAAAAAAGCTGTATCCGCCCATGAAAAAGCAAAACTGTCAATCATCATATTTCAATAAGAAATAATTTAGTTTTTCTTGCATTATACATGAAGTTTAATGTGTATAGGAAGTGTTATGCAGAAATACTGAATGGTTTGAGTTCTGCTACAGAACCAAACTCTACTCCCATATTAACCTCCTGAAACAAACACTTCCCTCATATTCATATCCAGAAACAAACACTACCCTCATATTAACCTCCTGAAACAAACACTACCCTCATATTCATATCCAGAAACAAACACTACCCTCATATTAACCTCCAGAAACAAACACTACCCTCACATTTACCTCCTGAAACAAACACTACCCTCATATTTATATCCAGAAACAAACACTACCCTCATATTAACCTCCAGAAACAAACACTACCCTCATATTCATATCCAGAAACAAACACTACCCTCATATTAATCTCCAGAAACAAACACTACCCTCATATTCATATCCAGAAACAAACACTACCCTCATATTAATCTCCAGAAACAAACACTACTCTCATATTCATATCCAGAAACAAACACTACCCTCATATTAACCTCCAGAAACAAATACTACCCTCACATTAACCTCCAGAAACAAATACTACCCTCATATTAACCTCCAGAAACAAATACTACCCTCATATTAACCTCCAGAAACAAATACTATCCGCATACTAACCTCATATTAACCTCCAGAAACAAATACTACCCTCATATTCATATCCAGAAACAAACACTACCCTCATATTAACCTCCAGAAACAAATACTACCCTCATATTCATATCCAGAAACAACCACTACCCTCAACTAAACCAAAGTCACATCAAGCCTGGTCAATCGGCAAACATTTTATGAGAAATAATGACAGGATTATGAGAGAAACAAACCTAGCCATTATTTGAACCTAAGATTTTACCAAGGCAATATTG
Organism: Haliotis cracherodii; assembly: GCF_022045235.1. NCBI lineage: Eukaryota > Metazoa > Mollusca > Gastropoda > Lepetellida > Haliotidae > Haliotis > Haliotis cracherodii. Next base: position 48,691,236 of record NW_027266265.1, read on the forward strand.
TCACAACTATTTGCAGTGTCAGAAATTAATAATGAAAGTTAAGTGGTCCGATGACAAATGTGTCAGGTTTAGGGCAAGTGACCAAGAGAACATTATCAGTATCGTCTGACTATTGCCACACAGACAAGTAACCAGGTCCTTCATGAATCATATCCAGTAGCACCAAGGTCACACCTGGTGGTAAGAGTGAGTGAGTATGGTTTTATGCCGCTTTTAGCAATATTCCAGCAATATGACGGCAGGGGACACCACAATTGGGCTTCACACATTGTACCCATGTCGGGAATCGAACCCGGGTCTTCGGCGTGATGAGCGAGCGCTTTAACCACTAGGCTACCTGACCGCCCCCCCATCCCCCTTGGTGGTAAGAGACATATACTACTAATAGAAGTTAAAACAACACTACGACAGATTAACAATAGTAATATAGTAATATGAAAAAATAGGTGTTCTTTAACTTCTTTGAGTAGTTTATATCACATATTTGAGGCCATGTCAAAGTTGTGGATTAAGTCAATGCAAAGATATTCCAAACAGTTTTATGCCTTGAACACTGCATGTTCCTTGGTTCTTGGAAAATAATCTGTTGACAAAGACAAACATGAGTACCAAATGACACTTGCCTTAATGAACATAAACAATACTGAAAACAGTAGCAAATACTTATGGCATTATTCTAAAATCTTGTCTGCTAATACAGTTATATTTCACATAAGTCACATAAATTTGTTTGTTCGGGATTTCCTATTTTACAGATATTTTCTTCTTTTTTTCACTTTCATGCTTTTTGTGTGTTTCTTTCTTTGTTGTTTAATGCCGCACTCAGCAATATTCCAGCTATATGACGGTGGTCTGTAAATAATCGAGTCTGGACCAGACAATCCAGTGATTGATATCATGAGCACTGATCCACACACTTGGGATACGATGACATGCATCAACTAAGTCAGCGAGCCCGACCACCCGATTCGGTTAGTCGCCTCTTACGACAAGCATAGTCGTCTTTTACGGCATCATGGGTTGCTGAAGACCTATTCTACCCCGGATCTTCACGGGTCGATATTTACAATGAATGAGTAGACAAGTCATTTTGAACCATGCACTCCTCAGTGTATGAGTTGACCATGAGATCCCACTACTTGACATCTTGTTGACCTTACCAATCATGGTTCCAACAATTAGCGCAGTCCCACTAACAAGACCGACTCGCTTCTTCAGGGACACCGTACTCTCCTCCACAACAACAGTGCCATTGCAGTCACTGTCCTTTGGCACTCCGCGATACCTCGCATCTCCTGATGCTTTTCCGTTCGACATCTTGTGCTGGGGAACTGGAAAGAAACAATTCACATTTAATTCCCTCATAAAACTTTCCACCTTGATGAAAGAATTTGAACAATGTTTTACCTTGTTGATCAATAATTTACTCAATGTTGTTTGTTTGTTGTTTAACGCCACACTCAGCAATATTCCAGCTGTATGACGGCAGGCTGTAAATAATCGAGTCTGGACCAGACAATCCAGTGATTGATATCATGAGCACCAATCCACGGACTTGGGATTGATGACATGCATCAACCAAGTCAGCGAGCCTGACCACCCGATCCCATCATCCGCCTATTACAACAAGCATAGTGGCATTTTACGGCAAGCATGGGTTGCCGAAGACATATTCTACCCGGATCTTCACGGGTCAATTTACTCAATGAATTACTGCAAGATGGTTTACATAACAGATTGTTCAAAACTTGCTGTAAATAGCAGCAAAACTCCTGATTCAGGGTAAAATAAAAAAATAAAAACGTAAAACACAAAAAGTATGCACCAATTCACTGACATATCTTTGAAAGGCATTTAGAAGTGATACACATGAGGAACATAATATTTCGGAGTATCTACTTACTCCTTCATCATCAACATTGTGCTCCTCATAATAAAGAAGTTGACATCCATAACTTCTCCTTAATTCACTAACAGTCTGTGACTTTAACCACAAATCTGAAGCCTGAGTAGTAAAGTTCTGATCGGATAAGTACGGTCAGTTAATAATAGTACATATGATAACACTAAAATTGAACAAAAATGATGTTAAGAGCCATGTTCTTTGGCTTTCATTCACCATGAAGGTCTACAACGAAACTTATCATGTTTTATGGGTGAAAAAATCACAAAAGACTATACAGCAAAGATACACTGGATGGTTTTCACCTCCATACCATGTAGGGTCATGTCGTCTGACGAACACAAACAGTATAGCATATAAAACCTTAAAAAGCTATGACATCCACCAGCATCCTGGACACCATGACACGCATCACAATGGCAATACTGCAGCTGTATACATCACGTATACACCAGAGACACAACTACCTGCCTGTCATATACAGTTTTCTTGCTGAAGCTACCACAGACCAACTATGCACTATCGTTATATATAACATAGCTACACGATAAATCGCAAAGAACAATAAAGAACGAAGCGTGGTTATTTCACGATAAAACACTCTTCTATCATGACGTCATTTCTGGAGATTCAAGTAAGCGCTTGCTACTTGATGTGATATATTGGACGACTCTATTTTTTAGGGGAAAATGTCTTGTAAGTTGTTTGCCATAGATGTAGCTGGGCTTGGCAGATAAACGCAGTTGCCGAACGATCGCATACAAAAGTGAGAGAGATATGACAATTGGTATTAGGAGAAAAGGTACAGATAATCGACGTGAGAATATAAGAGATATACCAAACTTACCACCTGTTCATAGAATGTACTTAGCCGACATTTCCAAATTTGGATTCTATTCAGGAAGTCATCATTATAAAAATGTGAGTAAACATTTTTTAAAGCTTTTTACATTTTATCAACATTATTAAAGAGGCTGTACATAATATTGATATCTCATAAGAAATAAACGACTCATGGTTATCATTTATTTCTAAAATAATGAGTGTGTGAGATAAATATAATGCTGTTTGAACAGTATTTTACTTGTATCATTTAAAGCCGCTTTTAACAGTATTTTATTTGCATAGTGAAACACGATGTTGAAAAGTATTTTATTTACATCAAGGCATGGAAACCTAAGGTAGGAGGAAACCTGAAGAAACCTGAAGTGATGCAGGTCTTAGACCCACGAGCATGGGAATGGTGCTGACAAACCTAGAAACTTAATCAGGGTACGCTGGGATTTGAACCCTCGATAATAGGTTTCTGGCATGCTTAAGGGAAGTAACTCTACACATGCAACTGCCATCTTAGACGACTGTGCTACTTGTGTCCCCTATTTCTTTTCAGCCTTAATCATGAGACTCAATGGTTATTTCAAAGGACATGGGATTGTCCAAAATGTGGAAAATATCCTTGATGTGACTGTGTACAGTGAAACATTCTTCACTCAAATATTGCAGAGGACATAACGTTCTGGTCCCAGGAGAATCCTCACAGAGAATCTAAAAGTGCCATTCTATTTGTTTCAAACTATGAATACAGTATTTGACATAATAAGCACCCATGGTGCTCTGAAAATTAGAAATAAGGGGGCTCTTTTTAGAATATAATTTTGGTGAGAAAACAAAACATTGGAAAGATTGTAAATTTTGTGGTTTATGCTGACAGCCTGAAATGATACAAAAGAAAATGACAGACATATTTTTCAGAATTTAATTGCCCATAATTAAGGGCGCACATAACACATGAGTGCGTATAATACACAAATAAATAAGTGTACATTGATCAATCGGAAGGGGTGCTAATTGGGATCGTTCTCTAGCCAATATATTAGCAAATATCGCTGTGGGCGCTTATTACGTCGATTACGGAAGTCAATATATACTACTCAAAAGAAGTTAAAGAACACCCGACTCTTTCATATTACTATAGTTAATCTGTCAATGAAAGACAGATTAAGCATAGTCATATCAAAGAATTGGATGTTCTTTAACTTCCTTTGAGTAGTATATATTCAATGATTGCAGGAGTAAATTAAACTTGATGATCACATCATTAGCAACTCCAGTAAGTAATGTTTCACTGTACATTATCCCTGCTTATAAAATGATTATTTCCTCTAAGATGATCGGTTTAAAATTGATATCCAACCCACTTTTATGCATCCAGTGTGCAAATATTTCCACCATATAACTGCTTGCAGACGTTTTCTCCTTCCAGCATTACGTGGTAGGCAATGGTAAAACATTTGATGTCAGTATTTTTATCATGATATCTGACAGCATACATCTGACAAATATATTGTTTAACAAACCCTAGTAAACCAGTAGTCAAACCAAGAATGTTGGCATCCAGGGCAAAAATAACTTTTGCAAAAGTAGCAAGGGACAAGGAAAAACGTTTCAGTCGCACATAAATCATGTTGCCATCTCAGTGAAAATAGTGGGCCTGCAAGAACCTGAATGTGTGTTTCAGGGAGCTGCAGCAGCAGACCAAGGATGGATCTGCACCAACTGGGTATCTGTGTCACTATCATGTTACACATACTTCTCCCTCCCTCCTCCACACCACTGCCTCCACTACAATGCTACCTCCAAGACAACACTACCTCCATGACAATGCTACCTCCATGACAATGCTACCTCCATGACAATGCTACCTCCACGACATCACTGCCTCTACTACACCGCTACCTCCATGACAATGCTACCTCCATGACAATGCTACCTCCACGACAATGCTACCTCCATGACAATGCTACCTCCAAGACAACGCTACCTCCATGACAATGCTACCTCCATGACAATGCTACCTCCATGACAATGCTACCTCCAAGACAACGCTACCTCCAAGACAACGCTACCTCCATGACAATGCTACCTCCATGACAATGCTACCTCCATGACAATGCTACCTCCATGACATCACTGCCTCTACTACACCGCTACCTCCACGACAATGCTACCTCCATGACAATGCTACCTCCACGACAATGCTACCTCCATGACAATGCTACCTCCACGACAATGCTACCTCCACGACAATGCTACCTCCATGACAATGCTACCTCCACGACAATGCTATCTCGATGACATTGCTACCTCCAAGACAACGCTACCTCCACGACAACGCTACCTCCATGACAATGCTACCTCCACGACAAAGCTACCTCCACGATAATGCTACCTCCACAACAACATACTTCTCCCTCCTTCCACCACACCACGACATCACTGCCTCCACTACAACGCTACCTCCACAACAATGCTACCTCCACTACAACACTGCTTCCACTACAACACTGCCTCCACTACAACACTAATTCCACTACAACACTGCCTCCACTACAACACTAATTCTACTACAACATTGTCTCCAAAATACACTAATTCCACTACAACATTGTCTCCACAATAACACTAATTCCACTACAACACTACCTCCACTACATCACTGCCTCCACTACAACACTAATTCCACTACAACACTGCCTCCACTACAACACTAATTCCACTACAACACTACCTCCACTACAACACTAATTCCACTACAACACTACCTACACTACAACATTGTCTCCACAATAACACTAATTCCACTGCAACACTGCCTCCACTAAAACACTACAGCTTCAACACTGCCTCCACTACAACACTAAAGCATTTAGTGCACCTTGATCACTGTCTGCCTGAAGACCACAATAATCCTATATATACTTGTCTATTCGGGTAAAGACAAACCACTGACCTTCTATGGTGATAGCATTAGAATGAGGTTCTCAACATGCTCTCCAAATCTTCTTGTACAACTGCTCTACCCTCCTTCCTACAGTTAAACTGTTGTGAGGTGAGGTGTCAAATGAACTAAAGCTTGTGAGCTCAAGTGACTGTTAAATCCTTCAGTGCACACCGATGAAATGATGTCACTAAATTAGCTAAATCTAAATCTGGTCGCAGATGGTTTTATCCAGGTGCCACATCAAAAGCTTTTTTTATTACTTTACTAATATATTTTTCAAACCAAAGTAGGTGAGTAGAGTGCTATGTACTTTAGCATTATTCCAGACACCCAACACCATGCAAACACTTTATCGTAACTGATAAGAACGCAGTAAAGAGACAAATGAAACTAGATAAACATACTGCTCATTGTTTCTTTTGTTAATAACCAGCCAAGGGTAAATTACTTCCTTTATCTATCAAGTTTGAAGGGTCTTTTCTCAACTGCAATTTGTGACATTCTACAAGAAGAAAAAAATCTTCTCAATATTGATACTTGAATACATGTTGTGAAACTTTTGATTCATTAACAAGCGAAAAAAGAAATGCCAAGGAATTATCAGCACACCTGACAGTCAACGAGAAGACAAACATGAGACATTAAGTTGTACACTAACTACCCACAAATACTCTCAATATCAATGTGTCTCTGTACAATACATTGGGCCTGGTTTCATTAGCCTGATGAAAGAAGGCCAGTTCAGTGTCACAGAAACTACAGCATGCGCACATCAACAGCTTGACAATCACTATAAACCTGGAAAGTGAGAGCCGAGTCTCAATTTAATCAGGAGATGCAATAAAAACCAATTACTTGCCAGTTTACAGCAGTCAGGGGCCGGTGATAAGGTAATTAGAGGAACAAATACGAGTTCAGCAATGCTATGATGCAATGAATGCACGTAGATGACCTATTGCCTTGACTGAACTACAGTGTTCTGAATAAACATAATGATAAGAGAAACTCCAGATAAGGTGTGAAGACATAACATTATCTTCCTGATCAGCCACTAAATCTAGTTTGGTATGTACTTCTTTCCTCTTTTATGGGACCCATGAAGACGGGATAGGGTGGTCAGGCTCGCTCACTTAATTGAAGCATGTCATTGTATCCCAGTTGCGTGGATTGAAGCTCATGATGTCAATTAATAGATTGTCTGGTACAGACTTGATTATTTACAGACTGTTGTCACATGGATGGAATATTGTGGCGTTTAAGGACAAACAAACAAATTATCTTTCATGGTGCGCTTTGAGCATGATAACTAGCATGGGAAAAGTGCAATACAAATGGACGACTATTACTATCCTGGTAGGCTGGGATGTTACAATCGCAGAAAGTAGTGTTACGTTCAAATAACAGTGAGTGATTGTTGTTTTACGCCACAGCTAGCAATATTCCAATGTCACACAGCCTGTAAATCATCAAATCTGGATCAGACAAACAGTGGTAGATTCGGCTTTTTTTTAGTGTGATGACATGCAATTCTGACATATCTGTGGCAGCTTTACGGAAGCAAGTTTAGTGTTAAACTTAAATGACTACCAGTGTTCTTTTATGCCACAACAATATTCCAGAGCCCGATCCAACATGCACACCTAACAGTTGACTTGGACCTTACTCCAGTCCGGATCATCAATGAAACTTCAGCAATCCACTGGATTCCAAGCAGTTGCCTGCTGACACACTGAAGGAGTGAGTGTGTTTGTTTGTTGTTTAACGCTGCACTCAGCAATATTCCAGCTATATGACGGTGGTCTGTAAATAATCGAGTCTGGACCAGACAATCCAGTGATTGATATGAGCATCGATCCACGCAATTTGGATACAATGACATGCATCAACCAAGTCAGAGAGCTTGACCACCCTATCCTGTTCGTTGCATCTTACGACAAACATAGTCGTCTGTTATGGCAAGAATGGGATGCTGAAGACCTATTCTAACCCAGATCTTCACGGCTATGAAGAAGTTAGTGAGTCCGGTTTTATCTGCTTTTAGAAATATTCCAGCAATATCACGGTGGGGGGACACCAGAAATGGGCTTCACACATTGCACCCACATGAAAAACTGAGCCCAGGCCTTGACATGACAAGCAAATGCTTTAACCACAAGGCTACCCGACCACACACTGAGTAAGGACAAATAACCTGGATAATGGATCACCATTTTCTGTACGAAAGCTTGACAAATAAAAAGGAAAAATCTTGTTTCAGGACATATACACATTTCCTGACATAATGTTAATGCTTCTCACATTGCCGACTCCTGATTCCACTGTATTGACAATCCTCAAGCTTTGATCTCTGTTGAAGATGGTCAACAGTGAAGATCTATGTCTCGGCATGTAAAACTGTCCCAACACCTGGGTATTCCTTTCTCTCGGATTGAATACATGGCTGGCACTACTGACATACACTCATTCATTACTAAGCCTGGCATGTCACTGCATAGTAAAGGAACTGGGTTGACACAAGGAGCTGGGGGGTAGGGGATATTGGACCGAGGCAGGGGTAGATCAATCATTCACACAGAGGGCAGACGAATGAGAATGGATTCATACGTTGCAGCCAGAAATATTCCAGTTATATCACAAAAGACTCTTAAAAATCTAGAGAGTTTAAATCTTGACTCACATGATTATGAGGCTGTTGTGGCTGTAGGGTACAAATAATTTTTCTTTTTTTCATAAATTGAGTCTGAGCTCGGCCGATCAGTGTTTGACTGTATCAGCAACACCCATTCTATGTGTCACCAATGTATCATTGTTGTCTACCAGCTATATTGTTAGGGAGTCCTGGATCCATTGTCAGGCCCAAGCAAACAACAGAGAGTAACCAATCTGTGGAATATGCACATATTTTAATAGAAATAGCCATACAAATTACAAACAAGACAAGACAATTACAAACAAGACAGACAGACAGACAGACAGACAAATGTATTCGGTACTTCAGGCCTCCGGCCCATTATACTGAGTAGATTTAATAACGATTTACCGTTCAACACTGTGTTTCCGTTCGAATGTTCATGACTTGGAAGAGAAATTTACCTAAGCTTTTTATAATTTGTTCGTTTTCAGCTGACATAAGTCTTAAAAAAATTCTCAATAGAGAATGCACAATAGTGTGCATCGTAATGAATAAAACCCACCCTATTTTCAAAGGACCCAAGCACAGTAAATCATGCAGACGACAACAAACCGATTGCACATGCAATCGGTATTTTGTTGTCTTAATAGAAAATGTGGCAGGTTTTAATCATTACCTGGATCCATGAAGTTTACTGGTGTAGCATGAGAAACTAGAGACCAGGTGAAGATTTTTAAAATTTAAGGGTCATGACAAAAAGCCCTTGACTTTCCACATTTTGTGTTCACTATCAAACACTGGCCCAATCTTCATCAATTAGCCTTCACAAGCATGGGGTTTTGAAAGTATTCAACAACGGAATTCAACAGTGGGTTGAAGGGAGTGGAACAAACAATGCACATTCCTCATCACCCAGCTTGAAACAAAGGACAAATTTGCTTTCAAATTTTACTTAGTTTGATAGCTGGACTAGACAGTTTGCTCCAAATGTTTGTATTTTTAGTAAACCTGTCTCATTCCTCATATAATTACATTTAATATGATTCTATTAATAGTATTATTAGGACAATGTCGTAGGGGAGTGACCTTGATGATGATGACACACATCTGATGCAACTACTCATGAATAAAATTTAGCTGTCACAATTGTGGAAAAAAAGCCATCCTTACAAATTCTTCAGTAGCAGATTGACGTTATCAGGAGACAAGGTGTCAGGTAACGTTGAGATCTGCACGTACTCCTAAAGGGAGTCACTGCCTGTGCTGTCTCATACGCTGATGCAATATTTATTTTCTGAAGTTGTCGAGTCAGTTGCCAAGGTTGTTGACAAATTGTGTTGGTGTCACGTTCCTTACAACCAGGATATTAACTTAACATACACAATAGGTCATTGTCATGTATTAACAAATCCAATAATGTCATATCTAACGATGTTAATTCAAAAAGAAAATATGTTTGGTTATTTACCAACTACAGTCAAAATCTAAGTTAAGATAGACAAAATGTCACAAATTTGGTGAAAACAATCTTATTCTTGTTTTTGAATTAATACACAAATTATTTTGACCACAATTACCAACAATAACTAAAACCTCAAATGACGAAAGATAAAATGAAATAAATTTGGAGAAAAAAATAATATGTATTTTTTCAAATTAAAGCAAATATTATTCTGAAAGCTGCCATAATAACAGTGTGATATATCACTCTACAATGATTAACTAGAAACACTGTAGTGTAACACAGAAAATGTCAACAATCTGTCAAATACTTCCCCATGCAATGTTAACAAGCCCACATTTGGCCATCATTAGTGTAATGTGTGCTGTGAGAAAACTAACAAACTCAGTGTTGTGCCTACCTTTATCTTCAGACCTGCGTCCCACAATCACAAATACTGCAAGTGTTCAAAGCCCATACATTTATGGAGCTCCAGTAATTCCCTTAATCCTCGAGACAAAATATAGCCTGTTTGCTGTCTTGCAGGACGATATGACCTTGCACTGACATGACTGCGATGTCTCAACACGTGGTTTGTCCAAATCACAGCCTAGCAACAGGGCTAATCAGCTACCCGCAAGATATCCGCTGAATAAAAAGCAACCTGATCACTCTGAACACACAGGGCCTGTTATGATTATTAAAATAAGATTACATGATTAACTACAACAGGCATGTGAAGCATGGTTGACTGCTGTGTGATATAACGAATAATCCTTGATCAGGCTGACTGTTACTGATCAGAAGGCATGTAAAACCTGACGCAGGTATTGGGTTAAACCACTCCATTAATTAAGGTCACTGTGATTAGCATGGACTGTTAGGCTGAAATTCAGGGATCTCACAACAGCTGGGATAATCCTAATCTAGGGCCATTGTAAAGGGACAAGGGTAAAGTAAATGAAACAAGGCTTGGATTAGCTGTATATGTTAAATCGTCAAATTAACAGTTATACCCTGTAGTTCAGAGGTTTGTTCAATTCACATGCACACTTCTCCATATCTGGTACTGCACATTAGTCACTGGAGTCAGAAAGGTTCAGGTGTGATAAGCTTCCATTCTCAATATTGTTTTGGAAACCTCTGCAAATTGATATGAAATTTGTTCATTGCATTCAATTGACAGATAATTATGTTTTGGACTTAAAACATAGTAAAAATCAAATAAATTACTTAAATAAAAATGATTGTTCATAAACTGTAAGTAAATATGATTTAAGTTTATACCAAATGTCTACACTGTATTTACCCTCCTGTCACAAGAAAATCAGCTTATATCAAAACCATTCTCATGTTAAGATATCTGCAAAATGTTTATAAAAAGCCAAATGGTCGACAAATTGTGTTCATGCCTCGATATGGAGTCCAAAACAGGAAATAAAAAGATTCAGGCTGTCAGTCATATGAGCACAACTAGAAACAATAATTTATAATACTGCCATAAAAATGTCATTGAACACTTTTAACTTCACACAGAACTTGCTTGATAATGCAGGGGTAGAAACTAACATAATTAGTCCACTAGTCCTTATAATGATAACATATAGCAAAACCCTTAAAAATGGCAGATTTCTACTAGTCCTTAGGATACCTTAACTATTGGCCAGTTTGGCAAGGACTACAGGACTATTGCCAATTTCTAATGCTGTAATGGTGTTAGAACCTTACACTGAAACGTCGCTCCTAATTGTAGCAAAGTTGTTGATCCATAAATCTTATCATTACTTAGTACTCCAACTTCTAAATGCTTCTCAAAGACGTTCACACAGAACCCTTGCCTTATATATTACAAACAGGACCTACATACACTATGCAATCAACTTGATGACAGGCCAGACTACCGGCAGCTGTTAAGTGCCCCTCCCTATCAGTACAGCTAAGAAATGGGGATTGGGTGTGGAACATAGAATGACTTACTGCAAGGACAGGACAACTTACAGGTGCACACGAACTGAGACAGAAGTGTCACCGTAACCTGCTGACATAAATCACTGTGCACACAAACCAACTAGTGTCTGTCTGGACAGGTTCAACTACTCGAAAACTGAGCAATATTCACGCTACGTCACAGCAGCCTTAGATCTACAACTGTCTATGGTAATATATGGGAGTTACTATCACTTTAGCACAAAGATTGCTTGTATAACACACCACTGACCATTAGATCCATCCAGTCAACTCAAAGGTTACTGCAGACCATTTCTTCCCAGATTCCCTACAGGAATGACCAAATGGCTGAAACCCTCGGCACTCAACCCTCAGTCAATAGCAGCATATAGTGCAGTCACATCACTGGCTCTACCTAACCTTTCCTCTTACCTGTCACACCTCGTCTACAGGTACACAAATGACCCTGCGCAGAGATGGGTATATATCCTTCTATGATATCAGGGGTGGTCAGGTAACCTAGTGGTTAAAGCGTTCGCCTGTCACGCTGAAGACCCGGATTCGATTCCCGACATGTAAAATCATACTCACTCACTCTATGATGGCAGAATGCAGTGCAGTCCCATCACTTGCTCTATCTCACCTTTCCTCTTACCTGTCACACCTCGATCATCTACAGGTACACAAATGACCCTGAGATGGGTATATATCACATAGTGGGTCCTGATGAAATGTCGCTGAGTATTACAGTTAGAGAAATACCCACTAATTGTGTCACATATTTCCTTAGACCATCCCTACCACAAAGGTAAACATCAACAGTTCAACATGGCCACTCGAACCACCGAACATATCTTTCTCATCTAAAATAACTTGTGTTACGCTATGAATAGACAATGCCTTTTAGAAAATGGTCAAAAGTAACATTTGTTATATCTGGGATTACACTTTCTGAGTTAACTACAAATTCTAGTACTTTTGGGAGGGGGGAGTCCCATCTGGGATTCAAACCCACACCCTCGGAGTGAGGCACCTAATTGCTAGCTCACAAAGTCAGCGACCTAACCAACTCAGTCACCGAGGCTACCAGACTTAACTCCAAATGATTACTGCACTAAAAAATTAGCCGCGCAAAGTACGAAAAATAAAAAAATGACACACCTGCTGCCTTCACAAGATGACTCGTGTGAAAAAACTCTATATTCTCTAGCTGCCTATAAATTATCTGAATCGGCTTTTGTCACTGGCCCAGTTTCAATGTGAGCCAATGAATGAAGTGTCTCATACCACTGTACTTGATTCCCCTTTTGAAAAGTTGTTGATTATGAACCAATAAGGTAGAGAATCAGAACTCAGAGAATAATATTTGAGCCCAAAACTGAGAATGGGGATATTAAGGATGCTAAGGTTACTGGGTACCGGTATGTGATGACGTCAGTGGTCTTGATGTAGTCCTGCACCATGACTGTGCAATTTATATTTTTTAGGTATTTGTTGTTACTAAAAGCCGAGACAAGTCTAGATCAAACTAACCAAGTCTAGATTGCTTGATTCCAAAACAGTAGAAGAGGAAAGGTTCTTTCGAAGAAGAAAAAAACATTTTAAAAACATGTTTTCAAGTCTAGTCTTGATGATGCACACTCAAATGTGGGGCATAGCTGGTGGTGTTTATTATTCTCCTCACACACAAGGAAGTATAAGCATGTGGGGTAGGCTTGTAACTAAAGTAGTCACTGGTCAAGCTGAAGGCACATGTTTCAAATCCCACACAGGTACAACCCGTGAAGATTCCAGGGTAGAATAGGTCTTCACACCCATACTTGCTGTAAAAGGCGACTATGCTTGTCGTAAAAGGCGACTAACGGGAGCGGGTGGTCAGGCTCGTTGACTTGGTTGAAACATGTCATCGATCCCAAATGCGTGGATCGATGCTCATGATATTAATCACTGGATTGTCTGGTCCAGACTCGATTATTTACAGACCGCCGCCATATAGCTGGAATACTGAGTGCGGCGTTAAACAACAAACCAACCAACAAACCAACCAACCCACATGGGTACAAATAGTCTGTCTCGCCAGCAGATTTTCCCTTCCGCCCAACCTTACTGTAATGCTATGGTCCTAAATGAAGCAAGTCTAGATTTTCCCCATGTTCTGAATCTCCCGTCTCACTTGTACACCTTTTATATTTCTATGTAGTTGTTTGTTTCTATCAAAATTATATATTTTCAGAGATTGAGCGTCGGTCTAGGTGCAATGTGTGAAGCCCATTCCTTGTGTTCCCCACCGCGATAATGTTCAAACTCACTCATCATTCTCACCCTCCTTTTTGCTTTTATATAATTATTTATTATCTGAATTAACATCAAAACAAATTTGGGGTCTTATACTCATCACAAAGTACAATTATTGATAAATTGCACGAAGATATTATTATCATATATAATTGAAAGCCGCCTCTAATTTTCACAAGCCCTGACATGCCTGACATTTTGTATAGGTTTGGAATGTTACTAGCTCATAATGTTGTGTACACCCCTCTACTGGTCCATTCAGCTGTTAATCCTGTACACTCCACTACTGAGATGTATAACTCATTGACACCCTGCTACTGACACAGTCATCTCATTGACACCCTGCTACTGACAGTCATCTCATTGACACCCCACTGTTGACATTAATAGTAAGATACACAAGCATCACAAGAAGAATTACATCTCGATTATTTGACGAAACAGATTCCATTGTGCACAAAAGGCAAAATAGCAGGGTAAATTATATAAATGGATCACTGAAAATCAGCTCATATAAAATCAACAAGAAGACAAAGTCAGCAATATGCCCCACAATGGTAAATACTTGTTGTGAATAAATATATGAAACTTGTTGCCATGGGAAAAAAAAGAAAAGAAATATTGTAATGTTTTTAAGATCTGCTCCGGAAATAAACATTACCACCGTTTACTGCCTAGGTCAAAGTTGTTGCCAAGGTAACTAAAAAAATGTAATTTTCAGTACGCATATTTACATCAAATCGTGTGGAAACCTTTTACTAGTATTTCACAGCAGGTTCAAAATGAAACGCTAGCTGTAGACACATGTTTGTAGAGGCTATTCTTAGTAGAAAACTTGAAGCTCTAATTACAACATATTTTGCGATATTTGACTGACAAAAATATAAACGAGTGCATTGTCTTGTATTGATACAGAAATAACATTGTGTAGCATGAAATTCATGATGCACCGGTGCACTAATGTATCATTTCATCCTTAATAAATGTACCAAGTTTGGTAAAGAAACATTGTATGTTTTTCAAGATCTGTTACGGAAACGAGCACTATCGCCATTTCCAGGCTAAGTCAAAGTTGTTGCCATGGAAACTCCAAAAATAATAATATTTTTTAAATCCCAAACTACCAAAAGGCACCAGTTCACAACTTTGGTTGGAGAAGAAATATTATACGATTTTCAAGATCTGCTTTGGAAAATGAGCACTACCACTATTTTCAGTCCAAATGCCATGGAAACTCAAACTATCAAAAGTCACCAGTTCACCACAAGACCTTCAATGCATTATGCCGTTAAGGAGTGAAAGGATAAAGACTGCTCTAGCATCACTGAAGGTGGATACATGTCACAAGAGCTGATCGAGCATCATTGAAGGTAGATACATGTCACAAGGTTTGATCTAGCATCATTGAAGGTAGATACATGTCACAAGAGCTGATCGAGCATCATTGAAGGTAGATACATGTCACAAGGTTTGATCTAGCATCATTGAAGGTAGATACATGTCACAAGAGCTGATCGAGCATCATTGAAGGTAGATACATGTCACAAGGTTTGATCTAGCATCATTGAAGGTAGATACATGTCACAAGAGCTGATCGAGCATCATTGAAGGTAGACACATGTCACAAGAGCTGATCTAGCATCATTGAAGGTAGATACATGTCACAAGAGCTGATCTAGCATCATTGAAGGTAGATACATGTCACAAGGGCTGATCTAGCATCATTGAAGGTAGATACATGTCACAAGAGCTGATCTAGCATCATTGAAGGTAGATACATGTCACAAGAGCTGATCTAGCATCATTGAAGGTAGATACATGTCACAAGAGCTGATCTAGCATCATTGAAGGTAGATACATGTCACAAGAGCTGATCTAGCATCATTGAAGGTGGATACATGTCACAAGAGCTGATCTAGCATCATACAGGGTAGATACATGTCACAAGAGCTGATCTAGCATCATTGAAGGTAGATACATGTCACAAGAGCTGATCTAGCATCATTGAAGGTAGATACATGTCACAAGAGCTGATCTAGCATCATACAGGGTAGATACATGTCACAAGAGCTGATCTAGCATCATACAGGGTAGACACATGTCACAAGAGCTGATGTAGCATCATACAGGGTAGATACATGTCACAAGAGCTGATCTAGCATCACTGAAGGTAGATACATGTCACAAGAGCTGATCTAGCATCATTGAAGGTAGATACATGTCACAAGAGCTGATCTAGCATCATTGAAGGTAGATACATGTCACAAGAGCTGATCTAGCATCATTGAAGGTAGATACATGTCACAAGAGCTGATCTAGCATCATACAGGGTAGATACATGTCACAAGAGCTGATCTAGCATCATTGAAGGTAGATACATGTCACAAGAGCTGATCTAGCATCATTGAAGGTAGATACATGTCACAAGAGCTGATCTAGCATCATACAGGGTAGATACATGTCACAAGAGCTGATCTAGCATCATACAGGGTAGACACATGTCACAAGAGCTGATGTAGCATCATACAGGGTAGATACATGTCACAAGAGCTGATCTAGCATCACTGAAGGTAGATACATGTCACAAGAGCTGATCTAGCATCATTGAAGGTAGATACATGTCACAAGAGCTGATCTAGCATCATTGAAGGTAGATACATGTCACAAGAGCTGATCTAGCATCATTGAAGGTAGATACATGTCACAAGAGCTGATCTAGCATCATACAGGGTAGACACATGTCACAAGAGCTGATCTAGCATCATACAGGGTAGACACATGTCACAAGAGCTGATCTAGCATCATTGAAGGTGGATACATGTCACAAGAGCTGATCTAGCATCATACAGGGTAGACACATGTCACAAGAGCTGATCTAGCATCACTGAAGGTAGATACATGTCACAAGAGCTGATCTAGCATCATTGAAGGTAGATACATGTCACAAGAGCTGATCTAGCATCATTGAAGGTAGATACATGTCACAAGGGCTGATCTAGCATCATACAGGGTATGATACACATTGGGATACCTTCACTACTGGGCAGTTAGGCAACGACTATAGGACAAGTGCCAATTTCTAATGCTGTCGTGCCAATTCCTAACACTGAATGCACTAACGGTATCATATGCATAGCTGTTCAAGTGTGACGGAGTGGGATTTACGCAGTGTTGATTACAATTGACTGCTGATGTATGACAAAATGACGCAGTGAAGTATATGTCACACAACTACACGCCAGGATAACAAATTTTTGCAGCTGTGGTGAAAAGTTTTAAATGTATTGACTTATGCACTTGATGAAAGGGAGCCAAAGCTGACAATCTTAAAATAACTAATTTATTCTTAAAGTTTTCTTGGTTTTGCTCTATGATGGACTAGAGAAATAAAAACACAGTTTGTATGTCTAAATAAAAGTAACTTTTTCAAAACATCTTAACTGACCAAATGTATTTTATTATCCTTGGCCAACGCAAACACCTACTCAAGTGAAAAGTTTTAAATGTATTGACTTATGCACTTGATGAAAGTGAGCCAAAGCTGACAATCTTAAAATAACTAATTTATTCTTAAAGTTTTCTTGGTTTTGCTCTATGATGGACTAGAGAAATAAAAACACAGTTTGTATGTCTAAATAAAAGTAACTTTTTCAAAACATCTTAACTGACCAAATGTATTTTATTATCCTTGGCCAATGCAAACACCTACTCAAGAGAACAAATCTTCACGACAGAAAAGAATATAGATACATGTGTTCAAGCTATTATAAAAATAAACAACATATTGAACCAATTTGCATTTACTTATTACCCCTAACTAAATTGACAAGACCCAAACATCTTTATGTCAAATAACCCCAAAAAAACATTTTGACAAAAAAATATTTCTTTTATTACCATTACAACATACGCAAGGTAATTGGTTTTAAAAACATCTATAAACATACACATCACAACAGTTTTGACAATTTGCACTAACATTCTCAGGTGTGGAGCAATTGTTGACGCATAGATTGGCAAGCTGATCAAACATCACATGACAAGATTTGGGACATGTCCTTGAAACGTCATGTTTACAGGAGTTGTGCAGTTTTGTTTGCAATTATTAAAGATTTATTGTGAAAACAAAAACAAATACTCACTTATTTCAAAACATGCTTTAAATCTACTGTTACATCTGAGTTAATGATCCATTATCAGACACTATCTTTATCACATCTGTGCATGGGACTTGGTTTGATGTTTGCCCTAATGGGTTTTAATGTAAGTGCTGTCATATAGCTGGAATATTGCTGAGTGCGGCTGTAAACAACAAACCAACAACAACAACAACAACAACTAATGCAAGCATCCAACTTAAATAATCTCTTTTATGCTACGGTCTGCTTGATAAATAGGTAATTTATTATGAAGACAGAGATTTCAAGTTACACATTTTTAGTTGCACAAGGGATGTTAAAATTTTAATTGACACATCTGCTGTCATCCTACTTGTTTCCAAGTGCACACGAAGAGAGGGACTTAGTCCACTTGCACAAACCTATCTTTACCGTAGGTCGATGTTTGATAAAGAATGGGAGTTAGTGAGTTAGATCATCGTAGTGCTAAAATCACTTTGTGCAAGTGGTCCCTGTCCATCTGCCTTGCCACTGGTTGCTTGTGATCTATCTTCAGAACCGCTGCATGGATTTAGTTCTAGATGTGTTCTTAATTGCTTGCAGTTTTGCGATGATAATGGTGACCTTGTACTTTTAAGGCCAAATTTCCTGTTTGTTAGGGTGATATCTCAAGTAACACTATATAGATTTGATAAAACACTTAGTCATTCAAGAAAATGGATCAAGCGGTCACTTTTGATGACTTGGCTCATTGTGAGTCATCCAGCCCTGTCAACCTGGGAGGTTGCTCATATTGCAATACTGCTAACTGCGTAGCTTAACAACATACAAGCAAACAAGTCTTTTGATGCACTCTCTAAAAATGCATTTGCTCTTCAAGTCAAAAGTCTTTGCTATTCATCAAGGATTGTCCTTGATATCTATTGATGGATATTTGCTTTTGTGTGATCTCCAAAAAGTAAACAAACACATCTTTACATATTTTTCATTTGAATGAGCAATCCAAACATTTTGTTTGTTTGTTGTTAAAGGCCACACTCATCAATTTTCTAGCAATAGGATGGTGATCTTATAAATAATCAAGTCTTTACCAGACGAACAGTGATTGATATTCGGAGCAACAATCCACCCTGTTGGGGTACGATGACATGCAATCAACCAAGTCCCTGTGTCTGAACACCCCATTATTTTGGTCACCTCTTTATACCCAGCATAAGTTGCTAACCCGGAATCCCCGCGGGCCAATCCAGATGTGATCAGGACCCAATTCCTTTGTATTTTTGGACAATAAAATATGTTTAATAATAATAATCAGGACCAGACACTCAAGACCCATTTGTTTGTGTGGTGACCAGGTTTAATTATTCCCAAAACAAATATCACAAATCAGATTAGATCAAAATACAGTATATCGCTGTGTATGAAGCAACCCCACGTATAAGACAACCCCCCTGTACACTTCTTCAAAATCGACCCCAAATCTTATACTCTGTGTATAAAGCGACCTGGAATGAAGCACATCACAAGTGCGCACACAAACCTTATATTTGCAATAAAAATATGTTTATCTTGCGTTACATTTTCTACGATGATTGGTCGCGTGTTTAACTTCAGCACACGTTGACATTTTGTGTTTACACGGTACGACACCAAATTGGTGCCCGTGAAATAAAATCATTTATGAATAAATAACATAAGAGACAATGGTGAGTGCTATGTTGTAACTAACTATGCTTATGTTTGCTTCACATTCAGCGCGTTTATTCCATAATCACTTATACACATCATCTCCAACAGTTGTTAATACAACTGTAAAAACAACGGGAATTGATTTCAGCTTCACCGGTTATCACATGTTAGGTCACATGTGCAATATGCAAATGCTTACCGGTTCTTCCAGGTCTCTACTCACAGATGTTGATTGTTTTACCGTGTCACCTGGTTTGACAATCCGGATAGAGGCGAGGATCATTTCAACTTTATTTGCAGAAATTATTAAACTTTATGCAAGGAACCATGTTTATGTATGGAAATAGTTATTGGAACAGTTATTTAGGACTAAATACGAAGTTTTATTGTCAAATGCTGGGCTGGCTATCGAACTCCGATTGACATCACCAGTGGAAGCTGAAAGTGAATCTACTGGAAAAAAAGATCTTCAACTCTGTGTACACACGGTCTTAACCCCCTCATTCTAGATACGAAAAACTCGCCTGATACACAGCGATATACGGTATATTTTTATAAAAATGACACTCCTGAGAAGAGAGTAGTACAGATTAAATACTATCCAACATCACAAATTATTCTCACCTGCTTGAGGCAGGGGACTCTATAGTGTTATGATATAAATTGATAGATTAGAAAAAATATGCAAAGGTGTACTCAGTTTCTACAACCACTTGAATGTACCCTGTGAACAAGTCCTGGGGCAAAACATTATTTAACAAGCATGAAATACTCACATCCCCTAGCCAATATGACATGTCGGGTGTGTGCAATGCATTAGCTCCTGTGAACTATGTTCACTTGGCCTTTTTGTAAAGAAATATAGTACGTTTTTCAAGATCTGCTCCGGAAACGAGGACTACCACTATTTTCAGTCTAAATCAAAGTCGTTGCCATGGAAACTAAAAAAATATTGTTTTTAAAAATCCCAAACTATCAAAAGGCACCAGTTCACCACTAGACCTATCTATGTGCCAAGTTTGGTGAAGAAATATGGTACGTTTTTCAAGATCTGCTCCGGAAACGAGGACTACCGCCATTTTCAGTCTAAATCAAAGTTGTTGCAATGGAAACTACAAAAATAACTTTTTTAAAAATACCAAACTATCAAAAGGCACCAGTTCACCACTAGATCTATCTATGTGCCAAGTTTGGTGAAGAAATATGGTACGGTTTACAAGATCTGCTCCGGAAACGAAATGTGACGGACGGACGGCACCCATTCCTATATCCCCCTTCCTTTTCGTGGCGGGGGATAATAAATTCATCATAATAATTCATAACACACTGTTGAGCTACATGCATAAAATGAATATAATGATCAAACACTGTCTCAGTAAGGTGATCATTATTCCTAATGTAGCGTAATTACCCTTTCATAAGTCACAAGCAATAGATGCACATGCATATGCATGCAAAGCCGTAGGTATGTAAGGAATGTGTGTGTGTCAAGATGTAGTGTCTCGGTACAATAATGTGGACTGCTGTTACGTTTTTTTTATAACCGTTATTCAAACCACTTGAACATATTCAGGTGTCGCCATTGGTGGTTACAAGCACGTGCAGTTTCAACTACATTTGGAAGGTTTCTGAGATTCTGAGATGATGATTACAGTCTGATGAAATGCAGCTTGAGAGAATTCATTGGCATGTCCAAAGGAATGAAGGTCATATCTAGGTCAAAACTTAAATACAGTGGTAGGAACTAAAAGCCCTTATAATGACAACATCTAGCAAAACCCTTAAAAATGGCAAATTTCTGCTTGTCCTAATGATACCTTACCGTATTCGACATAATAAGTACCCCGTTCTAATAAGCGCTCACGGCGATATTTGCCGATATATCCCAATAAGCACCCCTTCCGATTGATCAATGTACACAAGACTTATTTATTTGTGTATAATATGCATGCGTGTGTTATATACACCCGTAATTATGGGCAATTAAATTCAGGAAAAATATATCTGTCGTATGTAAACAGTTCAGGCCGTCAGCACAAACCACGAAATTTATCTTTCCACAAAATAATATTACAATAAGAGCCCCCTATTTCTATTTTTGAGAGCGCCCTTGGCGCTTATTATGTTGAATACGGTTACTATTTGGCAGTTTGGCAAGAACGACAGGACTGGTGCCAATTTCTAACGCTGAAATATAGTGATTAACAGAAAGTAGGCGTTGAGTCCCACTGCTAACTACAAAAATACAAAATGTCACTACATTTTTAACAAACATGGTTGGTGAATGGCTATAAATAGGTTTTTCAATATGGCTGCCATGACAGCCATACTGAATACTGGATTCAAATTTTGGTGTCATCACTAGTGGGAAGAAGTGTGTATCTGTATAGTTTCTACTTCACTGGTCCATTGGTCTCTGCAGAGATGTATACTGGGCAAGTAGGGCCATGACATATGCTCACTTGATTTTCACTTGGCCTAATAGAGCTGCTGAGTTGTAAGAGATATTGAGGTCATTCTACTTGATATCTGAAACCTTGGAAACTCCATAGTATCAGCTACTGTCACTACAGCATCTTGGTCTGTTGTTTCTCTGCTAAGTATGGTGTGTTATTTAGGACTATTAGAACAGCCCACACACAAAACTGGTGTAGCAGTCATACCATATAACATCTATTTCTGCAGAGAAAACAGTTGATCAATGATAAAAGGTCATCAAACAGGTTTTATTTAAAGTGGGTAAGATTGCTTTGGGCAAGTAGGTAAATGCCTAAAATTACCCATTTTTCATGTCTTCTTATAAACACAGTTGAATTGGCAATGTTTTTACCTATCACTATACAGTAAACTACGGTTAAAACGAACTCAAAGGGACCACAAATTTTAGTTTGTTATAACTGTAGTTTGTTATAAGCATGTATATAGCATATATACAGCAAATGGCCGGGACCAAAAAAGTTTGTTATATCCGCCAGTTCGTTATGAGCGTGTTCGTTATGAATGTAGTTTACTGTATACTGCAAAACATCTGATATTTTGTTGTCATGAATAAACACTTTTACAGCCCTTGTTGTGGTCAGCACTATCTATATCAGGCCAGTCTCCACAGTGTAGCACTATATATAGCTGATGTAGATCTGGACATATACGCCTAGAAATAAATTAATCACCACTAAAATGACACAGAATGAGTCGATATGTTTGATATTATGGCCCTTTTCCCACACCATACCACAGCCAATACCACTGTCAAGACATTGTTGCAAACACTGCACATGATTTGTTTATTTGTTTGTTGTTTAACGCCACACTCAGCAGCTTTATGATGGCGGTCTGTAAATAATCAAGTCTTGACCAAACAATCCAGTGATTGATATCATGAGCATCGATCAATACAATTGGGATATGACATGCGTCAACCAAGTCAGCGAGCCTGACCACTCGATCCCGTTAGTCGCCTCTTACAACAAGCAAAGTCACCTTTTACGGCAAGAATGGGATGCTGAAGACCTATTCTACCCTGGATCTTCATGGGTAACAATACCCATGAAATGTCTAAAACTACATATCGGCTACAAAATCAGCTATAACAATAAATATTCTTGAAAAGTAGGAGACCACTCTTGGAAGCAAAAGTATACACGCTTGTCAAGTAACAAAAATGGCGCTTTGCAAAATGAACAGTCTCCAGTGACGAGTTAAATGAGAAATTTAAAGTTTATAACAAAACATTTTCGAGAAAATAACAAAGAAGTGATATTAACTCCATTATTGATGCATCTGTCATTATTTTGCCTCGTCAATGTGGAACTAACGTAAAAAGGATGTCAACAGTTTGTGTTTGGGCTTGACACTTATGATAAAGGGAGATAATTTAAGGGGAGGTAACTCTTGTATCACAATAGTTCTGATAAAGTGTTATGTTCACTGCAGTGAAATATCAAATGGTATGTTCACTGCCATGAAATTATCCCTTTTCTCAACTTCAGAAAACTCAAGTCTTTCACACTGAAGAAATATATAATAAAGAGGACAAAGAGCAAATAACTCACAAAATAAAACACAAATTTGTCATAAATATCTTATTGTGTTGTACGACTAAGAACTAGGTCACATCCCTCGATTATGATGCAATACAGATTGTACAAGTCATAAAACCATGAATAAGCCTGTGTGATTTTGTCATTTCTACACAAAAGTTATTTGCCCTTCAAAACTCATAATTGCTGTGTCTGTTCCCTTCATGCATTAATATTAAATCATTCACTGATATTTAATTGCACTTGAGATATAGGATCAGATAATACAACCAGCAGTGATTTATAGGATCTATATGTAGAGGCATTAAATATGTATCACATGCATGTGTCACCCAGTCATGGAAACCTTCTGATGGGGGACAATCAAAGTACAGTTTCTACAGGGGATTAACCTTGACCTATGAAACTGGAGGTCCAAGGGACCCCATATAAGTAACTTCAAGGGTCCCTTCAGGAAATATGAGTGTCCTGCAAAGTAATGACTAGGTACTGTACTGTAGTGAATGAGTGAGTATGGTTTTACACCGCTTTTAGCAATATTGCAGAATATCACGGCGGGGACACCAGAAATGGGCTTCACACATTGTACCCATGTCGGGAATCGAACCCGGGTCTTCAGCGTGACGAGCGAAAGCTTTAACCACTAGGCTACCCGACCACCCCGTACTGTACTGTAAGATTTGATAATTACATTAACTATTGGACCTTTATATTGCTTGTCAAGACTTTGGCATAATAAACCTCACTGTGTGTCCTTTGGGACATGTCTACATCATGTGAATACTGCCTCCGTGGTCTAGTGGTAGAGGGTTCGCCTGGAAATTGGAAGGCCCGTGATTCGATCCCCGGCCGCGTCATACCAAAAGACATTAAAAGATGGAACTTGTTGTAAACCTGTCTGGCGCTCGGCATTAAGGGGCTAAAACAAGGACTGGCCGGCTTGGAGTCAGTATACTGTGTCTGTGTGGGGTATTCTTGTTAAACTGCGGCATGGTATCTCAGTGAGTTAGCACTATAAATTGGCATCAGTCCGGACTAGTACAAGTCGCCACACACACACACACGTGCATGCACGTCGTTATGTAAGTGCAATAAATCTTGGACGTGACGTTAAACCCGATTTCACCTCACCTCATCTGCATCATGTGAACCCTGTCCTCCTATTATCATGACTGTTCAACATTAGAGTTAGTGAGTTAGTGAGTTGGGTTTAACAGCATTCCAAGTAGCCACACACACACACACGTGCATGCACGTCGTTATGTAAGTGCAATAAATCTTGGACGTGACGTTAAACCCGATTTCACCTCACCTCATCTGCATCATGTGAACCCTGTCCTCCTATTATCATGACTGTTCAACATTAGAGTTAGTGAGTTGGGTTTAACAGCATTCCAGTTATGAGATGTTAGCTTAATGTGGGAGGAAAGCCTGCAGTGATGCAGGTCTCAGATGTTTACCACTTGGGTGATACCCATGAGCACAGGTATGGTGCAGACAAACCTAGAAACATAATCGGGGTATACCTGGATTCGAACACACAATCATAGGTTTCTGGCATGCCCAAGGGACACAACTCTGCACAGCATATTGCAGCGCCTTAGACGACTGGGCCACCTGTGCCCAGTAAACATTAGATGACAAGTGGAGGTCATAAACTTTTAACAGATACAGGTCTACGAACAAAGTGCCCTTGGTAGCCAAATTGGGGAAATAATTATGTAATAATGTTTTGGTTTATTATCAGTGAAATCAAATCTCCAAATCTTTAACATTATGCTCTACATTTAACAACACAAATGAGGAATGTTTTAATTCCGATTGGGGAACATTTACTAATATTCACTGTCAGCGGGTAAAGCGTTTCCTCGTCACGCCGAAGGCCTGGGTTCGATTCCCCACATTGGTACAATGTATGAAGCCCATTTCTGGTGTCCCCCCGCTGTGATATTGGTGGCATATTGCTAAAAGCGGTGTAAAACCATACTCACTCACTCACTAATATCCTACTGGCCCTTTATGAGCTCGAAAAGACCTAAGAATGCCTTAAAAATGTTTGTTTTATAAAAGAATGAAGTTAAATGAAGTCGCCCAGAAAATTGTCATGTTTGAAGGAATGAATCAAGTGGTGATTGTGGCTGTCAGACAACTATGACAAAAGACATAGCAGCATCCTTGGGTCCTTGTCATATCCCAGTGATTCAGAGTGTACAATCTAGTTTCAACAACGATAGCAGTAAACCTGAAGGGCCCTAGACCGTCACCCTCTTCAATTTCGAATACTGGATGGTGTCAAACACCATTTGACTATAGCCCTTTTGAATTTTAAACAGCCTTTCGGATATGATGACATACATCAAACCAAGTCAGAGAGCCTGACGACCTGATCCCTTTAGTTGCCTCTTACGACAAGCACAGTCGCCTTTACGACAAGCATTGGTTGCTGAAGATCTATTCTATCCCCAGATCTTGTTTTCCAAAATATATTGATTTGGAATGGGCATATGTCCTTATTGCTGAAATCAAACCTCCAAGTTCTAGAAAATTGGTTTTTAGTTGATAAAATTCAGTAAATTCATCATAACTAAAATATATACCATCTTATAGCAGACAATCATTAACAAATTTAACAGTTGCTTTTAAACAGTGCTTATAAAAAATGTATTTTCTATTTTGATGTTATCATTTGTCCATATATATTTTGTGCGAATATCTCAACCTTCTAGTGGTTTAAATGGCTGTAATTTTGATCACGAGTCACATACATCATTCCAAAAAGAAGATCTGATCGTATGTTTTAAGTTATTTTTTTTATCCTATTTATGTTGGGTGCAAGGTGTAATTAGGAATACAAATGTTGAGATATATGTTGGAGATTTGTGTTTTTAGTGTAAGTTCTTCTTATCCATGATATTTTTTGTGCTTGAATTGTTTCTGAGATCAATGTTACTCAAAGCCGACCATGTTTGTATTCTTTTATAACTATATTTCATTTAATCTTGTCAGGTTTACCCTTCCAAAGAAATGAGAACACTTGCGTTGACGATTAGTTATGGTATCTGTTTTAGCCTTAGGAAGTGTTGTGAAAAGATGGTTTAACGTGGGTAAAATCAAATGGTCAGGTCAGACTTTCAAAGTTATTAAAGAGATAATACCGTAGTTCTTTTAATCCAACCTTAGATGTAGAAGTGCATAGTGTTCAAAATTACAAGCATGAACAACAAGGGGTCTTTGTCATAACCATATTGTTTAAAGTTAAATATACTCATGATAATTGTAAGCCTAATACTAAGATAATTATGAGTATGGGTACATTTAGTGACCAGGGATCCCTAGATTCAACTTCTACAGGAGAAGACCTACAAGACCTCCTTTTCTTCAAACACTGGCGCTGTCCTGCATCACAAAGCGGCAGATATATCTTTCCTTTGTTGTTGTTAGTTTGTTACCGCTATATGACAGCGGTCTGTAAATAATCGAGTCTGGACCAGACAATCCAGTGATTGATATGATGAGCATCGATCCACGCATATTGGGACCAATGACATGCATCAACCAAGTCAACGAACCTGATCACCCGATCCTGTTAGTGGCCTCTTACAACAAGCATTGGCAGATATATCTAACAAGCAGATGTCTAACAAGCATCCACAGTCCAAGTACTTACAAAAATGATTAACAGTATATATCAGGAAGTTGAAAAAAATTATTCTTCTCTCCTTTTTCATCCACTTTCCTTTAATTTTAGGCCCCAAGTTTGTAAACCAACTAATAAAGAATATCAGAGACACCTGAATTGTTGCCGGTGCCGTTTTTCAAAACAACCTCAACACAATGGTGAGGTGAGGTGAAATGGGGTTTAACGTCGCGTCCAAGATTATGGCACTTATATAGCGACGTGCATGTACGTGTGTGTGTGTGTTTGTGTGGCTGCTTGTACTATGCAGATTTATAGTGCTAGCTCACTGAGATACCATGCTGCAGTTTAACATGAATACCCCTCTCAGACACAGTATACTGACTCCGAGTCGACCAGTCCTTGTTTTAGTCCCTTAATGCCGAGCGCCAGACAGGGTAACAACAAGTACCATCTTTTCACGTCTTTTGGTATGACGCAGCCGGGGATCAAACCCCGGACCTTCCGCTCTCCTGGGGGACGCTCTACCACTAGACCACGGAGGCGGTCCTCAACACCATGACTGTCATAAGTCTGTGTCAAGGTATGGGAGTTACGATCACCTTAGCGCTAAGATCACTTGTACAAAGGCACACTGGATGATTTATAATATGGGGAACTGAAATAATACTCACCAATTTCTGACGGTGGTCTAACTCCACCGTGAATGCCTTGCCTTATATAGCTGATGACAGCAATGCCAATGTGTTGTATGTTAAAGTGTCAAAGAATATTCCCCACCTGTGCTCATCAAATTAATGGATATATGGATTTACCATCTGAACAGTGTATATATAATCACTGGGCCTTTATTCCAACACAGCTGATACTAAGTATATACACAAGTAGACAAATTATTAAAAAAAGGTCTATCAGTTGACAATGTTTAGTATAAATAAGAATAACTGAA
This sequence comes from Haliotis cracherodii, assembly GCF_022045235.1. Classification (NCBI taxonomy): domain Eukaryota; kingdom Metazoa; phylum Mollusca; class Gastropoda; order Lepetellida; family Haliotidae; genus Haliotis; species Haliotis cracherodii. Next base: position 48,719,668 of record NW_027266265.1, read on the forward strand.
TAACATTTTTTTCTTTTCATAAATATTAATCAGGGAAGATGGACTGTTTTCAGCTTTCATACTCCTTCAGTGTGACATTTCAGTACAGATGCTTGTATCATTATCAAGATATTATCAGCTATTTAATTCTTTTATTTTTATATTTTTAAAGTGATGAAGTTTAAACACATTTTATTTGCTGGTTGAAAATGAACCGACAAGCCAGTCATGGCTGATGTTACAGCCTCTCGGAAGTTAAATGCTTCAACATGTATTTACAGTATCAACAACATCAAATTAATAGTGCGTGTCCATGCTTAATCACTGGTTGTGGCGCACAGCATATCTAATTACAAGACACGATTAGATAACTATTATGCTGTATTAGATCTTTTTTAAATTGTATACCTCAATAAAACAAAAATACCTTCAAAATTCAAGTTTCTCACCAGCTCTAAGTTCAGGACCATCTGTTTCCTTCACTGTAATGCCTTTGACCACAAACATACAATCGCTCTAACAAAGGACATCATAAATCAACACCCTTTGCTAATTGTAATTTGAGCAGTCATAAATAATCAAACAAACAGTTTCGTTGTTAACCCAGATAATCTGTGACTGGATGAGTGGACACCGATCATTGTCAGAGTGGGTCTCCAATGTGAACACACACATTAAACTTTTGAAGGCTTTGAGGTGAGGTGAGGTGAGGTGAGGTGAGGTGAGGTGAGGTGAGGTGAGGTGAGGTGAGGTGAAATTGGGTTTAACGTCGCGTCCAAGATTATTGCACTTATATAGCGACGTGCATGCACGTGTGTGTGTGGCTGCTTGTACTCAACCGGACTGATGCCGATTTATAGTGCTAGCCCACTGAGATACCATGCAGCAGTTAATCATGAATACCCCACTCGGACATAGTATACGGACTCCGAGCCGACCAGTCCTTGCTTTAACCCCTTAATGCCGAGCCCCAGACAGGGTAACAACAAGTACCATCTTTTAACGTCTTTTGGCATGACGTGGCCGGGGATCGAACCCCGGACCTTCCGCTCTCCGGGCGAACGCTCTACCACTAGACCACGGAGGTGGTCTTGGAAGGCTTTGAAGGCATTTACCAAAAGATGGAAAATAATAACTGATGATAAGTTGACAGATCAGCTTAAAAGTCACCCATCTTGATCCACACGGCAGAGCTTACCTTTTTTGCAATGACAGAAGTTTACCTTCAGCTCTATGACAGATCAGCTGCTTACCTTTGTTGTAATGACAGGAAGCTTACCTTTACCTACATGACAGATCAACAGCTTACCTTTGTTGTAATGGCAGGAAGCTTACCTTTACCTACATGACAGATCAACAGCTTACCTTGGTTGTAATGACAGGAAGCTTACCTTTACCTCCATGACAGATCAACAGCTTACCTTTGTTGTAATGACAGGGGGTACAGGAGTCCTTCATATTTTTCGAACTTTGATCTGTTCCCATCTGGCTGCTGATGCAAACTTCTGTCAGGAATGCACTCTGTAAACAGAAGGTGAAGGGTCAATGCTAGAAACTACACTCTCAGGGGTAGAATTGGTCCCCAGCAACCTATGCTTGTCATAAGGTGACTTAATGGATCCAGTGGTCAGACTCTGGGACATGGCTGACAGCGTGTCATTATACCCTGATAGCATGGATCGTTGCTCATAATATCAGTCACTGGCTTGTCTGGTCTTGACTTGATTATTTACAGACTGTCGTCATGTAACTAGAATAATGCTGAGTGAAGTGTTAAACAAACTTTCCTTGGACAAGAGAAGAATCTGTCAAGGAACATTTAGATGCACAACAATCTACAGACAAATGACAATACTTTACCACCCACAAGGGAATTCTTTGTACATTTGAATTCCATCATGCTAAATTTTGTCAGGACTTAATAACAATTAGCAGCCAGGTGAGATGAATGAACTGCTAAAGTGTGTTCTTACATGACCGGTGATTTCTCTGGACCTGCTCAGCAGCCGATATTCGGCCCAAAGCTGCAGCAAATGTGAGTATAATTCCCAAATAAAGAATTAAATTCCAATTTCATGTTTCTATATCTTCACTTCAAATATATAACTAATGTGGCAGCTTGGTAGAGAGGACTTGTATTTCACTGTTAAGAGGGATAGTAAAGAAGAAGGGGATTTAATGGTTAGTTTTACATTATTCCATCAAATCTAATGTTAATATATACTGATAAGAGACCTCTGAATCTAAGACAATAAAGAACTTTTAAAAATCCCAATTTTGAATAAAATAACAAATAGTTCCTAATTTGCTTGCTAAGGTTTTTAGGTTTGGTTTGTTGTTTGTCAGCAATATTCCAACTATATGACAGTGGTCTGTAAATAATCGAACCTTGATTAGTCAATCCAGTGATTGATATCATGAGCATTGATCCACGCAATTGGGATCGATGACATGCATCAACCAAGTCAGCAAGCCTGAGTGAGTGAAGTAGTGAGCGAGTGAGGTAGTGAGGTAGTGAGGTAGTGAGGTAGTAAGTGAGATAGTGAGTGAGGTAGTGAGGTAGTGAGTGAGTGAGTGAGTGAGTGAGTGAGGTAGTGAGTGAGGTAGTGAGTGAGTGAGTGAGGTTTCACGCCACTTTTAGCAATATTCCAGCAATATCACGGCAGGGTACACCAGAAATGAGCTTCACACATTGTACACTTGTTGGGAATCGAACCCGGATCTTTGGCGTGACGAGCGAACGCTTTAACCACTAGGCTATCTGACCGCCCCCCTAGAGATGAGGTGAGGTGAGGTGAGGTGAGATGAGATGAGGTGAGGTGAGGTGAGGTGAGGTGAGATGAGATGAGGTGAGGTGAGGTGAAATGGACTATAACATCATTGCACTTATATGCCGAAGTGTATGTAAGTGTGACTTCTTGTACTTTGTCCGGAAGTTTTTTTAGTTCTTGCCCACTGAGATACGATTCACCAGTTTAGCTCAGACTCCACTCAGACACAGTATACGGAATTAGTCATTCCTTGTTTTATCCTTAAATGCTTAACATCTTTCAGTATGGTGTAGCTCGGCGATCAAACCACCAACCTTCCACTCTCCAGGTAGATGCACTATCGACTGCACAGTGACGGTTGTTCCACCTCTCAGGGCATGTACAAGCAGCCCAGCAGGCAAAGGAGCTGCAGCTTAGTGTTGAATATTGTCCAACTGCCAGAAGCTGCTGGCTCGGGCTTGAACTCAAAGATTGACCCTCAACCCCATTCCACAAATTGACCTTAGTGTATTCCAAATGCTACTGTAGAGTTACGACTAGCCTGAGTCTATGTTAAAGTATAGGACAGTCTTATTACAAAGATGGTTCTGTGAAATGAGCTCCTCATTGTGATTCTTTAAGAAGTCAGTACCTTTTTTTATGGGTTTGGTCAAGTTGGTTTGTTGTTTGTGTGTTTGTTGTGTAATGCTGTACTCAGCATTATTCCTGCTATATATATTCCAATCTGTACATAATCAAGTCTAGATCAGACAATCTAGAGTCATATTGTGGGCATCGATCCACAGAATTGGGACTGTCACTAAGCCTGACCACCCTGTACATTCAGTCACCTCGTACAACAAGCATGGGTTGCTGAGGATCTGTATTCTTACCTGGAATCACCACTGCTTTGACCAAGCATTAGCTTTCCATAAACATATATACATAACATATATCGTTTTCACTGGGGTCACATGACTAGCCCCCAATGCATTTTGGTTGGAAATTATGTTTGGACCAGGTTTGGGGATGCAGGGGATATAGGACGGCATCTTTCTACATTTAGTCTGACAAATATGATCTCCATGGCGCTAAAAAGCCCAGCTGGAACAACTTATCATTTGCATCGGAGACTTTTTTACCCAAAACATATGATCAATTCCAGCATGAACTATTTCTTTGTACAGCTGTTACGAAGTTTTTGATGCTATATATGTAAACTTATTAATAAATGTTTTAATCCCAAATGCAACCATTATTTCAGGCCGCAAAACTTCATCAAAGCCCACATATTGACATAATGTAATATAAGCCATAACAAATCAGGCCATACAGACAAAGTTGTATGTACAGACTGCTATCATACAGTTGTATTGGCTTAAATGCTGATATTATGATGCTTAATGAGATCTACGAAATGTAAGAATGGCACTTGGCTTCAACACCAGAAATCGGAAAGGAGCCCAGAGAACCTTGCCAGGAAATGGCCACAGTGAAGGCAGGAGGTACAAAAGGTAAGTTAGTTCATATGTTGAGTTGAGTTTTGCAACAGAATTAAATATATGTTTGTTTGTTTGTTGTTTAACGTCGCACTCAGCAATATTCCAGCTATATGCCAAGTTTGGACCAGACAATCCAGTGATTGATATCTTGAGCATAGATCCACGCAATTGGGATACAATGCCATGCATCAACCAAGTCAGCGAGCCTGACCACCAGATCCCGTTAGTCGCCTCTTACGACAAACATAGTTGCCTTTAACAGCAAGCATGGTTTGCTGAAGACCTAATCTATACCGGATCTTCACGGGTGAATGAAATATATATCAGTATCCTTAACATACATTGAGTAGCATATTACTGCTGAAGGCAGTAGAACAACTATAATAGTGAATGAATAAACACTAATTCAGGAAGATCATGACAATGTGGCTCAAACTAACGCACAGACATTTGATGCAACACAAAAGCAAACGTAGGGGGTTGATCATCTGATCCCTCCATGACAAAGGGGAGCAACTATGGGCAAAGGTCACCTTAGCAACCACTGTGATAACAATACAATAATCTTTGACATGGAGACATGTCCACACAAGCATGGAAGATCACTGTTTATCCACACGGTGGAAACATCTGTAGGGATGGATTCAGAAGTTGGGGGAAGTGACTTGCAATAATTGACCACATTCCCACTGGACTGACCTGCTCTGTGTGAAGCCTGGGCATGTGGATATGACACGACAGACACAGTCACACCTGCAGGGGCAGACATGGAATATTCAGGAAACCTGACCAGTAATCAATAAGGAATACCTAGGGTATCCAGTTTCAGCTGTCAACTGCACTTTTCTGGATTAGTCCCTCTAATATCTTCTTCAGAGGCTACTTATTGGCCTGGAATTGTCCACAGCACACAGCCAAATATCTGTCAACTAGCTGCAGTCAGCTGCTGCTATTCCAATAAGGTTAATTCCGACATTTGACCAGGCCCCATTACCCTGTGTATTTGTAAAAGATGGACTCCACTCCATGTTGTGGCCCCAATGTCCAGTTTCCTTAGGGCTAAACATTGTACTTAGGGACTGGTCATTTATCAACGTTAGTGTGTCCATGTGTCTGTTTCAGCTGTATCAATAAACTATCTATTTACTGAACACCATAAAAATATATTCATTTTTACTATAAACACAAAAAAATTGATATTTGGGTATTTTCCATAAAACAAACTACCGTATTCGATGTAATAAGCGCCCAGGGCTCTCTCAAAATTAGATATAGGGGGCTCTTATTAGAATATTGTTTTGGTGTATTTTAAGTACGACAGATATATTTTTCCAGAATTTAATTGCCCATAATAAAGGGTGCATATAACACACAAGTGCGTATTATACACGAATAAATAAGTCTTGTGTACATTGATCAATCGCAAGGGGTGCTAATTGGGATTGTTCACTGGCCAATATATTAGCAAATGTCGCCGTGGGCGCTTATTAGAGCGGGGCGCTTATTTCGTCAAATACGGTATTCATTTTTTTCACCACTACCAAAAAACTATTCATTGTGGGCATATATCAGAATAAGCTATTCACTTAAAAATCACACACCTTCACACATAGCAAGTCGGGCTGGGATGAAAATGGAAGAATTAATTTATTTTAGCCTTATCTTCCCACCATATTTTGATCAATCATTTTGTTCAGGTGAACACCCAGGAGGGTGAAAGGCATACCAATCAGCCTGCATCTCAGCGGGCTGGGCCATAATCATCAGATCGCGTCTATCCACTTCGTACTTTCACCTATCTGTAGCAGTCTCCATGTGAATATTTCATGTTCCTTCCCACCTCCCAGGCTTACTGAAGGACAAATAAGTTAGAGCACTGCTTGGTACTGTCTCAGAGCTCCAGATAAGCTTTTGGTGTTGTGGGTATTTTACCCATGCATTTTAAAATCATTGGGTATCAGTAATTCTATCTGCGTATTCAAATTTCTGTTACCCACTAGTTTTTACACATGTGGGTATTTAAGTTAAATATTAAAAAACACTATTCATCTAGTCCCTGCAAACTGGTGTCGTGTGGGTTCGAGAGCTTTATAGGACTCAAAAATACCACGATACTTCCACAAGAAAGTGTGATGGCAAATGATCATGATGTAACTGTCATCGTGTCAGTTTGGCAAGGTTGACGGAATGACCGTTTTTTTCAAAATAGGTTGCTGATTTGCTAATCGAATACGCAGGGTTACTTCACAATATTTTGATGATACGCACAAGTTTTATTTTTTTAGCGTATCTGTAATGTTCGTTGCGTATTTGATACGCTTGGATCATATTTTACTGTGTATTTCTGCATTTCTGATGCGTATTTTACGCAGTTACGCAGCTTATCTGGAGCTCTGCTGTCTGGAAGGCTGGAGATCCTTCCCTGACTGATTGGCGGTGTATAATGACATTAAACAACAGCATGGTCGTATATAATATTTACACAGAGTGAATGTATTGACTTCATCAAAACCTGACAAGTTTTGTAACTGGCATGGCTAGATCTGCGACAATTAGTAAGCAAATATGGAGGGGTCACTTTGTCCTGTGCCAACAAAGTCTCTTCAACATGATAGTAATATCATATAACATATAATGAGTCAGTGCCTCGTCAGGTTAAAGCCAACGGATAAAAACAGCATCTGTTGGGGCCATGTATGGATAAATATGCAAATACAAAATGTAGTGGTAGGATCTACTTTCAGTTTCAATAAACAAACATTGCGTTGTCCTTGGTAATTGGCACCTGAGACAGAATTGGCCATCAGGGATCAAGACAAATTACCGGTAATGGGATAATTGTTATTATTATGAAAATAATAGTCTGACACAAAAATAATCAGCATCTAACTGGGGTGTAGCTGAGATGTTTTCACAAGCTTGTATAGAAACACTGGTGATATAAACAAAGCAATTAAGCATGATAGGGGCTTGTCATTTTCCATACCTGTGTTTGTACACCTATATGGCTCAGGGTCTTTTCCTAATTTTAAGTTAGATAATGCTGAATTATGGCCAAAAGTTAACTTTGTTTCATTCTGAAATTCATCTGACTGAATTTCATAGCATTGTGACAATGTAATTGACCATGCAGACCATAATCAAATGTGATGCCTTGTAGACTAGAGTAGCTTTCCTTTGATAAAGGGCAACTACTCTATCATGCAATCGACTGTGAACAACATGAAAGACAATCTCTGATTTTTTGTTCTTTAAAAAAATTAAACTAAAAAATGATAAACTTTGCTATTGAGTAGTTCAGACACTGTCCAGTTGGAACTACATTACCTGTTGTCGCTGTCAACTGACTAATCACTGACCGTGTGGCTTAATATATTCATGTGCACATTCCAGGAAAACTTTGTTCAGGTTCTGGTTGTCAGCACAGATACGTATGGCTCTGACAAAAACACTCATACTAATTGGGTCAGATATGGAGTCAAATGTGGGACCGGAATCCACTACCAGCAGAACTAAGTATAAACTCAGACTAATGGGCCACCTGTATCCCTCCTCTTGAAAGACCTGGTCTGCTGGCATGTAAATATGGCATCTGTCACATTCCTTTGACATATTTGGAAACAGTTCATACCTCTGCATCATCTGTTAGTCAAATCCATTCTGTCCAAATTACTAGATGCAACAGTCAGTAGTGGGAGTGAATGAGTGAGTATGGTTTTATGCCGCTTTTAGCAATAGTCCAGCAATATCACAGACACCAGAAATCAAACAATAGTTAACATTGTGTATAATACTAAGAATGCTTCCTCTACTACATGAACTCATAGCCATGAACTCCAGTTTTGGCTGTCATCAAAATACAAAATCTATAAATTTCTAACAGATGCACTTTTCACTGCCAACTAATGTTAACAGTTTTGAGGTAAACACTATCCTCAGGCATGTGCATGTGCAAGGTGGGACAACTCAACTTTATCCAATAACTTTCATCGACTAGGTGCAGATATATTGGGGAGGTGACTTCCTGATGTAATGAAGGTAGAATTCTTAGAATTATACAGAGTGATAACTATTGTTTGATAATGCCTTTGAATACCCTTCCTCCATACATCATAGCCAGTATTTCCCAGAGGGACTGGTAGGACCAAGCATCTAGTTATCCCGGATATTTGGCAGCAGTGAAGTAGGAATATAGCATAGACAGAAGTATAATGCCTTAATTAGGATTTGTCACAAAAACTTTCAATTTCGGCATTTAATAACGTCATAGCCAGTTTTAATAACGACATTCTTCATTCCTGATAAGGTACCGTCTGTGGCTCTGAGGTCATTTGTGATGTCACTTCTGGTGGATTGTAAATGCGGCGCTCTCGCCCCCAGTATAGAACCCACTATCACTTAGTATTTACGATATTGATAATGCCATTCCTATTTAAGACGTCACTTCCAACTCCCAATTGATGACATTAGGTGTTAATTTTGACATCACTTCCGGTTCTGAGCTATCCTATGACATCACTTCTGGAAGTCACAAATGTTTTATCCAAGAATAACATTGTAGCGACCGACAGTATCAGCCGTAGATCTAGTGATTCCATATGTTTACTTATGATTTGCCTTACCCTCGAAGGCGGTGATCCAAAGGTCAACTTACCTTGTATTTTGATCCGTCTGTTCTTTCCATGATTTTGAGTAGCAGTGATGTAGTATCTCAGAGCCCTTATGGGGCACAGAAACCTGTCTGGATAATCCACATTCTTGCTCAAAGACAGGATAGTGTACTATCTATGCCCAAGCACTCCAAATGCTGATGATTGACTTGGGGAAATTAACACTCATTTGGACCTGGACGCTGTTGAACTCCAATCTTGTATTTGCATGAGTGATGAAACATGAGTTGCATGTAGTTCTGACACTCTGGCCGCTGTGACTGTAGCTAAGAGAAGTAATTTTTGATGATACAATAGATACATTCCATTATGGGAAGGCGAATAGAACCTTAGATTGGTCGATTTAGACCTGGGTGAGAACCTATAGAAAAAGTCATTAATAGTCTTCTCCTGTCTCAGAGTGAGTAGAAAATCTGCTACTCTAGGTATTGTTATATCCATGTCTAACAGACCTCTTCCTCTTTGCCACTGACAGAATGTTTCCCATCTGTTGTAGATGGCTGTTGAAGAGGGTCTCCACAATTGTGCCATGGCTTCTGTAGCATCTTAGAGAATCCGGAGGCCCGAAACTTTGCCACAATGATTCCCAGGCCTGAAGGTGTCTTCTCTTTTCCTTAGTACTCTGTCTAGGAGGGACAAAGGAGGGTATGCGTAGGTAACCATTCCCTTCCAATTCATGGATAGGGCATCCTGCTGAAGGGCCAGTGGGTCTTGTACTGGGATGATATATACAGTGAGTCTGTTGCTGAGGCAGGTGACATGTGGGGTATCCCATGTTGTGGTGACACTTTGAATGTGTCAAGATGAAGGGACCATTCTGTGGGGATGATCTTGTTCTTGTGGGAGAAGCAGTGGGCTAAACTGTTCAGCTTGCTCAGAATTAGACAAGCTTACATCCTGCATGTCAGAGAGTCTGCCAAGGCAAACAATCTTACATAGTCTCCATCATCAAGTGCTTGGTTCTTGTTCCCACTGATGCTGTAGATATGTCACCACTGTAGTGTTGGGCGTGGCAGTCAATACAGATGAATGAAGAAGCAGATGTTTCCATGCTTTTATTGCTTGAAAGAAAGCTCTCACTTCCAGAACATTTATGTGCATATCTTTGTCTTAATAAGATTGACCATTTCCCCTGCACTGTTACATCATCTAGAGGGGGAAATATGAGAGGGAAGCCTGGCATGACATTTTGGCGTTGTAGCCACCTATGTTGATCTACCAACTGAGTAAGTCCAGTAAGAGACTTCTGGTCGTGTTTAACCATGCTTGTAGTGGATGTAATTGTACTTTTTGGCCTGGTCATGTACCTTTAATATCATGTCTCTTGTTCTTTGATATCTGTCCTCTGGAGGTGCTGAAATACCTTTGAGAAGCTGGAACCTTGCCCCTAGCTGGAACCTTGCAGGGACTATGAGAAAACCCAGATAGGATAGCAGCTGAATGAAAAATACTGTGTCGGCACATAGAATGTCGTCGACGGAGCCATGAAGTCTAACAAGACTGAGGTGAGCAAACCCAATGATAAAGTGGGTAATTTGCGTAAATAACCATTAAGCCATTGATATACCAAATGCTAGTACATTGAACTCAAACCTTGGCCGTTAGGTCGTGCTGACAGCTGGGATGAATGAGAATGTAGATGTGCTGTAGGACCAGACTTATTAACCAATCTCATTGTCTGTGAGAGTTCTATAGTTTCTTGATAGATACCATCTGGAATTGGGCAGGGCGTACTAGATAGTCTTTATTGGGCACTTTTAGATCAGTGATCATGTGCATAATTATCAGATGTTTTTCTTCGGGGCCAGAAATGTTGTATGTATCTGTGTATTGCAGACGATCAAGACGACTCCAAACTTAGTACTGATTGTGATATTTTTTTATGTTGACATCAGCATACACAGTAAAAAGGTGATGCTTTCCCGCCTTGAGCATGGACAGTTGCAATTTGCCTGAGGGTAAGATTTATCTCAAAAGCTAATACGATAAGTTGGCAGTGAGGGGAAAGATTTTACCGTGTTATGACAGCCAAAACAGGAATTATGGCCAGGATGTAGCTGGGGTAGGGTATTCAGTTGGTTTGTTTCAAGCTATATGACGGCGGTCTGTATATAATCGAGTCTGAACCAGACAATCCAGTGATTGATATGATGAGCATCGATCCACACAATTGGGATACAATGACAGAGTCAGCAAGCCTGACAACCTGATCCCGTTAGTTGCCTCTTTCAAGTATAGTCACCCCTAACGAAAGCATTGGTTGCTGAAGACCTATTCTAACCAGGGGCATTCAAAGGAATAATGGGCTTGACACATGGTGACCATGTGGGGAATGGAAACCAGGTGTTCAGGCATGAAGAGTGAACAATTTAACCACTAAGTTGCCGAAGGCCCCCAGCTGTAGGAGACCTTGCACGAGACAGAGATGTTTGTTATAAAAAAAAGGAGACACAAACCAAAATGACTGGAAAGCTCTGAAACAGACCTTTATTAGAGTTGGGATCAGAGATGATTAACTTTTCATGCCAGATGTCATCAACAACTTCACAAAACTATCTTGATTGATAAGTGCGTTTTCGTTTATTTGTCCTCAGCATGTAATTCTGTAAACCTGGATGAGCTGTTCTTGCTCAAAGTCGAGTGCAAAAAATCAATACTTCCTTCACATATTTCATGGAACGTCTGCACTTTGATTTAGAAATGCTGAAGTGGCGCTGAACACTGCTGTGATTGGGCTCACGGAGGCAGGAACAATTGGGTAGCTCCTGGTGGGTGATAAAATCGTTCTTGACTCTAGACCAGTCTCAGACTCCAGATTCACCACAGACAGAATCAAGATAGAAATAGCTTCTGCACAGTAAGAAAGGAATACACGAGAGAATGAAGCCACAGAAGTTCACCTTCATTAGTTTAATAAACTTCATGAGGAAAATGTATGAACTACCAATTTATCCACACATTCTCAGAGGCTGATAATTGGCTGCAAATATGTAGCAAGGATTTTCAAAATGCCTTAATTGCCTTTCAAGATATTAGAATTTAGTTCTACATAAACTTTCACTTAATGTAAGAATAACTCTGAATGTAAACTTAAGGAACCTTACAAAAATTATGAATTTGCCCACCACAAGCACTTGGCTTAAAATTCTAAATCCTCGTTAACACAATGTACTTTCAATACCGTATTCGATGTAATAAGCGCCCCGCTCTAATAAGCGCCTACGAGGATATTTGCTAACATATTGGCTAGTGAACAATCCAAATTAGCACCCCTACCGATTGATCAATGTACACAAGACCTATTTATTCGTGTATAATACGCACTCGTGTGTAATATGCACCCTCAATTATGGGCAATTAAATTCTGGAAAAATATTTTTGTCGTATATAAACATTTCAGGCTGTCAGCGAACCACGAAATTTATCTTTCAACTCTGTTTTTTTCACCAAAATAATATTCTAATAAGAGCCCTATATTTCTAATTTTGAGAGCGCCCTGGGCGCTTATTACGTCGAATACAGTATATGTAAAAAGAACATTGTCTTTAGTATTACAGAGCTAATTTTCAATTAGTTTGTGAAAAAACAGAGGCACCAAAAGAAGTACAATAGATCGAAGAAAGATGGAATCAGTGTAAGGAAAAACATACTTTTTATGCAGAAAACTGCCTACTAGCCATAAAAAAATTCATTCAGAAAATATATTACACCCAAAAGAGTGTCATATCATGAAAGATTAACCATAGTCATATGAAAGAATCAGTGTTCTTTAACTTCATTTGAGTAATATATAATGGCTACTGCCACAAACATTGCTCAAATCAATCTTCTGTACTTGAAGGTAAATGGTAAATTGTTAGTTGGTTTGCTGTTTTACGCCCAGTCAGCAATATTCAAGCCCATCATTTAAGCATGTAAATAGTTAAAACAATAGGTTATAATTCTTGATTCAGGTTATAATGTGATGCACAGAAACTCTGCACATGACTGAATGTGATAACACTACTTATTACTTGCCCGTGAAGAGATCACCTGTTTAATAAACATACAGCTGTATTACACATTGTGTAATACCAAAACGCGTGCTTATGTACTGAACAAATATTGAAAGCTCTCAACATTCCTTGGCTTATTCAACAACATTGCTTGTGGAGTTGATACATCACTGAGAGGAGCCTATGCACACTCGATGACCCTAGCAACTGTGTTGCTAGGCTGAGGTCACATGGCATTGTTTCGCCGATGGATCTTGCAACAAAATTCCACAAATTACGTCATCGGGTATTGTGACGTTATTGTAAACTTTGAGGTGCAAGGCCCGTTCCACAAGGCGATCGCAACGACAGTTGTTAGTCTGTTAAAGTATGTGAGTTGCGATAGTCTTAGCCCTAAGATAATTTTGTGAATTCTAAAGGTGGACCGTTGTATGGTATTAAATTCATACGTTTCAACTTTTGACGTGTTTGAAGTATTATTCTGTTAAACTCAATTGGACTATGCCGTGGATTGTGTACGTGTAAGCCTATCATACTCAACAGTATAATTCTAAAAACGTTATAAATGGCAAGTAATAAATAAAATACTAAACTCGCTCCCGTGTAAAACCAATTTTATGAAACTCTTGAATAGTTGTGGTATCTGACTCGCTTTCGCTCGTCAGATACCACAACTATTCACTTGTTTCATAAAATTGGTATTACACGGGAGCTCGTTTAGTAGTCTATATTCATATGGTCAATTTAATATTTTAATTGTTTTATCTAGTTAACAAATCCCATCTTAAGCTCCATATAGGGGCCTCGCAAGGTTTTGTAAAAAATATGTAATCAATGTCATGCTTCCTTTCGCCAGGTTGGTGGTTTTCATTTTCAAGTTGGTTCATATATGCAACACACTATTTCGAGTGGCTCAGTATCTTAACCAGTACGTTTATTGGGAAGAAGTCATACTCATTACTGTCATTGAACAGTGAAAGACCATATCACTATTAACTGCATTTAAATGTTGGCGGGTGGGTGGTAAAACCTAGTCATAATTCCAATAATCTATAAACTGACTGGGTATTTTGAGACGATCTCAAAATATCTCAGCAAAATTTCATTTCATAGTTGCAAGAGCTTCAGAAATCAATTTCGGGAATCCAATATGGCTGCTGAAGCAACTATGAAATGAAAATACATGAATCTTAAATGTTGAATCTGCCTTAAAACATTAACTGAAGATTGTCAGATTGTTTTAACATCTCTGCAGACTCAAATCCTCATGCATATCAGGAGTAGTTTCAGTGAAGAAGTTGCAAAAAAAACGGTTCAACAGACAGATGACACCCCACAACATAACCTCTACATTCAACCACCTGGTCCAAACCCTAACTTGAAACGGCCATCAAGATATGTGGGTGTATCCTGATATTCAGATATATGACATGGAAATAATTGCATAACAGAAACCAGTGATTGATATTATTAGCTACATTCCAAACTGTCAACCAAGCTTCCAAGCATGACCATCTGATCCCTTGCTTGGGAGTAATTCTAACCAGGAAACCTCATGGGAGCATCACCCAAAAAGAAATAATATCAGTGTGAATGTTTCAAATAAAGTTGAAGACCGGCACATTGTTTACACGGGTCACGCTAACTAGTACTGAGAACATGGCATTCCGCACGCATCATGTGTCAGGCTGGACCAGTTTGTCAACACAGTTAGTTGTTATGTGAAGCCAGGTTAATTGGACAAAACATCTCCAACTGTCTGCGCACACATGTACTATTTATTCAAAGAATTACGCCCTGTCAATGGCCTGATTATTTCTACCAAGTACACACAATGGCATTCTGACATAACACATTTTTATTGGGATCTTCCAATTATATAAACAAGTCTTTGGTTAATTAATGCGTATTAATACATGACTTAATATTGACTGTGACAACTTGCAAGGAAGACAATACAGCTTCAATTTCCACTTGATGCCACGCCCAGGGAACATGACGTATGATTCAGCAACAAGGGCTTGGTCGATCCGATGTAATTGTACACAAAATGGTTCAGGAAGAGTGACCTTCCTTTGCCATATGCCCTATATTCTCCTATGTCCTTATACTTAGTTGGTGTGTGGCTATTATAAGTGGTGAGTGAGTGAGATGGATTTCACACCGCTTTTAAAGTATTTCAGTTATATCACTGCGTGTCAGCTTGATGTGGGATGATGGCGTGGAGTGATGTAGGTCTTAGATGTTTACCACTTGAGTGAAACTAACGAGCATGGGGATGGTCCTGGGATTTGAACCCACAATCATACATCTGTTTGTGAGATGTCTAAGGGACGCAACTCTGTAATTGACTGAGCCACCTTTACCCTATATGACCAAGGAAGTAGTTCAGTCATATAACTCTATCAAATTCCTACCTATAGAACTTTACCTTATATGATCAAAACTCACATTTGGAGATTGTATACACCACCATGCTTCTTTTAAGGAGTTTGACATTTATGAAATACACCAGAAGTCCACAGACCAGTATCTGCACTGGAATGGGAGGAACTTCAGATTTAATGACCAAGGATATAATCAAATAAATGATTTATCATATGAATCTATAAATATCTATGGCCTGAACGTTAAGAACAAGATACAGCCTGACCACCTCCCCCTAGGACCATGATTCATGTCCAGGATCTGCTCTAATATGCAAGATGTATTCTGCACCATAACTACTGTCTTAACAAGGACCAACAGCTCTGGCAATAGATCACTGAGCCCAAGCACGTACACACATCCTTATCACCAGTCTCATGCTGTCAAATTAGTATAAAATATTTCTTCAGACCCCTGCTAGTGGCTAATGACTTAAGTCTGTCATGTAGGCACTGAAAGGAACATCAGAAACCACCCAGGCAAGTCTATATTTCTCCAAAGGAAGTGGTTCTCTGGGCTCCTTTCTATTACATACTGTAGAAGCTGTAGTAAGAGACCTTGGCACTTAGAAAATTGACAAATGGGGTTGCTTATTAATATGATACACAACGGGTTAAATTTGTATTCAAAGATTAAGTGGCTGTGAACAAACTTAGTTCCAACCACGATGAAACTAAAACTTTTTTTCAATAAAAATTTTGAGGAAATGATACAAGCCATTTAGTCATGCACTATGACTGTGGAATACATATTTTTTAGTGTGTTTTTTTTTACTAAAAGCCTAGGCAAGTCTAGTTCAAACCAACCAAGTCTAGTTTGGTTGATTCCACACTATGAAAACAGCAGAAGAGGAAAGCTTCTTTCGAAAAAATTTTAATATTTTTTTAAAGACATGTTTTTATTGACTAAGTGTTAGTCTATAACCCATTCTGCAATGCCGTATTCTGTACACAAGAAAATATGGACTGTCATGTAAAGTAGAGGGCACTTATGGAGATTACTTACAGATTGCCAAACATTGCTATGAAAGGTATGGGGGAGGGGGGTTGAGGTGAGAGGATTCCCCCCCCCCCCCAATCTTCCTTACCAGTGTCCTTCTGTGTCAGATCCCCATGGCTTTGATACTTCGTGATTTAATTAGGTTGGTAAGCACCACTACTTATTCACAATCTCTATCTCATTAATATCAGATCTTTCGCTCTTATACGATACCTCTCAGGGGAAAACCTGGGGACACCTTAACAGCAGGTCGAGTCACATGACTCAATGAGCCAATGAATACATGGCTGCTTGTACTCGTCAGGACTAATGCCGATTCATAGTGCTAGCCCTCTGAGATACCATGCTGCGGTTTAACATGGACACCCGAAAACTGACTCTTTGTCTTTGTTTTAGCCCCTTAATGCTGAGTGCAGGCAAGGTAACAACAAATCTTTGAAATTTACAAATTACAATGCAATATAGAATATTCTAGATGATTATTATTATATTAGCAGCGTAATTTGTAAATTTACTCGCTGTTAGTTGATCCTTGTGACATAACGGCCAACTTCCTTCTTGTTCTGCAGATGCCTCATTTGGAATGTTGCAGTCTGTGTGTTTTAGTGCTGTCTTTTCCATGTTTTTGGCAGCGTGCTCTCAGATTTATGATTTCTTAGTTTTTAGTATTAACGTTCTCATTGTTTTCTGTTGCCGATTCCTTGTGTATTGTAGTCATAAGACAGTTTTTTGTCACAGTCTGTCAGCTTTCATTGGTAGGTGTGTGTTTGGGAGGCCTGGATGAAAATAGCAGTTAAACTAGCTCCATCATCAGAAGCTGTGCACCAAGACCAGGTGGGTCATGTTACACCAACAGCATGGATGGTCCTGATAGCCAATTGCTCTGGAATGGGAGGAACTTCAGATGCACTAAATAAAGGCATCAGGTCTCCCCCACCGCTACTGATGGTTTAGGTCAGGTCAGCAGATGTCACTGTGTGTGATATGGGTCAGGAGGTGGGTCAGTTGGTCAGGACTCGGGAACTGTGTTGCCGAGTGAGTTGGGGTTAATGCATAACTTAGCATTATTCCAGCCATAACTTCAGTGGGGACATGCACTAAATCATTGAATCGAGACACTGAACACATGTGAATGAATTCAATAAATGAAGAAAATGCACACGTTTGATTAACTCCGTTCTTCAGAGCCGAACATCACTCTCTCCCTCACTCACTCTGAAACTAGCACACATCCTTTCAGAAAATGTACTTTTTTTCCATATATCATGCAATTGTATAAAATACTTTCCAGACATCTTTGTTCCAATGTGTTTGTTTTTTTGTTTCCCGATTAGTGGATCCAAATGCAAAATGCAGCATTCCAGATATTCTAAACTCCCTGGGGAGTATACAACCCATGCTGCCTACAGGCGCCAGAAGGTTTTTACATCCAACTCACAAATCAGATACCCGTTCCCTGCTGGATGAAAAGAGGCACATTTAAACTAAGTCACTTGCCCAGGTTGACATCACACATTTGACACTTGTGTTTGGCCTTGGGGTGTATGAACCTATTGGTGTTTCCACAATCTGGTCAACTACCAACAGATGAAAGGGTTCCTTAGAGCGCACAGGGTGAATGTACTGTACACTACACTAGACCTGTAAACATTGTTGGTCAATTGGCTGAATAACAGCCTGGTCACCACATGAACATCTGGTGCTTGCAAGCCTAAGGGATTTCGACCGCTCGCCAACTCCTTTGAACCAACTGTGGACAATCGCGAAGAGGCACAATAACAACTATATTTTGCTTTCTTGATACAATTGATCGTTTAGCAATGTGATTACCTAAACTTAATGACTGCACTGAAGGTCACCTGGTTATTCAGTTATTCATCTATATTTGTCAACAAAAACTTCCTACATCAAAGGGGGCAGGGGTGGCCCAGTTGTCTAAGGCGCCGCGATTCGCTGTGCAGAGTTGCGTATCTTGGGCACGCCAGAAACCTTTGATTGTGTGTTCGAATCCCGGTTCGCCCCGACTATTTTTCTAGGTTTGTCAGCACCATACCCGTGCTTGTGGGTTTCACCGAAGTGGTAAACGTCTGAGACCTGCATAACTTCGGGCTTTCATCCCACATCAAACTGACACGCCGCGATATAACTGGAATACTGTCAAATGCGGCATTAAACCCCACTCACTCACTCACTCACTCACTCCTACATCAAAACACATGATGCTATGCCTATTTTAGATGGCTCTGAGACAAGAATGGGCTGTTAGGAATCTGTCCTCACCAATCACCGGGGGTAGGAGAATATTGTTTTGAATATCATATCATATCATCTTATGTTGCTGAATTGTTTTCACGCTTCTACCCCTGCCTGCTGGATTAATTTCAGCATAAGGCAATGTAAAGAGGTGGGAATTAACAGTGAAAAAGGAATACAGACAAGATATATTTCTTGATCTCATCGTTTATCATCGCCATGTAGATCTAGGCCTCCCTCGTTTCATCTGTTCTGAGTACAAGACGTTCTCAGAAAAAGAAATTCATTGACATCTTCAGTATTCAGAATTGCCCTCTTGCAACGATAGACCAATAACAATATTATGTTGTTATTATTATGACATAAATATATGTTATCTTTTTCCGTCATCATCGTTGTCAGGATATAATTAGAAAATCATCGACCGCAGAATCTATTATGATTTTAGATTTTAAAATTTGATGTTACCCACCAGCAGCTATCACGAAAATGTATAAAACATATAAAAGAACACAACTGCCATTGCTACCCAGGTCCATGAACAGTAACAGGCGAAGGTGATTAAATAGTTCTTTCGAATTTGGCGGGAATTTTAATCTATTCCAGAATTTTCTCGATGGTAGTTTACCGACTTTTTCCTCTATGTGTGCGATGTCATACATGCTTCCGGTTTCAGCAACCATGGATAAAATTACAAATATTATGATAAGATTTCATAATCTGCATAATTTTGCTATTGAATCGGGGGGGGGTTTCAGAATGGAACTAATTTCAGATTTTGTGTATGATCATGTAATTGCAACTATTAGTAGTGTTTGTTCAACTAAATAAATTGCGAACTGGGCCACGCCCTCACGTGTCATCTACGCTTGTCAGCAGCTTGTCAATGTCCGAAAGTTTAAATATGAGATAATTTTTTACAAAGATGTATACATCTAAGTTTTGATATTTAGAAAGCTGAGCATTCTTCCAAAACATACATAATCAAAATGATACATAAAGCGTACTTGGAAAGTAGTTATTGCGAGTCTTATTAAGGGCAGTCATAATGCTATTCACCTGTCGAATATGTAAAACAGTAGCGACAATGCTAGTGGCACTCTGTCAAATGGGTTAGACAGTAGCATTGAGAGCCTTAATTGCTTGATTGAGTCAAACACATCTGAACTGGAATATAACATTCGTCATTTTGTTGCCATAGCTACCATTTTGAGATATTTTTATCTCACATATTTCCTATTGCATTAATATTGATGATGTTTGGTCAACTATGAACACTAAGATTTATTTCTATTGTGTTAGGGGAAAAGGACAAGAGTGAATTTTGGACAACTGATTCTGCATTTTTATAAGTATCTCATTCATTATATCAAGCGCCCCACTCCAATAAGTGACTTCTGACCAACTTCTATACCGATCTGGGGTGGCCTAGTGGTTAAAGCATTTGCTCGTCACGCCAAAGACCCAGGTTTGATTTACCATTACAATGTGTAAATCCCATTTCTGGTGTCCCCTGCCGTGATATTGCTGGAATATTTCTAAAAGTGCATAAAACCATACTCACTCACTCACTCACTCAAGACCGGTCTGCAAGTCATCTTTATAAGCCCCCTGTGCTAAGCCAGAATGTTGACTTGACAATCTGTACTTTCTTGTGCTTACAAACACAAGTTCTGGTGGAAATACAGCTGTGTAAAGGGGGACATATAATCAATCAGACACTGAGTTTTGACGTTTTTTTAGACTGATATTCTCAGAGGCAGTAAAGTCAGTACAAACATATGGTAAAAAAATCATCAGACTAGCTTATAGGTTATCTCATGAATTTAGGAAACACAGTCTGTTCCACTACTTTAAGCCATACTTATGTACTCCATCTTAATTGTCAAAAGTCTTGGCTTGGCTAAGTTGTCAGACATTTGAACATATCAGGTATTTTTCAATACAATATGTGCAAGTTTTCTGTAACTTAATATTTGACACTTCCAGAGGGTCAAACCCGGCCCTGATCTTACGAAATAAACATCACTATACTGCCTCACTACCAACCCATTTTAATGTCTCCAAGCATTGACAGATGAAGTGAGTGAGTGAGTATGGTTTTACGCCGCTTTTAGCAATATTCCAGCAATATCATGGTGGGGTACACCAGGAATGGGCTTCACACATTGTACCCATGTCAGGAATCAAACCTAGGCTACCTGACCGATGAACAAAACCTGTATGTGTTCCCTTCTTTATATAGTGAAACCCACCATATATACCATGTATACACTTGTATATATGGTCCTACCAAATATGCTTCATGTGCATAACATCCATTGACAGTTAATGCACAATGAGAGGACAGGTGACCCAGTTGTCTAAGGTGTCGCGATTCGCTGTGCAGAGTCCCTTGGGCACTCCAGAAATGTATGATTGTGGGTTTGAATCCTTGTTCGCCCCGATTATGTTTCTAGGTTTGTCAGCACCATCCCCGTGCTCGTGGGTATCACTGAAGTGGTAAATGTCTAAGACCTGCATCACTTCTGGCTTTCCTCACACATTAAGCTGACATGCTGCGATATAACTGGAATACTGTTAAAAGCGGCATTAAACCCAACTCACTCACTCACTAATGTACAAAGACGTCTTCAAACTGAAAGTTAGAAAAAAGTAAAGTATATTTTAAAACAATTTGGATGAAAATCTCATAATTTGTGGTGTACAGTCGTGCCCCGCTTATACGGACTTCAGATATCCGGAAACCTCGGTTCCCGGACGATTTTCATTCAAAACGAAATAATTACTATACAAATTTACCCGTATATCCGGAAATTCAGTTTCTGGAACCGGACGGTCATTTTCATACACAAAACACTGAAATGCACTCAAAATTGTCTCACAATACACTTCCGCTGGTGGAAATCCTTTGATTCGTGAGAAGTCAATTAACCAAGTGACACTGAGTTACGTTTGAGACACGCTTGTTTATTGTACATGTAATCCCCTTCGATAAATATGGCGTCTGTGGAGGTCAGAGGTCAAAGTTGACCTTGATTATGTATTACGAGAACATTACAAGGAATTGTTTTATATCTAGGGATTAAGATTACCTTGTGTATTTTGCATAATTGAAGGGAAGTAACTCTTCCAGTAAGAAGCTGGTTTCAGTTATACGGAAATTCGTTTATACGGACGAATTGTGAAATGACGCAAGTGTCCGTATAAACGAGGCACGACTGTATTATATACTACTCAAAAGAAGTTATAGATTACCATGTTATTTCATTTGACTACAGTTCAACTGTCCTGCCATGACAAATTAACTATTAGTCATATGACAAAATCGGGTAATCTTTAATTTCTTTTTGAGTAGTATATATCCCTGTGTTAAAATACTCTCTTGCAGAAACCCCGCTAGGAGGTCTACGATGTGAAGGTTGTATTAAGGAGTTGGTATTTCTTCATAGTTTGTTTTACAATAACAGACCCTCCATCAATATTACCACCAGTCAATATCTTTGAATATTAATCAATGAGGCATATTGAACCAGTAGATATTTGCTCTGCAAGAATATTTTATCGATCTGAATTGAATATACCTTGTCAATAACTCCATATATTGCCAAGTTACTCACAGAATATTGATTACTGAATATACAAGAGGAAAAACTTGTTCATGATCAATCAATGTAGTCTTGTAACTTACAAAACACGCAGCAACTTGAAATACTATCTCCTTCATTGAACTGTCACAGACAGCATAAATGGCTTTTTCCTGAATGATTAGGCATGGTCAAATACAATCTAGTTAAGAAAACTACACACAAATAATAATAATAATAATAATAATAATGATAATAATAATAATAATAATAATAATAATAATAATAGGTTAAATTAGTTCAATCCTTATCTTAATTTTCTTTCTTACACTGATAATGATAATTTAAAATAAATAAATAATAATAATAATAATAATAATAATAATAATAACTCCTAAGAAGTCATCAAGCAATCACCTCTCCTATTAAATGTAACAAATGTAGCAAAACAATGTAATAACACCATATTAGATATTATCCAATCAACAATTATGAATATATTATCCAACCAACTGCATCTTACCTGACTCAGTGATGACCTTGCTGCTGAACTTAGTTTTGTCTCAGACTGAGACACATGTAGGTCAACCCCCAGGTAGAATACTTATAATTGAGAGAATTTCACTTGAGCGCAAACGTCGGGGGGCAGTAACGTTGAGAGGATGAACAGCCTCACAGATCAATGACAGGATCCAGCCTTCTATTACGGATATTAATGTTGTGTACGTGCAGGGTTGCAGGCCTAGAATGGCTGAGCCTTATCTTCCCTTTTTTTGTTCAGTGAATGTTTTTTACAGACTTAATGAATGTACATTTAAACACATGTCTCTCAGGTCGGTTCTGATGTGGATGAAAGAATGTATGATGCAACTAATCACCTTTGGTCCTTTGCTCACAGAATAGAATATTGCTGCCTATTGAGTGTCAGTGTGTTCCTCCAGTTGAGATCATTGAGACATGGAGTTAGATTAGCGGTAATCCTGCCCACTGCAGATGTGTGTCGTTAGCACACAAGTTTAACAATCAGGTGCTGCTTCAACCAGGAACACATGATGAAATACCGGCCAGCTGCCGGCCGGCCTATCCTCACAGGCAGGATACACACTGAATTGAACGTGCTGTTGGGACAGGACACAGGTCCTTACACAAGAGGGTCACAGGCTGGACCCAGTAGTCAGATGTACACCGGTGGTCAGTCACACTGGACAATTAAGCAGATTCCCAGTTCACACCAGGATCAACGTTGCCGATTCCCTGAGACAGATGGTTATCCAAAGATGCATCCAAATCTATCACTTTGTCACAGGATTGCTGGTCAGTCCATTGATCAAAGGAAGTCTGACAGAAAGAAAAACATGAACATTCGAACAAGGGACGGGTGCACACACGTGTGCATGCTCATGATGTACACACCGAGTTGCAGCCTCTGTCTCTCTGTGTGTGTATCAGGTTTCGTCAGCCAGCAGAGGGCGCTAGCAGTTGTGCGGCTGGCAGCATTCCTCATATAGGAAGATGGGGAGGAACTCGCCAACAGAGCTATTTACGTCTGACACAAGAAATCAATGGAAGAGAGTGTAAAGCAGACAGCTAAGGTCTGACACAAACTCTTTACTACCTAGCACTGAGGGATAAGCTACAATTTGATATGGCTTGCACGTGCTTAGCTGACAACCTGTTAACCACCATACCACAAGCATGAATAAACGTCCCTGAATAAGTCCATCATGAATAACAATTAACTTTAGTTGTCTTGCTAAATTTAATTCCATTGTTTTATTTGCCAATATAGGGTGTGTATAGCAAACATTAAAAATGAATTACCAAAAATTTGATTCAGCACTTATTCAATCAAGTCTAAAATGCTAAGCTAAGTGTGTTTTCCATCACTTAACTAAGAATTTATTATTTCTTAAGGTAAAATGGCCCCTTTTTCATATCCTGCCCAAATAATAATAAATCATGATAAACTGTCAAATAAAAGAAGCATGCATGGTTTAACAAGGAGTGAATGCCCAAGGGCTACCGTTCTGTCACAAAGGGAAATAACTACTTATTGAAATTCTATAACACCAGTCCAACACACTGCATTGTAAGCAGGTTCCAGGTCCAAAGAGGATGCATCAGCTGGTGACTGTGTGTAGACACAGCCACGCTTTAAGTGTTCCCTGTTTCTCCATCATTCTAACAATGTTGTATACTGTTAAACATGTTTTGAGCTGACTGCAACTTAGAAGGGACCCCCCAGTGAGGAGTGGGATTCCAGGTCAGACTAGGTCACTACCAACCTATGTTTGTGGTAAGAGGTGACTTAATGGATTAATTGGTGAGGCTCGGTGACTTGGTTGATGCACGTTATAACATGACGGTGTGGATCATTGCTCATTATATCAATCACTGGGCAGTCCAGACTAGATTATATGGCTGCAGTCATGTAGCTTGAATATTGCTGAGTATGGCTCTAAACAACAAACAAAGTTAGGATAGCAACTTTTGGTGAGTTTGCAACTAGAAGACAAACTGACACGATGGAAGGGGCATACAAAGCACCATTAAATATTTTGTATCGCCCTGGCCTAACACTCGCATTCACATTTTATTCATCAATAAACTTACACAAACTCATTTACCAGACCATTGTGTAATTTCTAGACTGTTGCAACATCAATATATAATAAATTGCATACTGCCTTGGACTTCAAACCATAAACATTGCATAGTTACAGAAAGATAGCAATATATTATGTGGAAATTGTGCAACACAAATGTCTTCTAAATTTCAGTAAAAAAATGAATGAATAATGAATACCATACTTGATTCATGTGTTTGTTTGTTTGTTTCTTGTTGTTTAATGCTGCACTCGGCAATATTCCAGCTATATGATGGCAGTCTGTAAATAATCGAGTCTGGACCAGTCAATCCAGTGACTGATATCATGAGCATCGATCTAAGCAATTGGGATACGATAACATGCATCAACCAAGTCAGCGAGCCTGACCACCTGATCCTGTTAGTCACCTCTAACAACAAGCATAGTCGCCTTTTACGGCAAGCATGGGTTGCTCAAGACCAATTGTACCCTGGAATCTTCACGGATCTGGTTCTTGTCTGGGAGTTTCAAGTATGATCATCATTTTAGAATATGGAAATAAGGCCTGCATCAGTTAAATTATATCTGAGCTTCATATATTATAATTATCTGATCACTGTCAGAGCAAAGCTGATGCAATCACTATTAGTCAGTGAAATCATTTGACATTTGAACATGTAATCATTTTAAGACGAGAGAATGACTTTAATTCCTTTGGCTTTCCAATTTACTCAATAAAAGAGTGCACTTGGTCCATTAGTTTCTACTATCATTTCCAATAATAAATGTTGAATATTGCCTCATGATATATTTTACCGATCATAATTAAAAAATAATTAGGAAAAAATATGCTCACCCTCCATGCAACAAAACAATTTGTGCATGCAGCACTAAAAATACCATCATTGGCCTAAAAAGGACCCTGGTATCAAGGAAATTGACAAAGGAGGGCAGTTATAAAAAAACATACACAATGAATAAAACCTTTTTGAAGAGATGAAGTAGTGAAGAGCTTAGTCCAAATGGTAATGAAACAAAAACCTTTTTGACAATAATTATGAGGGAAAAGTATACCCCTTCTGCACTGCCGTTTTCTGGTAAAAAAAATCTATTATGTACACAAAAAAATATGGACTGTCATGTAAACTTTCTAGGGGGTGCTTATTCAAAATTGATTATGATTGGTCTACAAGTTGCTGAGGGGGACTTTACAACAGCGAATATGGTAGCACAATGGATTTCATTGATTTATGGAAAACTATAAATGTTTTACGTAAAATATTTCAATATATAATTAGATCTGTAATTAATATATATCATTATGCATTCAATATTAATTAAAACAGCAGTACCTATTTGCTTCACAACAGCTTGTACATCCATTTTGAGCAAAATGACAATTGATAAATATTGAGCACTGGGTTTAACCCGAAGCAGAACATTGTGTCCTATATGCTGTTTGTTTAATGACACACTCAGCAATATTCCATCTACATGAAGGCAGTCTGTAAATAATCGAGTCTGGACCAAATAATACAGTGATTGATATCATGAGCATCATGACTCGATTATTTACAGAGCCCGCAGTCTTAGGTTCGACCACTTGTGGCTCCATCATTTAGTTGTGGGCTGGTTAGTTTGGAGAAGGCGCAGGAACTTTTAAAAGGAGCAAGCCCTGCTGGCTGCTTACAAATTTGTTGTTAAGTCTAACCCTGTACCCGGCCTTGATTTTTATTAACATTTTACCAACCGATCAAACATCAAGATGAGGAAAAGGAAACGGGTAAGGGAGGACTTGCCAAAGCCAGTCATAATGGACGTGAAGATTTCCTGTGCAACAAAAAGATTTTTGAGGGCTTTCTTTCTGGCTGTTAGTTAGTTTTTTAATGTTGAATGTCACACAAACTCTATTGTAATCGATGGGACTGGCTGTCATGTTGTTGGTATCGCCAACCCAACTTTGAGACTGGTTTGTAACTTGCATTTTGATTGGTCCGTTAGACTGAGCAGCGTAGCAAATGAATATGGCTAATGTAAATCAAGGGCGGGTAATTTGAGAGCGGAGAGCCACAGGAGTGGGTCCATGGGTTAGCGTAGGTTTACCGAAATGCGAGCTCTCGAGATATAGAAAATGGGTAAATACGTGGACCAGTAGTAGTCATACCTGTAGCACTGGATCACCAAACATGTTTCACGACATGACAACTGATATATCACTGCTTAGTAGAAAAGATGTATAAATAGATGGCGGCGATAATTTGTAGGACGTTACCGAAGGCAAAGGCTTCACTGATTAACCATATGTAGGTGTTTCAGTAACATTTACCGTTCACATGGCACATACCATGTACGTGTCCAGTTTAAGATTGGGCCGGCTTTGTCAGTACACCTAGTGGGTTAGTGAAGGGAAGACAAATTGAAGCAGACTACTCATTACTTACTTTCCTGGGGACTCCGTGTTAGACTAGGTCCCAACAACCTACCGTATTAGACGTAATAAGCGCCCAGGGCACTCTCAAAATTAGAAATAGGGGGATCTTTTTAGAATATAATTTTTGTGAAAGGGTTGAAAGATCGTAAATTTCGTGGTTTATGCTGACAGCCAGAAATGATACAAAAGAAAAGTCTGTGAGTATGATACACAACAGATATATTTTTCAAGAATTTAATTGCATGTAAATAAGGGTGCATTTACCATACGAGTGGGTATTATACACGAATAAATAAGTCTTGTGTACATGGATCAATCGGACGGGGTGCCAATTGGCATTGTCCACAAGCCAATATATCAGCAAATATCGCCGTGGGCGCTTATTAGAGCGGGGCACTTATTACGTTGAATACGGTATGCTGGTCATAGGAGGCAACCAAATGGTCGGCTGGCAAGGCTTGGTGCATTTGTTGATGGCATGTCAGCATACCTCAACTTCGTGGATGGCCCAAACTTGATTATTTACAGGTCATCGTCATACATAACCGTGTTAGAAATTGGCACTAGTCCTGTAGTCCTTGCCAAACTGCCCAAAAGTTGAGGTATCACAACGATAAGTAGAAATTTGCCATTTTTAAGGGTTTTGCTATATGCTATAACTAGTCGATTGAAACTGTTAGTTTCTACTGCTGTATAAGTTTGAAGTGATGCAGATCTTATTCATATATCACACTGAATAGGGAATCCATTGGTTCTATTAAAGGCATATGTTTAGTAATAGGATATGTATTAATGATTGAAGTGTAATGTTTGTTTCTTTCTTTCTTGTTTAACACCACACTCGGCAATATTTCAGCCATTTGACGGCAGTCTTTAATTAATCGAGTCTGGACCAGACAATCCAGTGATTGATATCACGAGCATCGATCCACGCAATTTGGATATGATGACCTGCATCAACCAAGTCAGTGAGTCTGACCACCTGATCCCGGATCCTTTTAGGGCAAGCATGGGTTGCTGAAGACCTATTCTACCTCAGATCTTCACGGGTCTGAAATTATCCAGTCTGGACCAGGCATGCCAGTGTCAGGTGTCGGCAACAATCCACAACATCAGGGCATGATGACAAGCCATCAGCAGTCACAGAGCATTGGAACCAGATCCCTAGCTTACTGAATGGTTCTTAGGACAAGCGTGACTGACGTACTGGGGACCTATTCTGACCTGGATTCCACACACATTTATGGATAATGACACCTTGGTATGAAATGACGGAATTGTTTCCGACCATCAGTACATTATTATTAGCTACAGGGATACAATAAATAGCTTTAGCCGATATTATTCTAGGCCCCAAAATTGCACAATTCACACTTCTAGTTTTCAAATGGTACACGATACAAATACTCATTAGCCAAGATGGCACCAAGGCTCTCTTCAATAACCACTTATTCAAAATAACCAAAATAGGCAAACAAGATGAACAACATATTATTAGACGGAAGCAGCAATGGAGATCTACGTAGGCATTTACTGGGGTATTCTTTCTTAATGTTAATGGCCCATTAGATTCTCAGAGTCATGTCGGCCAATTAAAATCTAGAATATAAACTGTTTATAGTAATGACTGGGGATATTAACAGATCAGTGTACTGTACTATAAACAATTAATTTGTGTTATTGTTATTATTATTACTGATATTTAGATCGGAAAATCTATTTGTCTATCTGTGTACATTCAGAAGAAAGGTCATAGCTGACCTTGTATTATTTAATTATAACTATCTATACCATTCAGTTAATATTGTTCAAGAAAACAGCTGCCAAAACAATGCAGCTTAAAACCAAAGAAGTCAAATGTATAATGTCTGTTGATATCATGGAGTACATCTAGGGCTAGTACTGAAGGACTGAATCAACCTGTGCATTTAGTGTATTATTGATCTCATGTTGTATAAATACATTCTTGATGATATCTAAAACTTACAGGAATGCATCAGGATAGTGACCTTGACATTTGACAAAGGAGTGAGTGAGTTTGGTTTTACGCCGCTTTTAGCAATATTCCAGCAATATCATGGTGGGGGACACCAGAAATGAGCTTCACACATTGTACACATGTGGGAAATCAAACCTGGGTTTTCAGCATGACGAGTGAACATTTTAACCACTAGACTACCCCACCAGCCCCTTGACAAAGGAACAAATAACAAGTTTGATAAAAGTATTACAGAGTTCATTCTGGACTTGAGAGCAATGCAAGCGTCTTCATTCTCTCCTTGTCTGACAGTTCCTTAGTATTATAGGTTTCATCATGCTCATCGTTTGCCTTGCGTTTCTTTGAAAGAATGAATATATCCTGGCCAACTGCTCACCAATGACAACTTGGCCATCATGGCCATGTTTTGCCAATGTCAATGTGCATCTTGAAATACAGTTGGCTACAATTGGCGATATGTACCAATCACCTAGCTCAATATATTTTCATGCAGTTACCCAACAGTTTACGGGACACACGGACAATTATTGTTGATAATTATTGCTTATACAATATGCAGAGTACAAAACAGTGATATGACTCCATACAAAGCCACATAGAGAGTGCTCTAACCATGTTTAACATAAATTCCTGCTTGTCACTAAGGTTGAACTGTTTACCATAGTGTGTATATGATCCTTGATGGAAGTTGTTTGGTTTTTACATGTGTCGATTTGAACAAGTTTGAGAGATAAAATCAAGTAAAATCAGCTTTAACTCTATGATATATAGAATATTAAAACACATATGAATATAAGCTGTTGACTCATCTAATGATGAGGTGGTTATAATTGTTAGTTTCACTCGTTGCAAATATTAAATCTAACCATACCACTCAATGAGATAAACAGTACTTGAAAACCACCATTTAATATCCACTATGAATTATATCTAAAAAAGAATGGATATGGACAATAATCATTTAAACTTAACAGACAACTTAATGTTTGCTTTTCAGAAAAAAATCTAGAAACAAAATTCCTGTATAGGGTAGAGCTCAACAGTTACCTTCAGGGCAATAGATTCATGTCCCTAGTTTACAGCGAGTGGGGAAAGAAAGTATGGCTGTTATGTTTGTGGTTTAACGCCACATCAGCAATATTGCAACTATATGACAGTGGCCTGTTTATAACCAATTCTGGACCAGATAATCCAGTGATTGATCAGAGCTCCAGATAAGCTTTTGGTGTTGTGGGTATTTTACCCATGCATTTTAAAATCATTGGGTATCAGTAATTCAATCTGCGTATTCAAATTTCTGTTACCCACTGTTTTTTACAGATGTGGGTATTTAAGTTAAATATTTAAAAACACTATTCATCTAGTCCCTGCAAACTGGTGTCGTGTGGGTTCGAGAGCTTTATAGGACTCAAAAATACCACGATACTTCCACAAGAAAGTGTGATGGCAAATGATCATGATGTAACTGTCATCATGGAGTTTGGCAAGGTTGACGGAATGCCCGTTTTAATTCAAAATAAGTTGCTGATTTGCTAATCGAATACGCAGGGTTACTTCACAATATTTTGATGATACGCACAAGTTTTATTTTTGTAGCGTACCTGTAATGTTCGTTGCGTATTTGAAACGCTTGGATTATATTTTACTGCATATTTCTGCATTTCTGATGCGTATTTCACGCAGATACGCAGCTTATCTGGAGCTCTGTTGATATTGTGAGCAACAATCCAGAATAAGTGTTGTACATGTTGCAAAAGAAATTAATGAAACATTATCCAAGTTATTGCCTTAGGGCCAAGACAATGTATATATTATATACAGTTTGTACTAGCCTGTTCAAACTGAACTAATCACAAAACTGAAAGCATAAATGTTCCCATGGACTCAGTACACAGCAAGAATCCTTATTACAACCTGTTTATGCACATGGTTCGGTCCCCTGCCTACATTCCGCAGGGTTAATGGGCCAAACTTATATTCTAAAATATGCATCATGAAAATGTAATGTAAGTTTTATTATTGCATGGTCGATAGACTTGCCGACTTGTGTGTGGTCGATTTTATCATACACTTACACCAACATGTCATAGGGCCCTTTACGAGATGACGTACACAGCATATACTTAAGATAAGATGAGATAAGATAAGATAACACTTTATTATCCCCAAGAAAATTTGAATTACATAGCACAGGCAAGAAGGAAGTCATACTATACTGAATGTGGTTTGGTTAGGTAAAAAAAAAATCCTTTCAATAATCAGAAGAAAGCATGCAGAGTCCAATGAATGATTCCGACTGTATCATGAGCACGTGTTTATGAATCATTATCAAATAGTAATGATACCAGGTGTTCACAAAAAATTGACCGTATCCTGCCCCACTGGTGGTACTCATCACAAACACATGCAAAGGCAAATCAAATGTTCACCTGAAAAACAAAGGTAAAATATGGTACAAGTGAAGATAGGGAATTGCATCAAACATAATATTTGTCACTGTTGAATAAAATTTGGAAATATCCTGACAATGTCTACCACAAAACCTTTTCAATATTTTGCCGAGGCCTGTAATGTTGTAACCCTGATCGAACAACTTTTGACCAAGTCGTATGACACTCTTTGAAATCTTTCGAAGAAAGAGCATGCTTGATAAATGATTGTACCTCTGAAGTTGTGAAGTGTAGACACCACAGGTTGGAGCTGCTAGAATATTGCTTGACATAAAGAGGAAGTTGACTGTTGGAAAGTTGAAGTTGTCCCCCTTGTCATACAGTCTTGTGGAGAGTTTTTTGCCGTTCTGAATGTTTTTGCATAGATCAAGCATATGCTCAGATGGTAAATCAGTAGAAGGGAATGAAAAAATGTTTAAAGCCATTTTTCTCAAAAACAACAAAACCCAGGAAGCTTAAACTATTGTCGAACACAAACACAATCATGCTGGGCTCATACCTGTAAGGCATGGTGCCACTAAGTGCCACTAATGGCATTAAAAGCAAATTTACTTTGTTTGGGCATAAATAATATGCACTACAGTCCATCTGGCTCCAAATGAGTACGATGAATTGCAAAATAACTCAAAATCGGGAATAGTCTATTAAATGTCAATACGGTGCACAGCAATGAATGCCTCCTACCGTTGTTCAGCGCTCCGTTCCAGATGTCAACATGTATGCAAAACAACATGTTAGTTTCTTAAACAACATTTTCCAGTGATAGGAAAAAATAAACAAACAGCAGATATTGTTGGGTACAGGGTATTCATTGCCATGTACCATATTGACATTTAATAGACGGTTCCCGATTTTGAGTTATTTTCCAATTCATTGTTTGCTTTGGAGCTTAACGGACTGAAGCACAAATTATTTATGCCCAAACAAAGTAAATTTGCTTTTAATGCCAGATAAAAAGACTGTAGGTATTATTATGCAGGTCACGATTGCCATAGGAATAACATTATCTTTATGTGAGAGTGAGGTGGGTTTACTGCCACTTTGAACATTACGTCAAATATATTTCACGGTGGATCAGCTTGATGGGGTGTATCTTAGGCCTCTCATTTATTCGCTTCATGTACTGATCACCCAACCTCAATATTCAAAAATTCAGAAGAAAATAGAATCACAATGACAAGTATAGATCATTTGGACAATATTAATAATCCAGGTGTTTTATGTGTAAAGCAGACATCCAACAATGATTCCACAATGGAGCTGTAGGCCTCCCTCATCACAGCAAATGATACGTTGTCATGTTAATGTTACACTTTAATCAACTCTTAGACCAACCAATCCATAAAACTGAAATGGCGCAGTCAGATTTTAGACTAAAAATATTTATAAGGGCCCAGACCAGGCCAACATTTAAAAATATAAATCATCACCTAAAATCAAAATCAAACTTTAAGGTGATTAAAAAATCCTGTACAATGCATAACATTTCTATTTATTTTTCGACATAACGATCAAATTATTTACCCTCAAAATCCATAACAAAAAATATAAGTCTAGCTTCAATGTAACTGTGTTGCTACTATTGTGCAGGTACAAAATGGCCTTATGCTAAAAAGGACAAACACTGCTAGATCATCAACCCCATCACATTGTTAAGTGTTTGTGCAGTCCTTTGAGACAGCATGGTATTCAGTCATGATGGCAGGTTATGGCTGTGGTATCTTACTGTGGAATGTAGGGTAATAAGGCTGTGTCTACATCATTACTGTAAGCTGTGTTTCCTCCTGCAGATAGAGTCTCAGTTGTGGATACATACCATTGTAGATACACACCACTGTAGATACATACCACTGTAGATACATACAACTACAGATACATACCGCTGTAGATACATACCGCTATAGATACATACCACTGTAGATACATACCAATGTAGATACATACCACTATAGATACACACCACTATAGATACATACCACTGTAGATACACACCACTATAGATACATACCACTGTAGATACATACCAATGTAGATACATACCACTATAGATACATACCACTGTAGATACATACCACTGTAGATATATACCACTATAGATACATACAACTATAAATACATACCACTAAGGATGCATACCACTACAGATACACACCACTATAGATACACACCACTATAGATACATACCACTGTAGATACACACCACTATAGATACATACCACTGTAGATACATAATACTGTAGATACATACCACTGTAGATACATACAACTACAGATACATACCAATGTAGATACATGCCTCTATAGATACATACCACTGCAGATACATATCACTATAGATACATACCACTGTAGATACATACCACTGTAGATACATACAACTACAGATACATACCAATGTAGATACATGCCACTATAGATACATACCACTGCAGATACATATCACTAGAGATACATACCACTGCAGATACATATCACTAGAGATACATACCACTGCAGATACATGCCACTATAGATACATACCACTGCAGATACATATCACTAGAGATACATATCACTGTAGATACATACCACTGTAGATGCATACCACTGTAGATACATGCCACAGATACATACCACTGAAGATACATACCACTGTAGATGCATACCACTGTAGATACATACCACTGTAGATACATACCACTGTAGATACATACCACTATAGATACATACCACTGCAGATACATACCACTGTAGATACATACCACTATTGATACATACAACTATAGATACATACCACTGTAGACACATACCAATGTAGATACATACCACTGTAGATACATACCAATGTAGATACATACCACTGTAGATACATACCAATGTAGATACATACCACTGTAGATGCATACCACTGTAGATACATACCACTGTAGATACATACCAATGTAGATACATACCACTGTAGATGCATATCACTATTGATACATACCACTACAGATACATACCACTATAGAAACATACCACTTTAGATACATACCACTGTGGATACATACCATCATAGATACATACCACTGTAGATACATACCACTGTAGATATATACCACTATTGATACATACAACTATAGATACACACCACTGTAGATACATACCACTATAGATAGATACATACCACTGTAGATACATACCACTATAGATACATACCACTGTAGATACATACCACTGTAGATACATACCACTATTGATACATACAACTATAGATACATACCACTGTAGATACATACCACTGTAGATACATACCACTGTAGATACATACCAATGTAGATACATACCACTGTAGATACATACCACTGTAGATACATACCGCTATAGATACATACCACTATAGATACATACCACTGTAGATACATACCACTGTAGATACATACCACTGTAGATACATACCACTGTAGATACATACCACTATAGATACATACCACTGTAGATACATACCACTATAGATACATACCACTGTAGATACATACCACTGTAGATACATACCACTATAGATACATACCACTGTAGATACATACCACTATAGATACATACCACTGTAGATACATACCACTACACACTATAGATACATACAGGCGAAGCAGTGGTGGCACTCTGAACATGCCAGATGATTGAAAACAGCCTGCGGGATGTTCCAAATGTCAACCAAAGATTGGCCCAACTGAGCTAGCGTTACCAGCTGGTTCTGGTCTTGTCGTAGGAGTTTTTCCATCCCATCCCAAACATGTTCTATGGGGGAGAGGTCTGGCGAACCAGTCGGCCATGGCAGTACAGCAATGTTACAAAAAGTCTGTTACAACTCTTGCAACATGTGGGCTGGTATTATGCTGCTGCAACGTGACGTTACGTCCCGGCATTTGCACAAAGGGTAGAACGTGATCTCGAATGATCTCGTTCTGGTAGCGTACGCCATTCAAATTTCCACTACGCTTTCATCCCAAAACTGTTGTGGAACGCAAGCGTCCCTAAAATGTTCTCCTTGACGTCTAGACCCTTACATGACCATCAGGGCTGTCCAGATGAAACCTGGCAAACTAAACCATTATGTGCTGTTCACATTAACAAACCATGTGTGTGAGTATCATGCTCCCTACAAATTGTGCATTAACATTGTGAATCACAACCTCAAAGTCGAAGAGATATCTTCACGAATATGCATTGAAAGATGCATTATCTAATTTCAGAATAAATTTATGCTTATTGAACTTTATATAAAGTTACTTTTTTCTGTTAGTTTACACTTTTCCGTTGACTGAATGTTTTTGTTTTTTCTAACAATGCACAAGCTATATTCCAACTATATAACAGCACCTACACATAATCAAATCTGGACCAAACAATCCAGTGAATGACAATGTCCAGACACACATCGTCGGGATACAATGACACGTACTCAACCAAGACTGATCATAAGATCCATTAAGTCGCCTCTTACTACCTACATAGGTTGCTGGAAATAAATTCTAACCCATAATCTAGGGCCAATAGGCAACACCAAAGGCTGCCCAGATCCAAGTATATCTGTTAGCCATATAGCACTAGAACATTTTGTAGCAGTGATGACACATGCTTCTTCAGTCATGACATTCAATTGCATATGTGTTTGTTTGCGCTCTTATCAAACTATAAACCTACGGGACATCTTTGTGAGATTACACTTGATGTATGAGGAAACATCAGTCATAAAACTGTGACCGTAAACATAACAGATGCATACAAACATAGGAATAGGTTACATGTGACTGATCCATGCAGGAAACACGCCACTCAAAACATGCAAAAGCTGATAACAAGGAAACAGATTCATATGCAAACATTTTATGGATCTGTTTTTTTGTTTGTTGTTTAACACTGCATTCAGCAATATCTCAGCTATATGATGCTGGTCTGTAAATAATAGAGTCTGGACCAGACAATCCAGTGACTTATATAATGAGCATCGACCTATTGGGTGCAATGGCATGCATCAACCAAGTCAGTGAGTCTGACCACCCACTCCTGTTAGTTGCCTCTTACAACAGGCATAGTCGCCTCTTACGGCAAGCATGACTTGCTGAAAGACCTATTCCAACCCGGATCTTCATGGGTTATTATGTATCTGAAATATGTAGGTGCCATAATTCACTGTGCAGAGCTGTATCCTTTATGCATGCCACAAACCTATTATTGTGGGTTGGAATCCCAGTTTGCCTCAATTAGGTGTCTTACAGGTTTGTCAGCACCATACCCTAGCTAGAGGGTTTCACCAAAGTGATAAACGTCTGAGACCAGAGCATCACTCCAAGCTTGCCTCCGCATTAAGCTAACACGCTATGATAAAACTGGAATACTGTTAAAACAGCGTCAAACCAAACTCACTCACTGAAATCTGTATATGATCTTTCATTCCTAATGTTTACATCACATGACATCGAATCAATGTATGAGAATAATGTGGCGATGTGTCAACAGAATTAAGCCTATCCACATTCTTCCACCACAGTTTATCTTGAACGTTGAACACACCTGTTTTTCGGCTGTGAAAATAGATCATTTCAAGGTGAATGTTTTATTTTGGGAGTTACACATCTGAAGGGAAATGCTACAGGTGTAAAGGCTGGTAGTTGGGCTGATAGTGAATGGCGTTATCTTGATGGGGTTATTTCGGTGGTAAACACGATGATCACCAAAGCTAACAAAACAAACCCTGAGGAATTTGGAATAAATGCAGGTCTGGTGGGGGGCTAATGATCGCATGTATTATCAACCCTTCCTCATGGGGATTGCAGGTTAGAATAGGTCTCCAGCAACCTATGCTGGTTGTAAGAGGCGAATTAGTGGATCAGGTGGGCAGACTTGGTGATTTGGTGGATTGGGTGTCATTGTAGCCCCATGGTGTGGATTGTTGCTGATAACATCCTTCACTGGTTTGTCTTGTCCAGACTCCACTACTTACCGGCTGTCATCTACATGGATTTTGAGTGAGAAATAATAATCATAATAACTATAATGCGCCAGATTCAAGTGGATGTTCATAGCACTACACTACCCCGGTTAATGGATCAGTGAGCACTCGATTTTCATTTTCATCTCACTGGGGAGTATACAGCTGCCTGAGGAGCTAGAAGGTTAATGGCCACATTACCATCTCATCCAACCGAGTACCCACAAACTGCTGGGTGAACAGAGGCACATTTAGAACAAAGTCACTTGCCTAAGGAGACACCATATGTGGTACATGTGCTTCAGTGTGGGGCAGGGCCGAAGCCCTAGAACTCTCTGGAGTCAAGCTGCTGAACGTGGTCACCCATCCAACTACTCTCTGAGGCCGACGTTGCTTAACGTCCCCTGATTTGTGATCTGTGCGCTGTGCACAGGACCACGTGCCCCCATGAGAAGTTAAACAAAAGAAACCAAAAAATATCATCAACCCATGGACCATATGACATCAGCACTTACAGTAATGTATGTAGCAGCAAGCCCTCAAATACAGTAAACAGTGTAGCAGCAAGCCCTCAAATACAGTAAACAGTGTAGCAGCAAGCCCTCAAATACAAAAATGTATGTAGCAGCAAGCCGTCAAATACAGTAAACAGTGTAGCAGGAAGCCTTCAAATACAGTAAACAGTGTAGCAGCAAGCCTTCAAATACAGTAAACAGTGTAGCAGCAAGCCCTCAAATACAGTAAACAGTGTAGCAGCAAGCCCTCAAATACAGTAAACAGTGTAGCAGTAAGCCCTCAAATACAGTAAACAGTGTAGCAGCAAGCCCTCAAATACAGTAAACAGTGTAGCAGCAAGCCCTCAAATACAGTAAACAGTGTAGCAGCAAGCCCTCAAATACAGTAATGTGTGTAGCAGCAAGCCCTCAAATACAGTAAACAGTGTAGCAGCAAGCCCTCAAATACAGTAAACAGTGTAGCAGCAAGCCCTCAAATACAGTAAACAGTGTAGCAGCAAGCCCTCAAAAACAGTAAACAGTGTAGCAGCAAGCCCTCAAATACAAAAATGTATGTAGCAGGAAGCCTTCAAATACAGTAAACAGTGTAGCAGCAAGCCCTCAAATACAGAAATGTATGTAGCAGGAAGCCTTCAAATACAGTAAACAGTGTAGCAGCAAGCCCTCAAATACAGAAATGTATGTAGCAGCAAGCCCTCAAATACAGTAAACAGTGTAGCAGGAAGCCTTCAAATACAGTAAACAGTGTAGCAGCAAGCCCTCAAATACAGTAAACAGTGTAGCAGCAAGCCCTCAAATACAGTAAACAGTGTAGCAGCAAGCCCTCAAATACAGTAATGTGTGTAGTAGCAAGCCGTCAAATACAGTAAACAGTGTAGCAGGAAGCCTTCAAATACAGTAATGTGTGTAGCAGGAAGCCCTCAAATACAGTAAACAGTGTAGCAGCAAGCCCTCAAATACAGTAAACAGTGTAGCAGCAAGCCCTCAAATACAGTAAACAGTGTAGCAGCAAGCCCTCAAATACAGTAATGTATGTAGCAGCAAGCCCTCAAATACAGTAAACAGTGTAGCAGCAAGCCCTCAAATACAGTAAACAGTGTAGCAGCAAGCCCTCAAATACAAAAATGTATGTAGTAGCAAGCCCTCAAATACAGTAAACAGTGTAGCAGCAAGCCCTCAAATACAGTAAACAGTGTAGCAGCAAGCCCTCAAATACAGTAAACAGTGTAGCAGCAAGCCCTCAAATACAGTAAACAGTGTAGCAGCAAGCCCTCAAATACAGTAAACAGTGTAGCAGCAAGCCCTCAAATACAGTAAACAGTGTAGCAGCAAGCCCTCAAAAACAGTAATGTATGTAGTAGCAAGCCGTCAAATACAGTAAACAGTGTAGCAGGAAGCCCTCAAAAACAGTAAACAGTGTAGCAGCAAGCCCTCAAATACAAAAATGTATGTAGTAGCAGGCCCTCAAATACAGTAAACAGTGTAGCAGCAAGCCCTCAAATACAGTAAACAGTGTAGCAGCAAGCCCTCAAATACAGTAAACAGTGTAGCAGCAAGCCCTCAAAAACAGTAAACAGTGTAGCAGCAAGCCCTCAAATTCAAAAATGTATGTAGCAGCAAGCCCTCAAATACAGTAAACAGTGTAGCAGGAAGCCCTCAAAAACAGTAAACAGTGTAGCAGCAAGCCCTCAAAAACAGTAAACAGTGTAGCAGCAAGCCCTCAAATACAGTAAACAGTGTACAAGCAAGCCCTCAAAAACAGTAATGTATGTAGTAGCAATCCCTCAAATACAGTACCACTCACACATAATGTGTGTACCTGCAATCCATCAAACATAATGTGTGTACCTGCAATCCATCAAACATAATGTGTGTACCTGCAATCCATCAAACATAATGTGTGTACCTGCAAGCCATCAAACATAATGTGTGTACCTGCAAGCCATCAAACATAATGTGTGTACCTGCAATCCATCAAACATAATGTGTGTACCTGCAATCCATCAAGTAAAATGTGTG
This sequence comes from Haliotis cracherodii, assembly GCF_022045235.1. Lineage (NCBI taxonomy): Eukaryota > Metazoa > Mollusca > Gastropoda > Lepetellida > Haliotidae > Haliotis > Haliotis cracherodii. The sequence continues at coordinate 48,759,782 of NW_027266265.1, forward strand.
TACCTGAAATCCTATTAAACATAATGTGTGTACCTGCAATCCCTTTATTAAGATGTGGGAAACACCCTTCAAGTATAATGTGTGTAGCAGCAATCCCTTAATTTAATAGCATGTTTACGTGAAATTCAAATACAGCCCCTCAAATATCCTACCACGCGGACCAGCAACCCCTCAAATCCCCAAAGGTATACATACATTCCTTCCTATTATGATATGCTTGAAGCTTACATTTCAAACAGGACATCAACCCAAACACTCTGTGAGAACTGTACCACTGGAACTTCCATTCCTGCCCACTATGCTTGGTGATCTCAGCTGACATGACAGGAGCGAATGTGTTGTTTAATTCTGCAGTCAGCACTATTCCATCCAATCATACCAGCCTTTAATAATCAAGTGATGTCAAGAATAACCAGTGATGAAAATATGAGTACGCCATTGGAGCATGATGACACACAATTAGCCTCACAGAGAGTGATCACGGACCTTTTTCAGTCAGCTCTAAAACATGCATGGTTTTACTGTTTTACTATGCAGAGTTTTACTGGTTGCCAGTGTTGCGTCCTGTACACATGAAACCAAAGAATGGACACAAATAATTTGTACTGCTTACCAAAAGGTATGTCACCTTGAAGCATTAAGAACAATTGAATTTTGGACCTCATACCAAACACATGCATTTCACTGTCCAAGATAGGTGGGTGTGTATGTGATATCTATATAATTAGGTGTCACTGTAAGTAAACATCAAATGTACCAAAGGCTCTCCAATGTCTGTCATAGTGGCATCATTGTAAATGTTGACCTGACAGAACAGTGAAACAGTGTATGAAGTACTACATATTATCTATAAATTAAAGTGTACCAAAATCCTACTAAATGTACACTGATGTACATCTTTGCATCAACATTATGGGAAATACAAACACGAAAAGAGAAGTTTAAAAAATTACAGAGTTCTCAGGTAAATCATATAGATAAATTGTCAGATAAATCGTTAGGTAAATCATACAGATAAATCGTAGAGGTAAATACAGATAAATCGTACAGGTAAATTATACGGTTAAATAGTAGATAATTGTAAGGTAAATCATACAGATAAATCATACAGATAAATCATACAGGTAAATCATACAGGTAAATCCCTGTGCATGAGATACTAAGACCTATTGTTCCTGGAGTGAGTGAGTGAGTATGGTTTTACATCGCTTTTAGCAATATATTCCAGCAATATCACGGCAAGTGACACCAGAAATGGGCCTCCCACATTGTACCCAGGTCAGGTATCGAACCCAGGGTTTCGGCATGATAAGCGAATGTTTTAACCACTAGGCTACCCGACTGCCCCTACTGTTCCTGGAACCTCCACCCGTACCATGATCAAGTGAGTGAGTGAGTGAATTTGGTTTAACGTCGCTTTTAACAGTATTCCAGTTATATCGCGGCGTGTCAGCTTAATAAGGGAGGAAAGCCCGAAGTGATGCAGGTTTCAGACGTTTACCGCTTCGGTGAAACCCACAAGCAGGGGTATGTGCTGACCAACCTAGAAACATAATCGGGGCGAACCGGGATTCGAACCCAAAATCATAGATTTCTGGCGTGCTCAAGGGACGCAACTCTGCACAGCCAATCGCGGCGCCTTAGACAACTGAGCCACCCGTCCCCCCTCACCATGATCAATGATACACTTCATTGGGACATGATGACACGCAATTAGCCAAAGTCACAGAGCCTGATTACCAATCCCTTTTCAGTTATCTCTTATGACAAACATGGCCTACAAGGGGCCTGCTGTTTCCACAGTGCCTCCACAAGTACTAAGATAGGGGAAGTGATCTAGGGGAAGTGATCTAGGGGAAGTGATCTAGGGGAAGTGATCTAGACACACCAAGTAAAGTACCAAGCAGGCATACAATCAGAGGTAATATCAAACTAAAACATACCTTCAGAGAACAGTCACTTTAGACCCTCAGATCCTCACATAGAACAAGCCAAAGAATCACCAGTTTTTGTAAAAGAGGAGCACTGTGCCATTGTTGTGGCAGCCTTGTGTATACATGAGAGTTGTTCCAGAATCACAGGATGCTTGGTGTGCAGTACTGTAGTAGGTTATATTCATCAACTGATACCAGCTTGAACCAAAATAAACATTTCTGTCTAAAGATAAAAGAGATTTTCGCCACATCAGCTGCTGCAGGACCTCACTCCGAGATGGCTGATGCACCCAATAGCATGAAAACTGCAGATTGATGAAAATACATTTTACCTGTGAGAACAATGGGTCAGCTATCAGATATATTATATATGCAGGAGATGCATATGTTCCTTGAAGTGGTATGTGCTGACTCAGTACTTTTCAGGGATCAGACAATCCTTGGTCATCTGTTTGTTTGTTGTTTAACGCCGCACTCAGCAATATTCCAGCTATATGATGGCAGTCTGTAAATAATCCAGTATGGACCAGACAATCCAGTGATAGACATCATGAGCATCGATCCATGCAATTGGGATACAATGACATGCATCATCCAAGCCAGCGAGTCTGACCACACGATCCCGTTGGTCGCCTCTTATGACAAGCATAGTCACCTTTTACGGGTTGCTGAAGACCTTTTCTACCCCGGATCTTCACGGGTCCCTTGATCGTCTGAAGCGCTTTGCAATATCAGTGGCACCAACCCCAAATTGAGGCAATTAGGAATATCTGGGAAAATTGGCATCTAAAATTTTTTCTGCGCATAATATTCAAATTTCTTTTTTTCCAAAATATTGAACGCGCTAGAGGGGGGTGCGCATTATATATGGGTGCACACTATACTCAAGAAAATACGGTAATTTCCCCGAAAAATATTAATTATTTATCACCACTAGCATGATTGACTGTATGTTATCTTTTTCATTAAATTCTTTCACACAGATTCTATAATGCTCAAACAAATGATTAATTATTGATTATTAATTGGTTGTCACAAGGTAAGTAACTACTCTAAATATTTGGTAATCCTTTTTTCAAAATTCGCAATATATTTTAATTAATCAAGTTGGTGCAGAATTTGTTTAAAAAAACAGTATTGATTCTGTCAAAATCATAATTTGATACATACTTTGGAACGCTCTTTAGGCGACACTTTTTTTATTTCTTGGTTTACGGATTTCAAACTCATTTCAAAAGTGAGGCAGGCCAATTAAAAAAAAAAAAAAAAAAAGCCTCTCACATTTTTTTTACCTGAATTTTGTCCTTAAAAGTTAGGTAGGTATGAAAAAAATATCCTGGCGTAATAAAAGTAAAATAACTCAATTTTTCAAGAACATTTTATTATATCCCTTGCACTCAGCTTGTGCAGGGATGGCAACATAACAATATTCATGTCATTGGTGGAAATGCATGAAAGACGCTGCTATTTTGGCAGCAAATGCATGGGCAACGTTTAACTCTTTCAACACCAGCCAACCAGAAGATTACTGCTGTGACACCAAGTTCCCAGAGACTGTTGTGTGATAAAAGAAACCAACATTTATCAATGAATTATCTGCTGAAATTAACATCTTTGCTACTACATGTTTGGCCATACACTATTTGAAAGGTCTAATTAATCCTATTGTTTATAAATATGAAAGTTATGTGTATTTCATTATTTAAATAATTCATGAACAACTAAATAAAGTTTGTTTTAAATAAATAATAATGTAAGCTAAAACATTCATAACGTCCAAATTTAGCGCAAATCTAACGATTTTTTCGGCAAATATAAGAATTCATAAAATCCACTTACCTATTTCTTTTTTATTTTCATTTGTTTACGTTGAACATTATTTTAAAAAGAATTACAAATAATATCTGTCATCACCCATTTCCCGATGATAGTGGCTGTCCGCTCACTAACATGAGGAAATACCTCGGTTTTCAAAGCTTCGTATGAATAACACATACGTCCTGCCATGTCAGTATACATTAAAAAAACTTATATTGTTTCACCGAAAAAATCTGCTACAAGGTTCGTGATTAGTCAAATTTAAGCACGTGACCTAAGGCAGCTAATCAAATTACAGCAAAGATAATTTTCAGACTTTGGCGAAAGGTTTGTGTTAAATCATGTTATTCTGAACGTTTTAGCATGAAATCGCGATCTATATTAAAAATATGGAACTTAATGGATGCACAGAGCTAGGCTACGAGCTGTGACAAAGATTTCTTATGCATATATTTTGGCATTAAGACATCGTGTCCGAGCCGAGAAATCCAGGCGACGAAAGCCGAGATGTCATTTGACTTACGATATGCGATCGCACGAAAAGTTGGAAATAATAACTAAGATGTCAGTTTGGCAACTTTTATAGATACATTTTTGATGATTTTATTACTTTGTAAATAAAGACGTTTCAGCCCGTGAGGACCCGTTGTCAAAGTGTGTCCGAGAATTTTATTTTCAATAACATTGCGGGAAATAGTGTCAAGTGAATATATTTTTAAGCTATAGATAAAAAAATGATAAAATCAAATGGAATAGGTATTTCAGACATTGTGAAATGTGATAGATTTAATAAATGAATGATATGACAAGTAGGTTAATATAATTATAAACTATTTTGACGTGGCTTGGACGGTTTACCGTGCGGTGTGACTTGTGGCTTTGAACGGCCAACAGTGTTGAAATAGTTAAACTGGTCACCACTGCGCTTTGCGTTGACATGCTTTGATGGTATAAAGAAGGATCCCAGCAAGAAATATCAGAGTGACTTCCCTTTGCTTTACGCTCGACGAGGAAAAGAAATCTTTTTTTGTTTGAACTTTTTGTCGAAAAGATCGGCGGTAATAAAAAAAAGGGTAATTTTCATTTTTTTTTTTTTTTAAACATTTGGACTTTGAAAGAGCGGCGCATCCGTAAACCAACAAATAAAAAAAATGTCGCCTTATATTACAGGCGAGTCAATAACTGAGATAATCAACAGACAAATGACTGATAACATGACCCATACAGCTGTAGTTCTAGAGGTGTAGCGATACGGAGGGGTCGCGATACAATATGTATCCAGAGACAGAAACAAACTGTTTTAGACTACAAGTCCTCATAATGATAACATGAAGCTAATCCCTAAAAATGGCAAATTTCTACTAGTCCCTATGATACCTTAATTGCAATCCTGAATCATATGTATCTAAATTTCAGAGATTGAAGATGGTATATTGCAGGGCAGAAACATTTAGGCGAGAAGGCACTGTGAATGTTATGCTGTTATGCTATTTATAGCTAACCAGGAAATATGGGAAAATCTGTGTATAAAGCTGATTGTTGAACAGTTTGTGTTATTAATCAGTATGCATGTCTTTTTATAGCAAAATACCAGGTCATGTAATGTATCGTATGTATCGTGATACAGGGTTTGTAAATCAACGTATTGTATCGTGGGCCTGATATCACTATACAAAGACTGTATCAATAAACCACAATGTCATTCACCTATAGATATACTGGAGTGAGTGAGTTGGGTTTTATGACACTTTTAACAATATTTCTGCAATATCACAGTGAGGGACACCAGATATAAGCTTCACACTTACAGGAAGACATGGCAGTACCCAGGACACATCCTAACACAATGCATTACCCAGGATACATGACAACAGATGGACCAGGATCATCTTCATGTACCCAGTCTATCATATCCTGAAGTTGTTCTGAGGACTCAACATGTTTAATCAGAAGCATAACATACCAGCTTCCGAGGGCAAAAAAAAGGTAAGCATGTTATAATGTAATGTCACGTCAGCATTATTTCAGCTGTAGTCACTATATGGCTGAAATAATGCTGATGCAACATCAAATTTTTCACTCACTCCCTCAAGAGCAGTATCCCTAAAGTTGTAACTGTGGTCAAGCATGACCACAAGATGACACTGGCTTAGTGTCAGGAAACATTCATTTACAAGAAATTCAGAGGCTTCTTGAAATCACGGACCTATTACCTTGTTAATCCCTACAGCTTGACATATACTAATATTTCTCCTTCCATGTAGGTGAGGTGAAATGGTGTTAAACGTCACGTGCAATACTGGGGATTATATGTTTGTTATCTAACAGCGCCCAGAAAAAAAAAACATGTCTAGGAACAGGTAAAGCAGTGTTCAAAAGTGTGTGCAATAAAGTTGAGTAAGAAGGAACCCTGTTGTATGTACCAGACCATGAACAATATATTGCCTGAACCATGCAGCAGCCATTCAAATGTGTCTTACTTACTTTGGTGTCTAATTGGCATGAGCGAGTGCATGAGTGAGTGGTAGGGTCTGTGGGTGAGTGGATACATGTGAGTGAGTGAGTGAGTGGGTGAGTGGATACGAGTGAGTGAGTGGCTGTGTGGATACAAGTGAGTGTGTGTGAGTGAGTGGTACGGTCTGTGGGTGAGTGGATATGAGTGAGTGAGTGAGTGAGTGAGTGGATACGAGTGAGTGAGTGAGTGAGTGAGTGGATAAAGGTGAATGAGTCTGTGGGTGAGTGGATAAGAGTGAATGAGTGGATTGATGGATACAGGTGAGTGAGTAAGTGAGTGAGTGAGTGGGTGGGTGGGTGGATACGCCTGAGTAAGTGAGAGTGGATGCAAATGAGTGAGTGAGTGGATGCAAATGAGTGAGTGATTGAGTGTGAGTTGGTGTGAGTGAGTGGATGTGAATGAGTGAGCGAGCAGGGCTTGATTTAGCTATATAAAACATGGACCAGAGCAACTTATTATTGAAAAATGCAACCTAATATTTATGTCTACTTGGATTTGAATTTTTGTCTGACTAACCCTCAAATACTTGTCAACACATTGATCTTTGAACACTCTCAGTACCACAAGCTTTATTTACCATACACCAAAACATGACACGGTATCCAGAGATCTGAGATATTATTTATTTAGACTAATTTATGCATCTCTGTTTCAACTTTGATCAATTTATTGGACCAGGGTGCAACCAGGTTTTGTCTGGTACAAGCTTTTCATGCCAACATGCACCCAGAGCAAGTTAAATCAAGTTCCTTCAATCGAGTGAGTGAGTGAGTGAGTGAGTGAGTGAGTGTTGTTTAACACTGCAGTCAGCAATATTCCAGTTATATGACAGCGGTCTGTAAGTAATCTATTCTGGACCAGACAATCCAGTGATTGACATCATGAGCATTGATCAACGCAATTGGGATACGATGACATGTCAGTGAGCCTGACCTCCCAATCCTGTTACTGAGTGAGCGAGTCCCTGCATGTGTGAGTGAGTGAGTGAGTGAGTGAGTGAGTGAGTGAGTGAGTGAAAAAGTGAGCAAGCTGTTGAGCCTTGAAGTAATAGTCAAGCCATATCACATAGGTATGTCATACAGCCTGACCACCCAATTCTATTAAGTCCTCAGGACCCAAGGTAACCCTGATCCCCACAACAGGGAAAATGTATAAAAGAAACACTTCCAAATGACAGCAAATGTCACAAGACCCATGGATACCTGAACCATAGATGATGTGAATGTGGGAAAGTGATATGTCAAACACCAAAAGTCTTCACCAAGTTAAATCTTACCTAGTTCTATCCAAACACACCAATAATTGAAGATGATTCTGGAAAGTTAGACAAGGATGGCCACTGGATGATCACCTGTGCTTAGCACTTAGGACAGGTGAATAAACAGCTGTGTTGAATCCGAACTCATTAGGAACATCCTCCAAGTAGGTACAGAGCCCCAGGTCCACTCAACACCTTCACAGAGTATAGCGTACTTGTTCCATTTACATTGGTAACAGGTGCTTGTGACACTCATTGTGTAACTGCTGGCCGTCAATGTGGATACTGCTTGACATAACAAGATCACCTCTTGTGTCACGTCATAGCAATGGAAGGCAATATTCCCACGCTTGTGTATCAGGTTAACAACAACCTTGCCTAACTAGTGTAGCCCTGGGTTTTCATCCCTACCTACCTTGCATAAAACGACGTGTCTACCTACCTCTCATAAAATGACTTGTCTACCTACCTCACATAAAACGACTTGTCTACCTACCTCACATAAAGCAACTTGTCTACCTACCTCACATAAAACAACTTGTCTATATACTTACATAAAACGACTTGTCTACCAACCTCACATAAAACGACTTATCTACCTAATTCACATAAAACAACTTGTCTACAAACCTCAAATGAATATCTATCTCATTCAGGAATATTAACTATGTTTCTAGCTAACAACACTTCCTCTATGTCAAAAACACAAAATGGCTGGCTTCTTATTGTGATTAGCAACTTCCTCCCACTCCATCAAAATAGGAATTTGAGTAAGGTGTGATGAAATGAGGTTTAATGTCGTGTCTAGATTATTGCACTAATATAGCGGTGTACATGCGTGCATGTGTACGCGTCTGCTCCGATAAATCAAGCATTGTTTTCATCTATGCTTGCATTTTTGACAGACAAAATATCCTGTTTGGGTTAGTATTTTTCAGGAAGTTTTCCTAAGTATACAAATACTTACATACGTTCAACGATTTAACGATTTCACACAAAACATGCTAAAGTGAGTCTGCCTTATCAATGTTTATTTTGTTGTTGTAAACTTTAACATTCCTTGCAATATTGTATCTACTTCTTGGGCATTATTCCACAACCTGATATCTGGGATTTATCAAAACTTCATATCCAAAAATTTAAAGACATCTAATCCTGGCAGGCCAGTACCCTAATCCTGAAATTTAATCGGACCTAGACATTTTTGATAAGACAATATGTTCCAAACCTATCCTTAAGGTATCATTACTGTCTGAACAGAAATCCTTCCATAATCAACTTGTCAACCTGTCAAAGCAGTTAAACTGGGGTCTGAAAATTGGGAAACTTTGCTCGTCATGTTAGATAGTTCAAACCTGAATTTGAATCTAACTGTGAAAGTAGGAAGGATCTATTCTGTGTCACCATAATTATAGTATAAATGCTTTCATATTTTCTTTTCCTGAAACTACTCCACTGACATGGAGCCATTATGTAAGTATTTACTGTTTTTTTTCATCTTTCATGTATGTCTTAACAGATACATGTACTCCATAGACACAGTAATCACTCACTCATACCCTGCTTTGACCCGTGAAGATCCGGGGTAGAATAGATCTTCAGCAACCAATGCTTGCCGTAAAAGGCGACTATGCTTGTCGTAAAAGGCGACTAACGGGATAGGGTGGTCAGGTTCGCTGACTTGGTTGACGCATGTCATCGATCCCAACTGCGTGGATCAATGCTCATGATATTAATCACTGGATTGTCTGGTCCAGACTTGATTATTTACAGACCGCCGTCATATAGCTGGAATACTGCTGAGTGCGGCGTTAAACAACAAACCAACCAACCAACTCATACCCTGCGGCAATGACTGCTTACGATGCAAAAATATCATTCTTCCACAAAATGTCATGTTCCAGAGGCTCTAGTCCAAAAAGGTATCATGTCACACAGACACCAGCCCCAAATGGTTCCATGTCGTACAGACACCAGCCCCAAATGGTTCTATGTCGCACAGACACCAGCCCCAAATGGTTCTATGTCGCACAGACACCAGCCCCAAATGGTTCTATGTCACACAGACACAAGCCACAAATGGTTCTATGTCACACAGACACCAGCCCAAAATGGTTCTATGTCACACAGGCACTAGCCCCAAATGGTTCTATGTCGCACAGGCACTAGCCCCAAATGGTTCTATGTCGTACACAGACACTAGCCCCAAATGATTACACGTCGTACAGACACCAGCCCCAAATGATTCCATGTCGTACAGACACCAGCCCCAAATGATTCCATGTCGTACAGACACCAGCCCCAAATGGTTCTATGTCGCACAGGCACTAGCCCAAAATGGTTCTATGTCGTACAGACACAAGCCCCATATGGTTCTATGTCGCACAGACACTAGCCCCAAATGGTTCTATGTCACACAGGCACTAGCCCAAAATGGTTCTATGTCGTACAGACACAAGCCCCATATGGTCCTATGTCGCACAGACACTAGCCCCAAATGGTTCTAATGTCGCACAGACACAAGCCACAAATGGTTCTATGTCACACAGACACTAGCCCCAAATGGTTCCATGTCGTACAGACACTAGCCCCAAATGGTTCCATGTCGTACAGACACTAGCCCCAAATGATTCTATGTCGTACAGACACTAGCCCCAAATGATTCCATGTCACACAGGCACTAGGCCCAAATGGTTCTATGTCGTACAGACACCAGCCCCAAATGATTCCATGTCGTACAGACACTAGCCCCAAATGGTTCTGTCACACAGGCACTAGCCCCAAATGGTTCCATGTCGCACAGACACAAGCCCCAAATGGTTCTATGTCGTACAGACACTAGCCCCAAATGGTTCTATGTCACACAGACACAAGCCCCAAATGGTTCCATGTCACACAGATACACCATAATGATTTCTCATAAAGCTCAAATTTGGCGCTCGGCATTAGGGGATACAACAATGACCATTTGGCTCAGGAGTCAGTGGACTGTGTCTGAGGGGGATAACCATGTTAAACAGTGACATGGGGTCTCAGTGGGCATTAGTCTGGAATAGTACAAACAGCCACACACACATGCAATGACTTTAAATGGGATGTTAAGTCAATCTGGCATGTCATAGTGGAGATGAATGGTTATGGAGGAGTATGAGGAGATCTCCAGTGAAGGTATATATAATACAATTAATGAATTTCACTTCACTAACTTAGTTTAACAGCTATACCATCTGGATACATAATTACTCCCTGAACAACTAAAAACAGCTTTCATGTGGCATGGTAATGGGAACTGATTATATACAACATATTACCTGCCGGATTACTGATAACTGAACAATTAATAATGGTTTGTTTGATAATAAACTAGCATAGGAATGTTAAACATTTACTTTATTATACAAAGATGGACTCGAAATGCATAAACGCAAAAATACTGAAATACATTTTCATATATCAATATGTCAACAGTGACATTAACTTCACAGACTGATATTTAATCTTCAACAGAAAAGACTGTAGGCAAAATCTATCTGTGACATCGTTCAGTGCAATAATGCAACAAAAGCCCTTCCCATTTTATTATCATGACACTCGTCACGCCAAAGACCTGGGTTCGATTCCCGCTATGGGTACAATGTGTGAAGGCAGTGAAGCCCATTTCTGTTGTACCTTGCCGTGATATTGCTGGAATATTGCTAAAAGTGGCGTGATACCACACTCACTCACTATTATCATAAACATCAGGAAACAGCAGTCGGTTAGAAGGCATGGCTTAATATTTTGGGATGGTTATAGAAAATATAAATGCAAAAAGAGTGGCTTGGTTAGTCATTCAAATGCCATAGAATCGCTTAAAATTTATTTAACTATAACAATAACATCATATTTTAAAAAAGCAAAACAAGGCAAAATGTGAGCACTCACTAATAGCCCTGACTTTGACTCTATCATATTTCTAATTTCAAAATATGAAAAAAGCAATATTTGCTTAGAAAATCCACAATTCGAAAAAGAATCCATGAAGTAGTGTTCAAGTAATAGGTCACACAAATGTTAAAGTAAGAAAAACTCTAAGATTTCAATACATGAAAAAAAATCATACTTTTTCATCAAATAAAAATGTCCCCAATTCCTCAGAATTAAAAAATATATGAACATCAAACATGTTAAAATAATCACATTTTGAATGATATCACAATTTTTTCACAGTTTGCTTGCCATTGGCACTTAGTTTGGACTTCCTTATTTACCTCAAAGTCCAATAGTTTGGTGTTCTTTCAGACCCACCTTTAAAATAGTACCCCACCCACCCCCCAAAAAAGCAAGTTATTTAACTCTTATACACTTACTACTGTAATAATATTGTCATCTTTACCAAAATAAGAATATTATGAATAGAATATCTCTATCCTAATTGAGGCACACTGACAGAGATGAAGGGCATCCCGTGGCATGACGGCATGTGAAGCATCATTCCCACCTGTCCCTCCACCTCAAGTGTACGGAAGGTTGCATCTTGTCTCCCTATTACGTGCAGCTATGGCGTATCACCAAACCAGGCCGATATACGCTACTACACTCTCATTAATAACTGTTTAACCAACTGTTTTTCAGGTACTTTCCTCAAGGAAAGCCTGTGTTTTGACAGAAAGAAATTGATGGTTGAGATATAAAACAGACAGTAGTATGATGCAAAAAGTGTGTTATACACTTTTCTACAAGGAATGTTTTGTTAACTACAGTCCACCAGCGATGATGTTTTTCTAACAAGTACCTATAACTCTGATACGCAGAATACTTAATTCTTCTATCTGTGGTACATATATCTGCTGTGTACCTATTGGAATCTGATACAAAGATCACTTATAACAAATCTTAGATGTGTAAAGTACTTACAACATGTCTGATGAGCAGAGACCTTATATAACATCTCTCCGCTAAGTAGAGAACTTAAAACATGTCTCCGCTAAGTAGAGAACTTAAAACATGTCTCCGATAAGAAGAGAACTTAAAACATGTCTCAGATAAGAAGAGAACTTAAGACATGTCTCCGATAAGTAGAGAACTTAAAACATGTCTCCGATAAGTAGAGAACTTAAAACATGTCTCTGATAAGTAGAGAACTTAAAACATGTCTCCAGTAAGTAGAGAACATAAAACATGTCTCTGATAAGTAGAGAACTTAAAACATGTCTCTGATAAGTAGAGAACTTTAAACATGTCTCTGATAACTAGAGAACTTTAAACATGTCTGTGATAGTTGGGTATGTATAACACATATAACATATCTCAGATCAGTTTCTCGAGTACTTAACATGCCTCTGACAATTGGAGTACTTATAACATGTTTCTTATCAGTAGAGTACTCATAACATGTCTGATAATATTAGAGTATATGTAACATGTATAACATATCTCAGAAATCATAGAGTACTTAATATGTCTCTGATAAGTAGGCTACATATAACACAACGTTTCTGAACATTGGCTGTTTATAGTTGCTAACACAACATGATTCTGATAGGCAGACAGTACTCACACTTATCACATGTCTCAGATATGTAGTACTTAACATGTCCCTTAACAAGTGCTCTTATTATACCAACATGTCAGAATGATGAGATCTGATTGGTTCATGTGATCTTGAAAACTATGTATCCCGATTGGGAGGAAATAATTTCTGAGTGGCAGAAAAAATTCCTTATACCCCACACTTAAGCCACACACTTATGACGAGTCAATGAACATCACGTGACATAGCACAAGTAAACCTCGGCTCAACAAACAGCTGTTTTCTATCAATTTCTAACAATGGCAGATTAAATCATGTTGGTAAGATAAATTTGTTTTAGCAGTATCATAAAGGGTACATGTGATTTTATGCACAGAACAGCTGGTAACTGTTCTGTCGGGTTGCAGGAAATTTTCCTCCACCTGCCCGGCTGTCCAGCAGATAACTTTAAGACTACTTACGTATTCAATTACATTAGTCCTAGTAGCTACTCAAGTAATTGTTTGCATTATTTCAAATGAATCAAGATGTCATTTGTATCTTATTTTTTAATTTTTTTCAATATTTAAAATGTCTGAAAGCGGGCAGGTAAATTTGAAGATGGGCAGGCAACACTTATGAGTCACATGCCTGACTGTCTTGTTGGTTTTAAACTTATTTCAAACACTGACGTAGAGATGCATAAAACCTCATGTACCCTCATGATACTGCTACAACTCATATGAACTATTTTGTTCTGGACCAACACACTAAGAAGTAGTTGAAGCAACAGCAATAACCCTACTGCCGATAATTATTTCTAATAATAGCTGAACAGTTGAGACACCAAGGTTTGATATGTTTTGCTCCTGAAAAAAATAAACAAGGTTGACTGTAATCTGCCTATCTGACAGTTGGTTTACCCCAAGCAAAGAGACTGCCAGGTACCACAGCTAGAGGATTTATGATTTGAACAATCTACCATGGCAGGTGTGACTTTCCTCGGCAAGGGTTCAGTTTCCCCACCCTAGTGAGTGAGTGAGTGAGTGAGTGAGCGAGCAAGCGAGGGGGAGGGACAATATTCCAATAGCCAACGCTTTAACCACTAGGCTACCCAACCACCCCGAGTGAGTGAGTGAGTGAGTGAGCGAGGGGGAGGGACAATATTCCAATAGCCAACGCTTTAACCACTAGGCTACCCAACCACCCCGAGTGAGTGAGTGAGTGAGTGAGTGAGTGAGTGAGTGAGTGAGCGAGCGAGGGGGAGGGACAATATTCCAATAGCCAACGCTTTAACCACTAGGCTACCCAACCACCCCGAGTGAGTGAGTGAGTGAGTGAGTGAGTGAGTGAGTGAGTGAGTGAGTGAGTGAGCGAGGGGGAGGGACAATATTCCAATAGCCAACGCTTTAACCACTAGGCTACCCAACCACCCCGAGTGAGTGAGTGAGTGAGTCAGTGAGTGAGTGAGTGAGTGAGCGAGGGGGAGGGACAATATTCCAATAGCCAACGCTTTAACCACTAGGCTACCCAACCACCCCGAGTGAGTGAGTGAGTGAGACAATATTCCAGCTAGATGATGGTGGACTGTAAATAATAGTGTCTGGACAAGACAATCCTGTGTTTGACATCATGAGCATCGATCCACACAATCTGGATTAATGACATGCATCAACCAAGTCAGCGAGCCTAACCACCCCATTCTGTTAGACGCCTCTTACGACAAGTATTTCAGTCGAGTAAGATTAGCTAAAATATTAACACAGGAGGGCATCTTTGAGGAGGTACATAGAAGGTACTGCTTTTAAGATTACAGTGACATGATATGTCATATTACAGATGAGAAGGCGCATGTCAGAGAGGGCATGAGGTGGAAAGGGTGTGATATCATAGTGGCATGATAAGACAGTCAATATTACAGGTGGGAAAGGGCATGAAATAATATGTGGGGCACAATTAGACAAATGCTATTTCTGATTGGAAGGGGAGATGTCATGGGAGGGTCATGATATGACATGTAGGTAACTGTACATATGTGGAGACCCATGAAGATCCGGGCTAGAATAGGTCTTCAGCAACCCATTCTTGCCGTAAAAGGCGACTATGCTTGTCGTAAAAGGCGACTTACGGGATTGGGTGGTCAAGCTCGCTGATTTGTTGATGCATGTCATCGATTCCAATTGCAACTCGATTATTTACAGACCGCCATCATACAGCTGGAATATTGCTGAGTGCAGCGTAAAACAGCACAACAAAACATACGACTGTCTCTGTGCTCTAGTGGTAGAGCATTCACCCAGAGAGCAGGTCTGGGGTTCGATCCCCAGCCGCATCATACCAAATGATGTTAAAAGATGGTACCTGCCTGGCGCTCGGCATGAATTGGCTAAAACAAGGACTGGTCGGCTCGGAGTCAGTATACTGTGTCTGAGTGGGATATTAATATTAAACTGCGGAATGGTATCTAAGTGGGCTAGAACTATAAATTGGCATCAGTCCGGACTAGTACAAGCAGACACACACACGCACATGTTGTTTAATGCCGCACTCAGCAATATTCTAGCTATATGACAGCGGTCTGTGAATAATTCAGTTTGGACCAGACAATCCAGTGATTAATATCATGAGCATCGATCCACGGAATTGGGACACGATGACATGCATCAACCAAGTCAGTGAGCCTGACCACCCGATCCCGTTTGTCGCCTTTTATGACAAGCATAGTCGCCTTTTAAGGCAAGATTGGGTTGCTGAAGACAGGGGGTTCTACCCCAGAGTCTTCATGGGTCACGTCTGAAGCAGACAAACCACAGTCCAGTGATGACTATGATGATGAACGTCCCATGTCATTGGGGTATGATACCATGAATTCAACAGGTAACAAAGCCTGACCACCTAATCTACCTGATGGCTAGACAAGTACAGGTCCAACGGGGACCTATTCTAATCAGGAATCCCCATAAAGGACAGATAATGAGTTAGTGGTACAAGCAGAACTAGCTGCTGCAGATGTTGATATAGGTCCTATTCTTTAGTTGTAGGTAAACAACATTCCAAGAATATCTGTTCATTTGCAGAAAAGGGATGTAAGCCAAAAGAATTTATAGGGTACTTACTTCTTGTTGCAGGATCAGAGTATAAAAACTTGTCACTTAAACGATCCATTAGCCCCCTACCAAGCTGTGAACTCCGCCTGCTTTACCACATGACAAGTCCATGTGCCTATGGGGTCTTAAATCTTCATCAGTAATGCCAAGTAAGTAATACCAGATGCCTCGTCCTTTTTATTCAAGATCACAATTCCAACCTTTGATGTCAGCTACAGCATAAAATCTATTTGCATTTGCATTTTTCAGTCCAATAATGATCTGCATATCTTGCTTCTATCAAGCATTGTTGGAACTAATTTCACACTTCTTTTGTTTGTGACAGCGACCTGTAATATTCAAGTCTGTACCTGACAAACCGGTAATGCATATTATGAGCAGCATCCGTGGCGAATGTTGACATGCTACCAACAAAGTCATAGAGTTGGACCTACCCATTCAGTCCCTATCAGCCTTGGCTGCGGTAGACTTGTAATACATGCAGTTTGATACACCCCACTGCTCACAGTATCGAATGTATACACCGAGCATGTGTACTCCATAGCCGACCAATAAACTTCATGCTTGAGGACATACACAGGAGCGGCTGTCTGATATGTTTTGTAATGTATCCTGGTTCATCATAATTTAACATGTAGTGGAATCTTGAGTGAGTGAGTGAGTGAGTGAGTGAGTGAGTGAGTGATCTAAGGTTCCAAATTAAGTGTCCTCCGCAGGCAAAGCAGGATAAAAAAAACATTATTTTGTATGGGATTTCTTAAAAGTTATTATTTTCTGAAATATTTGTATATTGTATTTTAACATTCAAAATAATAATTTTAAACTAAGCATCAAAATTTCTCTTTTTTTTGGCCCTGTTATCAGCCAACCACAAGTCACCTCTACAAAACCATATCATTACCATGATTTAACTATGACATGAACTGGGTAATATTTACTTCAAATTTGGAATTGTTCGCTGACTTTCGCTGCAGACATTGGAGCACAAATATCTGAGGGAGGCCTCCGAGCTAATCTAGATAAATCAGCGGTGAATGTTTGGACCAGGCAAACATTGTACATTGCAAGAACAACGCTCAACATCACTGAGGTACACTGAGACAATAAGTCAGAACACACTCCGACTCTCATGTCAGATGGCTCATACAAGACAAGCCTCGGATGCTGGGGCCCTGGTCTAACACAGAATCTGCAAGGGGGATAGCATTGGATACATTATGGCATCAATGTTCTAACACAGAATCTGCAAGGGGGATAGCATTTGATACATTATGACATCAATGGTCTAACACAGAATCTGCAAGAGGGATAGCATTGGATACATTATGACATCAATGTTCAAACACAGAATCTGCAAGGGGGATAGCATTGGATACATTATGACATCAATGTTCTAACACAGAATCTGCAAGGGGGATAGCATTGGATACATTATGAAATCAATGTTCTAACACAGAATCTGCAAGGGGGATAGCATTGGATACATTATGACATCAATGGTCTAACACAGAATCTGCAAGAGGGATAGCATTGGATACATTATGGCATCAATGTTCTAACACAGAATCTGCAAGGGGGATAGCATTTGATACATTATGACATCAATGTTCAAACACAGAATCTGCAAGGGGGATAGCATTGGATACATTATGACATCAATGTTCTAACACAGAATCTGCAAGGGGGATAGCATTGGATACATTATGAAATCAATGTTCTAACACAGAATCTGCAAGGGGGATAGCATTGGATACATTATGACATCAATGGTCTAACACAGAATCTGCAAGGGGGATAGCATTGGATACATTATGACATCAATGTTCTAACACAGAATCTGCAAGGGGGATAGCATTGGATGCATTATGACATCAATGTTCTAACACAGAATCTGCAAGGGGGATAGCATTGGATGCAGTATGACATCAATGTTCTAACACAGAATCTGCAAGGGGGATAGCATTGGATACATTATGGCATCAATGTTCTAACACAGAATCTGCAAGGGGGATAGCATTGGATACATTATGACATCAATGTTCAAACACAGAATCTGCAAGGGGGATAGCATTGGATACATTATGACATCAATGTTCTAACACAGAATCTGCAAGGGGGATAGCATTGGATACATTATGACATCAATGTTCTAACACAGAATCTGCAAGGGGGATAGCATTGGATACATTATGACATCAATGATCTAACACAGAATCTGCAAGGGGGATAGCATTGGATACATTATGACATCAATGTTCTAACACAGAATCTGCAAGGGGGATAGCATTGGATGCAGTATGACATCAATGTTCTAACACAGAATCTGCAAGGGGGATAGCATTGGATGCAGTATGACATCAATGTTCTAACACAGAATCTGCAAGGGGGATAGCATTGGATACATTATGACATCAATGATCTAACACAGAATCTGCAAGGGGGATAGCATTGGATACATTATGACATCAATGTTCTAACACAGAATCTGCAAGGGGGATAGCATTGGATGCAGTATGACATCAATGTTCTAACACAGAATCTGCAAGGGGGATAGCATTGGATGCAGTATGACATCAATGTTCTAACACAGAATCTGCAAGGGGGATAGCATTGGATACATTATGGCATCAATGTTCTAACACAGAATCTGCAAGGGGGATAGCATTGGATACATTATGACATCAATGTTCAAACACAGAATCTGCAAGGGGGATAGCATTGGATACATTATGACATCAATGTTCTAACACAGAATCTGCAAGGGGGATAGCATTGGATACATTATGACATCAATGTTCTAACACAGAATCTGCAAGGGGGATAGCATTGGATACATTATGACATCAATGGTCTAACACAGAATCTGCAAGGGGGATAGCATTGGATACATTATGGCATCAATGTTCTAACACAGAATCTGCAAGGGGGATAGCATTGGATACATTATGACATCAATGTTCAAACACAGAATCTGCAAGGGGGATAGCATTGGATACATTATGACATCAATGTTCTAACACAGAATCTGCAAGGGGGATAGCATTAGATACATTATGACATCATTGTTCTAACACAGAATCTGCAAGGGGGATAGCATTGGATGCATTATGACATCAATGTTCTAACACAGAATCTGCAAGGGGGATAGCATTGGATACATTATGACATCAATGTTCTAACACAGAATCTGCAAGGGGGATAACATTGGATGCAGTATGACATCAATGTTCTAACACAGAATCTGCAAGGGGGAAATCAGTACGACACACATGCTCATATAATAATACCCATAACCACATCTTGATGACAGTGTCTATGATAATATGCATCTCAGATGAAAACAACAATGCACAGAGGCTGACTCAGCTGTTGCTTTTTTCGCTTGTGGTCAGCAGAAATAACAGTGCCCAGCATTATTTCAAGTTACTGAACTGCACCATTCTAAAAACTTTCTGAGTACGACAACATGAAAGGATGCTCAGTCATGCTCTCCCAATTCTTGCCATGGAGTTATTCGATGCACCGACAAACATGATACACTGAGTACTTTCTTTGTTCTGCAAACTGCATACTTCAAGAGAACAGAACAGAAGAGCAAAGCAAACATTATCTATATGTCGGGTAATTAAATGTGAAGTGAGTATGTTTCTAGTCAGAACAATGGGGAACAATGGTCGGCCCCCAATGGTCTTCACACTGGAGTAGTCATAGCACGCTGAAAATGTCAATGATATGACAACATGGACTGCTTGGATATTGTCAAAATTTTATAGATTGATCAACTGAAGACCATGACCATATAGATTACTGATTCCAACTCAATCTCATCAATCTCATCATGGGCTCTTATTAGAATATTATTTTGGTGGAAAAAACCAAAGTTGAAAGATAAATTTTGTGGTTTATGCTGACAGCCTGAAATGTTTACATACGACAGATATATTTTTCCAGAATTTAATTGCCCATAATTAAGGGTACATATAACACACGAGTTTGTATTGTACGCGAATAAATAAGTCTTGTGTACATTGATCAATCGGAAGGGGTGCAAATTGGGATTGTTCACCAGCCAATATATTAGCAAATATGGGCGCTTATTACAGCAGGGCGCTTATTACGTTGAATGCGGTAAGTGACAAAAAACATCCTGAATTTACCACCTTATTATATTAAGTAAAATCAGACTAATCCAGACTGAAATTATTGGTCTGAGGACCAGCTTATCATGAAATTGTTGCTCCCTTGTCCAGATTATCTTTCCCCACATGACACTCATATGTTGGGTAACCGGTCCTCCTTTAACAGGTTCATAAACTGCAATATATTTAAAAACTAGAAAGTGTTTTTACTCGTAAAAACATATGTCTCCCCCCACTCCCCTAACCCCCATTCATTCGTTCACTTCACGTTAAACCCCATCTCTTCATTCCCACCCTCCATTACTAAATAACAGAGACAAAAATAGAACTCTTAGAAATTTCAAACAACTAATGGGCACCACTTCAGGACTTGGTTAATATGTTACAACTTCATGAAATAATATTGAACAGTTTTTGAGTTATGGTCCGGAAACCAAGCTTACCCCCATTCAGAGTCTATGTTCAAGTTATCTCCATGGAAACGAGAAAAAATAAAAATGTCAAAAATCTCTAAATAGCAAAAGGCACCACTTCAGTTCTGGGTTAATGTGTATACAAAGTTTCGCGAAAAATATTAAACGGTTTCTGAGTTATGGTCAGGAAACAAAGCTTACCCCCATTCAGAGTCTATGTTCAAGTTATCTCCATGGAAACGAGAAAAAATAAAAATGTCAAAAATCTCTAAATAGCAAAAGGCACCACTTCAGTTCTGGGTTAATGTGTATACAAAGTTTCGCGAAAAAATATTAAACGGTTTCTGAGTTATGGTCAGGAAACAAAGCTTACCCCCATTCAGAGCCTATGTTCAAGTTATCTCCATGGAAACGAGAAAAAATAAAAATGTCAAAAATCTCTAAATAGCAAAAGGCACCACTTCAGTGCTGGGTTAATGTGTATACAAAGTTTCGCGAAAAAATATTAAACGGTTTCCGAGTTATGGTCCGGAAACCAAGCTTACCCCCATTCAGAGTCTATGTTCAAGTTATCTCCATGGAAACGAGAAAAAATAAAAATGTCAAAAATCTCTAAATAGCAAAAGGCACCACTTCAGTGCTGGGTTAATGTGTATACAAAGTTTCGCGAAAAAATTCTGGGGGGAGACATAACTCACTTCAATGGTTATTGGTATTCATGGAGTTATAATCATTAAAACCAGGGTGCACAATTGTGTAAATCCACAAAGTAATAAATTCACAGACAGCTTATTTAATCATCACCACAAAAATATGTACCGGTAGGCAATGATATGCAATCAGGGACATTGTTCAGCACTGTAATGCAACACAAGCCACGCAGGTTTATGAAAAACATAAACTAAAAAAATATTGCTTGGCTAGCATGGTTATCGAAACAAATACCATTCAATCACCTGCAATTAGCTATTATAGGTATTGCCCAAGTAACCTCTCTAAAAATATTGTATTAATTCTATGTAATCATTCGCAGCCTTTACAATCTTCACAGTGTCTGACCAGCGTCATTTAACTGTGCCTCATGTCATCAGTTCGTGGTATTTGGCATTTCCTGCCATTGACTTCATGGAATGGAGATGAAATGAGAAGAGTTATGATTGCAAGAAATGTAAATGTCCCTATTTAATCAAAATTTATCAAAACATTCTTATTTACTTTAAAATTTAAATTCTGATCAAATAGTGAGTGAGTGAGAGTGAGTGAGTGAGTGAGTGAGTGAGTGAGTGAGTGGGTTTTACGCCACTTTTAGCAGTATTCCAGCAATATGGTGGCTTTACACATTGTACCTATGTCAGGAATTGACCACCTGGCTACCCAACCGCCCCCCTGATCAAATAGACTATCTAAAGAGATACATTACTTGAAATTCAGTATCATAAAATGTTTCAACCATACATATATTCAGATAATTCAGTGTAAACAATGAATGATCAACAGAAAACATGACTGACGGATTATTATTCATGGTATTCAAAAAATTATATACAAAATTAATGCATATATTTTTTCAAGCATTCACTAAAAGGACCACGAGGCTTATCAAAGGCTTTTATGAAACTTAATTCAACTGTAAACACCATCAATACAGAAATCATGCTTTTGAACTATTTCAAAAGGTTAGGTGCAGTGAGCTGAGGTGTAATAGTGTTTAACGTTGCGTTCAAAATTATTGCTCTTAAATTGCTCTAGCGATATGCATCCACAAGTGTGTGTGGCTGCTCGTATAAGTCCAAACTTATGGCAATTTTATAGTGCTTGCTCACTGAGATACCATGCCACAGTTTAACATTGATATCCCACTTGTGTTCCTCGGGTTGACTTGTCTTTGTTTCATCCCCTTAATGAGGGTGCCAGGCAGTGTAAAAATAAGTACCATCATTTAACGTCTTTGATATGACGAGGATGGGGATCTCACCCATCCCAACCCTCCTCTCTCCGCGCTGATGCTCTATATATCAATTAGACCAAGGAGGTAGTCTATCACAGTAAATAATTTGTTGTACATGTCCATGATGCATGTTCATATTGTGGCAGCAAGGGGGGTAACTCCTGCCAAAATTCCATAAATGAAACGCATTCCGTATTGCAGTGCTTGCATGAAAGTTGAGTTAACATGTTCTTTTTTGACTGATAAAGTGTCACAAAATGGTCTTATTATCTTTCATGTGTTAATATCGATGACCTGCGACATTCTCATGATTTGTTTTTGGGGGAACCATAAAATCAGTAACCATAAAATGGAACTTTGTGACAGGTTTCTAACATAAATTCTTAGTTTATGTCCCATATCTGCACAGACTGTCCGTAACCGTTTACAAGCCTACCAGATTACCAGCATGAAGGCCCTACGTTGGCGTTATTTTCCCTCTACTTCCCCTCAACTACAGCAGCTGCAGTGGTGTCGATACCATCATCAGTGGCTTCTTCAACACAGGTGTGAGCTATCGTGACAAAATCTTACGTCCTCAGATCTGCAAGTGCCAGGCACCATATTTTCAGCATGACAATGGTCATCCC
The DNA here is from genome assembly GCF_022045235.1 of Haliotis cracherodii. NCBI lineage: Eukaryota > Metazoa > Mollusca > Gastropoda > Lepetellida > Haliotidae > Haliotis > Haliotis cracherodii. The sequence goes on from NW_027266265.1 coordinate 48,783,034, forward strand.
CTGTATGGATTCCATGAGAGTTCAGAACACAGCGGGGTGCACAGGTACAGTAGATCAGGGTTCACTCAAGGAATTTTCTGACATAGGCCCTTCATGTGAAAATTTCAAATATTCCCAAGTATGCCCATACAGCACAATGTTAAAATGCCTCATTGTATTTGAAAATGTGGGCCTAGAATTATTCCTTGTACACGTTGTAGATAATTTTATTCAAGCAATACAACTCTTTTGATAATTGGAGGTGAAAATAAGACTGTAAAAGTGGATAAAACTATTAAAAGATGTATGCGATTTTCAATCGCGCTGAATTAATGTTTATGAGATATCTATGACAACTGTGAGAGAATATCGCGGAATCGCGGCCTTAGTCAATCCCTGTTAATGGGCATTTTCACGAAGACTATAGGATTTCTATCGCTGGAACATAAACGTCAAAGTCTCTGGGTCTCAACCCAATTTACCATCTGTGGATGTGCTCAAAAGACGTTTATATCAACCAGGACCACAGAAATCTGCAGCAGTTATGCGAAGCACTTCTTTAAGAATGGACTTGGTTGCATGGGCAGGAGGTGTTGTGCCAATTCAGGCTCATGGTGGACACACAGCACCACGCTAAATTACTGCTGTGATTGAGATAGTGACATAAGCAGCGCATGTAAAGACTTCTCGGTTATCTTTGATGAACTCTGTTTCACTTTGTAATCTTCCATACACACACAGAAATGCCTGTGCAATTGTAATGAGTTGTGTGCATGAGGGCTACAACGAATACACAATGAGGTGAATATGATTCATATCATGAATATAGGGTAGCGAATTCAAATATTAATTCATGAATACAATAACAAGTCAGCAGTTGATGTATCATTTGTCATATTCAGCATGTTCAGTGAGGCAACAACAACATAAATTATTTGACATGGTTTGTTAAATATTAATAAATTATTAATATGTTATTCATTTAAATACTGCACTTATCCAGGTACTAGTATCTGCTCTAATGCGACAATGACCAGTGACCACAATACTGTCAAATTAAATAGTATACGAGTGTTGTCTTTTGTTGTCTATGCATATAATATGTTCTTATGGGTATATTTTTATGTAAATGAACATGCATGCATATTCATAAATATTCGATTCTAGTGGCCACGAATAACGAAATCAATTCATGAATGGATACAGTTCGATTCACCAAATACGAGAGTGAATCGTAACAACCCTAGTGTGCATACCATCAAGCAATGGGAGGCAACACACTTCTTGAAACTGAACGAGGACAAAACAGAGATATTGGTCATCTGCTCAAGATCCTCGCAACTTCACCCTGACTTCAGCATTGGGGATTTCGAGATTACTACACGATTGTGTGTCAGATACCATTTATCTTACGAGTTGTTTAAAAACGTATCTAACAAGCGAAAGCAAGCTAGATACGCTTTGAAACAACGAGTTGTAAGATAAATGGTATCTGACAGGCATGAGTGCAGTAATCTGTTTCTTACACACCCTAAAATCGCACCTTCTTAGCTTCGAATCGATGCATTTTGTCTATTCTCATGAAAGCAGTAGCGCATTAATACATAACACTACGGCCATGAGTGACATCATCCGACGTACTGCTTACTAGATCTACGCATATATAATATGACCCTACACAAAATGGTTTCCCCCCCATCGGTGGATTACCAAGGTGAAGGTGATCATGCAAACTAGACAAGAACAAAGAACATGCTTGATGCCGAGTTAAAAGTTTTCACCTCAAAGAAATTACCAAATATGTACAACAAAGTTTACTTCCGTATGACATCACGACCAGTGACTGACTTTTACAAAATGGCGTGTTCACTGACAACAGTATGCAGGATTTCCAGAGGAGGATTGTCGTATATTCATTAATGTGTCATGTAGGTAATCAGAAACATTCTGACAATCTGCGTACTGTTATGGGTTTTATGTTTTCCCATGTAACCAAGAGAATTAGTCTGAAATGCAGATAACTACTGCCATCGTTGTGCATTATTTAGCGTCAGTCATGGCGTCACTAAGGAAACTTTTACGGCTCCTGTTGAATTAACCACATCATTGTAATGTATATATGTGTAATTCCATAATTCGTGCAACGATACTCTTCCCACACACACAGTAAATAACACTGTGAATTAGTGTATTAGTTTGCGATGATGTATTTTGAATTTCAATTCGACTTTGAAGTGAGGGTTGAAGAGGAGGGACATATAGGCCTTTGTCGCTGTGGCATCCAGGGGTTTCCAATCTAAAAAACATAATGTTGACATAACAACAGACAATGTAACAGATAATGATAACAAACAAACTTGCAGATGAGGACAAGTTTGTTTATTATTATTATTAATTACACGGTCCTGTGGTTCAACACAGACGATGGCGAACATTCGACTGAAGCACAAGCAACTTATGAATGACTTACACTCAGGAAAGTAGTTCGTCATAATCTGACCTCAGATTATCACCATGGAGAAGCCAATCACGGGCCTGGAATTTGATCTCACACATGTTTGATACCAGTTATCTCAAATGGGTTTCTCACCTACAGGTGAGTAAGAAAGTGTGATCACACCCAACCATAGTGCCAGAAACCTGGGTGTCATCATGGATCCGCTCTACAGCTTGAATAAGCATATCGCAGCCATATGCAAATGTGCATATTACACAACATGGGACAAATCAGGAGATATTGTCATCTCCAAGTTGGATTATTGTGATTTCCTCCTCTCTGGCAAACCAAAATGACAGCTTGTTCAGAATACAGCTGCAAGAATTCTGACAAGAACATCTAAGCGATAACACATCAATATTGACTGAATAGACACTACAAAGAGTGCAATATAAACTACGGTACTCACTCTGGTGAATGCAAAGTTTGGCTCCTGCTTACGGTACTTTAAGGAACTGTTAATACCATACAAGACTGCACATTCTCGCCAATCAAAAGATTACTGTCACATACCAAAACACATGGCGATAGGTCATTTCAACATGCTGGCCCATTGCTCTGTAAAAATCTGCCAGAAGAAACCCGAGAAGCAGGAAAAAGGCATTCAAAACCCCACTTTTTAAGTAAGTGAGTGAGTATGATTTTACGCTGCTTTTAACAATTTTCCAGCAATATCAGGGCGGGGGACACCAGAAATGGGCTTCACACATTGTACCGATGTCGGGAATCGAAGACGTGTCTTCGGCATGACAATCGACGCTTTAACCACAAGGCTACCCGGCTGCCCCTGTCTCTTCAAGAGGGCCTTTGACGAGATCAATCATGGTCAAAGTATATTTGTGCAGCTCTGAATTGGAAAATGCACTATACAAATTCTTAATCTAATTTAATGTAACACATATCACTCCTAAAGCCTTGTGGAAGTCACGGAAAGATAACCACATAGGCATTTTGTGTGTGAGATTGATTAAACTCAGCATCATTATATAAAGGTCACCTAGGTATGTAGGGTGTCAAACATAAACAATATGCCAACAAGCGTCAATAGGTCTGAGTATGTTAACAATGTGATTAACAGTTGAAGAACATGTTGTTTATGCCTATGTCACACTGATCGGATGCTTTTAGGAAACTGGAAAAATGGATGCCTATTGAAACCAATGAAAAATGCAAAAATGAAGGTGATGGAAAAAGCTACCTAAAACACACGAGGGAACACAACCAGCCATTTAACCCATGGACGTGCAATACATGACAAATATGTTGGTATAAATGGCTTAATTCCAGATGCAACTGAACTGGACTCTTGGAAGTTGAAAATACGACATTTTTTTAGTACCTTCATCTCTGACTATCTGAATGACCCCAAAATAATGACGCGGAGCATATATTACTATTACAGGCTGAGCGCACTACAGACTAGTCGCTATCGCAACCTCTGTCCAAACCAGACTAAATTTTCAGCACACACAATTCTGGTTAAGACAGATTCCACCGTATCTTCACATTACCGATTGCCATGACAACCTGACTTACCATGCTCCTGACGTTGTCACTTGATGGCCTCTGTGTAGGTTCTCATGGAAATATACATGGTCAAGCGGGTTTCAAATCTCCAGTTGACCAAACCCTTAGGATCATCATACAATCTGAAATAAGGAAAGTGTGTCAGTCAACTAAATTCAAACATACTTCTGTCATTAATTGTAATAGAGATTACTTCAATAAGCTTTAGTCAAGCTGTCTTGCTTTATTTCTTTGAAAATATTGTTATGCAAAACCATGTAAATGCTATAAAAAAATAAAAAAATAAAAAATTGAAACATCACTAAATAGGCAAACTGCATACAACTGACAAACAGTAGCCTCAAGCCCAAGGCTAGGAAACACTCTTTTGGTCAGCTAAGTTCAGCTTTAACAGCCTAAAAGGAACTGAGGAATGAAATAGTATCCTTATATAAGTATACAATAGCACAGTAATGTTCTGCTATATGTTTACTGATTTACTTTAGTGCTGATAATTATGGCCGTAGGCAGCAGAAATAGTAATATCATCTATAGGCCATACTCACACATACTTTATCATGTTTATGTTAAGAGTTTATTCATATATTAATCAATACTGTCAGGTAAAGCATTCAAGGGGTCATCAAGCAACAGATTTATTAATGTGTCAATTAGTTGTCAGGAGAGGTCAAGTTTTTCAAGGCTATAGGACTGTTGCCAACATGGATGTTTTCTGAAGTATTCACTAAAAATAGACAAGCAGCTGATGAAATAAGTGCAAAAGTAGTGAGAAATATGAAACAGCCCCAAGGCATTGTTGATCTATGGGAGTTAGAATAGTTGCATGCAATGTATTGTATTTCTACCCTTTCATTAACTTATTGGAAATAGACTGACCTTTCAAAGTCTCCACAAGCCATATAATGCACTGCAAGCAAGTGTTCAATTAAGAAGAATACTGAGGTCTTGAAAGTTTGTTCTTTATTCAATGCTGCACTCAGCAATATACCAGCTAGGTGATGATAGTCTGTAAATAACCAGGTCGGGATCAGACAAACCAGTGATTGATATCATGAGCATTGATCTACGCTATTGGGATACGATGACATGCATCAACCATGTCAGCAAGCCTGAGCAAGCAATCATGTTATCACCAGCATGGGTTGCTGAAAGCACATTCTAACCTTGATCTTCACATGGGCATCAGCCACAAACACTATGTATACATGACACAGTGGTCTGAAACATAGCAGGCCTGGTGAACATCAACACGTTATCACTGTTTTGTTTGAAGGAAGCTGGCAAGGGAGGATCTTTGTTGCTACAAGTACTTGGCCTATCACGTAATACCAAACATTCTAAATAATGTGTCATAAATTCTGAACTAATATCAAACCAGAAATTCTTGTCTCTCTGAAGCTAAACTCAATGTTTTGTGCAAGATTGGGGCTGATCCTCGCTGTTGGGACAAGTACTGTCTTACCAAAAATTAACTAGTCACTGGCAGAGAGACGGTGGTAACTTCTAATTCTGAGTCTGTAGGTACAGCTAGAGGCTGCTCAATCTGCCAGGTGACTATTAGACCGATATATATACTGAAGAATGTTCAATAATGTTTTATAACATTTACAAAACATAAACATTGATGTTTGCTTTGTCATGTTGAAAAAATAGAACAAGGCCAAAACTACCAATGTTTCAAAACATATGTTAGCTACAGTATACAGAATACAACAACTTGCCTTACATTCTAAATATTTTAATGTTTTAATGTGCAAATTTATATTGTGCCAAATCCATACCCTAAGACATGAACCAAGCACTACATTCATTCCCTGATCAAAGGATTAGTGTCCAAGTGGTTTTCATTCTCATCTCCCTGGGAAGGATGTGTTTGAGGCACTAGAAGGTTAACAGTCACATAACCAGCTCATCCTACCGGGTACCCATTTCCTGCTGGGTGATCTGAGTTATAACTGTCAAGTGCACATGGCTGAGTGCGCACAGCCTGCAGTGTTCCCGGCATGATCTTAACACTGCAGAATAAGTAAGCGATGGATTCTGTCTGATTGCTAGATGGGCACACCATGTCATTGCGTAGTTTGTGGATGGGTTTGCGTCAGTGTTACAATATATTGTATTCACAGTATGCCGCTAATATACATGGTTTTAGAAAAGTTGATGTTCTCAGTGGAATACCAAAAACATTACAGGTTTAAAGTTAAACCTTTGGTACAGGGTCAATTTGAAGAATAAATAATTCAATTGGGTGTTCTCAGTACCCAGTAATCTCCACTTAAAATTTTCATTATTGGTGGTTTTAAAGTTAATGTCCTAAAACAAAATGTGCATGGTTTTCACTAACCTTCTAAATACTGTGCAAGTGAACCAGTTGTTTGTAATTCTCAATCTCAGATCTACAGTAACAGTGTGTGTCTACATTTATGGATATGGTCTCATTTCAGGTTGACTGAAAATTGATTTGTTAAGAGCGAATAAATAGCCATGCTCTGGGTTTGCTGCTCGACTGATATAGATCTATGTAAATCATTCTGCAGACAAATAAAGAGGTGTTTTTATAACTTGGAATCAAACTTGCTTAGACTTTCAATATTGACCCAAGCCAAGCCCCCTTCAAATGCTGAAGATGATATCCCATGTTAATACTTGTTTGGAAATATTCATCTTTCTTGGTTGTGTGTATTCAACAATACTGAATGAAAATCTAAAACTTTGACAGATGCACGACTCAATAATACGAATCCATAATACTCTAGGCTAGGCTAATATTCTTGTGAATGATGTGTCTAATCTGAGGAATCGAATATTCCAGTTGTTGGTAAATTTATAGAGGGTTGACAACCCTACAGCTTCTCTACCCTACTGCTTCTCTACCCTATTACTATACTGTATTAGGTGGAAAGGGTAGAATATAAGCTGGGAAATTGTCTCTAAATATTAGGGTTGTTACGATTCACTCGCGTATTCGGTGAATCGAACCGTATACCTTTAGGAATTGAATTCGTGGTCACTAGAATCACTAGACAATACCAGCTGAGCATGATACGTATCATACTCGCCTCGTAGTGTATTCGCAACAGCCCTACTGAATGAACAAGTTCAAAGCTCTACGCAAAATTCGATTCACAAGACTCAATGAATCAGGCAGGAGCATTCAGCAATAACCCCAGCGACAACAAGCAGCATTCAAATAGCTGCGTTCGCTTAAAACAATGACTAATGTCACAATGTTCAATTTTGAAATGACATAATATTAACTTCCATGTTTGCATAACTAGTGTCATTATAGTCTATTCACCATTAGTTCTGCGACATCGGAACGACGCCATTAGTTCCAGGCATTCGGAAACTTTCGGCCACTTTCGCCAAGGGAGAATACATATATCCAAGCGTTTCAACATATGGCATAGACCTGTACTCAAAGCAGCATGATGTTATTGAAAAGAAATACATATTTTTGTTTCAAGGATTAAAGCAATATGGTTTTTTGTATAGTTGGTAAATTATTGATCCTCAACCATATCACACACATTAATTGATAGACTAAACTTACTTTTCCTAAAAGGACCCCTCCCTTGATGTTTACGTTGGTCTCTCTAAAGTGGGCAGACCGCATTCTTTCAAAGTATACAAGTCTCATTTTCTCAAGACAACAGTCATTTCATCTCAGTAACAAAAGGATATCTTTATATCTTTATGAAAATGATCACTATATTTAATCAGTAACTGAACGCATACTGTTTGATCACATCATCTCTACAGTGACTGGAATGTTAACTCGCTCGATCCAAAGCTACATACATATCATTGGCGTGAGTTTGGTTAACGCTAACCATCTTAGCGCTAAGATGGTCATAACTCCCATACTTTAAGAAAGGCTTACGATACTCTCAGCGCTGTCCAGTCAATTCTTGGTGGGTCTGCTTGATGTGGAAAGAAAGACCGAAGTAATGCATCTCTCTCTCTCTCTCTCTCTCTCTCTCTCTCTCTCTGCTACTCTTTCTCTCCCCTCTCTCTCTCTGTGCCATTCTCTCTGCCTCTTTCTCTCCTCTGCCCCTCTCTCTCATCTCTCTCCCCTCTCTCGCTGCCTCTCTGCCCCCTCTCTCTCTCTCTGCCCCCCCCCCCCCCCCCTCTCTCTCTCTCTCTCTCTCTCTCTCTCTCTCTCAGCCGAGGGCGCTGTTCATTTGAATAGTTACACGTGTAAGCTGAATTCTTTTGAACGACCTTGAGGTTTTGAAGGTCTATCCATTCACTGCTGTCTGGCGCACGTTCCGATGGGAGGGTCGTCAATCAGCGTGCGTTCTGTCTCGCACGTCAACAGGAAGAGGAAACCGTCTCAGAAAGGGGGGTTCGTGAGGTGAAGGATGGCAGCATGCTTGTCAGGCCACCACGAACAATTAAAACACACCCTCAGATTTGAGTGACATTCGTCCCCAGCCCCAGCCGTGGGGACACTCAGAATAGGCTTCACACATTGCACACATGAAGGGAATCGAACTCGGTTCTGCAACGAGACGAGCACCACTAAGCTGCATGTATATATTTTATGAATGGCCGGGTCACTGAAACACAGTGATGACAACAGGTGTTCGCGACACTGATACACTGACACCATGCAATCATACATAGCTACACATAGTATAGCGAGTTATTACGTAGCATGATACATCTATAAATACAGTTTATACAAAGTGTCGGTAGTTATTTAAAGGACGACTTTGGTGGTCCCACGACACTTGATTCAACGCCCAGAACATAGTACTATGAGCAGAATAAAAGGCACCAAACCGACCACAATTGCATTTTAAAAATATTTGGTGTGTATCTGAATTCTATTCAATATAGGTACACAAACTTGGCGAATATATACAAATACATATCCACCCCCTTAAATAAACTCTACCGCATCCAAGTATTTGTCAATGTTTCAAACATCAGAAAAGTTACATGTATAAAAATATTATATTTCAACAGCACCAGATTTACCAACGCATAATTGCATATTAACTTACACTGACAATTTTGTAAACAGAAGAATGGGGAATAAAACGGGGAGAAAGGTTAAAATAAATTTAGGAACAATCTCAAGTCGCTACTGCAGAGTAAGAATAATGACATTGGTATCTCACCCAAACATGGGCAACATTAAAGACTTGATAGATCCTGAAAAGTAATGCATTTGATATCAATGTAAATACTTTTGTTTGTAACCATGATTGTGAGTGAGTGAGTGAGTGAATCGGGTTTAACGCCGCTTTTAACAGTATTCCAGTTAAATCGCGGCGTGTCAGCTTAATGTGGGAGGAAAGCCCGGAGTGATGCAGGTCTCAGACGTTCACCATGCTTGTTACTCTATGCTTAAATCATATGATGATCACGATGGCATAAATTGGGTTCTCATGATAGACCTATGTTGCCTCAGACTGGCTTTGCCTATGTCTGAATTGCCCCAGACTGTGGCGATATGAAACAGTTTGTTTCCTATGTTTAACCAACGGTGTATAGACATAGGAATGCAAAACAGGTATCAGATAATTGGTAATTCATCATTTCTGTCTCATTATAGTTCCTATACCTGCTTGCTCCAGAATTGTATCGTATCACCTTTGATAGGAAAAGATTTGGCACATATTCAAACCCAATTACGCATTCTTGGCAGTAATAAAAAAAGTATAAAAAATGCCTTATTGCCAAGTTGATGTAGACCGAAATATATTGATATGTCAAAACTGTGATGATATGGTTATCGAAGATGAACACCATTTCTTCTGGTTTGCCCTCATTATACAGAAATTAGAAATAAGTTTATCCCGAATTATTACTGAACTGTTCTTCTCGCCAAAAACTAACTGAATTGATGTCTAAAAAGTATAAATAAACACATTGAAAGGTATTGTCCTGTACTTAAAAAGAAACTTATGTAAATGAAAATATGTACTTCATGATATTTGTTGTTAAAGTGTTATCAACACACTGTAAAAATCCACCCTTGAAGATCCGGGTGAGAATAGGTCTTCAGCAACCCATTTTTGTCGTAAAAGGCGACTACGCTTGTCGTAAGAGGCGACTAACTGGATCGGGTGGTCAGACTCTCTGACTTGGTTGATGCATGTCATCGATCACAATGGCATGGATTGATGCTCATGATATAAATCACTGATTGTCTGGTCCAGACTCGATTATTTACAGATCGCCGTCATATAGCTGGAATATTGCTGAGTGAGGCGTTAAACAACAAACGAACATATTCTTTTCACTTACCATTATTTATACAATATAGTATGTCTCATCAGTACTTTGGTACCAGCACAGTGGTTTCACTACTTTTCAGTGTACACAGCCAAAACATATTTCCTTGCAAAAAGCCAGCAAACTGATACAACGCGAGAAAACGTTTCGGACAGTATCCGAAATGGAAATGAAGACGTGCCAGCCAATGGAGACGTCGCCATATAACAATGCACAATGTCGATGGATTGTTTCGTAATGATTTGATACACGAAACCTGAACAAAACAATTAGGTGGAATGATTTCAGCTGCACATATATATAACTTACAGACAGTTTTTAATTTCTATATGGGATACACTATATATCTGTTTCGGCAGATAATAGAGATGGATTATTATCTGGCTTTTGCGTTCAGTATTTACATTGCTTATGTTTGAGACACTGTACATCCATAGCTAATGTTTGAGACATTGTACTTCCATAGCTAATGTTTGAGACATTGTACTTCCATAACTTTTGTTTGAGACATTGTACTTACATAGCTAATGTTTGAGACATTGTCCTTCCATAACTTTTGTTTGAAATATTGTATTTCCATAACTTTTGTTTGAGACATTGTACTTCGATAACCTCTGTTTGAGACATTGTACTTCGATAACTTCAGTTTGAGAAACTGTACTTCGATAACATCTGATTGAGACATTGAAATTACATACTCTCTGCTTGAGACATTGATTCATATACATATTCTCATAATAAAGTCGGAATTGCACAATCGACTCTGTTTTAATAGAGACCTCTTAGGAACATGGAAAGGGTTTTGTCGCTGTTATTTACATATCTTATATTTATGGCATTGTATTTATTTAAAGGATAACTAAAATAGCACGTGCTTGATTGCGTTGCGGGACAGGGTGGACTGTATGGGCAGTGTTAAAAGTGGAATATATTAATAAATCAACAAGACTCATTTCCAGATGGCAGTCACGGTTCATTTAAGAATGTCTTTTAGTTTGATGTCAACACCAAGCGTGAAGCAATAAAATATGATTAAATAATTGACAGTTTTCCCCCTTCGACAGAGATTTGTTTTGCATGTGATCAAAGTCGTTAAATACAAATGAAAGGAAAAGGCAAATGGACTCAGAGGTTCTTCTGATGCCATGTTCAGATGAATTACGGTACTATTACAAGTAAGTTATTTGATTTGTACGACATACAGGTACTGTGGGTACTGTCAAGTTCTCACTTGAGGTAATGTTACACAAAACTGCATTCATCTAGAGACTTGTCCGTACGTTAATATACTACATATTAATTCATGATATGGGTAACACGTCGTCTGTTTTGTCTTCCTCTCAGGAGGGCACGGGTGCCCCAGTCGTCTAAGGCGCCGCGATTCGCTGTGCAGAGTTGCCTCCCTTGGGTACGCCAGAAACGAATCCCGTTTCCCCCCGATTATGTTTCTAGGTTTGTCAGCACCATACCCGTGCTCGTGGGTTTCACCGAACTGGTAAACGTCTGAGACCTGCATCACTTTGGGCTTTCCTCCCACATTAAGCTGACACGTCGCGATATAACTGGAATACTGTTAAAAGCGGCGTTAAACCCAACTCACTCACTCACTCATTTCCTCTAAGTTGTTTTTATCACATGTTTGATTTTCATTTGAAAATATCCTAATTTAGCGATATTATATCCAAAGAATGGTGTGTACGGGGACTATGCCAGCACTCAAAAAATAGTTCCACATTGTTTTATTTCTTGGAATAAAATTTGATTTAAAACTTTTGAAAAATATATAATACACAACTGCTCCTGAAGCCAAAAACCATCCTGGCTCGTATCAATCAGCTCGTTTAGGCTCGTATCAATCAGCTCGTTTACAAAAATAGTCAGTGAATATATTGTACTCCGAAATGTGCTGACACAAAGCGCCCATGTATCTCTTTCATTTTTCTGTCCGATGCGTCTATTGATCAGTCTACTTCTGCCCAAGACTGTTTCTAATCAACTTTTGCATATATAGCTGCCAGTTGTCACGTGGTCGATTGTTCTTCATTATCTTAAAATCCTCTTAATGGGCGTCGGCGGTGCATGTGCGTTTCCAGTTGACGTTTTCACCATTTTACATACATCACGATGTCAGACTGAGAGAGATCGTCATTCATTATCAAATGTTTCAGCCTAATCACTCCACCTCATAGGACTGTTTCACGCAACCCATATTCTCATTCTATTGAACCAAAGGTCGTAAACCTAGCAAATATTCCAAATTCGTTTTATCAATTGAGCTAACCTTTTTACTTAATTTACATTTGTTTCGCTTTTATTTGAGAAAAATGCACTTCTACTAGAATCGTCCCAACAACTTGTTATTTGTGTTATACTTACGCCATCATGCTTGATGACGTATTATTAGCATTTACCAATTTACGAAATAAAAACGTTTTACGACAAGCATTGGTTGCTGGAGACCTATTCTACCCGGATCTTCACGGGTCTCTCTACATTGGAAACAAATAAGTCATCTCTGGTCTCTACCCTTAAACAAAGGACACATTATAGGTGGCTCCGATAGTAGTATTTCAGTCAGTATCCTCCTCGTTGAATCATGCTTCCAGTGGTTGGCAATGTGTATTTTACTGGTGCTATCAGCACTATGAATGCGCTCTATGTGATGAACTCGCCTGATTTAATAGAATGTGTGATGAGTAATGTTATGAAATAAGTACATCTCCTAGTCAGAACTTAAGTTGATTGTGTACAATAGTCAGCATCTTAATAACAAGAAGACCACAAATCTGAGTTTTATCGCCACTGGTCTCTACTGTGGTGTCAAGGTTTCTACTCTTGCATCAAAGAGGTCATCGTTAGTTACTACTCTGGTAACAAGGACGACATCACTGGTCGCTACCCTGTTAACAAGGAGGTCATCACTGGTCGCTACTCTGGTAACAAGGAGATCATCGACGGTCGCTACCCTGGTAACAAGGAGGTCATCACTGGTCGCTACTCTGGTAACGATGTAACATTACTGGCGGAAACTATTGTGTTATTTAAATCAGATAACACACACCTCGTCATCGACACAGCCTTCCAGTGGAAGGGGGTGGATATTTTACTGGCGCTGTCGACACTATGAAAACACTCGGCGTTGTGAACTCGACTGATCTGATACATTGTGTGTTGAGTAATGTTTTTAAATACTACATACTATCAGGGAATCGTATACTAGTCAGAACGTTTGCACCTGGTATATACTAGTCAGCATCCTCACAAGAAGAAGACCATTAACAAGTCTGAGATGTATTGTCACTGGTCGCTTTCTGATAACAAGTTCGTCATTGGTTTCTACTCGTGTTTCAATCAGATCATCTTTGATCACTATTCTGGTAACAAGGAGGACATCACTGCTCGCTACTCTGGTAACAAAGAGGACATCACTGCTCACTACTCTGGTAACAAGGAGACCATCGCCAGTCGCTACTTTGGCAACAAAGAGGTCATCACTGGTCGTTACTTTGGTAACAAGGAGGTCATCACCGGTCGCTACTCTGGTAACAAGGAGGTCATCACTGGTCGCTACTCTGGCAACAAGGAGGTAATCACCGGTCTCTACATTGGTAACAAGGACGACACCACTCGTTGCTACTCTGGTAACAATGAGGACATCACTGGTCTCTACATTGGTAACAATGAGGACATCACTCGTCGCTTCTTTGGTAAAAAGGAGGACATCACTCGTCTCTACTCTGGTAAAAAGGAGGACATCACTCGTCTCTACTCTGGTAACAATGAGGACATCACTCGTCGCTACTCTATTAATGGGGAGGGGGGGGGGGGGGGGGGGGGACATTACTGGTCGCTACTCCTGTAACAATGAGGACATCAATCGTTACTACTCTGGTAACAAGGAGGGCATCCGTTGTTACTCTGGTAACAGACGACATCACTCGTCGCTACCCTGGTAACAAGGAGGTCATCACTGGTCTCTACCCTGGTAACAAGGAGGACATCTCTGGTCTCTACCCGGGTAACAAGGCGGACATCAATGGTCTCTACCCGGGTAACAAGGCGGACATCACTGGTCTCTACTCTGGTAATGAAGAGGTCATCACCGGTCGCTACTCTCGTAATGGAGAGGTCATCACCGGTCGCTACTCTGGTAATGGAAAGGTCATCACTGGTCGCTACTCTGGTTAATGGAAAGGTCATCACTGGTCGCTACTCTCGTAATGGAGAGGGCATCACTGGTCGCTACTCTGGTAATGGAGAGGACATCACTGGTCGCTACTCTCGTAATGGAGAGGTCATCACCAGTCGATACTCTGGTAATAGAGAGGGCATCACTGATCACAACACCGGTAACGGGGAGGACATCACTGGTCGCTACTCTGGTAACAATTGTAACTTTAGTGGATGTCTGCTTTAGTGTTATTTAAATCAGTTAACGCATACCCCCGTCATCGAAACGGCCTTCCAGTGGGAGGGATTGAGTATTTTACTGGCGCTTTCAAAACTATGAATACACTCTGTTGAGGCGATATGTGGTATATTCATTGTCAGTTGCTGGGCTGCACTTGACTCGTATCACACGGCGTACTGCCCGGGTATTGATAATTGGTTTCACGTGAGAGTACTTCTGTCCGCCGTCTAGCTTGATTGAGGAGAACAATTCAATACTATTTATTTAATCAAACGTTCAAGCAGCATGGGGTCTGATTGGGCGCCTGCTATCAGTGTTGATGTACGCGTGTCAGTGGTTACGGCAGTACGTGTTCAAAAAATCATACCCTTGTGCCCAGCTAATTAGCTGTCTGAACTATTAATGCTGGTTTGTGGTAGTCAGGAAACGCCAGCATTTTACATGACTATTGGAAATACATGGCTATATTTAATGAGAAACCAGCCTTTATTTTTTCACCTTATTCGTGAACAGTAGAACGCTCCACACGCTCTCGAATTTGAGAAGTCCAAGATGAAAAACTCGTTTTTCGTCTGTTTTCGTTTTTTTCGTTGACAGGCTTTTTCTGCTGATGTTGAAATGCAGAAATACAAGTCATTTCAAGGCAAGTATTATTTGTAGTCAAATTACAAACATAATGTTACAAAAAAACATGTGTTGCCGGGGACGTATTCTGTAACGGATACCCCACAGAGGTTTAAACATGATAAATGACATGGGGACGGCAGTCGAATGCAGCGACAAAGAGATTTATGACAGTGCTAGATTAGTACAGTGGGTGGGGGTGGGGGCTGGGGGGTAGTTGTGGCATTATGTCGTTAAATTACACTTGGACTTGTGACCGTGGTTGATAAGTGTTTACATCAGTTTTTAATCATTGTCATTAATTGGCGTGAATTGATGTTTATAAGTGAACGTGACTATATTTGACTACTAATAATACTTGCCTTGAAATGACTTGTATTTCTGCATTTCAACATCAGCAGAAAAAGCCTGTCAACGAAATTCAAAACGACAAAACTAAAAAAAAAGAAAAACGAGTTTTTCATCTTGGACTTCTCAAATTCGAGAGCGTGTTGAGCGCTCCACTGTTCACGAATAAGGTGATAAAATAAAAGGCTGGTTCCTCATAAAATATAGCCATGTATTTCCAATAGTCATGTAAAATGCTGGCGTCCTTTTTACCAGAGTAACAACCAGAGATGTCCTCCCCGTTACGGGTGTAGTGATCAGTGATGTCCTCTCCATTACGGGTGTAGCGATCAGAGATGTCCTCCCCGTTACGGGTGTAGCGACAATAGATGTCCTCTCCATTACGGGTGTAGCGACCAGAGATGTCCTCCCCGTTACAGGTGTAGCGACCAGAGATGTCATCCCCGTTAGGGGTGTAGCGATCAGTGATGTCCTCCCCATTACGAGAGTAACGACCAGTGATGCCCTTTCCATTACGAGAGTAGCGACCAGTGATGCCCTCTCCATTACGAGAGTAGCGACCAGTGATGCCCTCTCCATTACCAGAGTAGCGACCAGTGATGCCCTTTCCATTACGAGAGTAGCGACCAGTGATGCCCTCTCCATTACGCGAGTAGCGACCAGTGATGCCCTCTCCATTACGAGAGTAGCGACCAGTGATGCCCTCTCCATTACGAGAGTAGCGACCAGTGATGCCCTTTCCATTACGAGAGTAGTGACCAGTGATGCCCTCTCCATTACCAGAGTAGCGACCAGTGATGCCCTCTCCATTACGAGAGTTGCGACCAGTGATGCCCTTTCCATTACGAGAGTAGTGACCAGTGATGCCCTCTCCATTACCAGAGTAGCGATCAGTGATGTCCTCTCCATTACGAGAGTAGCGACCAGTGATGCCCTCTCCATTACCAGAGTAGCGACCAGTGATGCCCTCTCCATTACCAGAGTAGCGACCAGTGATGCCCTCTCCGTTACCAAAGTAGCCATCAGTAATTTCCTCCCCATTACCAGAGTAGCGACCAGTGATGCCCTCCCCATTGGCAGAGTAGCGACCAGTGATGCCCTCTCCGTTACCAGAGTAGCGACCAGTGATGCCCTCTCCGTTACCAAAGTAGCCACCAGTAATGTCCTCTCCATTACGAGAGTAGCGACCAGTGATGCCCTCCCCATTACGAGAGTAGCGACCAGTGATGCCCTCTCCATTACGAGAGTAGCGACCAGTGATGCCCTCCCCATTACGAGAGTAACGACCAGTGATGCCCTCTCCATTACGAGAGTAGCGACCAGTGATGCCCTCTCCATTACCAGAGTAGCGACCAGTGATGCCCTCTCCATTACGAGAGCAGCGACCAGTGGTTTCCTCTCCATTACGAGAGTAGCGACCAGTGATGCCCTCTCCATTACCAGAGTAGCGACCAGTGATGCCCTCCCCATTACGAGAGTAGCGACCAGTGATGTCCTCCCCGTTACGGGTGTAGCGACCAGAGATGTCCTCCCCGTTACGGGTGTAGCAGCCAGAGATGTCCTCCCCGTTACGGGTGTAGCGACCAGAGATGTCCTCCCCGTTAGGGGTGTAGCGATCAGTGATGTCCTCTCCATTACGAGAGCAGCGACCAGTGGTTTCCTCTCCATTACGAGAGCAGCGACCAGTGGTTTCCTCTCCATTACCAAAGTAGCCACCAGTAATGTCCTCCCCATTACGAGAGTAGCGACCAGTGATGCCCTCTCCATTACCAGAGTAGCGACCAGTGATGCCCTCTCCATTACGAGAGTAGCGACCAGTGATGTCCTCCCCGTTACGGGTGTAGCGATCAGTGATGTCCTCTCCATTACGAGAGCAGCGACCAGTGGTTTCCTCTCCATTACGAGAGCAGCGACCAGTGGTTTCCTCTCCATTACGAGAGTAGCGACCAGTGATGCCCTTTCCATTACGAGAGTAGTGACCAGTGATGCCCTCTCCATTACCAGAGTAGCGACCAGTGATGCCCTCTCCATTACCAGAGTAGCGACCAGTGATGCCCTCCCCATTACGAGAGTAACGACCAGTGATGCCCTTTCCATTACGAGAGTAGCGACCAGTGATGCCTTCTCCATTACGAGAGTAGCGACCAGTGATGCCCTCTCCATTACGAGAGTAGCGACCAGTGATGCCCTCCCCATTACGAGAGTAGCGACAAGTGATGACTTCCTTGTTACCAGGGTAGAGACCAGTGATGTCCTCATTGTTACCAGAGTAGCAACGGATGTCCTCTTTGTTACCAGAGTAGTGACGAGTGATGTCCTCATTGTTACAGGAGTAGCGACCAGTAATGTCCCCCCCCCCCCCATTAACAGAGTAGCGACGAGTGATGTCCTCATTGTTACCAGAGTAGCGACGAGTGATGTCCTCATTGTTACAGGAGTAGCGACGAGTGATGTCCTCATTGTTACCAGAGTAGCGACGAGTGATGTCCTCATTGTTACCAGAGTAGCAACGAGTGATGTCCTCATTGTTACCAGAGTAGCGACGAGTGATGTCCTCATTCTTACCAGAGTAACGACGAGTGATCTCCTCCTTGTTACCAGAGTAGCGACCAGTGATGTCCTCATTGTTACCAGAGTAGCAACGGATGTCCTCTTTGTTACCAGAGTAGCGACGAGTGATGTCCTCATTGTTACAGGAGTAGCGACGAGTGATGTCCTCATTGTTACCAGAGTAGCGACGAGTGATGTCCTCATTGTTACCAGAGTAGCAACGAGTGATGTCCTCATTGTTACCAGAGTAGCGACGAGTGATGTCCTCATTCTTACCAGAGTAACGACGAGTGATCTCCTCCTTGTTACCAGAGTAGCGACCAGTGATGTCCTCATTGTTACCAGAGTAGCGACCAGTGTTGTCCCCCTTGTCACCAAGGTAGCGACCAGTGATGACCTCTTTGTTACCAGGGTAGAGACCAGTGATGTCCTCCTTGTTACCAGGGTAGAGACCGGTGATGGTCTCCTTGTTACCAGGGTAGAGACCAGTGATGACCTCCTTGTTACCAGGGAAGCGACCAGTGATGACCTCCTTGTTACCAGAGTAGCGACTAGTGATGCCCTCCTTGTTACCAATGTAGAGACCAGTGATGACCTCCTTGTTACCAGAGTAGCGACCAGTGATGAGCTCCTTGTTGCCAGAGTAGCGACCAGTGATGCCCTCCTTGTTACCAGAGTAGCGACCGGTGATGACCTCCTTGTTACCAAAGTAACGACCAGTGATGATCTCCTTGTTACCAAAGTAGCGACCGGTGATGGTCTCCTTGTTACCAGAGTAGTGAGCAGTGATGTCCTCTTTGTTACCAGAGTAGCGAGTAGTGAAGACCTCCTTGTTACCAGAGTAGTGAGCAGTGATGTCCTCTTTGTTACCAGGATAGCGAGCAGTGATGTCCTCCTTGTTACCAGAATAGTGATCAAAGATGATCTGATTGTAACACGAGTAGAAACCAATGACGAACTTGTTATCAGAAAGCGACCAGTGACAATACATCTCAGACTTGTTAATGGTCTTCTTCTTGTGAGGATGCTGACTAGTATATACCAGGTGCAAACGTTCTGACTAGTATTCGATTCCCTGATAGTATGTAGTATTTAAAAACATTACTCAACACACAATGTATCAGATCAGTCGAGTTCACAACGCCGAGTGTATTCATAGTGTCGACAGCGCCAGTAAAATATCCATCCCCTTCCACTGGAAGGCTGTGTCGATGACGAGGTGTGTGTTATCTGATTTAAATAACACAATAGTTTCCACCAGTAATGTTACATCGTTACCAGAGTAGCGACCGGTGATGACCTCCTTGTTAACAGAGTAGAGACCAGTGATGACCTCCTTGGTACCAGAGTAGCGACCAGTGATGACCTTGTTACCAGAGTAGCGACCGTCGATGGTCTCCTTGTTACCAGAGTAGCGACCGTCGATGGTCTCCTTGTTACCAGAGTAGCGACCGGTGATGACCTCCTTGTTACCAGAGTAGAGACCAGTGATGACCTCCTTGTTACCAGAGTAGCGACCAGTGATGGTCTCCTTGTTACCAGAGTAGTGACCAGTGATGACCTCCTTGTTACCAGAGTAGCGACCGGTGATGACCTCCTTGTTACCAGAGTAGTGACCGGTGATGACCTCCTTGTTACCAGAGTAGTGACCAGTGATGACCTCCTTGTTAACAGGGTAGCGACCAGTGATGTCGTCCTTGTTACCAGAGTAGTAACTAACGATGACCTCTTTGATGCAAGAGTAGAAACCTTGACACCACAGTAGAGACCAGTGGCGATAAAACTCAGATTTGTGGTCTTCTTGTTATTAAGATGCTGACTATTGTACACCATCAACTAAAGTTCTGACTAGGAGATGTACTTATTTTATAACATTACTCATCACACATTCTATTAAATCAGGCGAGTTCATCACATAGAGTGCATTCATAGTGCTGATAGCACCAGTAAAATACGCATTGCCTACCATTGGAAGCATGATTCAACGAGGAGGATACTGACTGAAATACTACTATCGTAGCCACATATAATGTGTCCTTTGTTTAAGGGTAGAGACCAGAGATGACTTATTTGTTTCCAATGTAGAGAGACCCGTGAAGATCTGGGTAGAATAGGTCTCCAGCAACCAATGCTTGTCGTAAAACGTTTTTATTTCGTAAATTGGTAAATGCTAATAATACGTCATCAAGCATGATGGCGTAAGTATAACACAAATAACAAGTTGTTGGGACGATTCTAGTAGAAGTGCATTTTTCTCAAATAAAAGCGAAACAAATGTAAATTAAGTAAAAAGGTTAGCTCAATTGATAAAACGAATTTGGAATATTTGCTAGGTTTACGACCTTTGGTTCAATAGGATGAGAATATGGGTTGCGTGAAACAGTCCTATAAGGTGGAGTGATTAGGCTGAAACATTTGATAATGAATGACGATCTCTCTCAGTCTGACATCGTGATGTATGTAAAATGGGGTAAACGTCAACTGGAAACGCACATGCACCGCCGACGCCCATTAAGAGGATTTTAAGATAATGAAGGACAATCGACCACGTGACAACTGGCTGCTATATATGCAAAAGTTGATTAGAAACAGTCTTGGGCAAAAACAACTTAGAGGAAATGAGTGAGTGAGTGCGTGAGTGAGTTGTGTTTAACGCCGCTTTTAACAGTATTCCAGTTATATCGCGACTTGTCAGCTTAATGTGGGAGGAAAGCCCGAAGTGACGCAGGTCTCAGACGTTTACCAGTTCGGTGAAACCCACGAGCACGGGTATGGTGCTGACAAACCTAGAAACATAATCGGGGCGAAACGGGATTCGAACCCTCAATCATAGGTTTCTGGCGTACCCAAGGGACGCAACTCTGCACAGCGAATCGGGGCGCCTTAGACGACTGGGCCACCCGTGCCCTCCTGAGAGGAAGACAAAACAGACGACGTGTTACCCATATCATGAATTTATATGTAGTATATCAACGTACGGACAAGTCTCTAGATGAATGCAGTTTTGTGTAACATTACCCCATGTGAGAACTTGACAGTACCCACACTATCTGTATGTCGTACAAATTAAATAACTTACTTGTAATAGTACCGTAATTCATCTGAACATGGCATCAGAAGAACCGCTGAGTCCATTTGCCTTTTCATTTCATTTGTATTTAACGACTTTGATCACATGAAAAACAAATCTATGTCGAAGGGGGAAAACTGTCAATTATTTAATCATATTTTATTGCTTCACGCTTGTTGTTGACATCAAACTAAAAGACATTCTTAAATGAACCGTGACTGCCATCTGGAAATGAGTCTCGTTGATTTATTAATATATTCCACTTTTAACACTGCCCATACAGTCCACCCTGTCCCACAACGCAATCAAGCACGTGCTATTATAGTTATCCTTTATATAAATACAATGCCATAAATATAAGATCTGTAAATAACAGCGACAAAAACCTTTCCATGTTCCTAGGAGGTCTCCATTAAAACAGAGTCGATTGTACAATTCCGACTTTATTATGAGAATGTGTGTATGAATCAATGTCTCAAGCAGAGAGTATGTAAGTACAATGTCTCAATCAGATGTTATCGAAGTACAGTTTCTCAAACTGAAGTTATCGAAGTACAATGTCTCAAACAGAAGTTATGAAAATACAATGTCTCAAACATTAGCTATCTAAGTACAATGTCTCAAACAAAAGTTATGGAATGACAATGTCTCAAACATTAGCTATCTAAGTACAATGTCTCAAACATTAGCTATGGATGTACAATGTCTCAAACATAAGCAATGTAAATACTGAACGTAAAAGCCAGATAATAATCCATCTCGATTATCTACCGAAACAGATATATAGTGTATCCCATATAGAAATTAAAAACTGTCTGTAAGTTATATATATGTGCAGCTGAAATCATTCCACCTAATTGTTTTGTTCAGGTTTCGTGTATCAAATCATTACGAAACAATCCATCGACATTGTGCATTGTTATATGGCGACGTCTCCATTGACTAGCACGTCTTCATTTCCATTTCGGATACTGTCCGAAACGTTTTCTCGCGTTGTATCAGTTTGCTGGCTTTTTGCAAGGAAATATGTTTTGGCTGTGTACACTGAAAAGTAGTGAAACCACAGTGCTGGTACCAAAGTACTGATGAGACATACTATATTGTATAAATAATGGTATGTGAAAAGAATATGTTTGTTTGTTTGTTGTTTAACGTCTCACTCAGCAATATTCCAGCTATATGACGGCGATTTGTAAATAATCGAGTCTGGACCAGACAATCCAGTGATTGATATCATGAGCATCAATCCATGCCATTTTGATCGATGACATGCATCAACCAAGTCAGGGAGTCTGACCACCCGATCCAGTTAGTCGCCTCTTGCGACAAGCAAAGTCGCCTTTTACGGCAAGCACGGGTTGCCGAAAACCTATTCTACCCCGGATCTTCGCGGGTGGATTTTTAAAGTGTGTGGATAACACTTTAACAACAAATATCATGAAGTACATATTTTCATTTACATAAGTTTCTTTTTAATTACAGGACAATACCTTTCAATGTGTTTATTCATACTTTTTAGACATCAGTTCAGTTAGTTTTTGGCGAGAAGAACAGTTCAGTAATAATTCGGGATAAACTTATTTCTAATTTCTGTATAATGAGGGCAAACCAGAAGAAATGGTGTTCATCTTCGATAACCATATCATCACAGTTTTGACATATCAATATTTTTCGGTCTACATCAACTTGGCAAAAAGGCATTTTTAAAAGGCATAAAAACTATGTTTAGATTTCCGAAAGTATTTATGGCTGAGGGCATGTATCACAAAAGTAGTGTCTGCTATTGAGCGATCTGCCCTAAAGCCTGCTTACGATTATGATAACACCTCGTTTAATTCAGTCCTAATTTTTCTTCAGCAATAGATTTCCACCTTTACGATATAAAGATGTATACACCTATAATCATTCGGAAGTGTGGGGTCGCCAGATGTGTATGTCCAAGGGCGTTAGTTTCGGCCCTCGGATGGTAGCTCAGGGTGATGACGGAAGACAAAACTCAGGGGTGAAGTTTAAGACGACAGCAGCCATGTTTATTGTTGATGGTTTGGAATAAGTCGAAAGGGTACATGTTAATAAGAACGTGACAGAACGCACACCGGGACCGAGTGGCCAATCTTCCCGGGTGGGAGAACCGTTCTGTCACTTACCTTCTGGTTGTTCTCTAGGCTGTCTCCCTGACTGACCATGTCAGTCGGGTTTTGTAGAGCGAGGTATTACTTAACGTGTGGCAAGGTCATTGTCCCACGTGTATGTATATACGTAAGATCCGGCGACGTTAGGAGGTGTTAATTAAAATTTATAGATAGCGCTGGAGATTATGGGTCCTGCCCGGAGGGGCTTATGATAAGAGGGGAACGCCGAATGTTTGCTGAATATATTAAACAGACAAAGGGCATAGAATTTCGGTGCACTTGGAAACATATTGAACCAGTTAGGTATTTAGATAAATGAAATGTAAAATAAAAGTATTGAAATGGTTTGCACTATTCTAAATAAAAGTATTGAAATGGTTTGCACTATAACATGTATAAGGGTGTAATTAAACCATTATTCCACGCATCTGGAAAAATGGCAGTGTTCAAGATTGTATTATATAATGTTTAGATATGGAATAAAGGCTATTGAGTACTAAAGAAACTCGGGAGGCGGGCCATATATCCCCCATGATTTGCTAGATATAAGATTTGTAAGAGGTTTTGTTTTCTAATTTCATAGTCTGTTATCTCTACTGATAGCATATCAGTACTATTACAATGGATATGTATTTCTATATATTCGCCAAGTTTGTTTACCTATATTGAATAGAATTCAGATACACACCAAATATTTAAAAAAATGCAATTGTGGTCGGTTTGGTGCCTTTTATTCTGCTCATAGTACTATGTTCTGGGCGTTGAATCAAGTGTCGTGGGACCACCAAAGTCGTCCTTTAAATAACTACCGACACTTTGTATACACTGTATGTATAGATGTATCATGCTACGTAATAACTCACCATACTATGTGTAGCTATGTATGACTGCATGGTGTCAGTGTATCAGTGTCGCGAACACCTGGTGTCATCACTGTGTTTCAGTGACCCGGCCATTCATAAAATATATATATGCAGCTTAGTGGTGCTCGTCTCGTCGCAGACCCGAGTTCGATTCCCTTCCTGTGTGTAATGTGTGAAGCCTATTCTGAGTGTCCCCACGGCTGGGGCTGGGGACGAATGTCACTCAAATCTGAGGGTGTGTTTTAATTGTTCGTGGTGGCCTGACAAGCATGCTGCCATCCTTCACCTCATGAACTCCCCTTTCAGAGACGGTTTCCTCTTCCTGTTGACGTGCGAGACAGAACGCACGCTGATCGACGACCCTCCCATCGGAACGTGCGCCAGACAGAAGTGAATGGATAGATGGGGGGAGAGAGGGGAGAGAGAAGAAAGAAGGAGTTAAACAAGGGACTGCCACACCCCGTCGTTATCCTCCAACCCGTTGAAGGTAGCGCTCAGTGACCGTGCCTCCAAACTGCTCCCTTCCCTTGTCTTCCGGTCACGTGACGTCATATATCGGTATATCCTGTTCTCGTCATAGTCACGTGATCCCAGCCATTCTTTAGTCTTGAGAACAGATGCGTTGACGGCGAAGATTTGTTCATACACCAACCCCGCGACAACACCACCCAACATGGGCCCCAGCCAGTACACCTGTCAGTGTAGAAACACAGCCGTGTAGCCCATGCATAAATACAATCTGAACACTGTATTCTTTTAAAGCTAAGTGTAGACGGTTGAAATTGCAGTAAGTCACAATTGCAAAGCTATTCAAGAAAAAATGATTGAAAGAAATAAAATGAAAGAAACTTGCTGTTTGAAGTGTATCTCTGAATGGCCAAACACATAAAGAGCCTATGATGGGTCAAAGACACGTCCAGCATAGTGTCTCTCTGAATGATAGTGAGTGAGTGAGATGGGTTTTACGCCATTTTTAACAGTATTCCAGTTATATCACGGCGTGTCAGCTTAATGTGGGAGGAAAGCGCGAAGTGATGCAGGTCTCCTCTCTGAATGATAAGTCAAATATATATAAATCAAATATATTCAGGTGGAACCCCAGATTTTGCGTTCTCCGGACAGACACTTTTGCATAAAAATCATGGAGGTGGTCCATAAAATTTCGTTATATACTTTATTCGTGAAAATCCGGGTTTGTTTGTTTGTTGTTTAACGCCGCTCTCAGCAATATTCCAGCCATATGACGGCGGTCTGTAAATAATCGAGTCTGGACCAGACAATCCAGTGATACGTAGTGTGGGATACAATGACATGCATTAACCAAGTCAGCGAGCCCGACCACCCGGTCCCGTTAGTCGCCTCTTACAAAGTCTTCAGCAAACAATGCTTGCCGTAAAAGGCGACTAACGGGATCGGGTGGTCAGACTAACGGGATCGAGGATCGATGCTCATGGCGTCAATCACTGGATTGTCTGGTCCACCGATTTTGAAAAAGGAAAGTTGACTCAACATTATTTGGTTTGAATTCCAGTCAATCCAAACCAGGACGCCGTTCCACAAAGCGATCTTAACACCATGTATGCCAATGTGAAAGCATAGGACACACGGCAAGCATGGAGCTAAGATCACTTTGTTGAAGGATCCCAAGAATTCATTAAGGCGATCGAGCGCATGCGTACCCAGTGGTGATCCCAGATGCCCATCACCAAGGCGGGACCCAAGCTCCTTGCACTGTTCATACTTGCACCGGTGTACTGAGCCTGCGAAGAATAGATATATTGACTTACAATGCAAACTAGACTAACATCTAGGCTCTGAAATGAACATATTTTACATAAAAAAACAGTTGTTAAATTATAGTTATAAAATTTGATAAAAAGGAGCCCAGAGACTTTCTTCATTTTCAGATACTGCAGTAATCTAGACTTGCCAAACATTATAGATTTGCATGGGCTGTATTGGATATATTTGTTTCAGGGTCTGTATGACAGACTAAATCCAAACACATACACCGATCTATACAGCGACAGGACATACTTCCAACAGTCCGTCGTATCTGTTGCCCTGACAGTGTACAATCAATGACTGTTAGTCGATATTGAAATGTTATCTGCCTTTGGGAACATTATGTATACAACTATATATATAAGATAGCTACGCGAAAATCGCAAAGAACAATGAAGAACGAAGCGTGGTTATTTCACGATAATAACGTTGTTCTATTATGTTTAAAGGGAAGTGTACAGTGAGTTGTTCCATGGAGATGTAGCTGGGCAACGTAGAAAGACGCAAAGGCCGAAAGACCGCCATCTTCACAAGGCAAGAGAGTTAACTGACTTTAAAAGTTCAGTTTCCACCCTTGCCGAACTAGGCTGGAATTACTGGGTTCGATCGAAGCGCCACCAGTGGCTATTACCAGTTATGTCCCTTCTAAGCCTCTCCTATGGACCAATCAGATTCCACCTCTCGTACCACTTGTGTTTGCCTCACACAAAATGGTGGCGCCCGGCCAGGACGATCTGATCGATAATCAAGATCTATATTGTGATAAAACGGGTCTTACACGTGAGCACCTTGATTAAAAACTGGTAAAGGTTGGGAAAATATCTGCTGACAACGAGTTGGCGCTGCACATGCTTTGCAAATCCTGCAATCAACAGAAATCTGGAGGACAGTTTACGAACTGGATTTCGATTTCGGTGCGCGATTTTGATTGGACTATGCATAGACTCGTTAGTCCAGCCAAAATGTAACTTCATAATACCAGCCTAGTTCGGCAAGGGTGGTAACTGGACTTTTATAGTCAGTTAACTCTCTTGCCTCGGGAAGATGAACGATCGCATTAGCCTACATCCATTGGTGAGAGAGATATCACAATCGGTATTGGAAGAAAAAATAACAGATAATCGACGTGACGATTGTGAGAATATGCGGAAATACCCACCTGTGCATTACATGGTCCTGTCCGACGTTGCTGAGGTCGGATTCTATTGAGGGAGTCATCATTATTTAAATACGGGTTAATATTTTTAAAGTATGTACATTTCATCATCATCCGTAAAGAGGCCGTACATAATGTTGATATCTCATACCCTGAGTGGTTTATTCTCCCTGAAGTGGTTAATTGTACGATAAACAACGACCACGAGTCGTTTGTTTTTAAAATAACAGTGAGTTAGTGAGTGGGTGAGTTTTTACGCGGCTTTGAGCTTGTTCCAGTTATATCACGGCCTGTCACCTTGATGAGGAAGGAAAGACAGGAGTCTTTTACAACATCGGTGTACTATAAGCACTGGCAAACCTAGAAAAGTAATCAGGGCGAACCGGAGTTCGAACCCACGATCACAGGGTTCTGGTGTGCCTAAGGCCCTTAGACAACTGGACAAAGCCATATATAGACGGCAAATGTCGATGTGTTTGTTTCATGATGGTTGACGCCGCACTCAGCAATATTCCAGCAATACGACGGCGGTCTGGACCAGACAATCCAGTGATTGATATCACGACAAACAGGATCGGGTGGTCAGGCTCGCTGACTTGGTTGATGCATGGATCGATGCTCATGATGTCAATCACTGGATTGTCTGATCCAGACTCGATTATCTACAGACCGCCGTCATATAGCTGGAATATTGCGGAGTGCGGCGTTAAACAACAAATAAAGACAAAAAAGAAGAAGACAAAAGAAGATATCATGAGCATCGATCCACGCCATTGGGATACGATGAAGTGCATCAACCAAGTCAGCGTCCCTGACCACCCGATCCCGTTAGTCGCCTCTTACCACAAGCATAGTCGCCTTTTACGGCAAGTATGGGTTGTGGAATTCTACCCTGCATCTTCACGGGTCTCAAATGTCGGTGTTTGTAAAGTGCAGTTAAGTGCACACAGCAGACACATTATTGTCGGTGTGCAGTTATAAATAACTCTATTCATCTCCGACTTGACATGTCTCGGTATTTTAATAAAAAACATTATCCCTGGCTAGAAGCATTGAAAATCATTTATGTAGAGTTAGGGATTGGGTGCCCTAACCCAGGCCATTTTGAAAGAGCGTTTACGGGTGATAAACTTGCAAGGTGCATACATCCCATACGATAGTATGACTTGAGATGGGCCAAAAGACATGCGACCTTCGTAGCGCTAATGTCGCCTCGTGGAGCAAGACATACGACAGTCGTAGCGCTAATGTCGCCTCGTGGAGCAAGACATACGACAGTCGTAGCGCTAATGTCGCCTCGAGGAGCAAGACATACGACAGTCGTAGCGCTAATGTCGCCTCGTGGAGCAAGACATACGACAGTCGTAGCGCTAATGTCGCCTCGTGGAGCAAGACATACGACAGTCGTAGCGCTAATGTCGCCTCGTGGAACCAGACATGCGACAGTCGTAGCGCTAATGTGTCCCCCGTCGTGATATTTCTGGAATATTGCTAAAAGCGGCGTAAAAACCATACTCACTCACTCACCATCGAATAACCATTTCTTGTATGATTCTAGCTACCATCAAACATGGATGTATCATTTTTCTCCCGGCAGTTTAGTACTCTCTTTTGGAATAATACTTTAGCATAACAGATCTAAGTTTCCATCACTTCAAAAAATACAATATCCCTTATTTACTTACCGCCCAGGGAATATCCATGGTCACCACAAAGCCGATACTAAGGGCCTTGGAGCCGGGATGGTCACGAATACGGGAGTCACATGTAGCGAAGATTCCTAGAATAAGGACAA
Organism: Haliotis cracherodii; assembly: GCF_022045235.1. Lineage (NCBI taxonomy): Eukaryota > Metazoa > Mollusca > Gastropoda > Lepetellida > Haliotidae > Haliotis > Haliotis cracherodii. Next base: position 48,812,020 of record NW_027266265.1, read on the forward strand.
ATGTTGCCAGGAACTCCACCCCCACGGCTTGCCACACACCAACCTCACTGTGTACCAGTGTCGCCCCTAAATTACCCCGTCTCCCTGCCGGCGTTAAAGCGTGCAACACATAGCCCCCCATAATGGCACCACCACACTGCGTCACACAGTAGGCTAGCGCCTTGGCGAAGGTCATCTTCCGCGTCACGCACATGGCCACGGCGACACAAGGGTTAATTTGGGCACCACTCACGTGACCTAACGCCCAGATGACGGTGGCGACGGTGAGGCCGAAGGTGATGGCGATGGAGGCAATGTTGGGCTTAAGGTTCTCCTCCACCGTTAGCGCTGACCCGCATCCGAAGATGACCAGAATGGCGGAACCCAGAAACTCGGCTAGCAGTGCCTTCGGGAACTGTGGGAAGGCGCAGTCACTGATGTTGGCCAGGTTCTTCAACGGATTCCACATACTGTATCTTGATCCCGTCTTTCCCCCATCCACCTCGACGTCCATCACAAATGCCTCTCGCGACACTGTTTGAACACCGACGGCGATGTCTGTATATTAGCCTCAACGCCCTTTATTGTGCCGGGTCCGTTCAGTCTTCGCCTTTATGTACCATATGTATCATGTCACAGTTGTACCATCGGTATCATGTCACACCGTACCACCTGAATAATATCACATTAGTGCGATCTGTATAACCTTAATTACGTCACACCTATACAACGTGTATAACGACACACCTGCTGGTTTAACTTAACAGTGACATGTGAATCTGTGACCCGGTCTTTATATGCAATAGCTGCACACGGAACTACGCATGTAGGGGAAATGAGGGTAGTGAGGGAGGGTGTCGTGTGCAGCCCGGAGAAGAGTCTAGACCTATCAGTCCATGACACAGTCTCCTTGATAACAAAATACAGCTCGCCCATTCCGCCCCCTCTATCACCTTTACCTGTTTACGTCTGACAGACTACAGCTCCACAACAACGGCGATTACACGATCAGCTCATGCGGGTCCTATTTGCATTGGGTCATATTCTCCTGGAGTGGGACGTCTGAGATCTATACAAACATTGCGAAATCGTCAGTTATATAAATAATTACATGGCCCCGGTCGGATACCCGGTCCCTGTGATATAGGTCGAGGACGTCACACAGAAGAGAGGCGTCCAGTAGAGGTTGACATGCCCGTGTGTCCGAAGACGTCGGGTAACATTTGACCCATGTCCAGATACCGTATTTCCTGTATTAGGCGCCCGGGTGTCCAATAATTTCGCGCAAGTCGTAGACCGGCGTCTATCACAGGCCCCGTGTCTATTCTAACTCTGCCACAGTGGCAACTCACTATCAACCATATCCCCATTTTGAGAGTCATACAAAAGATACGTTTACAGGAAACGTTAATTGTTGTGCGGAACCGAGTAACCATTACACACCGTATGTTAATGCGATGACGATAATTGATTCCATCAAATGTTTGATTCGGCCTCTCATAGAGGCCAGGCCTTTATTTTTCGGAGAGAGTATCTTCGGGCCTCAATTACAAGCCGGCGTGCATTTGAGTCCCGGCCTCTAAATACAGGAAATGCGGTACACACATATCCCGTTGTCCAGTGACGTGGGGTCATCGCACACATATCTCGTGTGTTCGGTGATAACAGTTTAAATGCCTGAGAAGTCTCGCAGAGATTCAGGGGACTCATTAGTCAAGGATTCAGTCGTGATTGTTTCTGAAGCTGACCAATGCCACAAGGTCATAAACATGACGAAAGCAAACGGCCCTTGCAAAAAAATCAATAAAATGTCATCGCATAAAAACTATGGCCGAGAGGGGACATCGCTTTCTCGCTTTATTGCTTTCTTGCTTTCTCGCTCTATCGCTCTATCGCTTTCTCGCGGTTAAGCAGTATCCCCTCTTGACCACAGGGGGTGGGGGGGGTGGGGTGGGGTGGGGTGGGGGGTGGGGGGGGGGGTGGGGTGGGGGTGGGGGTGGGGGGTGTGGGGTGGGGGGGGGTGGCGCATGTGATATCTGCTGCAATTGGGAGTTGATGTTGAACTTTTCTCACTGTTTACTTAAAACATGATTTAACTGTAGAGACGTAGGTGATTTTAAAACAATCCACAGATTTTTTGCGTAAAATGTAATTGATTTATTTATGGCCCTATTCAGTTGTATGTGACCATCACGCCGAAAGCGCGTGGCAGATCATGGCAATACGCTCTAAATAAATCAGGTTAAAATCTAAATATATACTTTTCAAAAGAAGTTAAGAAGACTATGGTTAATTAGTCATGGCTGATTGTTTTACAAAAATACAATCTTATAATTGTTGGTGTTCTATAACTTGTTTTCGGTTGTATATGATGTTACAGTGTGTCATAAGGTTGTCCGTAAATGTTCTTTTTGACATTTGATGTATGTTTAACTTGAATTGTGTTTCTTGTCTTGTGCAAATCTACAAATATATGTATTTGCATATAGAAATTTGATAAACACCGCTGTGAGTGAGTGAGTGAGTGAGTGAGTGAGTGAGTGAGAATGGTTTCACGTCGCTTTTAACAATGATCCAGTAATATCACGGGGAACACCAGAAATGGGCTTCACACATTGTACCCATGCGGGGAATCGAAGTGGGTCTTCGGCTTGACGATCGAACGCTTTAACCACTAGGCTACCCCACTGCCCCCATCGCTGTGGCATAATCACAGTTGATATGTGTACTTGTGTTAACTACATATATGGAGAGACATAATAATTAGTGTGGTCGCATAGTTAAGGTTGATAACAATATAAAATGCATTACTATGATTATCTATTACATATATTAAATCAGCTATCATTGTAATATGTTATGTATATCTTAAGTATAGTTTTGTCAAAATTATGTATGTGTGTGTGTGTGTGTGTGTGTGTGTGTGTGTGCGTGCGTCTGTGTGTGTTTGTGTGTTTGTCCGACTCATTGTCTGTGTAAAAAGGTAGTAGATAACTACATAACTCACATCAGAACGCACATTTAATTGTTAAACCATTACAGTTTAAATGGATAGAGAATTGCTACATAAATATGTATATTCCTGCCTGAGCCTATACTATAATTGAATATCTAGTCTCTCCTGACGGGAAAGTTAAACATTATTTCACAAGCACTTTAGCATTAAATTTAATTCCCGAAGACAGTTTGATCGAAAGTCTTTATAAGAAACGAGTTGTTTAAAAAAAATAATTTACAACGCATTTCATTTCTATTGTCCAAGCTTTAAGGAATGGGGTTACGGGTTAATGACGCTCTCGAAAGCCGTATATGTGACTTAAGGTAGAGACATACATCTAATTCTTCAATTCCAAATCTAATGACCGAAAAAAATAATTCTTTGGACGTTGCAAACAATACAAACTGGCTAATAAAACTGACAATTATTTGTCAATATATGATATCCTTTTTATCAGTTTTAAGATTGATGGAGGAATGGGGTGGGGTGGGGTGTTGGGTTACTATGAACAAAATAAAAATATGAACAGTGACTGTCTGTATTCTCTAAATCTTGCTTATTTATTACACTACAAGAAAATATACAAGCTAAACGAGAAAAAAATACGTGTGTATTTTGTAACATATTTATCTACTACAAGATTTAAAAAAAATCTAATCCTAAGAGGCAAAGTAGCGGTGAGAATTACAGGAATGGATCACTAAATATCAGCAAAAAACGTTTTAATGTACGGCATTATGGGAAATATCGCTCTATCGCTCTATCGCTTTCTCGCTTTCTCGCTCTATCGCTTTCTCGCTCTATCGCTTTCTCGCTCTATCGCTTTCTTGCTTTATCGCTTTCTCGCTCTATCGCTTTCTTGCTTTATCGCTTTCTCGCTCTATCGCTTTCTCGCTCTATCGCTTCTTCTAATGACTAACCATAGTCATATGAAGGAATCGGGTGTTCTTTAACTTCTTTTGAATAGTATGTAATGTAAATCTTGAAATTAACGTTAGAGTTAATTATAAATGCAAAAACATTAGCGTAGACATAATTACCATATTCGACGTAATAAGCGCCCAGGGCGCTCTCAAAATTAGAATATTATTTTGGTGAAAAAAAGTTCAGTTCAAAAGATAAATTTCGTGGTTTATGCTGACAGCCTGAAATGTTTCTGTACGGCAGATATCTTTTTTCCGAATTTAATTGCCCATAATTAAGTGTGCATATAACGCACGAGTGCGTATTTAACGCGAATAAATAAGTCTTGTGTACATTAATCAATCGGAAGGGGTGCTAATTGGGATTGTTTCACTAGACAATATATTAGCAAATATCGCCGTGGGCGTTTATTAGAGCGCGGCGCTTATTACATCGAATACGGTAGTTATACTTTGCATTTATGTCTCAGAAATGACTGTTGATAAGACGGCCTCATTGAACACTTTGAATAGCGGAAATACCAACTTGAATATAAAACCAATAAACTATCTATTTCCACATTACAGTTACTGAGAACAATATGTCATCCAAAAGGGCTTCAAACATTGTACCCATGTTAAGAATCCAACCCAGGTTTTTCGGCGAGACGGGCCAAAGATGTCACGCTTGCATCCCAAGTACCAAGTTGTCTGACTCCCCATTGTTCTCGGTGCCTCCCAACCTGTTGACTGACATTAGGCGAGTACCCGGGTTTGCTGCCAGGAATACAGCCCTTCTGACAATCTTGGTAATGCAGAAGGCTGCAGTGTTGGGGAGTCTTCACATTTTCCGTAAGGTTCTGGGTGGGTTCAACTAGGCAGCGCTTCCTGGGAGAAGTCCCATTCGCTGTCTGGGCTGCGTGTAGAGGGGGCAAGGGCCCTGAGCTGATGATGCCTAACCAGCCTGACTGTGTCAGGGTCACCCAAACCCTCTTTGCCGCATCCTTTATTTTTATCAGTAACAAAACAGCATCTAAAGAATGTTATGTTTACTTGAAGTAGTTAAAAAGCCAGTATCAACGGAGATAAATAACCAGTATGAACAAAAAACAAGATGAACCGGAGCACATATTTCACGATCCACCCCAGCAGGGAGCACGTGTTCCACATGTGTATGTCAAGGTTGACTGTCAAATAACGACTATCATGATGGCAAAGTGTGAGATAGAACTGTAGTGTCTGCCTGTTGTGCAAGTGGGACACACGTTGTTTTGTTGTTTCTGATGACTGAGACACGCGACAGGCAACATGAGACATTACTATAGACTGGTTATCTTGAACGGCCCAGAGTATGTACCAACAGCCATTGAACCAATTAGGTCAAGATGGATTCACATTGCAAAAATGCGGTCACAGTGTTTCACATTACAACTACCAAGCCACTATGAGATTCACATTGCGATAACACGCATTCTGTGTGACTATCATTGCGATGAACATATGTTACATTTAGCGCCATGTGAACCGTTCGAGATCTTTCTGGTGTCTCCGTGATTATGTTGTGATGTGGTAACGGATGTTGCAATAGTGTAGTAAGGGAGATCTACACAGATATATTGTGTGAGAAATACATATTTCATGGACTATCAGTATCACTGTGTTTTGACGTGGACCTAACAGCAGCTGTAGGCTGGAGATAAACAGAAATGGGGAAATGGACTAACGCTTAGTCTCTGAAAATCTATAATTTTGATGAAAACAAAGTAGCCTCGTGAGAAGGTAGTTTCAGAACCTGGGGAAATTCTAGACTCGTTCATTTAGGTCTTTTGCTTTACAGAAAGGCTGGGCGTAAGGGAAAATAATTTGGTTCAGGGATTGTGATATAGACAGCTGGTGTTCAGCGTTTATTGCAGTGCAGTGAACAGCGGAGAAATGTATTTCGTTGGTCCTGACGCAATTACCTTTGTTGGACGAAGACTTCTAACAATACTTATTATCCGTAGCCTTAATTCACGATAGGCCAACCACATGGGTATACCCTATCAGGTGCCTATGCTGACATTGACAAGGTACACACATGTATGCAACACTATGTTGACACTGATAAGTTACACACACGTATGCTACAGTGGTTGAGCAGACACGAGTACGCTATGGTTAGTTATAATGTCCGACCTCAGTTTATATAAATTATAAATTACAATAATGAATTAAACATAACTGCTAAAATCATTGTCTTTAACACATCATCTTTGGATAATCCTTTAATGATGGAGAATTAATCGTTGCTATTTAAGTACGATTATTGTTTACTTGTATATATATAGCGGCGAAGCATCATTCGTAAGGGAATCTACAAATGTATAGATATACATATGTATTGCTTTAATCAGCCTTAAAAGCATTTCTATGAGGTCCATATATCTATATCCATATATCTGTACTGTATTAAGCTGTTCTTGAACCTCCGCAATGGGAAACCCTGGTCGCAATATGGGCGCTATCTGATACATGGTAGCTTTAGGGCGATAGCGTATGTGTTTCTTGCATCATGCATGAGGGATTACCAGATAAAATGAGGTGTGTGTATGTGTGTATGTGTGTGTATGTGTGTGTGTGTGTGTGTGTGTGTAGGCGCGTGTGGGTTACTCTTATTTGTCACACACCCATTGGTTATACCCCTATTTGTCTCACACCCATTGGTTATACCCCTATCTGTCACACACCCATTGGTTATACCCCTATTTGTCACACACCCATTGGTTATACCCCTCTTTGTCACACACTCATTGGTTATACCCCTATTTGTCACACACCCATTGGTTATACCCCTCTTTGTCACACACTCATTGGTTATACCCCTCTTTGTCTCAAACCCATTGGTTATACCCATATTTGTCACACACCCATTGGTTATACCCATATTTGTCACACACTCATTGGTTATACCCCTATTTGTCTCACACCCATTGGTTATACCCCTATCTGTCACACACCCATTGGTTATACCCCTATTTGTCACACACCCATTGGTTATACCCCTCTTTGTCTCAAACCCATTGGTTATACCCATATTTGTCACACACCCATTGGTTATACCCATATTTGTCACACACTCATTGGTTATACCCCTATTTGTCACACACCCATTGGTTATACCCATATTTGTCACACACTCATTGGTTATACCCATATTTGTCACACACCCATTGGTTATACCCCTATTTGTCACACACTCATTGGTTATACCCCTATTTGTCACACACCCATTGTTATGTCCGTTTTTGTCTTACACCCATCGAGCATACCCCTAAAGCCTTGTTTATACCCGCTTCTAGAGGTGGTCAGTTTTCAATTAACACTTGCGGCAGTTGGATTAGATGACTAATTCCTCCCAGGTTCATGTTCTTGTTTTCAATAATGACTTACCACTTGACACATCCATAGACACAAAGAAGAGATAATCAGATGACGTTGGACAAACCCTTACAATACGACATGGAACCCTACAAGGGACATTGTCGCGTTGTCGCACTTTCAAAGTCAAGTAAACGGTTACATATAAGCACGACAATTTGACCAATTGTATCTTTGTCGCGATGTCGTATTTTGGTTAATTGTTTGCGTGATTTTGTAAGGGAGGCAACGCGACAATGTCCTTCTAGGGATGTAAGTATGGTGTGACAGAGCAGGGCATAATATATCGGTCATACAGAGGTCATACACAAGTTGTTCTTGATTCCGGTCTGGTATGTCTGAGCTACAAGTCTAATGAATGTTACTAGACTGGTTCTCGGATCCTCCGCTTGGTGTCGCTGCACTTGTTCCGCTTTCCAATCAGTCTGTCGCAGGAACAAACGGGAACCAGTCTAGTATGTTACCTGCAAGCACTGGACCTCCATCGAGAAGACATATATCGGAAGACGCACAACAATCACTGACTTCAAACAGAATGCAAGAGAACGCAATCAACCCTCTGTTGAGGCGGGATTTTTCAGTACCATGCAGACCCGTGAAGATCCGGGTCAGAATAGGTCTTCAGCAACCCATGCTTGCCGTAAAAGGCGACAATGCTTGTTGAAAGAGGCGACCAGCGGGATCGGGTGGTCAGGCGCGCTGACTTGGTTGATGCACGTCATCGTATCCCAATCGATGCTCATGATGTCAATCACTGGATTCTCTGTTCCAGACTCGATTATTTACAGACAACCGTCATATAGCTGGAATATTGCTGAGCGCGGCGTTAACAATTATCACACAAACAGTAGCATGCATCAGAGGGTAGAAGAAGCAGCCCTCTCTACATTCAGTTTGAGGGAAGATCAGGAGGAATGGACCGATACAGAGTATTTATCGTCATTCACAGCATGATGAACACTTTACCACCACACACGACAACTATTTCATCGACTTACCCACACTCTACAGGATGTGTACAAGGAAATAAAAAACGGAATTGTCAGACCGAATGATATAGCATCGGCTTCACGTGGAATTCCTGGGCAAACTGATGAAGCTGACTTTTGACTACACTGCATATGTGACACCTATCTTGTGACTGTATTAATGAAATTCTGCCATGTGTTACAACATTATATTGCAATTGTGCTTGAGAACTGTCAAACTGCTATGTTTATTACTATACAAATTGCCATCAGAAATTGACGTACATAAACAAAGAGCAAACATTTCTTCTAACAATCAATATGAATCCCTATTCTGCCTGTGCCAGCTGTCCACTACTTATTGGGCCGACCCGCGAAGATCCGGGGTAGAATAGGTCTTCAGCAACCCAATATTGTCATAAAAGGCGACTATTCTTGTTGAAAGAGGCGACTAACGGGATCGGGTGGTCAGACTCGCTGACTTGGTTGATGCATGTCATCGTATCCCAATTGCATGGATCGATGCTAATGATGTTAATCACTGGATTGTCTGGTCCAGACTTGATTATTTACAGACCGCCGTCATACAGCTGGAATATTGCTGAGTGCGGCGTTAAACAACAAACAAACAAACAAACAAACAAACAAACAATCAGACTTCCTGGAGCAGTCCGTGTACCTGTATGCCTGGATTACGCACTAAGTGAAGCAGGACCTGGCGTGTGACTAAAGGCAGGGTACCGCCCGTATTCGCATCAAGGAAATGGAACACAGCCAGAAATGCAGAACAAATACAATATAATAACCATTTCCAAAAGATTGGTTATTTGTCCGTTAATTTTTGCAATTTTGATTCCCTGGAAATTAAAGCAAACACGTCTAGCCTTACTACCGGTCAGTGGTGGGTGGGTTAAAGTGGTTAAAGCGTTCGCTCGTAACGACCACACCCGGGTTCGTTTCCCCACATGGGTACAATGTGTGAAACCGCATTTCTGATGTCCCCTCCGTGAAATTGTTGGAATATTGCCAAAAGCGGCGTAAAACCATACTGTGACATTGCGTGCAGAGGCCCTCCCACCTTTGAATGGTCACCAGGAACCCGTCCACAAGTCCATCTTAAAACGGTACAGTACGACATCATAACGCCACCAGGCCTTAAAACCGTGAAGCATGCTGGTCCAATGTTTTAAAGTGACGTGGAGATAAAAAACCAAACAGTTTGAATTTTTTAATGGAAAAATATGTTTATTATTACACATCAAGCTTTATTAATATCATTTTAAATCATGTCCTGTATATTTCCATTATGTTCTTCAATACAAATATACTGTTATGTTTCCGGTACGAAGCGCAGAACGGTTCAGGTTAGCAGGGGTACATACAATACAAGCTAATGTATTTTGTCCTGTCTTATTTTCAGTCCAAAGTCTTACGGCTTCAACTCGGCTACGTTGTTGTCGACAGTGATGCAGTCAAGTTCGTATGCATCCAGTAGGTATTCGTCGAAGATGTTGCCACACAAACATGCCCTGGTTTTCTTGACGGATGCGTTGACAGCACACGCCGTCTCGTACAGGACGCCAGCTGCGAGAGCGCCCAGGATGGGTCCCAACCAGAAAACCTGCAATGGCAAGGTCACGACACATCACGGATCGTTATGCAGAAGTTGGCCCTAAGCTGGGCCCCGTCTCTTATGTCACAAGTTGACGACGCGCATAGGGAGCCGGGAACCAGCTTAAAGGTGGCCCTGGCAGTTCGTAATTTAAACTCTACAACTTGATGGTGACAAGTTCATATAACTTCTACCAACACATTGACCAACCTCTCTATTGTTGACAATAACAACCTTTCAAAAGCGTTCAAACCGTTTTTATAGGATGCGTGTGGAGGAATCTCCAAATTTGACGCATCAGTGACCAAATTTATGTCCGATGCAATTCCCTATTTTCATTTGTACCATATATTCTCGTGCTTCTTCAGGGGAACACTTGACTTGCCTGTGCATGCTTTTGCGACGGGTGCCACTGGTGGGGCAGGATACACACACCTATTCACGAAGACCTACTGTCGTCACTATTTAATAGTGATTCATTAACACATATGCAAGGTATAGTATAACGAGTTCTGCTTTCAGAACTTTCTCAAAATTATGGAAATGTTTTTGTCGCAGTTATACATTATACCTTGTATGTTCCGAATGGCCGTGGATGGAATGTTTTAACGTTTCGACATTTCAAAGACATTAGTGGTATGCAGAAAGCTCAATCGATGATGGCCGTCTTGTCTCGACAGGAGAGGGGGTGCCCAGTCGTTTCAAATTAACTGTACATGTGCATAGTTGCGTCCCTTAGACGTGCCAGAATCCGATGATCGTTGTCCAGAATCCACGATTCTCCCTGAGTATGACCCTGTTGGTTGATTGCGTTCCCCAAAGTGGTAACGATAAGATCTACATCGATTTGGGCTTTCTCTCACATTAAACTGATGTGCCGTGATTACTGTTATACTGTTCAAAACGGCGTGAAACGCACTCACTCACTCACTCACACCACAGGTCAAAAGTTGATGTGAAGGACGAGGCACCATGATCCACGCTGTGCTGCCTACGTCAAGTGAACGTCGAGACCTTAGAAACTGGGATACTGTCTATGTATGTCATGCGAGTGATCACAGTGATGTGTGAGTGAGTGAGTGAGTATGGATTTACGCCGCTTTTGGCAATATTCCAGCAATATCACGGCGGGGGACACCAGAAATGGGCTTCACACATTGTACCCATGTCGGGAATCGAACCCGGGTCTTCGGCGTGACGAGCGAACGCTTTAACCACTAGGCTACCCGACCGCCCTTACAATAGATGAAGATGCAGATGAACAAAGATTAGCTAATCGTTGGATGTGCAGTATTAGTTTAGTTCTAATCCTGTACGTGGATTTAAACCTTCGGTATGTTCATCGTGGAGTTCGCATGAATCGCTCACCCAATGGTGATCCCAAACTCCCATGACAACCACGGGTCCCAAACTCCTTGCAGGGTTCATGCTCCCCCCAGTGTACTGGATCTACAATAGAAAAAGCGCCAACACACTGTTCATAGTTGAAAACGGATTCCAAATAGGGAATACCAGAAACCCTAGAGGCGTAACTGTTGGCTGCATGAGAACCCGATACAGGTATCCAGTAGACAGGCGCCCAGTTAACCAGTAACCCCACTGTCTGGCTTAGTAATTAACAATACATGTGTAACAGGGAGTGACGTCATCCCACAGATGACATCCTTACCTTGTCAGTTTGCTGACAGGGTTAACCTCTTTGGTCATGTGGACAAGGCGTCCGACCTCGGATCAGAAGGTCCGTGGTTCGAATCCTGTCACGGGACTCGGAAATTTCATGGCCGCTACATTGGCGCCAACTTTGGCTGAGCATGTTCATATTAAATTTGAGCAAAATAAGTCTCAGTAGCCTTCTTTGCGGCCCGGGACGTGCCTTCTGTTGACGGGGAAGTATGTAGCAGGGAGTGGAGTCATCCCACAGATGACATTCTTACCCTGTCAGCTTGCTGACGGGGATATCTTAACCCATTGTTATGTATTTTAAAGACTTATGTATGTTGTACATAAGGCTAGACAAATGATCTATCTGTTTGAAGGCGCGGGGGAATGTCACTCGGAATGACACAATGCCTCTACACAGAAACTACTTGTCAAAGGGAATTCAGTATAAGTGGGAGTTGCGGTGACAACTTTCCCGCTTGATCACCCATGATGACCCACTACCCGATTAAAAAGATCCCCGGTCAGTTTGCTACATCTTGGACTAACGTTTATAGTCTCTGAAAAAATATAATTTTGATAGAAACAGATAACTCCATTTAAATTGAAAAGGAGGTGAGGTGAGGTGAAATGGGGTTTAACGTCGCGTCCAAGATTATTGAACTTATATAGCGACGTGCATGTACGTGTGTGTGTTTGTGTGGCTGCTTGTACTAGTCCGGACTGATGCCGATTTATAGTGCTAGCTCACTGAGATACCACGCCGCAGTTTAACATGAATACCCCACTCAGACACAGTATACTGACTCCGAGCCGACCAGTCCTTGTTTTATCCCCTTAATGCCGAGCGCCAGACAGGGTAACAACAAGCACCATCTTTTAACGTCTTTTGGTATGACGCGGCCGGGGATCGAACCCCGGACCTTCCGCAGTCTGGGCGGACGCTCTACTACTAGACCACGGAGGCGGTAAATTGAAAAGGAGCCCAGTGAGTTGGGATATACTGAACCCGAGGAAAATCTAGAAAATTCAGATAGGGCTTTTTCATTACAGTCAATGGGTGTATAATATGATCAGTGACTGTGAAACAGATTATCTAATGTATTAAGGATTATGTAATGTCTACACGGTCGTTCCAATACATGAACACAAGTTATGTGGCAATGTTATGCAGCTGGATGTCTTCACCTTGACCCTAATCCTGGATATATATATATATATATATATATACCGACGTCACAGTACTTTAGGTATTGTGTAATACCTCAATTGGGCCCTAACCATGGATACTGTATACATATATTCTTTTACTCACTCGTTGTGGTTGTTTAATGTCCTACGATGTTAATTGTACAGATTGTGATTAAAATGTTCACCCTTTGTGGCAGAAATAACATTCTAGGGATAATGGCTGCAGCTAGACGAGAATACTCAGCATTACTTACAGGCTGTTCAGTGCACAGTGCATGGTGACCTCCTTTGAAATTGTTGCAATGTGAAACAAAATGTGATGCACGGTTAACTGGAGAGACGCTCTCTGATCAATTTTTAGCAGAGAAAACGGTTTTTGACGATCTGTACCACAATCTCTCCAAGTTTATATTTCATTTTTGCATATAAACTCTGTGAAAACTTCTGTGATTGAGAAACGTGAAACACTGCCTCTGCAATGTGAATCACTCGCCATGATGTATTAACCCATATGTGCAAACCGTAACAACAGGAATGACACTAATCTCTGAAGACAGTTATTTCACATTTTGTAATGAATATGAATGAAAGCAATACTCACCGCCCAAGGAATGTCCATGGTCACCACAAAACCGATAGTTAGGGCCTTGGAGCCGGGATGGTCAGTTATACGGGCGTTTGGCGGTCGGGTAGCCTAGTGGTTAAAGCGTTCGCTCGTCACGCCGAAGACCCGGGTTCGATTCCCGACATTGGTACAATGTGTGAAGCCCATTTCTGGTGTTCCCCGCCGTGATATTGCTGGAATATTGCTAAAAGCGGCGTAAAACCATACTCACTCACTCACTCACTATACGGGAGTCTATCGTAGCATAGATGGCAAGGGTTAACATAAAGGTAGCGAGGATCTCCACCCCCACTCCATGCCACAGGCTGATCCTTGGGGACACCAGGGTGATTCCTAGCATGCCACGCCGGTCTTGGGGGGTCAGTCCATAGAGAATGTAGGCGCCCGCTATAGCACCGACACACTGTATAGCGCAATAGAACATGCACTTCATCAACGTCATCTTCCTGGTCAAGCATAGTGTCAGGGTCACACACGGGTTGATCTGGGCACCACTAACGTGACCAAGTGACCAGATGATCGTTGCAACTGCCAGGCCGAAAGCGATGGCTATTGGCGGTACCGTCGGTGCTAACTGGGGTTCCAGCGTTACGGCGGAGCCGCAACCGAAGATAACCAACAGGGCGGACCCGAGGAACTCTGCTGTCAGTTCTTGCAAGAATTTGGACCTCTTCATATCTTCCGTAGTGAACAAACTCCTGACACGACCTGAACACGATCGCCGGTAGTCTGTACTTCTCTGTGTTAACGCACTGATCACGTTTTGAACTTCACGTTTTTCCATGGTAACGTATTAGTATATGTGTTGGTAAAGTTTGACACGCCACCCGATATTGCCATGGCATCATATACATGTGTGGATGCCCACATCGGGGTTTTATACTGCGATGTTGCACACGACCCTACCCGCCAGGTGCGTAAACGGGTGTGAGTGTCGGGTAACCCCACCCGTGAATAGTGGACAGGTATAATTAGTAAATATGGGCGGAAATAAATATACGGAGTAACATTATACAAGTATCATATTCTTGCTTTAAGTTGATATCTTTTGGTTATGTACACCGTGGAATGAGTGACTCGCTGGACTTAAAGATTCACGCATCAATGAGTCTAGCAGATCGAGATCAGTGATCACTCGTGTTTCACTTGTTTTCAGTTCCTGATTCACATGGCAGTGACGTCAGTGGTGGACAGTCACGGTTGTTTCTCCTCAGCCTGTCCACAAAACTAATCTATTTCGCTGATATGGGAAAATAGTTATAACGTATCCATTTTCTACAGTCATCATTTGGAAGCGAAGTGAGGTGGGGTGAGCTGGGTTTAGTTTGGTGAAATAGGGTTTAGCGTTCAGCATTATTGCACTTATATAGCGATGTAAGTGTGTGTTTGTGTGTGCGTGCCTCTGTGTTTGTGTGCGTAGGTATGTGTGCGTGCGTGTGTGTGTATGTGTGCGCGTGCGTGCTTGCGTGTGTGTGTGTGTTTGTGTGTGTGTGTGTGTGTGTGTGTGTGTGTGTGTGTGCTTGTGTGTGTGTGTGTGCTTGCTCTAGTCCGGACTAATGCCGATTTATAGTGCAAGCCCACTGAGATACCACATCGCACTTTTTAGGCCCTTAATGTCGATCGCCAGACAGGGTAGGCATTAGATACCATGTTTTAACGATCGATGCCCAACCTTGCGCTCCCTGGGTGTACGCTCTACCACGTGACCTGATGCTCATGCGTGGAAGGGGTGTATTTGAACGTTAAGATGTCATTAAGTGACCATATACATTTGAACTGTATAGTTGATTAGTGTTAATAAACCTAGGCTAAAGCTGGGGACCCGTCAGTTCTGGTATCTATGACAACATGTTCTGGTGACATGTATTGGTTTGGCCCAATCTCATTAAGTCGGATCTTACTTCTCTCTGTCGCTAATCTGATCCGATTTTAATGAGATTGTGGTTTGGCTACGTGTTGACTTGGACGATAAAGGCTTCATCCATACGTCAGGTCGGTAAGATGGCTCTTTGACAACACTGCTTTGTTTCGCTCAAACATCTGCCAGTAGTTGATGTTAAAGTAGCTCGTGAAGATCCGGGGTAGAAAAGGTCTTCAGGAACCCATAAAAGTAAAAGGCGACTATGCTTGTCGTAAGAGGCGACTAACGGGATCGGGATCGTTATGTAACTTGAATATTGCTAGGGGCGGCGTTAAGCAACAAACAAAGAAAAGAAAATTAGCTAAGTGGTTAAACGCTGGTACGTCCAAGCCGAGCACGGTGTTAAACACACACACACACACACACACACACACACACACACACACACACACACACACACACACACACACACACACACACACACACACACACACACATTAAGCTGACACTGGACATAACTGGAATACTGTTGAAAGCGGCGTTAAACGCAACTCACCCACTGGCTTGTTTTCTCGGTTGTTGTGTAGCGCATCGATAACGCTGCAAATACAGTGTGGCCATTTCTTGTTTTAATATAACATTAAAAACCGTAAAACCATATCGAGAGAGAGACACAATGTAACAGACGAGTGAGTGGGTGAGTGAGTGAGTTTGGTTTTACACCGAATTTGTTTAGCAATATTCCAGCAATATGACGTCGGGGGACACCAGAAATGGGTTTCACACATTGTACCCATGTGGGGAATCGAACCCGGGCCTTCGGCCTGACGAGCCAACGCTTTAACCACACGGCTACCCCACCGCCCCATGTAACAGACGAACGTAATACAGAACAAACGCTTTGGAGGTTTATGTGAGATTTATTGATAATCCTATGACGTATATGGTAACACATAGAAACGGTGCTCTCGACCCTACAAGGTAGCACTAACTACAGGCGGTTCCTATAGTAACACAGATTGTTAGGAGGAACATAATACGTTGCTATGGTAACATGATACTGGATAAATAAGGTTGCTATGGCAACACTAGCGGTTACCGTATATCTTTGGTTTGTACAAAGTGTTTAAAAATTATTGCACCAAACACAATATGCGCTGTATTCAGCATAGGCTAGGAAACGCATTCCTTATATTGACGAGGCTAGCACTACACTGCGGTTGTCATAGTACCACAGTAACAAAAGCTGTGTCCTTTCAGTTAACTCTTAAAAATCCGGGGCCCCGTTCCACAAAGCTGTCTTAGCACTAAGACGATCTTGAGTCCAATACGTTAACATGACAATCGTAGCGGTAAGATCGCTAGCCAACAGGGCCAACTTCTTCAAAATAATAATGCGTCACCAAATAGTTTATCAAAGCGCCACATGTGCAATACAGGTAGTTGGCAAGCATGCACAGGTGCAGTATGACATTTCTTCAAGTGTTGTTCGTTTGTCATTCGAGAGATTGCATGTGTCTAAAGACTTGATCATTGCACTTAATGCTTGAATATTTACCATTCGTAAGCTTCTATAAAGCCTACAAAAATCAAATTCATCAACAAGAAAAAAGAAATATTTTAATTGTTCAGTAACTCGGCTAATATATATGAAAATAAATGCAGCCTTCATACAAAAATGGGATATAATGTGAATATAGACATATCGAGTAGAGACCATAATTGTCAGAAGACGTAAATGTGTCATTGTTAATACTTCCATGTTGCATACTGATTTCGTGATGTCCCCAATAAGACGGGGAACAAATAAGACCGTTCGAGTTATCTCCCTTTGTCCATGGCCCGCAAAAAAATCCCCCCTCCATACACTTCTCCATTTCATCCAGCAAGCTCTTTTGTGAAAACAGTAATGAGTAAGCGGTGGTTCAAAACATGGCACACTGATACCGAGTTTCTTTTCTGTAAAAAATATTCCAGTTTCAAACATATTCATTCTTGATTTAGACCGGACGCGTCATGCTTGCGCGATGTATACAGACTGTAGTGTAGACTGGCTGGCTGTACAATGGTATCTACGTACTGTTCCGCTCTTACCATCGTACTGATTTTATTCAAAACAACCCCCCCCCCCCCCCCCCCCCCCCCCCCCCCCACACACACACACACAAACACACAAACACCCTTCCTGCAGCAGTATTCTAAATATAGTAAATGTGTATGAATTGCGACTCGTTCGTGTTTCTAGCCAACACTTAGCAAATACATTTCAATCAAAATATTTTGGTTTACTTCAATGTCATTTTGGAATTTTGGAGAGATATGGGAGTCTGATGTTAATGAAATCCGTATTCGTATCAGCATTGGACATGAGAGTGAGCTTCACTTTTATATCACATCGGCCATAATGCGGTCATGTGAACTCAAACGTAACTCACTCACTGATAGTACGTTCCTGTAAAATGGATACGGAACAATTTCCTACCTGTAAATTTCGGAAAGTGTAAACGGGGCAGTACGTAGCTACAAAAGTAGCAGTTAAGGTTAGACGTGAGAGAACGCCGGGATGTGGCGGCACGACCGACAGTCTGTTCTACACCTCCACCGGGGGGTCGTCATGGTTCGACTTACCCCCCTCACCCTCCCCCGCACCCGCCTCCGCGTCCTTCAGGTTAATCGTCTCCACGTCATCCTCCTCCAGGATGCGGATCTTCAGCTTCTGGGCCTCGTACTTCTCGTCATCGTAGGAGCTCGACAACATGCACGCCTTTGCTTTCGTCATCGAAGCGTTGACGGCGAACACGTGCTCGTAGATGAGGCCGGCTGCCACGCCCCCTATGATGGGCCCCACCCAGTACACCTGAGGGAGAAAGAAATGTAAATGCTCATTTGAGCAGTGGAGAAAGTGTTAAACATTTGAACTCGAATTTGTTTGTTTCAAAATAATGGCTGCCACGCTCCCTATGAGGGACCCACCTAGTACCCCACCCGAAGTAAAATGTGTAAATGTTCATATACGATCATATAACCGATGTACGTATTGTTAAACCTTTAAAGTTGAGCTTGATTATAAATGCAAAGGCTGCCACGCCCCTATAAGGGACACCCTCAGTGCACCTGGCGAAGAAAGGTTTGCAAATACTCGAATGAGTCCATATTCAGTTAAACATTGTCACTTCATTATCACGATACTACATTGAAGTGGATTCGATAAAAAAAAGTGTTCACTCGGCCTTTCGAATTATGTCACAAGAACTTTGAGTTAACGAAGCTTCATTGCGTTGTGACTGCTCTGGATGGCACTATAGATGTGTTGTTTCTGCGACCATTTGATCAAAGGTGCCACAGGTCACTGTTCACTGTTACGTCCCCTAGCCACGCCAGGATCTGCTGCTGATCGTTAGCTTGGCTTAACAACGGTAAGCACAGCACACGCCAGGCTTTTCTACCACAAAAATCCGACATGCCGTGATATGACTGACATACTGGTCAGAGCAGCGTTAAACTCCACTCACTCACTCACTCACACATAAACCCATCAACCCAAATCCCACCCACCGACTCACTCAGGGACCTACCCAGTGGTGTGTCCACTCCCACATCACAACGGCCGGACCAAAGCTCCGCGCAGTGTTCATGCTTGAGCCAGTGAAGGGGATCTGCAACACAAGCGATAAATCACATTATTTACAAGAAAAGTCAAGCGTTTACTCCACAAGCGCACGTAAAATATTTAATACGATGCCGTGTGGTTAGGCGATTACAAGGCGGGAGGGAGTATAGTTTTACCCCGCCTTTAGTGATAATTAAGCAATATTACGGCGATAGACACCAGACACACACATTGTACCCATGTGGGGAATCGGACCCGGAACTTCGGCATGATAAGCGAACGCTTCAACCACTAGGCTACCCCATCGCCCGCGATTACAACGAAGTGTGGTTCAAAATAATAATGCGTCCCCAAATAGTTTATCAAAGCGCCACATGTGAAATACATTTCAATACAATGCATATAAAATATACAAACAATAATTGTGGACACATATTAAACATTATAACATGATAACCACCCATCTTCCTTCAAAATCATATCATAATTGTAATGAGGTAGGTAAGTAGATAGTGCTGTCTCCTCACGCAGAGCCGTGGTTCTGTCCCCAGAATGGGTACAAGGGATTATGACGTATTGCAGACGAATGCTATCAGTCAAAATAACCAAAAGGGTGATTTTCCATTAAATGAGCTATCTTTTTATACAAACATAGATAGCCCTGATGAACACTCTGACTACAGATCGCTATGAGTGTCACTTTTCTTCATGCATCTCGTTAAGATAAGGCTAAAGCATTTGCTAAGTCAGCAAGAAAACCTATGTGGTAATACACGTATAAGTGAAGCTCTCAGAAATGAGGCCGCAGTTAGGGTCAGAAGGCATTACAAATTAAATGCTATGAAAGATTCTTTTCATTTGAGAAACGTAATTTATGAAAAATAGGATGTTAATTATTTAGAAGAAGCTAATGTTTACTATCAGCTGTTTCTTCTTAATATCGTATATCGGTTGTCGGGTTATCTCACTACCGAGGGTCTCCTACAGCGGTCAAGGTTGAAACAAACATGGG
Source organism: Haliotis cracherodii (assembly GCF_022045235.1). Classification (NCBI taxonomy): domain Eukaryota; kingdom Metazoa; phylum Mollusca; class Gastropoda; order Lepetellida; family Haliotidae; genus Haliotis; species Haliotis cracherodii. The sequence goes on from NW_027266265.1 coordinate 48,831,854, forward strand.
GATGATATGTTTCTGTATATACCTTCTGCGTTTGCATATTTTGATAAAAACTAAATATATGTCTATCTTAACGCTAAATACAAAGCTTTATTCATTCGCTCGTTCATCGGCTAAAATGGCTATGTTATCATCTGGACACGTGATTTATTAATCTCAGCACAGCGACATCTCGTTCCTTGTACATAGAAGCTAATAATGAATGTGTCACGCACTGCAGTAGAGCCCGATAGAAGTGGAATCTGTTTGAGATTTAATTCGATAAATGTATTTTCATATTTTTTCATTCAAAACTGTTGCCTGCAATACATCCCGTAATGTCTTGTTTTCAGCTACATGTATGTAGCATGTACTACAGCAGGAGTAGCCTTGAGGTCAAGGTGTTTGCTCGTTACGCGGATTTCCTGTGTTCGTATCTCTCTTGGGTATCTCACATTTTCTCAGGGTCTTCTGGCCTCTAAGGCGATATCCCCCCCCCCCCCCCCCCTAGCCCCCTAAAATGTAATAATGTTCAAAAGTCACCAGACTTCTGGTGAGTCGCATGCTTTTATTTATTTCAGTGCATGTGGTGATCTGGCATCGTGCCTCGACAGAGAGTTTGCTCATGATATCAATCACTGGTTTGTCTGGTCCTCTCGATTACTTACAAGGTCCTTCATATAGCTGCAATACTGCCGAGTGCGGCGTTAATCAACAAACAAATGATCCGGCATTTATCCAAGGATTTGCGGTACAACATATGACATGCATGTCATTCACAGTTTATCAAAGACCTGCACTCGTGATATGCCCCGACCCATCCCAGATTGGGACACAGCCCCGTGTGTGTAGTAGTAGTAGCATGTCAGGAGGTGTTGCAGCTAATTGACCAGGTTGTCGTTGTGTACAGACCCCCTCTGTCAACCCCCCCCCCCCCCCCCCCCCCCCCCCCTGTGCACTGACTGCAACATTGTCTGATTGAGACGCAGGGACGACCACCGCCACACACGGCGTCCTTGTTATCTGGGGGACAGGGAGAGCGTGTTGCTGACAGCGTCATGTAATATTTCACCCCACACAGAACAATACACCATGTATCAACACTTGCCTGTTAGAGGGCGAGGGAAATACACAAACATCACGTAGTCATTTCATTAACATTATCAACTTACAACTGTTTCTGTAATGTAAACTCTGGTAAACTCTCATGGGTGGTATTATTTACAGAAGAGGGACGGGGGAGATTGGGGTTACGAGGGGGGCGTTTCAGTAGATCCAATGAGGATAATATTTGTGCTTAATACTATTGATGGTATTTTGCTTTGTATCAATACTTGCACCGAAGTGGATCAGGAAGTATAAAAGATGTGTTTTTATTATTCTACCAAGAGCCAACGACAGAAACACAACCAAACGCCAAGAACCTAAAGGAGTAGTTTAACTGTGGACTATCCTACGTAGGTGAAACATGCCGCCCCATCAACACTAGATTCAAAGAGCACAAATCTTCTACCATAAAATCAGACAGTAAATCAGCCACCTCAGACCATATCAGCAACTGCCCCAATCACATCAACTGGGAAAACGTCCAAATCCTCTCCAACAACCTCCATGACTTCACTAAAAGAAAATTAACAGCAGTCCACTTTCGCCGCCCCAAGACATCAATCAACAGAGATCAAGGCTATTTCATCCCACCCGCCTACTATGAACTCATTAAGCAATAATCACCCCACCTATGTACACTGAATCCTGTTCAGTTGGCTTTCTGTCCCATTGGCTTCCTCATCATGCGTTCTCTGCCCATCATGGTGTTACAGGTTTTACCGTTCTATTGCCATTGTTTAATCTACTCACGTTAATCTCTCTGATGTACGTAGCTGTTGTTACTGTTAATCCTCCACAACTATATATATTCTGCAATAATCATGGACGCGACGTTAAACCCCATTTCACCTCACCTTTTACCATCTCACCGAGGTCTTCAGCTGTACAATGCTACTTTCAGTTGATGGTGATATTTGGACTAAATTCACAGAATGCTACTTTTGAGTAATGCCAAGTAAAACGGTAAAGGGTGTGCCATACTAAGGGTCGCATTACAACAACACGTTTCAAAGTACAGAAACGGTTTCAGACATTATCATACAACTTGTGATCTTTTGGAGACAAATCTAACCGTGATCAGTGTATAATCAAGTCGGTGACCGTATATCTTGACAAGTCCATCTAGGGCCAAAGACTTGTACATATCATAAATACACTTCTTGGAACACGACAAATACGGGCCTTTTGACATATTTTAGACGAAACAGTCCAAAACACACAACTGTCAAAAATAGTTGACAGTATACGTTTGGACCCATGACCACTAAGATATGATTTATCCCCCTAAGACGTGGATCAATAAACACCGGTGGACTGTTTTGGCTCTGAACCGTTCCCAAAAGCAAGCTGTAACTCCCCCAGAACGTTGGGTGTGTGTAGCCACAATCAACCCCTCTCCCCAAGATTGTCGGGTGTGTCTAACCAAACTCACCCCTCTCCCCAAGAACGTCGGGCGTGTCTAACCAAACTCACCCCTCTTCCCAAGAACGTCGGGTGTGTCTAACCAAACTCACCCCCCTCCCCAAGAACGTCGGGTGTGTCTAACCAAACTCACCCCCCTCCCCAAGAACGTCGGGCGTGTCTAACCAAACTCACCCCTCTCCCCAAGAACGTCGGGTGTGTCTAACCAAACTCACCCCTCTTCCCCAGAACGTCGGTTGTGTCTAACCAAACTCACCCCCCTCCCCCAGAACGTCGGGTGTGTCTAACCAAACTCACCCCTCTTCCCAAGAACGTCGGGTGTGTCTAACCAAACTCACCCCTCTTCCCCAGAACGTCGGGTGTGTCTAACCAAACTCACCCCTCTTCCCAAGAACGTCGGGTGTGTCTAACCAAACTCACCCCTCTTCCCAAGAACGTCGGGTGTGTCTAACCAAACTCACCCCTCTTCCCCAGAACGTCGGTTGTGTCTAACCAAACTCACCCCCCTCCCCCAGAACGTCGGGTGTGTCTAACCAAACTCACCCCTCTTCCCAAGAACGTCGGGTGTGTCTAACCAAACTCACCCCTCTTCCCAAGAACGTCGGGTGTGTCTAACCAAACTCACCCCTCTCCCCAAGAACGTCGGGTGTGTCTAACCAAACTCACCCCTCTCCCCAAGAACGTCGGGTGTGTCTAACCACAATCATCCCCTCTCCCCAAGAACGTCGGGTATGTCTAACCGAACTCACTCCTCTCTCCCAGATTGTCGGGCGTGTCTAACCAAAATCACCCCTCTTCCCAAGAACGTCGGGTGTGTCTATCCACAATCACCCCTCTCCCCCAGAACGTCGGGTATGTCTAACCGAACTCACTCCTCTCTCCCAGATTTTCGGGTGTGTCTAACCAAACTCACCCCTCTCCACAAGAACGTCGGGTGTGTCTAACCAAACTCACCCCCCTCCCCAAGAACGTCGGGTGTGTCTAACCAAACTCACCCCTCTTCCCAAGAACGTCGGGTGTGTCTAACCAAACTCACCCCTCTCCCCAAGAACGTCGGGTGTGTCTAACCACAATCACCCCCTCTCCCCAAGAACGTCGGGTATGTCTAACCGAACTCACTCCTCTCTCCCAGATTGTCGGGCGTGTCTAACCAAAATCACCCCTCTCCCCCAGAACGTCGGGTGTGTCTATCCACAATTACCCCTCTCCCCCAGAACGTCGGGTATGTCTAACAAAACTCACCCCTCTCCCCCAAGAACGTCGGATGAGTCTGAACACCCTCAACCCTCCCCCAAGAACGTCGTATGGGTCTGACCACCCTTACCCCCTCCCAGAACGTCGGGTGTGTCTGACCACCCTCACCCCCCTCCCAGAACGTCGGGTGTGTCTGACCACCCCTACCCCTCTCCCCCAGAACGTCGGGTGTGTCTGACCACCCCTACCCCTCTCCCCCAGAACGTCGGGTGTGTCTGACCACCCCCACCCCTCTCCCAGAACGTCGGGTGTGTCTGACCACCCTCACCCCTCTCCCAGAACGTCGGGTGTGTCTGACCACCCTCACCCCCCTCCCAGAACGTCGGGTGTGTCTGACCACCCTCACCCCCTCCCAGAACGTCGGGTGTGTCTGACCACCCTCACCCCCCCTCCCAGAACGTCGGGTGTGTCTGACCACCCCTACCCCTCTCCCCCAGAACGTCGGGTGTGTCTGACCACCCCCACCCCTCTCCCAGAACGTCGGGTGTGTCTGACCACCCTCATCCCCTCCCAGAACGTCGGGTGTGTCTGACCACCCTCAACCCCTCCCAGAACGTCGGACTGTCTCACCACCTACCCCTTCCACCCAAGAACGTCGTTAATATCTGTTGTACAACACGAAATATCGCCATACTAGCTACATAGTGTCACCAATTGCACTGTCAGACGTACACTGATTACCGTGAACATATTAGATTCAAAACTAACATGGAATCTTGGCTTCAGTTAAATATGCTTGGAGGCGCTTCTTTTTTCCCCACAGAGAGAATAGTTTCCCCGCCATTTAATGTCGAAATGAATAGCGTAACATTTGCCCTGTGACACAATGGCCGTGACATACACGGCTATTGCTGACTGCTTCCTACATAACAGCACTCCACCAGGGGACACAGTCGGTACAGGTCGTGACGTGTTGACACAGGGCATTCATTCCGTGGCAGGGGATATGCCAGGTGTCAGCGAACCCGTGTGGTGTACACAACGACACGTGGTTGGCATACCAACATGGACGTGGACGGTATACCTCGTCTTGTGCTGTGCTGGAAATACACCTACTAGAATGAGGTTGACTCCTAGCAGTATTGTAGCAATAGCGGGGTAGACCAGAAATGGGCTTCTCGCATGCGGAGAGTAGAACCCGAGCCTTTGCCGTGACGAGTGAATGCATTACCCACTTGGCTACCCCACCGCCTCAGGTACTCTACTGCAAACAGCTGGGGCAAATGCCCTTTTATGGTTGGGGGAGTTTATGACCCAAAGTTTGTTTGGATTATTATTATTATTAGACACACCCGGCGTTTTGGGGTAGGGGAGTAGCAGTTGTCAGACACACCCGACGTCCTAGGGGAGGGAAACGAGGGTGGTCAGACACACCCGACGTTTTGGGGTAGAGGAGAAGCAGTTGTCACACACACCCCACGTCCTAGGGGAGGGAAACGAGGGTGGTCAGAAACACCCGACAGTTTTGGGTAGGGGATTAGCAGTTGTCAGACACACCCGACGTCCTGGGGGAGGGCAGCGAGGGTAGTCAGACACACCCGACGTTTTGGGGTAGGGTAGTCAGACACACCCCACGTCCTGGGGGAGTGCAGCGAGGGTGGTCAGACACACCCCACGTCCTGGGGGAGGGCAGCGAGGGTGGTCAGACACACCCGACGTTCTGGAGGACAGGGGAGAGGGTGGTCAGTCAACCGACGTCCTGGGGGAGGGCAGCGAGGGTGGTCAGACACACCCGACGTCCTGGGGGAGGGCAGCGAGGGTGGTCAGACACACCCGACGTTCTGGAGGACAGGGCAGAGGGTGGTCAGTCAACCGACGTCCTGGGGGAGGGCAGCGAGGGTGGTCAGATACACCCGACGTTCTGGAGGACAGGGGAGAGGGTGGTCAGTCAACCGACGTCCTGGGGGACCGTAAAGCATTTTCATCAAAGACAACAATAACCCATTGTTGCACACCATATATTTTAAGTGGGCTTGTCGTGCCTGATACCGCATGCAACACACATCGTCTGTGACGTGAAGGGGCCGAGGTGGCTTATCTGACAGAATTCAGTCAAACTGTCAGATGCTCGCACGATAATCTGCATATTCATACATTCCTTCAATATTGTCTCATATCGCACCTCCAGTGGTGTGTCAGGCACGGTCCTCGGACAGGGAGCACTGTGGGAGTACGACACCGTATATCGCCGTGGGCTGTATAACACTTAATTCTTTTACGAACAACGCATAAGTCGACATACATTTGATGGCTACGACGAGGGCTCGCTGTATATACTATGAATTCAGTAGTGGAGCAGCTTGAAGCATTGTCAACAACACAAATCATACTTCTCTGAAGAAGGGGCTGTAGGGTAGCCTAGTAGTTAAAGCCTTCGCTCGTCACGCCGAAGGCCCGGGTTCGATTGTCTTAAGCCAAATTTCTAGTGTCCCCCGCCTGAATATGGCTGGAATATTGCTAAAAGCGCCGTAAAACCCAACGGGGTAGAATAGGTCTTCAGCAACCCTTGCTTGCCGTAAAAGGCAATAATGCTTGTCGTAAGAGGCGACTAACGGGAAAGGGTGGTCAGGCTCGCTGACTTGGTTGATGCATGTCATCGATCCCAATTGCGTGGATCAATGCTCATGTTGTCCGTCACTGGGTTGTCTGGTCCAGACTCGATTATTTACAGACCGCCGTCATATAGTTGGAATATTGCTGAATGCGGCGTTAAACAACAAACAAACAAACACCGATACGCGAAATGCTTATTTGCGCTTCTCAAAACTGTTAATGTGGCAAATGCCAACTCAGAGATAAAGTTACAAAATTCTATAGTGAAGTCAAAGCTGGGACCGTGTCCAAGATTCAAGACAGCGCCACGTATTTTCTATACGTAAATGTATATGTACTCGTATTAATACATAGAGGCGGTTGGGACCAGAGAATAGGTTCGACATATGGGTACGACTGTAGTTACATCCCCTTTTCGGCTTATCAGTGACCTTGATGCACACTTCATACCATGTAATTCCAAGGTCCTAGCAGATCCTGTAACTCTGAGTGAGTGAGTGCGTTGGGTTTAACGCCGCTTTTAACATTATTCCTGTTATATCACGGCGTGTCAGCTTAATGTGAGAGGAAAGCCCGAAGTGATGCTAGTCTCAGACGTTAACTACTTCGGTAAAACCCACGAGTCCGGGTATGGTGCTGACAAACCTAGAAACATAATCGGGGCGAACCGGGATTCGAACCCACAATCATAGGTTTCCGGCGTGCCCAAGGGACGCAACTCTGCAAATCGAATCGCGGCGCCTTAGACGACTGGGCCACCCGTGCCCCCTGTAACTGTGATATACTATCAGAGTTACAACTGATTGTAGAAGAATTAGGCTGAGAGTCCATTGTGCCCCGTGTGTAATAGCAGCTACATGTACACATCCTAACACAGACTACCAAAAGACGTTAAAAGATGGTACTTGTTGTTACCCTGTCTGGCGCTCGGCATTAATGGGCTAAAACAAGGACTGGTCGGCTCGGAGTCAGTATACTGTGTCTGAGTGGGGTATTCATGTTAAACTGCGGCATGGTATCTCAGTGGGCTAGCACTATAAATCGGCATCAGTCCGGACTAGTATAAGCAGCCGCACAAACACATACACGTACATGCACGTCGCTATAGAAGTGCAATAATTTTGGACGCGACGTTAAACCCCATTTCACCTCACCTCACCTAACACAGACATCTGTGTCAACACCCTAACACTAACCAGAGGATCTGATGGTGCTATTATGAGGAACAAGCTCCTTGTATTCAGCCACGTCTGACACCCCCCGGAGATGTTATATTCCCACAACACAGTCAGCGCCCACAAGATGCAGAAATCTCTACACAATGTTAGAACAGTTTCCAAGTTGGGACTCTTAATGAATTAAAACCTCTGACACTGCATTGCCCTGACGGGACGTACAACAACGGTGTGTGTATCGTACCATCAGACATTATTATTTCGTAGGCAGAACTGGTGCCAAAGGAAATGGGTCAGAAGCACATGTCATAATAAGCATGTGAATAATAATTCCCCTGTGTGAATATTGCAGATCGCCTACCCATCGAGCAAACAAAAGTGAAGCTAGGAGCACCGAGAATACACCAGGGCAACATGATTTCCTTCTATTAATTTGTTTTTACATGACACCAACTTGTATACAACCCGTATGTCTTGTCTAGTGGGTCCCAAACAACTCTTTCCTCTTGTCTAGTGGGTCCCACACGAACCGCATGTCTTGTCTACAGGGTCCTACACAAACCGTATGTCTTGTCTAGAGGGTCCCACAAAAACTGTATGTCCTGTCTAGAGGGTCCCAAACAACTCTTTCCTCTTGTCTAGTGGGTCCCATACGAACCGCATGTGTTGTCTTGAGGGTCCCACACAAACCGTATGTCTTGTCTAGGGGGTCCCACACAAACTGTATGTCCTGTCTAGAGGGTCCTACACAAACCGTATGTCTTGTCTAGTGGGTCCTACACAAACCGTATGTCTTGTCTAGTGGGTCCTACAGAAACCGTATGTCTTGTCTAGAGGGCCCCACACAAACTGTATGTCTTGTCTAGTGGGCCCCACACAAACTGTATGTCTTGTCTAGTTGGTCCTACACAAACCTTATGTCTTGTCTAGTGGGTCCCACACAAACCGTATGTCTTGTCTAATGGTTCCCACACAAACCGTATGTCTTGTCTAGAGGGTCCCACACAAACCGTATGTCTTGTCTAGTGGGTCTTACTGAAAGAAGTGGACTTTCAACTTGTTTCAAGGTGCACACCATGGCTATTAGGGGCCATTTGATATTCTGATACATAAACATGAAACGTCAACGCTAGAGAATAATCATGTTTGGATTATCTGCCGATACAGACATACACATGGCTGTAATACAAATTGGATTGACCAAAAAGTCGAACGTTACCAAAACATTACGATGCTGAAAAAAGTCACTGCAAACTTAAGGTCAACACACAACTATGATACCCGTATCAAACACATCACCATCGAATAACCATTTCTTGTTTGTTTCACTTTAGACACCATCAAAAATTGGCGTACTTTGTTTTTCCCGGGATTGTAATCAGAATCGTACTTTCCACTCATATTTTAGCAGAGATTTCTTATAATTATGGAAAGATTTTTGTCGCTTTTATTTATTTAAAGAGTGCAAGAGACGGTTTCAGCCTAGGAAAGTGAGTGAGTGAGTGAGTATGGTTTTACGCCGCTTTTAGCAATATTCCAGCAATATCACGGCGGGGGACACCAGAGAGGGTCTTCGGCGTGACGAGCGAACGCTTTAACCACTAGGCTACCCGACCGCCCCCCTAGGAAAGTGTGTGATGATGGACTAATGTAAATGGACCTCGGCCGCTGAGAATGAAAAAGACAAGACAGTTTAATGTTCAGATTACCCGCCTGTCTACATAATGAGACACATTGTCACGACGAAACAACGCAGTTCAAAAGAAGAGGTCAACCCAAATGAGGACGACCGGCTCTCCTGACAGAAGTAGATAGATAGGTTTCAGTCACCACATCGTCAGCGACCTCGACCTCGGCCTCGGCTGGTATTTCCACATGTCCTGTAATGACAGTCATCACTCCCGATTACATTCGGTGAACGAGAACCCTCCTTACTGCTGGTAATGAGAACTGATCAAGTGATACGGTGTATGGCGTCCCTGGTGGTATGGTGGCCGGTTTCTAAAGATGGCATGGGGGAGATCGTAACACTGTTACATATACACAAATGTGATCTGAAGCAAGCCTCTCACACATCTCTTCTTACCGAATAGAGAACCACCTGGTGACAATCGTTACTCTCTCTGCTGTCTAAACTTTCTGGACGTATATACCCCTGCTTGATGGTCGCTTAAGAAACAAACAAATGATGGTTATTCGATGGGGATGAATTTGATACGGGTATCATAGTTGTATTTGGAGCTTTAGTTTGCAGTGTTTCGGCGACTGTTTTCAGCCTAGAAACGGTCGGTTTGGTATTTTTGGCAATTCCAACTTCAAATGCATACTTTCCTTTTCCCAGCAGTGTATTCCTGAAAGGAGCACTACTTGGTGATAGTTGCCAAAAAGCTGTGTTGGGTTGGTCATCTGTTACTGATGGGGATATGGTCATTGAACGTGTACGACTATACACGTAGTCAGGAAGATTTCAAGTAAAAACCTGACACATGGTCAGAAACACTCGACATGTGCGCTACCATATTTATGTATGATGCTATGATCTTGTACACTTGGCTGATGGCCCCTTGATCGGACAAAAACATTCATTCACAATCATTGAATTTAGACAACTCGAGGCGTGGTCAGAAACATTTCATTAAAATAACTCGACACTTGGTCAGGTACATTTCATTGAGACAACTCGACACGTGGTCAGGTACATTTCATTAAAACAACTCGACACTTGGTCAGGTACATTTCATTGAGACAACTCGACACGTGGTCAGGTACATTTCATTGAGACAACTCGACACGTGGTCAGGTACATTTCATTGAGACAACTCGACACGTGGTCAGGTACATTTCATTGAGACAACTCGACACGTGGTCAGGTACATTTCATTGAGACAACTCGACACGTGGTCAGGTACATTTCATTAAAACAACTCGACACGTGGTCAGGTACATTTCATTAAGACAACTCGACACGTGGTCAGAAACATCCATGAAGACAACTCGACACGTTGTCAGACACATTCAATGAAGACAACTCGACACGTGGTCAGGTACATTTCATTAAGACAACTCGACACGTGGACAGGTACATTTCATTAAGACAACTCGACACATGGTCAGACACATTCCATGAAGACAACTCGACACATGGTCAGACACATTCCATGAAGACAACTCGACACATGGTCAGAATCATTCCATGAAGACAACTCGACACGTGGTCAGGTACATTTCACTGAGTACCCATGATGACTGATGTGGTCGGAGACTGTTCATAGTATATGTTCAACTGGCCATCCATTCATGACCATTGATCAGAAACAGTCCCTGTGCGCACTCTTCATGGATATGCATGAAACGGCCGGCCGGACCGTCTGAGCTCGACATACATCCCGACACAGGGCAGAATCCATAGTACGATTCCAACTATATCATGTGTTTATAAATCCCTTTTAAATAGTGATGATACAGGGCCTAGATTTTCGGAACGATCTTAGCTAAGATAAATCTTAACAACTTACGTTCAAAGATAAGATATCTTAAGGTTAAGATAAGATAGATTTTCGAAACTATCGTACACCTGTCGCAGATCGTTCAGAGTTACGATACCTATCGTAACTCTGAGAAGGAACTCATTTGTGTTAGAGATTGAAAGAGCGGGGTGTTTCCCAATGACGTCACGGGGATTTCCCAGCTGCTGACAATAACCACATAGATAAGTGACACGGAATTCATGATCACATTGTCAGGTCACATTGTTTAACATGCACATATTTGAGCGAAATTCTGTGCAATCCTACATATGTCCTGCATGTAGACGCTTTGTTCTTATGATAAAAGATGCCATGACTACCGGAACACAAATAACATTCGTGTGCCATGCAATAGCATTTTTCAAAACCAATAAATGTTGTAATCAATAAGTGTTAGTGTTACCGCACTTTAGCTACTAGAATTGAAATAACGTGCCAAAAGATACTTCACTATTTTCCCTTCAAATAGTCCTCTCGTCACCGCGCAGAACTTTATGATATAAACACATCGCGTACAAAGTCAAGGACGAAAGTAAGGGACGTTATTCTAAATGACAATGACGAGACCTTTGACAGAACAGCATAGGCGTTCAGCATTTAACATGCGTGTTCAAGTCTGATGTAAGGTGATGTATAAGGTATATTTTTGTGTTTATGTCAAAAGTCAAGTTTATTTTAGTGTGAACGCCAACATTAAACGTGGAAACACTCAAAACAAAAATTGTTCAGGAAGCAGCACACCCACAAGCAAGTTTTTACGACAATCTAAGCTTGTTAAGTTTGTTTTGTTATTTATGTATCCAATATATTTCATGACTTAACCAAGGACTTAAATACAATATCAAGCTATTAGTATTTAGATAATGAAATTATTTCTTTTACCTGTCTAGATCAATAATTCTTTTCAAAATTTAAAAGTGACGCTAATTTTCGTTCGCAAAGAGAGATAACTACAGGAATTGTTAAGTTATATTGTCTCATGGAACACGCCACAAGTTAACGTGAACACACATATAATGTCATTTTCTATCCTTTTAAATTACGTAGAGCTAATAAACTTGTTTGTCTGATTTAAATCTGGCCGAGGAGCGAAATACTTTGTAATGTGTCAAATCTATTCCAGAACGTAGTTCAATGATGTTTGGCTTGTCTGACAGAATTGCTGAGAATAATTTACTAGTATTTATCCGTTGACCCTATACGTTTACGATGGTTTTGTCTGAATGGTCTCGGGTATATCTATATCTTATTTTAAACATAAAACGGGATGATGTAGACTTAAATATAAAAAGACCAAACTGTTTTAAAAGCGCTTTATTGAATGCAAAGATTATTGTGTTGAAAATGTGTAATTTATATTGATCAGTCAATTTCATTCAAAAAACATTTTTTCTACGAACATATATTGGAAAATGAATTTTGGACAATATGCAAACTATGCTACATTTTGACGAGAACCCGAACGAGCATGGGAACCCATTTTTTCATTTGATTTGTCGAAACGAAAATCTGTGCTTAACTTTTGCTGTCAGAATTTCAGTAAATTTTTATATTTAATGGAATACATCTATATGCCGTTAATCACCTGTTTTTAAAGAATGCAAATGTTCAACAGACAGTTTTTAACAAATATGGTCTTTCAATAGGATATAGATAACATAGGTATTGAATTTAAAACGAAACAAATTACAATTACTTTTGCAAGAAAAATATTAGATATTGTATACAAATATTTGATCACATGTATTTCCTTATTAAGTCAATAAATACTACACTGTATAGTTAAAATTCAATTATTAAAACCATCCGTCCCACACGATTTTAGATGTAAAAACTTATGCGAAACCTTTATGGTTTTTTTTAGATATGTTCGCGAAAAGGGGAGTATAGGTGTTTTGCCTCATTCTGATTAGTCAAAAACTTGGATAAATTACTATGTTTACATTCTCCAAAATCGTAAACCTCTCAACAACGCCAATATTGTTTTTGTCTATTGTCCATTGTCTGTCTATGCCTAGATTTTCCTTTGTAATGAGACATGCTTCTGTGTAATTAGGATACCTGTTAACTGCTGGACGGTTAAAATTGGAGAAGACAAACAAAGTAATGTGAGAACGACTTGTTGCCAAGTTGTGGGCACTGTCGATTTGCTCGAACCTAGTCCGCCTTAAGCTGGTGGTGCTACAGTGGGTGCACCAACCCTGAGGTGTTCCGGGTGCTGTCACACTGTTGCTATGTTACTGCTGACACACATGCGCAGAAGCAACCACGGGCTTGCAGGTGATAATCTCAACAGGATACATGTGAAATATGTGACCCCCATGAGCTGAGGGACCAAATGGGGAAAAAAAATCACATTTTGACTTCTCATAATATTTTAAAACTACAGCATCTTAGAAACACAAAAATACAATTCACATGCTTCAATTTATCTATATTACAGAGATATATGGCATGCATGATTTGGACTCAGTTTCTGCAAAGTCGCATTTTCAGACTTATTACTGTTTATGTGATGACTGCAGTTTTAGATCTTTAGTGTCTTATTAATTGACGTAGACGTGTATGCTGAAATGTTTTGAAACAATGTTTTTATTACATTACGAACTAACGAGAGAAAATAATTTTCCTGAAGTAAGTTGACGTCAAGCGTCCCTCTTTATGACATCACGGCACAATTGTTTTCCAGCACCCATTAGGTCCCCTTTCTCCCGTTGGGTCACATACATCTACTCGCATCATCTGTATTGCCATGGCACCACGTCAAAATCTGAGTTAGAATAGGTCCCCAGCACATTATTGCTGGTCCCTCGTTGGAACAAGGGTTAGAATAGGTCCCCAGCACATTTTTGCTGGTCCCTCGTTGGAACAAGGGTTAGAATAGGTCCCCAGCATATTTTTGCTGGTCCCTCGTTGGAACAAGGGTTAGAATAGGTCCCCAGCAAATTATTGCTGGTCCCCCGTTGGAACAAGGGTTAGGATAGGTCCCCAGCACATTATTGCCTGTCCCCCGTTGGAACAAGGGTTAGAATAGGTCCCCAGCACATTATTGCTGGTCCCTCGTTGGAACAAGGGTTAGAATAGGTCCCCAGCAAATTATTGCTGGTCCCCCGTTGGAACAAGGGTTAGGATAGGTCCCCAGCACATTATTGCCTGTCCCCCGTTGGAACAAGGGTTAGAATAGGTCCCCAGCAAATTATTGCTGGTCCCCCGTTGGAACAAGGGTTAGAATAGGTCCCCAGCACATTATTGCCTGTCCCCCGTTGGAACAAGGGTTAGAATAGGTCCCCAGCACATTATTGCTGGTCCCTCGTTGGAACAAGGGTTAGAATAGGTCCCCAGCACATTGTTTGCTGGTCCCCCGTTGAAACAAGGGTTAGAATAGGTCCCCAGCACATTATTGCTGGTCCCTCGTTGGAACAAGGGTTAGAATAGGTCCCCAGCACATTATTGCTTGTCCCCCGTTGGAACAAGGGTTAGAATAGGTCCCCAGCAAATTATTGCTTGTCCCCCGTTGGAACAAGGGTTAGAATAGGTCCCCAGCACATTATTGCTTGTCCCCCGTTGGAACAAGGGTTAGAACAGGTCCCCAGCACATTTTTGCTGGTCCCTCGTTGGAACAAGGGTTAGAACAGGTCCCCAGCACATTTTTGCTGGTCCCTCGTTGGAACAAGGGTTAGAATATGTCCCCAGCACATTATTGCTTGTCCCCCGTTGGAACAAGGGTTAGAATAGATCCCCAGCAAATTTCACATACATTTTGTGTCAGTATGCTTAGTGGCATAATGTAATCTCGCACATTCCACATAAATCAATATGTTGCAATACACTAAAATGAGTTATTATCCCCACCAAAACTCATCAAAAATGATTTCATGCATCATTGACAAACAAATGAAGGTATGTGATGTTATATAATGTCTGGTTGGAAATGGTAAATTTCATATACAAATCCATTTACAGTTCACAGTGTTGACCGCAATGTTCACAGACCTTGACAGCATGTTCATACACCTGGGCCCCGTTCCTCAAAGCGATCTTAGCGCTACGATTACTGTAAGCCTATGTTAAAGTATGGGACTTTCGATCACCTTAGCGCTGAGATCGCTTTGAGGAACGGAGCCCAGCAAGGTGAGAGACGGGGACGGCAGACCCGTGAAGATCTGGGGTAAAATAGGTCTTCAGCAAACCTATGCTTGCCGTTAAAGGCGGTTATGTTTGTCCTGAGAAGCGAGTAACGGGATCGGGTAGTCAGGCTTGCTCACTTGTTTGATGCATGTCATCGATCCAAAATGCGTGGATCGATGCTCATGATGTCAATCACTGGATTGCCTAGTCCAGATTCGATTTTTTACAGACCGCCGTCATATAGTTGCAATATTGCGGAGTGCGGCGTTAAACAACAAGCAAACACACAATACAAACGGAGACAGCATATTGGAGTGAATATATCTCAGTATAACGTACACATATTTTTTATGAATTAATTTATTTCGCGTTTTCATATTGAAATTGTGGCTTTCGGCATGCTGACATAAACACCGTAGTCCTAATCGATGTTAAGTCACTCGGGACAGATAATCGTAATTCTTAATACCTCGTAAGTTACGAAATAGTTTTAGTTTTTTCCTGCATTCCATTGTTCTTCTAACAGTTTTGTTGTGGCAGCATATGACGTCATCCATTAATGACATCTATAATCTGTAAAAGCTTACAGATGACCTCTCAGTGACCACATACCTACTGAGTGGCCACGCCCCCCGCGCATTGTAGGTGTCCCTACCTGAGAGGGCTACACCTCATTACTTGACCCCCCCCTGTGACCGGACTCTGTGTGCTGGCTACCCCGTCTCCGCTTTATGCCTCACCCTGCAGGGGTCGGGTAACCTTGTGGTCAGGGTTGTCTTCCGTTTGGCATTTGCTCATATTGCTAGAAACGGCGTAAAACCATACTCACTCACTCACTCACTCTTTATATGACTACACCCATGTTGATAAGACCTTGTGAATGACAATCCTTGCTATCTTTGTTCTGTGATAGACAAGGTTATCATCGTGGACATATGTTTGTGTCATCATCACACGGTGGCTAACATTGTGTACCGATGTTTAAGTGCGCGAGATACACAACCTGCAACAAGGAATGTCCCGGGACGCACGGAGAAGCGTACTATCAGTTAAGCGCAGGTTAAACGAGTCACCGTACCGCAAAGGTCACCGTCATGTTAAGTTCGATGTCACTATTATGTTTCCTTGTACAGCCTTTCTAATAGTTTTGATATGTTTCAATCTCATTAAAGGGGCGGTCGGGTAGCCTAGTGGTTAAAGCGTTCGCTCGTCACGCTGAAGACCCGGGTTCGATTCCCGACATGGGTACAATGTTTGAAGCCCATTTCTGGTGTCCCCCGCCGTGATATTGCTGGAATATTGCTAAAAGCGGCGTAAAACCAAACTCACTCACTCACTCACTCACTCAATCTCATTAAAATCAGACCTTAGTTATCGCTAGTGGTAGCGCGAACTAAGATCTGATTTAATGAGATTGGATATTTTTGAGTCACTTGTTGACTAAGCATAACTAAACATGAATGTCAAAATTAGGTTGAGATTCCAAAAATAATCACCGGCAGACCCGGGTGGAGCTGTCAATCTGTGCTAATCATAATCTAAGTTGTGGGGCAATGCGACATGACACTTCGTCATTATCACCATAGTTGACATTTTCTGAATAATTGTTGCTGCTCCGTCAGGACCGCCGGGAAACCGTGTGAACACCGCTCCACTCGATGCGTTTCTTTATGAATTACTGCTGCCATTGTCTGACGAGATTGTGAGTGAGTGTTTGTTGTTTGACGCCGGATAGAGACATTCCAGCAATATCACGACGTCATGTACATAATCGAGCTTGTGTCAGGCTTACCAGTGGTTGATAGCATGAGCATCCTCCCTGGCCGTCGTGGCATGATCATAAAATAAATAAACATGCAGACAGTGGTTCATGTTCAACTGAAACATCCAGATAGTGGTTTATGTTGAACTGAAACATCTAGATAGTGATTTATGTTGAACTGAAACATCTAGAGATAGTGATTCATATTGAACTGAAACGTCTACACAGTGGTTCATATTGAACTGAAACATCTAGATCTAGACAGTGGTCGATATTGTACGGAAACACGCGATTTCCATTTTGCTGAACCATCTAGACATGTGACGTAGTTTTAGCCAGTATAGATGCATTTCACCGAACTGTTTATAAACAGTGGGTACCGCCCACATTCCCCTAAAGCCATTACATTTGGAGTGTTAATTGCATGCTAAATACTAGGGCCTTCCTATTATCTCTAATAACTGATGTCTCCATATTTATTGGATCAAATATTTTGAAAATGTTCCGACTGGGATTTTTCCATATGTCCAAACCAATTTTAAGAATTTATTAGTAACCTTTCCCCATTTAACGTCAAATGTAACATTGCTCTTGTTAAATTTAAAGATGGAGTTATCATGACTCCAAGGTACTTCTGATATAACTTCTACAATTTCATTACGTATAATACGATTTCTCACATTGTTTAACAATTCCACCTTTACGAAAATCAAATTATTTTTGTTTTCGTCTGGGTAACATTTAACTTCCAGGCTGAACAATAATTATCTAGTATATTCAGTTGCTCTTTTGTCCACTTCCTCGATCAGAAATTCACGATATGGCTGAAATATTGCCGATGTGACGTTAAATTGTAACTCACTCGATCAAAAATAAAACTAACATCACCAGCAAACGTCAATAGGAACAATTCACGTAAGTCGGGGAATAATTGTACTCCTTTTCGACATGTATCAAGAATTTCAACAGCCAACACCTTAATTAAAAGTGAAAATAAAATTGGGCTTAATACAGAGCCCTGTTTTACTCCAATAGGACTGTCCAAACACTCAGTGAAACCAGTGTTACACCGTACGCATGCTGTAACAGACGAATACATAGACTGAAACATATTCAACGTTTTAACAGGCAATCACATTTGTGGAGAACATACATAAGCTTTTCTTCTGTCTACAGAACCAAATGTGTCTTTTTAAGTCTCTAAGGCAATAAAAATCTACCTCTGATTAAATTAGATATTTTGGTATGCAAACAGTAAGTGTGACCAATTTATCCGTTGTTGCATATCCGGGTATGAAACATACTCGTTCTGTACATATTTTGTTATTATTTTCGGCCCATGTTTATAATCTGCAGTTAATTATTGCTGTAAATATCTTTCCGAAAACACTTTTTAAACATATAGCCATGTAAATATTAAGATCATCTCTTGGGTCATTCTTTTAAATTGACACTAATATACTTCACTCCATGACGATGGAAACTGGGCTGTTGAAAGCATCACATTAATTAAAGTATGAATGTGTGGCATAATTATTTTACATGACGATTTGAACATTTTCGGTAATAACATATCTACACCTGATGATTTACCCTTCTTTAATGATTGAATAGCAATTATTATCTCTTGTTTAGTAATTGTGGACTCTAGCTCATAGTGAAATACTGCATCATCAACGGCATCATAAACATCCAGTGTAGGTCTAAATTCATCTTTGTTCAAAGCTGAAACTTGAAACGATTCTTTTAAATATTCGCTACAACTCTTGTAGAACCGGACTAATTGATACAACGGTGACCGTATTTAAGCTAACTGGGTCACTAAGTACTTGTTGTCAAGCAAGAATGTGTCTCGTTGTTACTTATATAGACCACGTACCGTATCACCAAGCACTGGTACCACAACGGCAAACACAGAAACAGGTCGGGAACATGGAATGTGAAAAACAATAACCACTCTTCTCTTTTCCCGTTCCACATAGATTTGGGAATAAAAACGTTGATGGCGTAAGCATATGCGAGGCGTTTCAACTTAGATCAGTTGATGCGACTTCTTTGACTGGTGGAGTTCATGGCCGGGAAGTAACATATTTGTGGGGAAAGAGAGATGTTTAAATGGGTCTCACGTTGTCATAAACCACTCAGTTTCAACAGTTGGGCGTCTTGGGTGAAGGTGTTCGTTCATGCACAGAGTCAACGTAAAAGTGTGTTAATTTTTATTTCGGCGTTCTGCAGCATCCACTCTGATGTTAACATCTTGGATATATAAGAGCTCAATTCTTAAGTGAGTGAGTTGTGTTTAACGCCGCTTTTAACAGTATTCCAGTTATATCACGGCGTGTCAGCTTAATGTGGGAGGAAAGCCCGAAGTGATGCAGGTCTAAGACGTTTACCACTTCGGTGAAACCCACGAGCACGGGTATGGTGCGGACAAACCTAGAAACATAATTGGGGCGAACCGGGATTCGAACCCACAATCATAGGTTTCTGGCGTGCCCAAGGGACGCAACTCTGCACAGCGAATTGCGGCGCCCTAGACGACTGGGCCACCCGTGCCCCTCAATTCTTAAGGGGCTCTAGATAAAGCAACATGAACAAACAAACAACTAACTTGAGGTTTACTTTAGCAGAACAGACATGACTAGAACCTAGCAGTATTGTTTGTCTCAACGTCTTAAATTAGGTCCATTATCTACATTTAAGTATATACTTTCTGTCTCCAGTATTGAAATCGACACGGAGATGAGGCCAGTCATTTCTTCATAGGCTTTATTTAGTTGGCGATAGGAAATGGTGATGAGGTACTGACTTACGATTGCAGTGAAAGTGCGAGGCCATTACACAGTGCACGTTAAGCGGGTCGGTGAAAATACAGAGCGTTCAACCTACATCTGACAAACAGGGAGGTAATTATAGCATGAGAACTGAAACACGAATTGTACGTCAGAATATTCCTCATAGTATCTCAGTTTGAGATTCCCGCGACCGTCGACAATCTGACCCGCGCCAGTTCTTTAACTGGTGTTTAAGGGGTTCTGGTTTCAAGTACTATGTACTCCATGGATTATGTCCCCTTGCATCGACCTTAAAGTCACATGTGAAGAGGGGGGTGATAAACGTTCAGGTCGGTGGGGTACTTGGTAGGGTATTAACTGCTACTACTTCCACTGTCCCCGCTGTTGCAACTGCTACGACCACTACTGTACCGCCTGTTGCAAAGTCTACAACCACTACTGTTACTACGTCTACTGTCCCTTCTGTTGCAACCGCTACGACAACGACTACTACTTCTACTGTCCCTTCTGTTGCAACCGCTACGACAACGACAACTACTTCTACTGTCCCTGCTGTAGCAACCGCTATGACAACGACTACTACTTCTACTGTCCCTGCTGTTGCAACCGCTACGACAATGACTACTACTTCTACTGTCCCTGCTGTTGCAACTGCTACGGCCACTACTGCTACTACTTGTACTGTCCCGTCTGTTGCAACATCTGCGACCTCTACTTCTGATACGACCAGTCTCTGCTGTTGCATCTGCTACCTGTTTTATTGCTACAGGGGCGGCGGGGAAGCCTAGTGGTCAAAGCGTTCGCTCGTCACGCCAAATCCACGGGTTCGGTAGCTTTTTAATGCATTGTCATTGCAACTGCCACCATCTTCACAACTGTACGTATAACATCAACAACTGCTAGCCAGTGGGAACTAGCGTAGAACCGGTCCACGGTGACCTACGCTTGTAACCGGTTGATTGTGTGTCATCGAACCCCGACCTCGCGGGACGTCGCTCATAATATCAATCACTGGTTTATCTAGTCCAGATTATAGTTATTCACACGTCTCCGTCATATTGCTGGAATATTGCCTCGTGTGTATTAAACAAACTACGACTATCCTGACCAACATGTGTTCTGAGTGATAGAAGGGGAAATATGATTTGTTTGTTTGTTGGTTTGTTTATTTGTTGTTTAACGCCGCACTCAGCAATATTCCAACTATATGACGACGGTCAGTAAATATTCGAGTCTGGAACGGACAATCCAGTGAATGACATCATGAGCATCGATTTACACAATTGGGATACGATGACATGCATCAATCAAGTCAGCGAGCCTGACCTCCCGGTCCCGTTAGTCGCCTTTGTGAAATATCCACATCAGCGGGAAAGCCAAAGGGTGATATATTATTAAAAATATGCATATCCGCAGGAAGACAAAGGGTGATAACTGTTGGAAATGTGCACATCAGTCGAAAGTCAAAGGGTGATAGCTAACGGAAATATGCAGATCAGTCATGTGACAAAAGTTGATAACTGGCGCAGGTATGCATAATTTATCCGTGGAACGACAAAGGAGGATAATTGTTGGAAATATGCATATCCGTGAAAAGCAAACAGCAAGACACTGCACGAACGATCAATGAAACCATGGCAACGTGCACGTGCTGGAGCCAAGTGTGATGTAAAGAGATATAATCACAGTAGATTGCCTCCATTTAGTATTGTAAATATATCTTGCGTAAATCTGACATTTTTAGACAACGAGGACTAGTGTTCTCCGGGGTCGTTCATTGGGCGTTAATGCATCCTCTTTCATATGTATACAGGAAGAACGAGTTGTTAACGTCATTAGTTCACGCAAATGATACCTCCCTAAAGGTCAAGTGTCATAACTTCCGGTCGCGAATTTCCGACTCATCTAATTAACAAATTACAAATAGATTTTCTCTGAGGTTGACCGCAACTAACCCCAAATCACTCAAACCGGTGAAAGTATGCTGCAAAATAATCATTGAAGACTCAATTATTTCCAAACTGAAATATTGCTTAGAGCGGCAGTAGCTGCCATGGTTGTAAATGTGGAGATCACGTGACATTTACGACAAAGTCACAATCATGTTACCATCTGTAAAATTACGGGGGATTACAGCCGCAACCACTCGCAAAACGTAGTGCCTCGGTAGAGGTTGGTGCAAGAGTGTGTTGTCGCATCAGTGTCAATGTGGTCGCCAATAGTCGCCCCGGACGTAGCAACTGACGCTTTGACAAAATGGTAATGAATTCTTAAAAGAACAAGATCTTTTAGTCAATATGTTTCGTAGGAAGACATCTTGAACATGTTCATCTTCCAAATGCACAGAAGTTAACTGACTATAAAAGTCAAGTTTTAACTTTTGCCGAACGAGGCTGGAATGACATTTCGGCTGGACTATCGAGTCTATGCGTAGTCCAATCAAAATCGCGTAACACATTCGCTATCCGGTTCGTAAACTGCCGTGTAGATTTCGGTCGACTGCAAGATTTGCACAGAATGTTTACCGACAACTTATCGTAAACCGATATTTTCCAAATGTTTTTATGTTTTTAATCAAGGTGCTCAGGTGATCTGATGCACCCCGCGAAGTAAGACCCGTTTTATTGCAAAATAGATCTTGATTATCGATCAAATCGTCTTCACTGGGCGACGCCATTTTATTTGAAACAAATGCAAGTGATACGAGGGGTGGAATCTGATTGAAGAAGGGGCATAACTTGTAATAGCCACTGTTGGCGCTACGATCGAGACCAGAAACTCCAGCCAAGTTCGGCAAGGGTGGAAACTGGACTTTTACAGTCAGTTACCGCTCTTGCCTCGGGAAGATGGAACATGTTAGCATACGTTCAATTTTTCGCAAACACCTGGTGTCATCACTATTTGATTGTGATAAATACACACATTTAATAAATATTAAACATTAATAAAACAAATTTCTTATGATTATGGAAATGGTTCCGTCTTCTAATTAACTTTCTGACTTAGAAACAAACTCAGTGATGCTTTCAGTCATGTTTGAACTTGTTTTCACGAGAAAATAATATGAACTAGGAAAACTCTCATTTCCAAAAGTTAAACTTGACAACGTGATAATCACTACATGTTCAGAATGTCAATAGAACACCATAAACAGTTTTAGCTCGGTTTCAGAAACACATCCTAATGTGCGGATGAACGAAGTTCGTTTCTAGATCCCAAGGGGGCACGGGTGACCCAGTCGTCTAAGGCGCCGCGATTCGTTGTGCAGAGTTGCATCTCTTGGGCATGCAAGAAACCTATGATCGTGGGTTCGAATCCCGGTTCGCCCCAAATTATGTTTCTAGGTTAGCACCATACCCATGCTCGTGGGTTTCACCGAAGTGGTAAACATCTGAGACCTGCATCACTTCGGGCTTTCCTCCCACATTAAGCTGACACGCCGTGATGTAACTGGAATACTGTTAAAAGCGGCGTTAAACCCAACTCACTCACTCACTCACGAATAACGTTTTAAGTTTCGGTTTCATCTAAAAGGCGATTACCAAAACAGTCATGCGAAAAAGATCATCTCATTACGGTGAAAGAACACGTTTCCTAATAACTTGCAGCATCCCTCTCTGTCAGCTCTGAAGTGTTGTGTCTGCCATGTTTAACGGTACCAATATGTAAACAAGGCTATTATAGTAACAATTAGTTTTGATTCGCAGGATAGACATTTTAAGTTATCATGTAGTTCTGATGTGGGCGTCATGGACAGGTTATAGTTTTCACTGCATCAAAACAGACATTTTTTGTGTTCATTTCATGTAAACCTCTTTGTTCTCTTTTTATGTTTTCATGTGAAAGTACATCAGCGGAGAAGATGATGACGTATTACATGCATCGTGCGACGGATAAGATCGTAAAAGCCCAGTGTGTCTGAGACGGAGTTACTTCCCTTAGCCGTGTCTCGATCTGACTCCTAGATTTTAAGGGTTTGAATCCTAGAATACAAGTGATCAAGGTATTTGGTGTGCCACATTACACCCATGGGTTTCACCTAGAGGGAGAGCCGTCGAGAACCGGGTTAGAATACGTCTTCAGCAACGTCTTATATCCAAATATATGTGATGTTCATCTGTGATCTAGATGTATGTAGGCATTGTCCAGTACGTATGTTGCGTATACCACATGTACTTTGGACCCCTGAAGATCAAGGGTAGACTAGGTCTTCAGCAACCCATGCTTGCCGTAAAAGGCGACTATGCCTGTCGTAAGAGACGACTAACGGGATCGGGTGGTCAGGCTCGCTGACTTGGTTGATTTGTCATCATATCCCAATTGCGTGGATCGATGCTCATGATATCAATCATTGGATTGTCTGGTACAGACTCGATTATTATGTATATTATATCTGGAATATTGCTGAATGCGGCGTTTAACACCAGCCAACCAACCAACCAACCAAACAAACAAATCACCTACAAGGACAATGTGACAAGCTTGAAGTCTTGTGACACATTAAGCTGACAGTCGGTGATATGACTGAAATATTGTACACAGCGACATTAAACGTCACAACCTCACTTACTCAACCGTTCATTCATAACTCATTCAGGTTGTCTCACACAGTGGTCTTTGTGCGAAAGAAACAAGAGGTGAAACGACATGCAACTCGCTTGTCGCGCTTTGGTGAAATAAAAAAGATTACTCAAAGCGCGACATTGCGACAATGCGACAAATGGCTTAAACGTCGCGTTGTCGCATTGTCGCAATGTTGAGCTTGGGCTAACTTTAACACTTTTTGCTAGATTTGCAAGGGCGACAATGCGACAATGTCCCTTGTAGTATTCCATAGTTATTTCAGGAATATTACATAAAAAAATGTCTGAGGGAATCGTGCCAAATTGTCCATTTAACAAACGAACGCATCAAAAACTACCGAACCGCATGTATATTAAAAAAAACAAAAACAATTGCATAGTTCAAATTAGGTTATTAAGTATTGATGTTTTATAAAACCTTATCTATATGTACCGTATATACTCCTGTAATACAACATATCATACCCTAAATTATTAATACGGAACTTAAATTAAGCTGAAAACGTTTTTTATGGTATACACACCCCAAGTCCCACTTGGATATAATGTGTACCAGATAGAAGGCCAGGCGTGTCTAACACACTGTATACGGTAGAGACATAATTTTACGGTATACGGTGCACACACATATTTTAGAAAAATATGTACATGAGTTGATACATGCAGTTGATGATAATTCACTGTACCAAAAAAGAATGCATAAAAATAATATAAAATATATGATACTTTTATTGTATGTGTTATAAGCTGGCCATCACCGTGATCTCAAATAAGTATTATTATATTATTCATTTATATACCGCACTTATCAAGATACAAGTATCTTGCGTTTTTTTGTACCCCGACCAGTGGATCCGTAGGGATTCCAGCCTTCATTCTCAACTCCCCGGTGAGTATACAACCAAGCCATCATTCTCAACTCCCTGGTGAGTATACAACCCAGCCATCATTCTCAACTCCCTGGTGAGTATACAACCAAGCCATCATTCTCAACTCCCTGGTGAGTATACAACCCAGCCATCATTCTCAACTCCCTGGTGAGTATACAACCAAGCCATCATTCTCAACTCCCTGGTGAGTATACAACCAAGCCATCATTCTCAACTCCCTGGTGAGTATACAACCAAGCCATCATTCTCAACTCCCCGGTGAGTATACAACCAAGCCATCATTCTCAACTCCCTGGTGAGTATACAACCAAGCCATCATTCTCAACTCCCTGGTGAGTATACAACCAAGCCATCATTCTCAACTCCCTGGTGAGTATACAACCAAGCCATCATTCTCAACTCCCTGGTGAGTATACAACCTAGCCATCATTCTCAACTCCCTGGTGAGTATACAACCAAGCCATCATTCTCAACTCCCTGGTGAGTATACAACCTAGCCATCATTCTCAACTCCCTGGTGAGTATACAACCTAGCCATCATTCTCAACTCCCTGGTGAGTATACAACCTAGCCATCATTCTCAACTCCCTGGTGAGTATACAACCAAGCCATCATTCTCAACTCCCTGGTGAGTATACAACCTAGCCATCATTCTCAACTCCCTGGTGAGTATACAACCAAGCCATCATTCTCAACTCCCTGGTGAGTATACAACCTAGCCATCATTCTCAACTCCCTGGTGAGTATACAACCTAGCCATCATTCTCAACTCCCTGGTGAGTATACACCCCAAGGTACCTACACTAGAGGGTTTCTCCATCCACCTCGCATATCGGGTCCCCATTCCATGATGGGTGAACAAAGGCACCTTTGAAGAGAGACACTTGTCTAGGATGACACCACAATTTTGACACTTGTGTTTCGGGTGTATGGACGTATTCGTGTTTCCACCATCTGGTCATCTACATTAGGATAAGTGGGTTCTTTTGACCGTGAGGGTGAATGTACTGCACTGGAGTACACTAAATTAGGGGTAGTGACAACACTGTAAGACCTGTAAACATTCTTTGTCCATTGGAGCAATAGCAGCCTGGTCAGAAGCGAGATACCATCTCAGCACCTGACGCTTAAGACGCCTGTCCACGCCTCTCGCCGCAGATTAACGTCATGCCTCATTATGATCGGCGGGTAATGGCTAGTAATTCACCACTCCCTGTCTGTCACCTGATAATGTCCTTGAAAGTTTACAATTTAAAAGGAATACCCTTTCTGTGTTGAAAGAATAGGAGAAATATATATGAGTTCAAGACAGGAAACGTGGCATATTAGTTATGCATTACCATTGTCAGTATCATCTATGTTGTAGTGGGCACGGTCGGTCCAATCGTTGTTGTACTGATTTGCGTCCCTTGGGGACGCCAGAATCCTATAATTCTGGGTTTGAATCCCTGTTCTCCCCGATTATGTTTCTAGGGTTGTCAGCACCACACCAAAGTTGTCAACGTCTGAGACCTGCATCACTTCGGGCTTTCCCCAGCGTGTCGTGATATAACTGGAATAATGTTCAAAGCGGGGTTAAACCCAACTCACTCACTTACTCTATGGTGTACGAACATTGACCTCCCCCGGAACGCCGGTGATAACAGCAGGTTATGGTGACTGTCTACATCAGTGCTTCTTGCCATTGATGGAAAAATGTTCACTGAGCTTGAAATTACGTTATAAGAAGATTTGCTGTGTCCTTGAAACGATTTACAACAGTAAATAACGTTGTCGTTGTAGTAGCACTAATGGTAGGGAACCATCGCGGTTGTTGATGTGGCGAGGTATTCTTATTAGATGTAGACAGATCGGTACACTTAGCTACAGAAGTAATAATATGTTTAGAATGAGTGAGATAAATGCCATTTTTAGGAATATTCCACCAATATTACAGAAATGGACTTCACACATTGTACCCATGTAGGGAAACGTACGCGGGCCTTTGTCGTGACGAGGAAACGCTTTTAACCACTTAGCTACCCAAGCATCCCGGTAGACGTAGATGTAGACGTGGTTGTAGATGTAGATGTTGCAAAAACCCCTTATAATACAACACCAACAACAGCTACATTTATGACTCCCACACTTGGTGCAGCCGCGCCTCTATGTTACACTAGCACTTCCCTCTCTCGATAATACCATTCCAAAGTGTTGGTGAAAAACGCATAGCCAGCTATTCAGCTCTTGCCCAGCCCCCCCCCCCCCCCCCCCCCCCTCTTCCTCCCCTTCCCCCTTAAGATTTGAAAAAGAGCAGGTACAACGCTACATACTTGTTGACAAATCGTCACATGGTGCAACTACATTCGACAATTCGCAGATACATGGCGTTTGTTTTGTTTACGGCGGGATCGTGGTTGCTCAACAACTGAATGTTTCATATGTGACTGTCATCCTGCTCTGATATGTTCCTAAATCTGATTATCTTGTGAGGGTGATGGACAATACTTGTTATTGCTGACGGAAGCAAAACACTGATATGAGGTATCTTGGTGAACATGTAGCACCAAGCCACCTGTCGCAGTTTTGTGTCACCATGTGTCATGTGGACTGCATTTACACAGAGTAAAAATTCATGACAGCTCGACCCAGTTCCTTTGACCTGAAACCCAGAGATACCAGGGAAGGGACCCGGTCGTCCTGCCGGGAACGTACTTTTGCCACGGGGACGTCAAGACTGCAACGTACAGGGAGAACCTGGCGTCCGTGACGACAGTCGTGGAGAATCGTGGAGAATCGTCCACCCCAACGCACGCACGCACACACACACACACACACACACACGCGCGAAATTAAGAAAAAAGGTTCAGAAAAGTAAATAGAATGTTGTTATTGGCTTGTATATGTCGTCATCCTGGGTTATGTTTGTTTGTTGTTTTACGACTATCCTCACCAACATGTATTCTTCTTTCTCAATTGATTGAAATGTGTGTATGTCCGTGAAAAGACAAAGAGTGATAAAAGGGGAAACGTGATTTGTTTGTTTGTTTGTTTATTTGTTGTTTACCGCCACACTCAGCAATATTCCAGCAATATTAGACGGCGGTCTGTAAATAATCGAGTCTGAACCAGACAATCGAGTGATTGACATCATGAGCATCGATAACCGAAATTGGGATGCGATGACATCTTCCAAGTCAGCGAGCCTGACCACCCGATCCCGTGAGTCGCCTCTTACGACAAGCGTAGTCGCCTTTTACGGCAAGGATGGGTTGCTGAAGACCTATTCTACCCCGGATCTCCACGGGTTCTCCGATACTTTTGAATAAAATAAAGATTATTCATTTATTCGAGTCGGGTGTGTCCACCATAGACAACCTGTGGTACACAATAAATGTGTCTGAAATAAGCAATATGGCGTGGTGGTCTGACTGCCATATACAAAGTACATGTGGTGGTATGAGTACGTACTACACACAACATACGTGCTGGACAGTGCCTACAGTCATCTAGATCACTGATGGACATTAGAGAGAAATGCCAGAATCATTGACATGGAATTGGGTGTTGCGACTGGTTTCTGCCTTAGCCTCCTAAACACCACGCATCTTGCACATACTAACGAAGTGTCCCCAACGACTGTGCGCATGATCTCACTATAGCATGCTCAGAATCAGCAATGACTCGTCAGTTTGGTTATCAGTAATCTCGGCCCATTTCGAGGTGATCCCTTTCTGAATGTCTGTGCTCGTTTGTGTCATAACGTGACAGTGGTGATTTATAGCATGTGCAGATGCATATTAACTACCACTTTCTCTGAATCCGCCTGTCAATGCACTGACTGAGCGATTTGGGTTTAGCTTTTAAGCAATATTGCAGCATTATACATAAAGGACATATGAATAGACTTTCTTGGCACCTGTACCTATGTGTGGAATTGAACGCAACGCATTCAACCCCTAAGCTAGCCCAACGTAGACAGGAGATAGGAAAAAAGGTTTAGAAGAGACAATGGAAAGTTGTTATTGGTTTGTATTGTCGAGGAGTTCTCGGGTAGCCGAGTGGTTGAACGTTCACTCGTCACGCCGAAGACCTGGGTTCGATTTCCGACATGGGTACAATGTGTGAAGCCCATTTCTGTTTTCCCCCGCCGTGATATTGCTGGAATATTGCTAAGGGCGGCGTAAAACCATACTCACTCACTCAATTGAATATGTCATCCTGGTTTTGTTTGTTTGTTTGTTTGTTTGTTGTTTAACGCCGCACTCAGCAATATTCAAGCTACATGACGGCAGTCTGTAAATAATCGAGTCAAGACCTGACAATTCAGTGATTGACATCATGAGCATCGATCCACGCAATTGGGACGCGATGACATGCATCAACCACCCCATCCCTTTAGTCGCCTTTTATGAAAAGCATGGGTTGCTGAAGACCAATTCTAAGATGTCATTTGGCGTGATTGTATCTTTACGCCGTGACCAGCAATCGAAACTGGGTCAGGAAAACCAGTGATTGACATCATGAGCCACGCCGTCGGAATGCGATGACTCACCCATCTAGGTGACGCATAGTCTCCGCTCCTCACCAGTAGGTCCTTACGGCAAAACGTGTACATGGAACCCATTCTGCCCCGGGACACCTACGCGACTCCGTTTAAGAGTGAGTGAGTACGGTTTTACGCCGCTTCAAGCAATATTCCAGGCGAAGGACAGCAACGGGCTCACACATTGTACCCATGTGGGGAATCGAACCCGGCGTGACGAGCGAACGCTTTAACCACTATGCGACCCAAACCGTCCCCCTCAGTTTAAGAACTAAAGTGATGTCTCTGATAAATGTACAACTTACCGCAAACAGGTGGCACATAGTGACGGAGAGTCCGATGGTGAGAGGCGTGGAGCCATTGAGGTCCTTCCTCTTGGAGTCGACGGAAGCGAACACTGTGAAGACGAGGACCAAGGTAATGAACAGTTCTATCCCAACTGCACGTCCTGGGTCGATCTTTTCATTAACTTGGGTGAGCCCAAGACCTTCTCCTCCAGTATCTTTCAGCCCGTACAACAAGCCCGCTCCTACAATGGAACCGAGAAGCTGGAAGATTACGTAGAACACAGCCCTCGCCAGACTGATCTTCCTCGTCGCTAACATCGCCGCCGTCACTGCAGGGTTGATGTGTCCCCCACTGACATGGCAGATCATCCATACGATGGTGGCAACGCTCAGGCCGAAACATAACGCTATGCTTACTATATTGGCTTCTTTGGAAACACATGATCCGCATCCGACGAACACAAGAAGCAATGTTCCCAGGAACTCTGCTGCTATTGCTTTCCAGAAGCGCAGAGACTGGATGTCATCTAGACTGGTCACCATTCTTGCTCTAGACAGACAGGTGTCGTTTGTACGCAAGCCGCTTGACATCTATAGGTCGCAGTCCAAGGTGCTGTCTCTTATCAGTTGTGGGATCCCTACAGTCAGGACAACACTGTTACGAGTTGCTGCTGATCTGAATTGAGTCGTGGGCCGTGCTGCAGTTTGCTTGTTTGACTTGGGATATAGACCGGGCGAAGTTTTGTTGAAAGTTAAGAATACACTGGGCGTTTGCATTGGTTCAGCGACGGCGTTTCTCTGAGTCTTCAAATATGACACGACAGGCTTTCATAATAATTCCATGATGTTTACATTCCGGTTCGACTTGAATTCCGTTTCCATTTACGACCAATTTGTGAGAAGTTTGCCGACTCATTGCCGCAAACAGAGTTTGGTTTCACAGAAGTTGGGGGAACACTGTGTTGGTTTGGTGCATTCAAACAAATTACATTGGGTATATTAGTAACATATGTATTTACTATGTGCTTAGGTATGGTGTATCAAGACATTAACATACAATGTGCATAGGTATGGTATATCAAGACATTAATATACTATGTGTTTAGGTATGGTGTATCAAGACATTAACATACAATGTGCATAGGTATGGTGTATCAAGACATTAATATACTATGTGCTTAGGTATGGTGTATCAAGACATTAACATACTATGTGTATAGGTATGGTGTATCAAGACATTAATATACTATGTGTATAGGTATGGTGGATCAAGACATTAATGTACTATGTGTATAGGTATGGTGTATCAAGACATTAATGTACTATGTGTATAGGTATGGTGTATCAAGACATTAATATACTATGTGTATAGGTATGGTGTATCAAGACATTAATATACTATGTGTATAGGTATGGTGTATCAAGACATTAATATACTATTTGTTTAGGTATGGTGTATCAAGACATTAATATACTATGTGTATAGGTATGGTGTATCAAGACATTAATATACTATGTGTATAGGTATGGTGTATCAAGACATTAATATACTATGTGTATAGGTATGGTGTATCAAGCCATTAATATTCTATGTGTATAGGTATGGTGTATCAAGACATTAATATACTATGTGTATAGGTATGGTGTATCAAGACATTAATATACTATGTGTATAGGTATGGTGTATCAAGACATTGATATACTATGTGTATAGGTATGGTGTATCAAGACATTGATATACTATGTGTATAGGTATGGTGTATCAAGACATTAATATACTATGTGTATAGGTATGGTGTATCAAGCCATTATTATTCTATGTGTATAGGTATGGTGTATCAAGACATTAATATACTATGTGTATAGGTATGGTGTATCAAGACATTAATATACTATGTGTATAGGTATGGTGTATCAAGACATTAATATACTATGTGTATAGGTATGGTGTATCAAGACATTGATATACTATGTGTATAGGTATGGTGTATCAAGACATTGATATACTATGTGTATAGGTATGGTGTAACAAGACATTAATATACTATGTGTATAGGTATGGTGTATCAAGCCATTATTATTCTATGTGTATAGGTATGGTGTATCAAGACATTAATATACTATGTGTATAGGTATGGTGTATCAAGACATTAATATACTATGTGTATAGCTATGGTGTATCAAGACATTGATATACTATGTGTATAGGTATGGTGTATCAAGACATTGATATACTATGTGTATAGGTATGGTGTATCACGACATTAATATACTATGTGTATAGGTATGGTGTATAAAGACATTAATATACTTTGTATATAGGTATGGTGTATCAAGACATTTATATACTGTGTAAAGGTATGGTGGATCAAGACATGCATATACTTTGTGTTTAGGTATGGTGTATCAAGATATTGATATACTATATGTATAGGTATGGGGTATCCAGATATTTTATATATTATGTGTAAAGGTATGGGGTATCAAGAAATTAATATACTATGTGTGTAAGTATGGTATATTAAGACATGTATATACGATGTGTGTAAGTAAGGTATATTAAGACATGTATATACGATGTGTGTAAGTTAGGTATATTAAGACATGTATATGCGATGTGTGCGATATGTGTGGTATCTGAAGACATCTTAACATGTGCCTGTTTAACGTATAGCAAATGCCCTAATAAAACCAAACTGATTCAGCACCTGTTAATGGTAGGCATGTGTGGAATGGTGATAAAAGTTAATGTTTCATAAACTGTTGAGAGGATCTCCTATCATCAAATATCCACAATACTCCCGAGTTGTCTGATTGTAATAATTGTACACTAACACGCTATGTATATCTTTTCACACCTTAAAGTATGTAGGAACGAGCAAATCAGGCATCGACAAGATTTAGACCTCGTAACCCTGAGTGTACATCAGCCCTGAAGGGAGTCCAGGGGGGCATTGGGGGAACTCCGGCAGAACAGGAAAGAGCGTACTGTTACCTTACGAACATGTATACAGTTATTAATAATAATAATCGCATAAACTTTGATAAAGTTCGTCACCTTGAAACATCACAACAATTCATCCCGGGTTTGGATGGAAGTAATTTGTATCATCCAAGCAAGACACCAGTCGCTATTTCCAAATGGGAACGGCGTCGTCATTACAGATCAGTATTTTCATAAGAAGCGAGAAATACAAATCTTGCTAGCTTCAGAGGCATCTCATTAACCATTAACCAATAGTTTGGACAGTCATTTACGTCCATTTGTACAAAGCATTTGCTGCTTGTGCAGATATAAAGGACAAAATACCTCATGCAGGATTCGGAGATGGATATTTAACAACATGTCAAGTTTACTCTATCTTTAACTCGACCAGAAAATAGGATATTGCCTTAAGAAATGTTTTTCTTAATGGAAAGATGTATGTATGTTAAGGGGTATTTATTTCTAATCGCAAGGCCTGTGTGAGATGCAGTGGGGACTTATTGAGAATCATGTCAAGTGATTATTTTGTTTGCCCTATTGGAGTTAAGCAAGGGTGTATACTTGTTCCAATCTTGTTTTTGCCTTTCATCTGTGCATTATCATTAATTTAGTAGACATGATGTACAACTTTATCCCGATTTACTTTAAACCCTCCAGCTTCTCTTTGTCGATACTCTTTTTGGTTTCGAAATCATCTGAGTCTGTCAGATACCTACACGACCCGTGAAGATCCGGTTAGAATGTCTTCAGCAACTAATACTTGCCGCGACAGGCGACTATGCTTTTCGTAACAGGCGACTTACAGGATCGGGTGGTCAGACTCGCTGACATGGTTGATGCATGTCATCGTATCCGAATTGCGTAGATAGATGCTTATGATGTCAATCACTGGATTGTCTGGTCCAGGCTCGATTATTTACAGACCGCAATCATATAGCTGGTAGTATTGCTGAGTGCGGCGTTAAACAAACAAACAAACAAGATACCTATACAAATGATATCGATAAAAACAAAACTGTTATCTTCAGAAGAGGCTGATCCTCAGAGCGCACGAGAAGTGTTGTTATAAAGGTAAATGTATTGAGGTGGTAAATGAATAAATATGTGGGTGTGTTATTTACTCATACGCTCTGTGTGAGTAAGAAGGGCAATGACTTAGCTGTAAAGGGCAAAAGTAACTCTAGATGATGTTCTTTCTGTAATGTTTAAATTAGAGGTTATTAAACATGTACCGTTGTTGTACGAGTCTAAAGTATGGGGCTTCATTCCATCAGAACAATTCACCAATTGCCATGTGAGTGAGTGAGTGAGTGAGTGAGTGAGTTAGGTTTAACGCCGCTTTTAATATTATTCCAGTTATATCACGACGTCTCAGCTTAATGTGGGAGGAAAGCTGGAAGTGATGCAGGTCTCAGACGTTTACCACTTCGGTGAAATCCACGAGCACGGGTATGGTGCTGACAAACCTAGTAACATAATCGGGGCGAACCGGGATTCGAACCCACAATCATAGGTTTCTGGTGTGCCCAAGGGACGCAACTCTGCACAGCGAATCGCGGCGCCTTAGACGACTGGGCCACCCGTGCCCGCCCATGTGGAGGACATCACCAAATGTGACGCATCGGGGACAATAAAAGCCCTTTCCATATTTATAAGAAATGTCTGCCAAAAACAGAGTCAATTGTACGATTCCGACTATATCATGAGTTTATGATTCACTATTAAATAGGATGATACCATGCAGTTGTTCGCGAAAAGGTGAGTGTATCCTGCCCTACCGGTGGCACCCGTCTCAAACACAAATGTTGTCCGATGCAATTCCCTATTTTAACTTGTACCATATGTTCCCATTTTTTTTTCATGTGAACAAATGACTTGCCTTTGCATGTGTTCGTGACAGGTGCCAAGGGTGGGACAAGATACGCACACCTTTTCGCGAATACCTGGCATCATCACAATCTCATTAAAATCAGATCTTAGTTTCGCTACCGTTAAAAAAGATCTGAGGACAGCACATTACGGGACACGTCAGAACGACCTTTCGCGAACTTTGACCAACCAATGAAATGACCAACAAAAAGTGGACATTAGCGTATCATAAAGCAGCTTTCTCGAGCTATACGGCACAAGTTTCTAACTGGCGACTACGCTTTGAAAAATATCTTGACAAAGTTCTCTATTCCAAATTTGAAAATTGAACAAAAGTTAATTCTGAAATGTCTGTCAGATGGTCGAGATCGCATGGCAGTACTTCCCACAGGGTATGAAAAGACTTTTCCGTTTCAAATGCTTATCCAACTGAAGCAAGAGATAAACGCTGATTTTGACGGAATCAGCCGTACAACCCGTTACTGTCGTATGAAATGCCCCTTGTTGACCTTCAGAAGGCTGTGCCCAGCACGTTGCACTTCCAATGTTAAGGGAAAGCCTTTTGTGTCGCTACTTAACTCTCATGCTGTACAAACTCAACATAACCTTGCCATGATGTTTAGGAAATCTTATAATATGTTTCCAGATAATATTACATGACCTTACCCATTTCGCAGGGGCCGGAGAAATAACGTAAACTGCCTGCCAAAAGAAACTATACACTTGAAAATTATTGTTTGATAGGCATTTCTTAGAAGTTGACGAATAACAAAGTTGGCAAAGGTTTTTGGATAACAAGTTCTTTATTAAAGAATGAAAAACAACATCAAATTCAAAGAGCACAAAACTTCAACCATCAAATCCAGCCATCTCGGATCATATCAGCAACTGCCCCTATGAAAACCTCATTTGAGAAAAAGATTAAAATCCTCTCCAACAACCGGCAGTATATTCATTTTGACTTTGACTAGGTGGGTACGTACGATGGTTTCTATATGTGATTAGGTTTGATAGCATCTTAGCATGCAACCACAAGCGTGAGTGATCCTCGTTTCATTATGAGTTGCCTTGACAACTAAACTTAACAAAAATAATGCGATAATATTTCTAGCTGCAAAACAAAGCTGTTATACTTTCTGAAGAAAACAGAATCATTAGTAAATGCCCTTGACGTGGACCTTGCCATTGATTACCTCCATGATAAATAACAAATGTTGACAGATACATTTATAGTATATGTTCAAGAACATAAAATACTCTCTTTCTAAATCCATGCAGTTTAACCGAAGGTTTGAACAGTGGGAAGCAATATAACATCTGGTGAGCATGACATACGGAGGTCACCTCCCACGATTAAGACCCTTGGAAATTCTGCGCACCAAGTTTAGTCAAATTCAAATTATAAAGACTCAAGTTTTGTTGGAATGTTTGTTAGTTGTTGAACGCCGCCGGTGCGACACAATATTCCAGCCATAAGACTATGACGGAGGTCTGTACAAAAACGTTATGTTCGAAGCGAAAACTTTAATGTGCATATGCGAAAAAATATATTCCCTTATGTACTTGAACTATCATGAAATTCACATCAGCAATGAATGACTTTTACCCGTGTCGAATGAAGAGCGTTACGTGTATTCATAGCGTATTCCAGACACTGTAGTACATACGTTGGCTAATACAACAAGGTGTTTCTCACTGCCTCTTAATGTTAATGGCACGGTTTGTTTGATACCAAGTTCCTTTCAAACATGATCTGTCGTTGCAATCCATTGTTAGTAATAGTCGCATTATCAAATGTGGCATTGAAATGATGTTCACAATGCATAAAGGCCCTGGTGTAAACAACTATGAAAATACAGTAGTAGCAAAATGTTTATTAAAGTGTCACACGCACAACATGTACAATTTAAAATCGATGCACATAAGACAAAAGGTGTATGGAGTGCGTCCTGCCAGACATTGGCTTATGAGACACTATATACAATATAAACAACATACATACATAATATATAAAATGAGAGAGGTGGGAAATTTAGCTACGAAATGAGAAGTCTCACATGAAACAATAACAAACTCTTCCATTCAACAACAAAAGAAAGGATAAAGCGAGAGAGAGAGAGAGAGAGAGAGAGAGAGAGAGAGAGAGAGAGAGAGAGAGAGAGAGAGAGAGAGTGGGGTAATTTAATAATCATGTCTCTTAAACATTTTAAAAAGCGTTGCGGCAGGCAATTTTTGTAAAGAGTAAATGTATTTCTCTTCCTCGCATTCGGTTGTTTTCTTCAGCTGCACAATATAAATACATGTAGCTGCGCACGGACTTGCACACCACTTGATATTTGAATACTGTTCAGAACATGTTTTATGTCCTACCAACTGCACCTGTCACCACACGCACAACAGTTAAAGATTGACGTGACGGGACTTAAGAAGAGAATGTGATCATACGACGACCGATAACTTATAATTTAATTTAATTCATTAATGAAGACCTTCAAACATTCACATAGGACGTTTGCAAGCGGGCACTTTAGTGTTCATTGCCCATGTCAGCCTGTGCGTGTATTGACAGGCCCGTTGGCGACTCAATTTTATTCATCTTTAATGTGTATCCATGAGCACAGCAATGTCGTCTCCCAGAGCAATTTTGATCGAGACTGGCCACAGCATGAAGCGTTTCTGGACAAATGGGTTTCCAGAATTAAAATAATGTTATAAACCTGTATATATAATATATTTCATCTTTGGATTAACAATATAATGCTTATTGAATATAGTTCAAGTTATAAATTTGTTATAATGTGGAACATTGTTTTCGCCTCAGCCAGGGGCAAAAGGAGACACCAGCATTCCAGGAAATACACACGGAAATGTTAGGTATATTGAGGAATAATTTTTTAATTTGACGTTTACACGATATGCGACTTTTCCATTGGACGAGAGGTCGGTCACATGGCCGCGAAATTGACGTTCATAAGTGTATACACCAGGGGCTGTGAATGATGCAAACGTAAGTGCAGAAACTGTTGTTAAATACTATGAGCAACTAGATCAAGTATCTTTTGATGGTTTTGTGGCTTTTAATTAATGCTAAGAACTGGACGTTGTATCTGCACTCAGCCACTGACTGTTAAGTGGGTTGGGGTGTTCCTGGTGTACCTCTTTTTGTATTCAATGAGATGCATGATACTGTAATACTATTATAGTTACCACAAGAACTTATCTGTCTCTGAATGAATATTAAAATATATAACAAACACATACATATATATTATTGTTAGAATACGGATAAAACGTTACCTTAAAAGGAATATGGTCTCTTCCGTTGGATGTATACATTTTTTAAATATCTGCTTTAGATTTTTTCAGAATTTTTTATGTTTCAGAAAAGTGGATCAAGTCAAAACCAAAGAAAGAAGATTCTGAAATCAATAATTTAGAAAGGTGTAACTGTTTTCTAAAAATATTAAAATCTCCACAGAATTGAGTCTTGAAGTTCTTTGTTGACTGAATGTTGAAGACAAGGCATGTATTACCATGTCGGTCATTGGTATTCTGTTTTCTGCAGTACATGCCTAAAGGGTGTTCAGTCCCTGACTATTTGTCCTAATCAATTGTATCATGTTAACAGTGAGTGGGTGTTGTACGTTTTGAACATTGGCAGCAAAACACTGAGCTTTTCCAACACCCTGGTTCGTTTTCAAAACATTTTGGAAACGTTATAACCAAATGTTCACAGAAAACGTTCCTTAAACGTTTCCGGAACCATATAAAACCACATGACTTAAACGTTTTCAAAAGCATTTCTGCAATATTTTACAGAAACATTTTTGAAACGTTATAACCAAATGTTTCCGAAAAATGTTTCTAAAATGTTTCTGGAACCATACACAATCACGTGAAGAAAACATTTTAAAATCATTTCCGGAATGTTTCGTAAAATGTTTCAGGGATGTTTTTTATAACATTGTCGTGTTAGCTGGGAGGCGGCTAACGGGATCGGGTGGTCAGGTTCGCTGACTTTGCTGGTGCATGTTTTCGTGTCCCAATTGGATAGATCGATGCTCATGATGTCAGTCACTGGATTGTCTTGTCCAGACTCGATTATTTACAGACCGCCGTCATATAGCTGGAATATTGTTGAGTGTGGCGTTAAACAACAACCAAACGAACAATAAAGACTCAAGCGGCCTCAATTATATTTCATGACGTGGAAGTGGGTTTATCGGGTATAAAATATCTAAAGTAATGTGGAAGAGAAAACAAACCGAGGCGGCGGCGATCAAATTCCATCAAACACATTCAGCAGTCGCTGTCACAGGAAGCTGCTTATTTATTCACTGCAACAATAATGGAAATATT
This sequence comes from Haliotis cracherodii, assembly GCF_022045235.1. Classification (NCBI taxonomy): domain Eukaryota; kingdom Metazoa; phylum Mollusca; class Gastropoda; order Lepetellida; family Haliotidae; genus Haliotis; species Haliotis cracherodii. The sequence goes on from NW_027266265.1 coordinate 48,871,052, forward strand.
TAGTAGATTAGAAGGCGACATCTCGCATCCCCATCAAAGGCGCCTAACGACTGCCATAACTCTAATACTATATTCCTAACAACGACGTGCAACCATCATAGCTCGCGGTCCTCTCCGCTGCAAGATCCATCTCAAGATGTGTGATTGTTTCATCAAAAGATCAGAAGAATGCTGTTCACATTTGGTGTGCTGACGGCGTTATCGCATACGCTGAGACGTTTGAAGGCTACGAGTGCTGGATTCCATTTTGAATGGCAAACAACGTATTTTTATGTACATAAATCATGTCAAACCTCTTCATTGAAAGTTTTAATAATCGGAAAATACAAAAACATGACCACTATCACATACCAGAATTATTATTTTTAGCAGGGAAGAATGGTCAATGAAAAAGGTGACGTTACTTATTAGCAAAACAAATACTTGACACATTTCTTGAAACATGATAGTCACCGCTCTCTATATAAAACATCCTTTCTCGGCATGGCTGAAGCGTAAAAGACACGTGAGTTTTAACCGAACTGCGCCCTGTCGTAACACAGCACGAGAGAGGACAGTGGTTGGTTTGTGTGTGAGGAGTTTGGAAACCTGTGGTTTGTTGTACAAGATAATCCGGGATGTTGGTGATGCGAGGAGTTTGTAATGCGGACACAAAGTCCCGGATAATCGAGTGAGAGGGGCGCTGACATGGTGTGTCCGCTTCTGAATCAGGCGACATCCGTGTGAGGGAATGGAAGCGATTAAGCTCTGCCTGCATCAATGTAATTCATAACAACAGTCTTTAGGCAACCATTTTCTCACATCGCTCGCGGGTTGAAATGAATGGCATTCGTAGGGCCAACAGAAATTGTAAAAAAAAAATGAAAAGAAAAACTGGGTCGACCAAGTTTTCGACTGTTCCTTTGCACTACCATCCATCGTGAATATGTGAAACTGATCAAATTTTAATTGAAAATAAGAACAAATGAGATGGAATATTTAGTTGTAAATTTTTTTCTCCTGTTCATGTGTGTGCCCGCGTACTCGTTGATCCTTATTGTTCCTGGCTGGGTTGAACTTTACGACAGACATCAAAAGTTCAGGGAGTTTGTGTTGGTCTTGCTTTCTTAGAACTTTGGCAGAGAAGTTATATTCTTAAGGAGGTGTGATTAAAACTCAACGATGAAGTTTATAGCCAAGAAAATTGATATTTCTTGAAAAGGTACTTTGCAATGTTTGTCATTACTGTAAATAATATTCCTTATCGGCAGAATGGCTTATTTTCACTTTATAGTGAAGTGAAGTGAAATGGGGTTTAACGTCCAAGATTATTGCACTTATATAGCGACGTGCATGCATGTGTGTGTGTGGCTGCTTGTACTATTCCGGACTGATACCGATTTATAGTGCTAGCTCACTGAGATACCATGCCGCAGATTAACATGAATACCCCACTTAGACACAGTATACTGACTCCGAGTCGACCAGTCCTTGTTTTAGCCCCTTTATGCCGAGCGCCAGACATGGTAACAACAAGTACCATCTTTTAACGTATTTTGGTCTAACGCGGCCGGGGATCGAACCCCGCACCTTCCGCTCTTCGGCGGACGCTCTACCACTACCACGGAAGCGGTGTTCACTTTATAAGTATTAGCATACATGAAGCAGTCTTCGTTAATTAATCATCGCAATATTTCGTGATTCTATTTCCACTGATGAGGAATATAGGAGTCTCAGTAACAAAGTTCAAATGTCCCGTAAAGTAATGAGTGAGTGAGTGAGTGAGTTGGGTTTAACGCCGCTTTTAACAGTATTCCAGTTTTATCGCGGCGTGTCAGCGTAATGTGGGAGGAAAGCCCAAAGTGATGCAGGTCTCAGACGTTTACCACTTCGGTGAAACCCACGAGCATGGGTATGGTGCTGACAAACCTAGAAACATAATCGGGGCGAACAGGGATTCAAACCGACAATCATAGGTTTCTGGTGTGCCCAAGGGACGCAACTCTGCACAGCGAATCGCGGCGCCTTCGACGACTGGGCCACCCGAACCGCCAAAGTAATTTGGTAAATGAATATTACTGTGTTTCTCTCAAGATGTAATATATTTGTTCTGCGTCTATAAATACACTTGAGCATACTGGACATGCACAGCGAATCGCGGCACCTTAAAACTGGGCCACACATGCCCCCCGTAAAATACTGAAATGGCGTAGTGTACTGTACTATAAAATCTGACAATTACATTAATTACATGACCAAAATAGTTTTTGTCAAGACTTTGGTACAATGAATGATATTGTGTGCTCTTTGGGGACGCAATATATTTCGGTGTCCTTTCTAAACATTTGTGCACATGCGTACTGGACACAGCAATTGCGTGGATCGATGCTCGTGTCGTCAATCACTGGATTGTCTGGTCCAGACTCTATTTTTGACAGACCGCCGTCATATAGCTGGAATATTACTGAGTGCGGCGTTAAACAACAAACCAACCAACTGGACACAGGTTTCAGGTCGTGTAAAACCCTGACAGCTAGGATATGTGTCAAAGCAATGGAGGCACAATACGCCTGAAAGTCAAGGATACTGTCACACAAGAGGTAGGAATGTCCTTTAAGCTGTGTACGCATGTTGACTGTTGCACACGCCTCCTGTTCTGCGACGGTCCTGAAGTTCCTGGTGCCAGGAGAAAACAGGTCCGTATGTGCTGGTATGTTTTGCAAAGCGTTGCTGTTGCGTCCGCATCCATCCAGGTCCTCTGGTCATGGCGGCTCACCGTGGTGCCGGACATCCATGACTGGCACCATTCCCGGAACCGCCCATGTACATTTAAATGTTAGGTTGTATGAGACGGACACCGGTGCAGCTGTGCCTGGGTTACTATATGTAGACACGTTCAGACGTTATTGTATCGTGCTGTGCGTGCGTCGTGCGTGGTTTACAAAAAACATTTGCTGAAAACCAACAGAAACGGCGTAGATTATGTCTGTTATCAAACTTGCCACTCGGAGAAGACAGCAGAGTGACACATCAGTCACAGTGAGTTGAGAGTGCCATCATAGGCGGATCCAGGGGGTCCGCCCCCCCCCCCCCCCCTTTTGATAACCAAGTGTAGTATGTGGTAGGGAGTAAAATTATCTGTCAGGATTTTAATATTTTTGACCCTCCCTTTTAAAAATGCTGGATCCGCCCTTGGGATTGAAATACCGTTTTTGTATTTGCTCCTATCTTTGAAAACGCCCAGAACAGCGTAGATATGATTATGCTAAGAAACCTTTCCCTTTTTTAAATGTCCCTAGCACGTTTTGTACACCACACACACACACACACACACACACACACACACACACACACAGACAGACAGACAGACAGACACACACACAACCAATCATTCAGCAACCCTTGCTTGCCGTAAAAGGCGACTACGCTTGTCGTAAGAGGCGACTAACGGGATCGGGTGGTCAGGCTGGTTCATTCATGTCAACGTATCCTAACTGCGTGGATCGGTGCTCATGATATCAATCACTGAATTGTCAGGTCGAGACTCGATTATTTAAATACCGCTGTCATATAGGTGGATTAGTGCTGAGTGCGACGTCTTCTATAGCGCCGTAATACGCTGTGCAGAGTTGTGTCCCTTGGGCACGCCAGGAACCTATGATTGTTAGTTCGAATCCCGTAATTGCTGTAATACGCTGTGCAGAGTTGCCCGAAGCCTATTATCGTCGGTCCCAATGCCAGATTCTCTCTGATGATGTTTCTAAGTTTGTCCTCACCATACCCGTGCTCGTGGCTTTCACCGCGGTGGCAGGACCTGCATTTCGTCCCACATCACGCTGCCACGCTGTGATGTAACTGGAATATTGTTCAAAGCGGGTTTAAACCAAACTCACTCATTTACAACTTAGACATGTGGCCGTTTTCTTCTTGCACAACAAGTTTTTATCCATGTCATGCTATCTTTGAAAAAAAAGAAAAATTCCTGCGACCTCAGAAAATCCACCGATCACACTTTGATCTCCACACAGAGAGACCAGGATCCTATAGTAAAACTATGTACAGTGCTTAGGCAGGGAAAGGCAGCGGGGACCAAATGACCCTGTGAACAAGTTGGAGAGCGGCATGTACAGCTGATTTTACGGTGCTTCTTTCATTTTTCATTGTCAATACAGAGGCAACATTCTCTTCAGGCGTGGTGGCGTGTGGTTCATCATCTCTACAGAAATTGCATAGACTGTCAGCAAAGCCATGGTCACTACACATTCTCTCTCTCTCTCATCACAGTCTCCGACATCTTGCATCAACCATACATTACCAAAACCATAACTAAACAATGTATATCTTACAAATGAAACCCATTTTTTATAACCTAATTCATCATATTTACATAGCATGAAATAGCAATGCTTTGGATATTTACCCAGAGGCTAATCCAATACTTAATTATTCTCACAACCCCATGTTCATACATTCTCGTTCTTCCAAGTTCACCTAATACAGCAGCATCTGAAGATTTGTATCCTTTTTTTCAAAGTATTTTTACAATATTTGGTATGTATAATTCCAATGTTTTTTCTTACTTCTGTACAACATATGTCAGCACCATATAGCAAAATGGGTAAGATTTTACAATCAAAGATGTTAAAGTATGTATCAACGTCTGGATATTTGACCATCATTATTTTTATAGGTACTAGGGTCTTGTTTGCCTGTTTAGCTAAAGTAACACATTCTTGAGTAAACATATTTCTACATGAAATTAGAATACCAAGATATTTACAGTATGACACCATTTCAAACTGTTAACCTTTAATAAACCATTTTTCATGTTGTGATAGAGGCCCTCCGTTTTTAAATACCCTAACTTTACTCTTATTAATGTTTATTGTTGGTCCCCATTTATAGCTGTATCTTTCTAAGCTAGTTATTTTGTTTTGCAGATTTATACTAGAATCAGCAAGTATGGACTCATCATCTGCAAATGAGAGCAAAAATATTTCATCAATATCACAATCAATGAAAATACCACGAGTGTCATGACTCTTCACAACATTTACTGGTTCGTCTATGTACATCAAAAACAGTATCGGTTGAAGCATGCATCCTTGTCTAACACCGCGTGAGGTGTCAAATAAATCCGTAAAATACGAAAAACTAAGCTTCACAGAAGCTTAAAGTTGCTATACATATATTTAAGTACATTAAATACATTTCCATGGATGCATTGTGTCAAGCGTTAATACAATAATTTTGTCCTATCAACCATATCAAAATCAATAAACAAACAGTAAAATTTACCTCCCTTTTTCCTTTTTATCCTAATATTTATGTGCCAGTGAAAGCAGAACAAATATATTATCAATATATATGGCATAATTAGTGTGATGTGTCGAGTTTGGCTTAATTAGTGTGATGTGACGAGTTTGGCTTAATTAGTGTGATGTGACAAGAGTTCGGCGTGTTTACTGTGATGTGACAAGAGTTCGGCGTGTTTACTGTGATGTGACAAGAGTTCGGCGTGTTTACTGTGATGTGACAAGCGTTAGGCATGATAACTGTGCTGTGACAAGAGTTTGGCGTGTTTACTGTGATGTGACAAGCGTTAGGCATGATTACTGTGATGTGACAAGAGTTAGGCATGATTACTGTGATGTGACAAGATTTAAGCATGCTTACTGTGATGTGACAAGAGTTAGGCATGATTACTGTGATGTGAAAGCGTTAGGCATGATTACTGTGATGTGACAAGATTTAAGCATGCTTACTGTGATGTGACAAGAGTTAGGCATGATTACTGTGATGTGACAAGATTTAGGCATGATTACTGTGATGTGACAAGAGTTAGGCATGATTACTGTGATGTGACAAGAGTTAGGCATGATTACTGTAATGTGAAAGCGTTAGGCATGATAACTGTGATGTGACAAGAGTTAGGCATGATTACTGTGATGTGACAAGAGTTAGGCATGATTACTGTGATGTGACAAGATTTAAGCATGCTTACTGTGATGTGACAAGAGTTAGGCATGATCACTGTGATGTGACAAGAGTTAGGCATGATTACTGTGATGTGACATGGTTAGGCAATGCCTACAGTAAGGCATGGTGACTGCGCTATGACTGTAGTAAGGCATGGTGACTGCGCTATGACTACAGTAAGGCATGGTGACTGTGCTATGACTGTAGTAAGGCATGGTGACTGTGCTATGACTGTAGTAAGGCATGGTGACTGTGCTATGACTACAGTAAGGCATGGTGACTGTGCTATGACTACAGTAAGACATGGTGACTGTGCTATGACTACAGTAAGGCATGGTGACTGTGCTATGACTACAGTAAGGCATGGTGACTGTGCTATGACTGTAGTAAGGCATGGTGACTGTGCTATGACTACAGTAAGGCATGGTGACTGTGCTAAGACTACAGTAAGGCATGGTGACTGTGCTATGACTGTGTAAGGCATGGTGACTGTGCTATGACTACAGTAAGGCATGGTGACTGTGCTATGACTACAGTAAGGCATGGTGACTGCGCTATGACTACAGTAAGGCATGGTGACTGTGTTATGACTGTAGTAAGGCATGGTGACTGTGCTATGACTACAGTAAGGCATGGTGACTGTGCTATGACTGTAGTAAGGCATGGTGACTGTGCTATGATTACAGTAAGGCATGGTGACTGTGCTATGACTGTGTAAGGCATGGTGACTGTGTTATGACTACAGTAAGGCATGGTGACTGTGTTATGACTACAGTAAGGCATGGTGACTGTGCTATGACTGTAGTAAGGCATGGTGACTGTGCTATGACTACAGTAAGGCATGGTGACACTGCTATGACTACAGTAAGGCATGGTGACTGTGCGATGACTACAGTAAGGCATGGTGACTGTGCTATGACTGTAGTAAGGCATGGTGATTGTGCTATGACTGTAGTAAGGCATGGTGACTGTGCTATGACTACAGTAAGGCATGGTGACTGTGCTATGACTACAGTAAGGCATGGTGACTGTGCTATGACTACAGTAAGGCATGGTGACTGTGCTATGACTGTGTAAGGCATGGTGACTGTGTTATGACTACAGTAAGGCATGGTGACTGTGTTATGACTACAGTAAGGCATGGTGACTGTGCTATGACTGTAGTAAGGCATGGTGACTGTGCTATGACTGTAGTAAGGCATGGTGACAGTGCTATGACTGTAGTAAGGCATGGTGACTGTGCTATGACTACAGTAAGGCATGGTGACTGTGCTATGACTACAGTAAGGCATGGTGACTGTGCTATGACTACAGTAAGGCATGGTGACTGTGCTATGACTGTGTAAGGCATGGTGACTGTGTTATGACTACAGTAAGGCATGGTGACTGTGTTATGACTACAGTAAGGCATGGTGACTGTGCTATGACTGTAGTAAGGCATGGTGACTGTGCTATGACTGTAGTAAGGCATGGTGACAGTGCTATGACTGTAGTAAGGCATGGTGACTGTGCTATGACTACAGTAAGGCATGGTGACTGTGCAATGACTACAGTAAGGCATGGTGACTGTGCTATGGCTGTAGTAAGGCATGGTGACTGTGCTATGACTACAGTAAGGCATGGTGACTGTGCTATGACTACAGTAAGGCATGGTGACACTGCTATGACTACAGTAAGGCATGGTGACTGTGCGATGACTACAGTAAGGCATGGTGACACTGCTATGACTACAGTAAGGCATGGTGACTGTGCTATGACTGTAGTAAGGCATGGTGACACTGCTATGACTACAGTAAGGCATGGTGACAGTGCTATGACTGTAGTAAGGCATGGTGACACTGCTATGACTACAGTAAGGCATGGTGACACTGCTATGACTACAGTAAGGCATGGTGACTGTGCTATGACTGTAGTAAGGCATGGTGACACTGCTATGACTACAGTAAGGCATGGTGACAGTGCTATGACTGTAGTAAGGCATGGTGACACTGCTATGACTACAGTAAGGCATGGTGACAGTGCTATGACTGTAGTAAGGCATGGTGACACTGCTATGACTACAGTAAGGCATGGTGACTGTGCGATGACTACAGTAAGGCATGGTGACACTGCTATGACTACAGTAAGGCATGGTGACAGTGCGATGACTACAGTAAGGCATGGTGACTGTGCTATGACTACAGTAAGGCATGGTGACACTGCTATGACTACAGTAAGGAATGCTCACTATGCTATGACTACAGTAAGGCATGGTGACTGTGCTATGACTACAGTAAGGCATGGTGACTGTGCTATGACTACAGTAAGGCATGGTGACTGTGCTATGACTGTAGTAAGGCATGGTGACACTGCTATGACTACAGTAAGGCATGGTGACTGTGCTATGACTACAGTAAGGCATGGTGACTGTGCTATGACTGTAGTAAGGCATGGTGACACTGCTATGACTACAGTAAGGCATGGTGACACTGCTATGACTACAGTAAGGCATGGTGACACTGCTATGACTACAGTAAGGCATGGTGACTGTGCTATGACTGTAGTAAGGCATGGTGACACTGCTATGACTACAGTAAGGCATGGTGACTGTGCTATGACTGTAGTAAGGCATGGTGACTGTGCTATGACTACAGTAAGGCATGGTGACACTGCTGTGACTACAGTAAGGCATGGTGACTGTGCTATGACTACAGAAAGGCATGGTGACTGTGCTATGACTACAGTAAGGCATGGTGACTGTGCTATGACTACAGTAAGGCATGGTGACTGTGCTATGACTACAGTAAGGTATGGTGACAGTGCTATGGCTGTAGTAAGGCGTGGTGACTGTGCTATGACTGTAGTAAGGCATGGTGACACTGCTATGACTACAGTAAGGCATGGTGACTGTGCTATGACTACAGTAAGGCATGGTGACTGTGCTATGACTACAGTAAGGCATGGTGACACTGCTATGACTACAGTAAGGCATGGTGACTGTTACTGTGGTGAGGTGATATGTAAGTGGGATGCCAACTGTAGTATGATGGAGTACTAAAGGTTCGTGATACGTAACACACTCCGAACAAGACGCCTTATATATGTATTTTTAAATCTTAAATCTGCCTGGTACGCCTGTCTAGAGACCGCCACCAGCCTTGCCCCCAGGGTATGACGCAAGGTATGCAGGAAGAACAGGCCATTCAACAACAGGCCCAGATACGCTGACTGACTTGAAGACCAGGAGATTACTAGTACAGGTGAGTACAGGCCATTGAAGGTGCTGTGTTTGATGAACAAAGGTATTAGAACCGACTAAACTCACCATTGTAATTATGATTGAAGGAAGTACACTAAGCTATATTCATTGGATGTCTTCGGGTTTTAATAATATATTTCGACTCCGTTTTATTTGTGTATTTATTTGTTCGGCTTTTTTAGAACAGCAGATGCAAGGTTGGGGCAGGTGACATGAAACAAATGAATACAACTTACTTGTGAACAACTGTTTTAAGCGTACGTGTTCATTTGTTGAAATGCAATCACCAACCTTTATTCTTAGTTAAACATAATTACATATGTTTGTATTGTCTAGTATGCTTATGCTTATAAAAGGTTGGTGGTTGGGGTGTGCGTGTGTGTGTGGTAGGGTGTGCGTGTTAGTGCGTGAAGGTGTGGTGGGGAGGTGTGGGTAGGGTTGTGGATGGGTTGAGTGTTTGTGTGTGTATGTGTGGCGGTGTAGGTGTGTGTGCGTGGGGTGTGGTTGTAGGGTTGGTGGTGTGAGTGTGTGTGTGTGTGGTTGTACGGTTTGTGGTTGGGGTGTGCTTGCGTGTGTGGTGGGGTGGTGGGGAGGTGTGGGTGGGGTTGTGGATGGGTTGAGTGTTTGTGTGTGTATGTGTGGCGGTGTGGGTCTGTGTGCGTGGGGTGTGGTTGTAGGGTTGGTGGTGGTGGTGTGTGTGTGTGTGTGGGCGGGGTGTGTGTGTATGTGTTGTACGGTTTGTGGTTGGGGTGTGCTTGCGTGTGTGGTGGGGAGGTGGGGGGGGGGGGTTGTTGATGGGATGAGTGTTTGTGTGTGTATGTGTGGCGGTGTAGGTGTGCGTGCGTGGGGTGTGGTTGTGGTTGTAGGGTTGGTGGTGGGTGTGTGTGTGCGTGTGTGGGGGGTGGGGGGTTGGTTGTACGATTGGTAGTTGGGGTGTGCGTGCGTGGGTGATGGGGTGGTGTGGTGGTGTGGTGTGGTGGTGTGGTGGTGGGGTGTTGGTGGTGTTGTGGATGGGTTGAGTGTGTGTGTGTGTATTTGTGGCAGTGTAGGTGTGCGTGCGTAGGGTGGTGACTGGTGGCTGGTGGTGTAGGTGTGTGCTTTTGGGAAAGTATGGTGCAACTATCTTGTCCCCCGGGCGAGTGTACATCTACACTCTTCAAAAAAAGAAAGACATAGTTAAAAAAAAGGATGTTTATCAAGCGGATGTAAAGGTATCTACACAAATGAAATTAGACACAGTGATCGACAAAAGCATTGTCGTCATTGTCAGCATTAATTCAGTTCAGCCATTGCACATGTGTAGCCACAAGCGAGGCGTCATGGTCAGTACCTGGTCACACCACCTCTTGCAGCCGTCAGTGCTCGACACCTTGGTACAGATTGCACAAGTCGTCGGATTTATTAGTGGGAAATTCTTCGCCATTCCTCCTGTAAGGCGTTGGCGAGTTGTGCCAGTGTGTGGGGACGCTGGTGACGTTGACGGACGCGTCGATCAAGTTCGTACCACAAATGTTCAATCGGGTTGAGATCAGGCTATTTGGACGGCAATGGAAGCACATTGATGTTCTCATTAACAAGGAAATTAACTGTTGCACGTTTTGTGTGGGGCCGAGCGTTGTCATGTTGGAACAGCTCCCTCTGGCGGTCCAAAGTTGGGAGGAGGTGATGACGCAGAATTTGGTCTATCGGTTTGCTGTAAGATTGCCCTGGACAACCACTAACTATGATCTACCCGTGTAGGATATGGCTCCCCACACCATGACACTCCCTCCACCAAATCGGTCCACCTGTCGAACGCAGTTCGGCGCAAACCGTTCGTGTCGACGTCGGTATACATGTTGTCTTCCATTCCTTCGTTGAAGAAGAAAACGTGAGTCATCGCTGAACCAAATGCGTCGCCAGTTCCTGAGATCCCATGCCTGTACTCTGTTGCACCAAGGGACGCGTCGTTGACGGTGTAGACGTCGCAAGACAGGTCCAACTTTTGGTCATCTCGCTCGAATTCCCACTTCCTTCAGACGATTTCTGATGGTTTGGTCGGAAATTCTTCGCATGCCAGGCACTTGTCCTGCAGTGTCCGTTGCTGTAGCAAATCGATTCCGAATGTGATGCAACCGGATATACCGATCCTGAGCAGGGGTGGTCACTCTTGGTCTTCCACTTCTGGGATGATCTTCAGTCGAATTAGTACGGGTATAGTCGATCCCATTGTCGAGATATGGTGCTTTGGTGAACGTTGAAGTATCTTGCAACGGCAGACGGGGACTCCCCTGCTTCCAAACGTCCAATGGCGATATTTCGGTCAGCTGCAGTTAATCTTGGCATTTTTCGATATCCGTTCACGTCAGAAAATTCGTAATGAACTGATGAATTTTGTACGGTCTTTTATAGTCAGTGTCTCTACTCTTGTTTCCAACACTTTGCACGTGCATTGTGCTGAAAACTCTTTCTGAAAGCAATTTCCGTGCATCCATTGCATTTTTGCTGATAAACGTTTACAAAAAACATTTTGAGATGTGTTTGCGCGCAATGCACAACAAACATGACATGATTAACGGGAATCAAACATAAGAATTGTCTTTATGACGATTGCTGGGAAAATAAATCTAATTGGAATTCTCAAAACACCTATGCGTTTCTTTTGTTTGAAGAGTGTATTGTTTACTTTCTTTCCTTGTAATGTTGATGTCATGGCTGACGAAAGTAACTGAAACGGACATAAAATACTCACTGACATTTCTTTCATTGAAATTTCAATCGTTTTCAGATTCCACCGCGCAGTCCCGATGGCAGCGTTGTAATGTAACACTTAGAAGGACCAGAGTTTGTATACCACGCAGGAATATTAACATATTCCTTTAACTATGATTTTAATTCACATCTAATATTGTAACACAATCATTTACGCAAGTAACCTTGAGTGAGTGAGTGGGTATGGTTTTATTCCGCTTTTAGCAGCATTAGCAATGCCCCAGCAGTTTGACGGCGGGACACCAGAAATGGACTTCAAACAGTACCAATGTGGGGAATCGAGCCTGGGCCTTCTGTGGGACGAGTGAACGCTTTAACCACTAGGCTACCACACCGCCCCTAAATAATCTTGAGAAACGTGAAAGTGGATTATTTTCACTTATAAGCGAAAAGGAGACGTATTCAAATCGGCCAATACACCCCCGGTTAAAACATAAGAAATCAAGAAATCGTCTGAAAGAAAATCTGTTGAAGTAACAACAATAGTAATGATTATGGTGGCGGCAACAACAACAACAACAACAACAACAACAACAACAACAACAACAACAACAACCGCAACAAAAATAATGGGAGAGTACCCGGGTGTGTTGCCAGGATTACAACCCTTCTGACAATCTGGGTAATGCAGAAGGATGTAGTGTTTGGGAGTCTTCACATTCTCCGAAAAGTTCTGGGTGGGTTTGGCTAGGCAGCGCTTCCTGGGAGAAGTCACATTCGCTGTCTGGGCTGCGTGTAGAGGGGGCAAGGGCCCTGAGCTGATCATGAGCCTAACCAACCTGACTGTACCAGGATCACCCAAACCCTCTTTGCTGCGGTTATTTAAAAAAAAATAATCTGTACATAATAATAAGTTGCATTATTATACACTACATAGATCTATATACAAGTACATATTAACAGCCTAAATATGATGATGATCGCGTTAGTATTGGCAAAACTAGAGACGACACGTTGGTGGTCACCACATCATAACTGAAACCAGACGTTATACCATAGTTATCAAGTGTCATTTGTGAATTAATGTGCGAGACATACAGCCAGGGGACGATTACATGAGTTTATCCGAATCGTCGTCTTCCTCAGTTTTAGGCGTCAGTCGAATAATTTCAAATAACACAACGAAACATTATGCGGAGAGCAAAACCCAGAACTCAGAATCATAAACGTCGCTTCAAATCGGCAGACGTCGCGATAGTTTCACAAGCTAAAATTAGTTGTATGGCAAATAGGGGCAGCACTGTCGTAATGGCTGCCACACGAAAACAACATTTGTGACAGTAGCCAAGATGCATCTTAGAAGCGTTAGACATGCCTGTTACTAATGCGTCAATGAAAGAAGATACACCAAATATTGACAATAACAGTAAAAATGGGATATCAAAGTCACTGACAGTAAGTCCCATCACAATGATGTTCCCTTCTGCTCATCATTTCCCAGCTGGCAATCTCGTCCTTTCGGGATTCCAGCCACGAGTCATTTCACGGATTAGTTGAAATTATGTTGGCTTTGGATTGGAAATTGATTGTGTGTTTTAGTCCCGTATTCAGCTGTGTGGAATCATGTGATATGTATTAATTTTTAAGTATCAAATATTATTTTAATGATCATCCTATATTTCACCAAACTCGTTGATTTTTCGGTCAACCGGCGGTAGAGCCAAAGGGTTGTTCGGTTTTCGATCAGTGTATGATCAACTTATTTCAGCCCCCCATTCTTGCATTAACCATTGTTGAAACTTCATGCCAATACAGTATCGCGACACGAAGATACCAATTTTCTACATCGAATTGCAAGTCCAATTGCCAGGAATAATATAAGAAAAAATCCAGGGTTTGAAAATTCATCCCTAGACCTATAACTAATAAGCTTCAGAGTTGCCATCCATTTGATGGTAAGAGTGGTAGGCCTTTCAGAATTGTGCTGGTCATGGTCAAGCTGACATGTTTATTTTGAAACCTGGATACCAAAGTTTATAATATTTATAAACTTATAATATATATATATAATAATATATATCAGAGAATCATAGGTTTTTGAACTTCATACGTTTTCAGACAGCCATGTTTATTGCGACTACATGCGCTATAACAGGTGGTTTAGCATGTTTGACAGTTATTCATGCGATTAGAGAGAAAATTATGACTGTTTCTTAAGCGTTTGAAAACCCATTCCACAGGAATATATAGATAATATTTTATATTATTATACACTATACAAGTGTATAATAATATTTTATATTATTATACACTATACAAGTTTATACAGTATAATTCAAAAAACGTTATAAATTGCAAGTAATAAATAAAATACTAAACGAGCTCCCGTGTAAAACCAATTTTATGAAACTTGTGAATAGTTGTGGTATCTAACTCGCTTTCGCTCGTCAGATACCACAACTATTCACTCGTTTCATAAAATTGGTATTACACGGGAGCTCGTTTAGTATTCTATATGTATATTACCAGCCTAAACATGCTAAATGACAAATTACATTTGAAATTAAATATAGGGGTCTCCTGCACCCCCAGTTTTGTTAGTCAAAGTCAAACCCTGGAGGGGCGGTCGGGTAGCCTAGTGGTTAAAGCGTTTGCTCGTCATGCCAAAGACCCGGAATCGACTCCAAACATGGATACAATGTGTGAAGCCCATTTTCTGGTGTACCCTGCCATGATATTGCTGGAATATTGCTATAAGCGATGTAAAACCATACTCACTCAAACCCTGGAAGTAGACAAACTGAGTTGTGTCAAATGTCTTTCAAAGTATTCTAACAAATATTTAGGAATATTTTGGATGAAAATCAGGATTCCAGCATCATATGAAACCCTGTTTCATTCTACCCCAAACTGCATCAACTGAGAAAATAATATGAACATTAAGGTTTTGACTGCCCATTTTACCTCAATCCCATCAGGCTAGTCTTTGTTTCTTGTTTGACAAGTTGTTGTGTGAAAAATTCTGGTCAGTAGGTGGGAATAATAATCATGATAATATAATATCAAATTCTTTTGGATGTAATGTTATCAGAATATCTGAATATGTTGCCCTGTATATGATATGGGAAAGCTTATCTTGTCATTTAACTGATTGTGATCTTTTGTACATGTTGTAAGCACAGTTTTTTGTGTGATGAACATGTAATCATGCATTTTCAGATTGTTTTTGCAACTTTTACATTAGCAGAATCCATAAACCATTTCTTGTCTTATGTGAACACTGCACTGTGATCTGTCAGTATACAAATTTTTGGTCAGTGAATGTAACATCACTACACCAGTGCTGACCAAGTTTTATGTACAGTACAGCTGTAGGTTATCATGGGAATGGAATAAGCAAGCTGGAAATCCAATTGTTTCACACTGATGATCATGATAATTGATTCCATATCTTGTGTCTAGCTCCACAGCTGATCAATATGTGAATACATTTTTTGTGAAACCTGTATGTATCAGCTGTGGATGTTTTTCTCCAAACCCAACTTTTCAAATTCTGATCTAATGCCACATGTGGTTGGTTGGTTTGTTGTTTAATGCCGCACTCAGCAATATTCCAGCTATATGACGGCGGTCTGTAAATAATCGAGTCTGGACCAGACAATCCAGTGATTGATATCATGATCATCGATCCACACAATTGGGATATGCATCTACCAAGTCAGCGAGCCTGACCAACCAATGTTAGTCGCCTCTTACGACAAGCATAGTCGCCTTTTACGGCAAGCATGGATTGCTGAAGGCCTATTCTACCCCAGATCTTCACATGTGCAAACCAATTAGTCAAACAGGGATTTATCTAGTAGGGCTGGGACGGGTAACTGGGGTACCCGGGTCAGGTGGGTACTGAGTAGGACCCGGGTACCCACAGGACTACCCGGACCCGTGGCTGGTCATGTGATATATTGTTTAATGACAAAAAATATCTAGAACTCTATGGTTACACTATAAGTCACAAATGTCCACATTTCTTTCTGACGATGCACCCATTTCTTCTGACTTTTCACATCTTTGAATAAAAAATATAACTTGAGTCAACTTCAGTGTATGCATGACCAGATTGTTTAAAACATGTATCTAAATATGTTTTGCCAGTGCTATGGTAATAAAAGGCCTAATCAGACATTTTGTACCTATCTCTTGAGACCTACAGTGGGTACACGGGTAGGGTTGGGTAATAGAGGGGTGGGTACCCGGGTAGTAAATTCAAACTCTTCCCAGCCCTATTATCTAGGCCTGATCAGAGGCTGGTACTCCGCCCTGATCAGGTCTCTTGGTATTCTGCAGCAAATGTCAGCCAAAATTTCCGAATTGGACCAGCAAATAAAGTATCTTATTAATCTGTGATATTCATATAAGTATATTTTCTGAACGAGGTCAGCTTGTCTGTTACCATCAGCTGATCAGAGTTTCCCCTCGTTGATTTTTAGTGCAAGGAAATGACATTTTGCTTTGCTTCATGGTTAAAAATATTTGTAGTGACTTCATCTTGAAATATCAAAAAAAAAGATTAGAATAATAGATAATTGTGACGGAACTTTGTGTGAATAATGTGTAGATCTAACTAAGCAACTTCAGAGATGACATCATTGCATTGAACATGATGTTGAAAGAATTATAACCAGGTAATTTTCATACGTTTTTTTATTTGTTGAATGTTGGGACTGACAAATATTAGGGGGGACTGGTAATTTTTAGAGTTACCAGTCCAAATGGACTGGCAGTTTCAAGAGCCAGCGGGATCACTGTATATATTTAGAATAGGTATATATTAATGAGTGTATGTTTAAGAAAATAAGAACTTTAAAAAAACAACAATTTAAATATTTTTATTAAAAATCTCTTGCTTCTTCCCAAGTTTAGAATCCTTGTTAAGCCCATGTTGGATAAACCTGATGATCGTCCTCCCAACCCTGCTAGAAATGTGACAAAGAATATAAGGATTGATTGCAATATATCAAGTTACATTGGCCGTTGTGTCTAGATCCTCTTTGATCTTAGCTTATTTTTGACAATCCAGTCTAGTAATACTCTCTCTCTGCCTTGAGGCACCCTCACACATTTCGTAGCCTCAGGGGGATGTCTGTTATTGACCTGAAGAAAGGCAAGGACAGGTCATATTCTATTGTATTTGCTGACACCACTATGTGCCAAGTTGGTATGATTCATTAGCATTCAAGTATCGTGAACATATATTTCTGCAATAGAATCTAACTGTTATTGTCAAACTCGTCCTTATGATACCTTAACTGTTGGGTAGTTTGGCAAAGACTAGAGGAATAGTGCCAATTTTTAATGCTGTATTTGAAGTTTTCAGCCGTGTCATAATGTAAACATACAAAATGTGTATGTACCTTAAGACATTTTAGATAAGGACCAGACATAATAGAAAAGATAAGGCAGACATAACAGATAAGACAAGATTCCAAGCATTGGCATTTTGAACAACTAGACTGTAATGCAGTAGTCTCCACTACATGCTCACTGTTAGACTTGCACATATCTCTAAGGAAATAATTAGTTTGAATAAGTTGTCCCTATAAATGACTAGAGGCCCTGTACTGTCTGCTTATTTAGACTATTATAAGGATGGAGTTACTATACATGCATTTGGTACAGACTTGTTGCAAGGCTAAATCACTGTGTTCATGGCGCGGGCTTCACACAGTGGTCATTCACAGGATGGTTGGTGATGCCTAGAATAGGCAGGATGTTGGTATTGAAAGGTTGAGGTGTCATGACACTGCTGCCTCCTGCAGTGATGGACATCATGATACTGTAGTACATATTGGGATACATAATTTGTTTTTGCATGAAAACGGCTTTTCAACCAGTTTATGTGTAAATCACACTATACATTCATGTAGGCTCATTATTATCATCTAGACAGTGTATGAATTAGTTTCCAAAGTTCACTGGCCGGGAGGGCTTGTTAACAAAAAATGTTGCAAGCCCTTATCATATTTTACAAGCCCAAAACACTTCAGATGAATTATAAAATGATGACAGACTTGGGCACTATATGACGCCTTGCTGAATTGATGATTCATGGAAATAACATGTATTAGTAAGAAATTTCAACCAGACATTTGGGCCAGCTTTACATGAATGTTACTTGCCCAATTTAAGTCACTGGCATTTGGTTAGCCCTAGGGCAGGCAGCTGTTTCAAAATTCTGCATGTAGATGATCTCTGTATGTATGTGAGTCTCTGCCAGAAACTTTTGAGTACTAGCTTAACAATATACAAACATCATTTTCAGTAAAGTTTAGTGTTGTCATATGCAGAGCTCCAGATAATGTTTTGAACAATTGAGTTTTTACTCAAAGGTTTCTATTGTAATTGGGTTATTACATTTTCATTGGGTAACCATTATTTTTTCACTCATCTGTTCATCACTCGATTGTTTTTTCTGAAAATGAGTAAGCATTTTGAGATTTAAAAAAAATGAAATAATGTTTAAGATGTATATAAATATAGGCTTGACTCGGAAAGTAAATTAGCTCATAATTGTGTTTTGAAAATTAGCCCCGTTGTATGCATGTTGAAAAAACTTCAATGGGTATTTACATGTGCTATTTTCAAACAATTGCGTGTTCCATTTAATGCATGCATTTCTGTATAAAAACACAGTTGAAAGTAGTTGGGTTTTGAACAGTTTTGGGTGGGTATTTTATGCAAATACGCAGCTTATCTTTAGCTCTGCATATGGACTAATTAGCTGGGCTTACTAGACTGAATTTTACTAGACTCGGGCTTTGGGCTAGTGGCTAACACAGTCGCAGACTGTCATGTAATCAGAGTTTTGATTCGTGGAGTCAGCAAGGAATATCTAGCTTTAGTCGCCATCAAGTCAGGCTATTATAGAACTTTGTAACTACCGGTATTACTTTTTGAAAATTGTTACAGAATTAAAACTTTAATCATTTACCATTGTTTACATGGGTAGTCAAATTGTGTATTGTTTCAGCAGGTGTAGAAGCTTGTGAATCATAACAGCCCTATTGAAGGGTGTATCAGTCTTTGTCAATGGTATTCAAGGTCTGAAAGATGTCCCCTTAATCATCAGCATCTCCAGTGATCGTGTTAATAAAGTTGTCAATAGACAAACATGTTTAGTATGGTCATTATCATATTGCCATTAGCATGATGAGAAGATTAAGTATACAGCATTGTAATGTTATGCAATTAAGTGGGACACAGACCTCCACTGTCTGCCTTGATTGTATTGTCTCCATGGTCACTGATTGCTAATTTCTGATGTCCTTGAGTTGCCATCTATTGATGGTGTGTGTGGTGGAGTGAGTGAGTGAGTGAGTTTGGTTTTACGCCGCTTTTAGCAATATTCCAGCAATATCATGGCGGGGGACACCAGAAATGGGCTTCACACATTGTACCCATGTCGGGAATCGAACCCGGGTCTTCGGCGTGACGAGCAAACGCTTTAACCACTAGGCTACCTGACCGCCCCTTGTGATGGAAATAGAGGATATTGATGGGTGTATGTGTTTACAGCTGTACAGTATTCATAGTTCTCGGGTGCTGCTATTTGAGCAGGAGCTATTACTTAACAAGTGCTCAAGGAACACATAATAAATGTCATATTTTAGCTTGCGAAATCTAAACATTTTCGTTGCACTTTTTTTCATGACCATTCTATTTTTGTGTGTATTGTCTAAATCAAACCAGAGTGAAAAACAGATATATTTCAGATACTGTAGTTTTTGGATTGGTTTGGTTTGGAAATATTATTTTCTTTACCTCTTCATGCTCTTTGTTTGTATTTTTTTCAAACTTACATCATCATGATTATGATATTTTTATCTAATTTAACCCCAAATAAACATGAGTTTCCCTGAAAAAAGAAAAGTTCTGATAGTTTTACTTTGTGTTCTGCCTGCTGATGTGTACACTCCTTAAGTCGTGGCTTAATGGCCATGAGGATAAAGAACATCTCTAAAACAAGAAAATAAACTGTTGGCATGTGAACCACAGGACGGCTTAACATATACACCAACACCCGTAGAAGATATTAGTTACTTGGCCCTGTGTATAAACTAAACAATACGCTGAAACGTCATGTTTACTCAATAATTCAAATTAATACATCTTCCACACTTTGGCCATAATTGTTTCACAACTTTCCATGTGGAGAGTGTGACTGTTTTGGAGCCCTGGATGTTTACCAATTGTGATTGACTTGTGAAGATCCGGGGTAGAATAGGTCTTCAGAAACCCATGCTTGATGTAACAGGTTACTATGCTTATTGTAAGAGGTGACTAACAGGACAAACAAACCAATCATGATTGATGGAAATGTACCAAATTGTGTCAGTGTATCTGAGGGAGGTAACTACAAACTAATGATGTTCTTTGTGGAGAAAGAAAGTACTATGCATTTTGGAATTACTGGAGCATTTCAAATGTACTTGCCAAGTTTATTATTTAAAACATATCAAAATTTATGTTTGAAATTTTTTCCGGTACAGACTCTTAAAATTAGTATTGTGATTGGTGTCCTTAAAATAAAAAAATGTTGATGGTACAGTATTTGTACCTCACACTCTGACATGATAGTATTGAATACTAATAAAACAGTGTGGAAAAACTGACAATGCCACTGAAATTAGCTTATCCTAAATAATAGTATTAAGGAGATATTTGACATTCTAACAATGCTAAGGCCAGGCACAAAAAGCATTACTCATTGACATTGTTAGAAGTTAACCCACTTAATTCCTATGTACTGACACTGAAGATTGCTTGAGGCTGTAGAATGAGGAAGTGAAATTGCTCTGGCCAGGATTAATATATCTGCATGGTGGCAAGTTTATGATGAGTCTTGACCCCAAACAATGCTTGACTGAATGTTATGCAATGAGACTAGTAGTAAGGGAGTAGTATCAGGGAGGCTTCATTATTGGTGAGGACAGTGAGGTATCAACACACTGTGTACAGAGAGCTTCACCAGTGGACACAAAGCACTGTGCTTGTTACATGGACTGATTGTGTGATGGAGGAATGTACTGTCAGTCAAACAACTGCTTGTAAAGTAAGTCAACATTAACATGATTAGAGGAAGGTTTGGTAGTTATTGGAATTTACTTTGAACTTCAATCTTTTTTTCACATCATATGGGAGACAAAACTTCCAACCAATTATTGTAATTTTAACTATAATTTGTTTGTAGATTATGTGAATCGATCACAGTTCCTATCACACTGATTTCAGTAAGTAATGTCATGTGTAACTATCATTAAGTTTAAGTACATTTTGTATGTGATAGTTCTGTCTTTATGCGAAGTGACGGTATTATTAACTAATTTAAACACGCTAGAGTGTTGAAAAAACATCACATGCTGAACTTATGATCTTTGATTATATTCCTTCATTTAACATGATATTTTAGTCCAACTTCTGCTTCAACAAGTCCCGGATGGGACTCAATCTACCATAATCTGTACTTTAATAAGCAAGTGTTATCCCAAATAAGTGATGTTGCCCTGCCTTTATACATGGTACACAGCCTGAGCACTCAATGTTTTAAATGTTTCAGTTGTCATCAGATCAATATGGTGGCCATAAATTATTACACTGATTCAGTTTGCATTCGCCATGGACAGTCAAAGTTGTGCTCCTATTGATTATAGTCATGATAGTATGATCAGTTTAAGATCACTTGTATGGTTGGTTGGTTGGTTGGTTGTTTAAAGCCGCACTCAGCAATATTCCAGCTATGTGATGGAATATGTAAATAATCGAGTCTGGACCAGACTATCCAGTGATTGATATCATGAGCATCGATCCACGCAATTTGGATCGATGATCTGCATCAACAAAGTCAGCGAGCCTGACCACCCGATCCCATTGTCGACAAGCATTGTTGCCTTTTACAGCAAGTATGGGTTGCTGAAGACCTATTCTACCCCAGATCTTCAAGGGTCTCACTTGTATGGCAAAACGATTATGACATTTCTAAACAACATTCTTTGACAGAGAATAGTTCTTGAAAATTCATTCCGCAACAAATGACTTGTGTGAATCATAAAATTATTGTGAGGATGAAATTAATGTTAAACATGCTAGTGTTCCTCAATCTCATTTTTATAAAAGTTTTTTCTGTACATATTGGAGTTTATTTTCATGTCAGGTTGACTGCAAATGTGGGAAACTATGAGATACATGACAAAGCTCTCAGTAAACAATGTAACTGAGTGCTAGATTTAGTGCATCTCTCCAAGTTCTGTGTCAAGTGTGGTGAGGTTGTTAACACAAGCTTATGAAGCAGTTATGACAGTTGCCAACTGTGTATGATGACGTCTTTGTTCTTGGTAACCTTGTAAAATAATCATTTAATTACAAGCAAAACACTACTCATGAATGTAGTGAAAAGGCCCAGTAACAGCAGCTGTGGTGAATATATGACACTGCATATAGACGTTCAAAGGTACCCGTGAAGATCATGATTAGAATGGGTCTTCAGCAACCCATGATTGCCGTAAGATGTGTGTATGCTTGTCATAAGAGGTGACTAACGGGGTGTGTGTGTGGGTAGGGGGGGGCACCAGGCTTGCTAACTTGGTGAATTCGTACCCCAAACATCGATAACCATCATCATCATGATGTCAATCGCTGGATTGTCTAGTCCAGACTCAATTATTTACAGACCACCGTCATATAGCTGGAACATTGCTGAGTGCGGTGGTAAACTACAAACAATCATGACAAGACTTGGAACCTGTATACAATCATTTGTCAGTAAACTGACCTATGCCTTTATGCTTAATTTGGATTTCCTATTTTTGATTCCATGAAAGGCGGATTACATGTTAAGCATGAGTTTGTGAAAAAAGCATGAGATTTTAATCAATCGAACTGCTATCACACCATGCTTTTATGGTTAGAATTCTAAGTCTACATTCTTGGTGCTACTGTTAGCTGATTAATTTGTAAAGTTAAAGGTTCTGCCAGTGTGTGAAATAGACTCAAAGTATTGCTGGCCAGGTGGGTTAGCTAGCCTTAAAAGTGGCTAGCCAGTTTCAATTTTCACTAGCTTACATGTGCAAGAGTTTATTTTCCTTCCAGAAATATGATTCTGTGAAGGTATCATTTCAGTCAACAGATGTTATGAAGGGGGTAACTCTGATCTTAGGGGGGCGGTCGGGTAGCCTAGTGGTTAAAGCGTTTGCTCGTCACGCCGAAGACCCGGGTTTGATTCCCGACATGGGTACAATGTGTGAAGCCCATTTCTGGTGTCCCCCGCCATAAGATTGCTGGAATATTGCTAAAAGCGGCGTAAAACCACACAAACTCACTCACACTCTGATCTTATGGATATTGAGTGCACGTTTTTGATGGCCATGTTGATCTACAGTGAGCTTTTTTCTATTTTAATCAACTAAGCGTTGTGCATAAAAAAATATCACCATTTAGATTTCAACTGATGATGTTAGTTATTGATCACAAATTTCGAGGTGGATTCCCAACACTCCTGCTTTGGTTTAGTTTGTGGGAATTCTGATTTAATGTCAATTTCAGCTGTTCAAGCTGTTATCATATAAACAACATATAATTTTAAACTGTTGTAAATATTGATTTTAACAGGTGTGATGTGTTGTGGCTTATCCTGCTTATACTTGTGATACTGTTAGCCTGTTATTATACATAGTTAAAGACTGGATGTGTGGGTGGACAAAAACATTTATTGATAGTTAGAAATTTATCTGTATTTTCTCAAATCTGCAATAGGGCGGTCGGGTAGCCTAGTGGTTAAAGCGTTCGCTCGTCACGCCAAAAAACCCGGGTTCGAGTCCCGACATGGGTACAATGTGTGAAGCCCATTTCTGGTGTCCCCCGCTGTGATATTTGCTGGAATATTGCTAAAAGCGGCATAAAACCAAACTCACTCACTCACTCAAATCTGCAATAGTGATGTACTGAGTTGCCGTCTAAGGGATATAGTCCAAGGGTTGTAGTCCTCAAGTAAATGTTACTAGTCCTCCATGAATTTATTAGTGGTGGACAATCAATCTTATGTTAATTTCAAACCATGAATTATCTTGTCTTTAAACATTTCACTTGCCAACTTGATAATGTCTGGGACACTAACTTTCATGCTATTGTTACTGATGACCATTAATTGTGCAGTCACCTACCATTAGATTTAGCCACTATAACAGTATTGAAATTAACGCAAGGCGTGGTCTGATCATGCTGATAGCCCAAGGCAACGTTTTTAGGGGCGAGAACATTGCAAAAGATCCTTGGCCTGCTGGCTAGATCATTCTGTCAGAACAATTTACCTGAGCAAAAACTGATGGCCCAGAACCAATAATATACAGGTGATGAAGCTGGAATATTCATGATATTGTCGACTGTACCATAAAAATTGGTTTGACATGACACACATGTGTCCAGTATGCTCAAATGTATTTATAGACGCAGAACAAATATATGTTACATCTTGAGGGACATACAGTAATATTCATTTACCAAATTACTTTGGTGATTCGGGTGGCCCAGTCGTCGAAGGCGCCGCGACACGTTGTGATCCGACTGAAGTATTGTTCAAAGTGGCATCAAACCTAACTCGTGGCGTTTGGGTATCCTAGTGGTGAAAGCGTTCGCTCGTCACGGCAAAGACCCAGGTTCGATTCACGACATGGGAACAATGTGTGAAGCCCATTCCCCCGCTGTGATATTGCTGGAATATTGCTTAAAGCAGCGTAAAATATATAACAAAATAAACCCAACTCACTCACTCACTACTTGTTGATTTGGGAAACTGGATAGAATAGAGCTGTGAAATAGTATTTTAACATTTTTTAACTTTTGCCTGGAAGGTAATTTAAGGTACCTACGTTTACTACAATATCTGAAAAACTATCGGACCTACTCCAGTCAAAGTGACACAGTTGAACCAATCAAATCAACTCAAAAGGGTGCACGGGAATCACGCACGTTGAGACGCCCAATCACCCGTTCGAGTTGAGTTGCTTGGTTCAACTGTGTCATATGGCCCTGTGACGCAGGGGTAGCATTATGCAGATGGCTGTTTCAATAAATGCTCGTTTGACCCGTGACGAACAGGTCTGGTTGTTAATGAAATATAGTGATAGCTAAATAGACAGATTTTTTATTCATGCACCGATTGTCTATAAATGTAATATCCAGTTATGTATGACTGTTTAATAATCTCATACCAACTTTGACTGGAGTAGGTCTGATAGTTTTTCAGATATTGTAGTAAACGTCGGTACCTTAAATTACCTTCCAGACTATATTTATGGATACTTAGCATATTTTGTATTCATCATGTTCAGTGATGTGTTATTTGTCTGATCAATTAACAATGATTAATTGTAATAACATGCATGATAGAGTGTGTTATACAGAATTGGTTTTGTTTTCATCTATTAGTTTCTGCATCTGTTTACTTCATGTACATGGCTAATGGAAATAACCTAATTATATTGTGAGTTTGTGGGGTCTGCTATCATTGAAGGACAGGCTGAGGTTTAGTCGTTGTGTTAGAATGGAAAGTTACTCACAATATAGCATGTAGAGTGTTCATGAGGTAAGTGGGGTCTGCTTTTATTGTTGAACAGGAGATAAACACATCTAACTAGTCAGCAGGTCATTTTGCACTGCTAGCTCTTGTAGCTGAACTAGATTTGGAGAGAAGACCACTAGTCCCCTAAATTCTAAACTTGTCTTGGACTAATAGACAACGGCTGATCCCATGAACAGGTAGTCATTGTTAGAATGGAAGGTTACATAGCAGGAATATAGCATGAAGTGTATTCATGAGGTAAGTGTATTGGTGGCAGCTTGGCTGATAATGACATTGGAATATCTACCACGTTTTAGCAGCAGTAGTATAACACTGCAGTGGTAGAAACTAACATTTTTAGTCCACTAGTCCTTATAATGATAACATACAGCAAAACCCTTAATAAGGGCAAATTTCTACCATTCCTTATGAAACTTTAACTACTGGGCAGTTTGGCAACGACTATGGGACTAGTGCCAATTTCTAAAGCTGATACTAGCGTGACTGTACACTGACAACTTATACATGTTATAGATATAGGTTAAGCTGCTTGTCCCCAGCGTGTTTGTCATCTTGTTACTGTTTCAAGTCTTTGAAAGGCATTGAGAAGTGATACGCATAAGGAAAAGAATTTATGGATGTCAACTTCTTTATTCTGAGGAACACAATGTTTTGGGGTATATGCTTACTCCTTCATCAGGTGAATGAATGATGAAGGTGATGAAGATGTAAGCATGTACTCCGAAACGTGGTGTTCCTCATAAAAAAGAAGTTGGCATCCATAAGTTCTTTTGTTACTGTTTCTTTACAGAGCTCCAGATAAGCTTTTGGTGTTGTGGGTATTTTACCCATGCATTTTAAAATCATTGGGTATCAGTAATTCTAGGTGCGTATTCAAATTTCTGTTACCCACTAGTTTTTACACATGTGGGTATTTAAGTTAAATATTTAAAAACACTATTCATCTAGTCCCTGCAAACTGATGTCGTGTGGGTTCGAGAGCTTTATAGAACTCAAAAATACCACGATACTTCCACAAGAAAGTGTGATGGCAAATGATCATGATGAGTTTGGCAAGGTTGACGGAATGCCAACTTATAATTTCAATATAAGTTGCTCATTTGCTAATCAAATACGCAGGGTTACTTCACAATATTTTGATGATACGCACAAGTTTTATTTTTGTAGCGTATCTGTAATGTTCGTTGCGTATTTGATACGCTTGGATTATATTTTACTGCGTATTTCTGCATTTCTGATGCGTATTTCACGCAGATAGGTATGATCTAAGCATACAAATCTGTATGTATTTGCCATGTTTATATGATCATTGTCCATTTGTGTTAACAATGGCCATGGATATAATGTCTGAATCATTTGCCATTACGGGTCTAAGACACTTAGTGAGTTGTGTCCCTTATTTGTACAAGAATCCCATGATTATGGGTTTGAATCCCAGTTAGCCCTGATTATATTTCTAGGTTTGTCTAAGCCATACTTGTACCTATGACTTCACCAAACTGGTAAAATTGGCATCACTTTTGAACAACAGTGAACATTAGTGAACAACAGTGAACAATAGTGACATGCCTTGATGTAACTGAAATATTGTTTGGTTCCTATAACCAAACTCATTCAGTCACAGAGTGTCAACAGTATGCATAGACACTAATAGGAACTCCCCTACTCTCAGTCTGTTCTACCAGGGATGTTGGGTTAAATCGTTTGTTCATCATGCCGAAGACCAAGGTTCGATTTCCCACATGGATACAATGGGTGAAGCCCATTTCTGGTATCCCCTGCCATGATATTGCTGGAATATTGCTAAAATTGGCGTAAAAGCATACTCACACAGTCAGTCACTCAGTCTGTCTCATTAAGGTCTCCTTCAGATGCATAGAGGATTACCGTATTCGGCGTAATAAGCGCCCAGGGCGCTCTCAAAATTAGAAATAGAAATATTATTTTGGTGAAAAACAGAGTTGAAAGATCGTAAATTTCGTGGTTTATGCTGACCGTCTGAAATGTTTACATATGACAGATATATATTTCCAGAATATATATAAGGTTGCATATGACACAGGAGTGCATTATACATGAATAAATAAGTCTTGTGTACATTGATCAATCGGAATTGGTGCTGATTGGGATTGTTCACTAGCCAATATATTAGCAAATATCGCCGTGGGCACTTAATAAAGCTGGGTGCTTATTACATCGTATATGATATGACAATTTGTGTTTGATATTGTTAAGTGTTGATCATTGAGCTGTCTTCTTACTACGAGTTCTGTCTTGTTGATCGATCAGCTTGTTGTTGACAGATTGTTTTTATTATGATGCATTGAGAGCTGACATTTCATAGAGGCAGGTACTGATGTAGCCTCGGGCTGCTGTAATCAGAACGCAATGACTTCATTATCACCACAATCGCTTCAAGCGCTCCTTTAATGGTTCTCATTTGACACAGTTCTTTTCGTACGTACTCACATATAAGATTATATGTTAGCTTTCATTCATCAGCCTATCACTGAATTATGATCATGTGAATATGCGTTATCAGCATCTTTATTACAATTGAAGCAATGTTTTGGTGTAGATTGTCATAATGAAACTTACAATTGTAATTGTTCATCCATATCCTTGTTCATCACTAAATGCCACTTAATAAAGTTATGATAATGTGTGCTAATGATTAATATGATGGCTGTTTTGAATACTTGTCTAAATGACTGTCCTTGTTCGTTATCAAGCTATGCTGAGAAGTCATTATGAAGTTGTCTGTGTGGTAAACATGTTGTTATAATCATGATAATCTCTTGCCAATTCTGGTCAATAATGATATGATTAAATACAAAAATGTAATGTGTGACAGTGTCACACATGTACGATGTATTTTTGGCCGTAAAGTGTGCATGGTGAACTCTGTCAACCATGGTTATTTTCATTAATTTGAATTTGCTGTTTATGTTGGCTCTAACTCACGCTACTTGAGTTACATCAGTATGCTGTCACGTCTGTTAACCACTCCACAACTGTATAAGTTGTCATGGCAACGTATTCATGACAACGTTTGTCTGAATAGACATTTAGTTCCATAGGCTGATCACCATGTAGTCATGACATGTACATGTCTAGAATCCCTCGTTTGCCTTTAACTGATAGATGCTTATCCCATTTGTTAATCCCATTGTCTTTTTGATTTACTGCCACCCACCCAGACCAATACTGCTGTTCATATTTATGACTTCATTGTCGCTATATGAACCTTGTCCAGAGGCGAGAAAAGCAAAGTCACCTCAGCCGAGTGAGTGTCAGGCTAGGTGCTCCGGGGCACCAACCTACTCTGTGCTGACCTGGCACGTAGTGTTGCTTCACCTTTTTGTAAATATATGTCTGATTAAAAACAAGGTCTCACTTTGATTATGTTTCAGTAAAGTGGTAAACATCTCAGATCTCCTCCCACAACTGAATACTGTTCAAAGCGGTGTTAACACCAAACTCACTCACTCACTCACTCACTCACTCACTCACACACTCACTCACTCACTCACTCACTCACTCACTCACTCACTCACTCACTCACTCACATAAGCCAAGCTTCCGACTTGATGTTGTCCCTTCTATTTACCCAGAACTATACACCGATCCCTAAAATGCAAATACGAATATGCCTGCGTAAGTACTGGTAATTGAAAGGGTAACGAGGATGTTATGCATTGACCACTGTTTCTAGCCATGTGTATTATGTTTCCAGAAATATCCAGGCATGTACTCATGACATCGACATGACAGTTAGATATCGGAGCACATTATCTTTGAATAAACACAACACACCGTGAGTGACTGTGGTGACATTTATTTGGCATACAGAATGCAAATTTTAAATTCTATCATTGTCTGCCTCTGGCAATATACCCTTTTATCATGTTTATTGGATAAGTGGATCAGAAGTATTCTTTATAATTTCCAGACAGATTAATCTCTTTTTTTTTATATATCCCAAGTGTTTCCTGGCCTACCTCTCTCATAAATAAATGAACCCATGGAGATCCGGGTTAGAATTGGTCTGTAGCAACCCAGGCCTGTCGTAAGAGGTGACTAGCAGGATTGGGTGGTCGGATTTGCCGACATGGTTGATGCATGTCATCGTATCCCCTTTGTGATTATTTATTATTACAAACCGCCGTCCCATAGATAAAGGGCTAGTCCTTCAATTTGCTGTTATTGTCTATGAAAGAGATGGCATATGCACCACAGATAAGAACACATGCAAGTATCGGGATACATATCGGATCGTGAGCAAGGTATCATGGTACATAGCGGATCGCACAGTTGGTAATTTGTCCCAGGCCTACCCTTCAGGGTAAATGGATGGTCCCTTTATACAGTTACGGTAAAACAGACATGAAATTGACCTAGCTGAATCTGAGTTTTGTAGGGTGTGTCCATGTTTGTTATCACAAAAAGTGTTAATCATGTTACTCATTATATAGTTCCATTACTTCTAAAAGGTGGTGGGTAAGATAGTGGCTAAAGTGTTCACTCATCACACCTGGGTTTGATTCTCCATATGGACAAAATAAATGAAGGTGATTTCTGATGTTCCCTTCAGGCATGGTTGAAATATTGCTTTCAGCGGAAATACAATCAGAGCCAAACAATCCATGAATCAAGTAAAATATTTTGCATATGGTAAATTCAGCATACAAAAAAAGCAATTGATAAGACACATCACATAGAATGCTGAGAGAATAATATCTGTAGTTAAATTTTGAGTAAATGTCAGAGGTTTGGCAGATATGACAAAGGCAAAGGAGTCTGTGTTTTTAGCTTGACAGACAAAGACATGAAACAAGAAGCAGTACTAAAACCCTCCAGTAGCCTGTGGGGCAAGGTATTGATGCACGTCACACTGTCTGTCAGTGAGAGAGAGTCGTGAGAGAGCTGTCACCTCCGCTCCTCACTGGGCCTGCCTGTCTAGTGCAACATACACTGTGCGTAAGGCATGAGTGGTGGTGATATACAGAAACTGTGACTGGTACTTTCTTGATCAGATTATACCGTTTCCACTTGGACAAGATGGAGGTAGGAGGCAGCTGTGTAGATGACCACTTCTCCAGTGTTGGGGTGCCTTATTTTGTGTCTGTGTTACATATGTAATTGGTCTTCTTTAAAAAATAGACACTCGCTGTGTGGAAAATGTATGATTCATTCAGCTATGTACCTATCTTCCTCAATGATACAGTTCTGGAATCCTCTTGCCATTTATAACTGTAGTTTCTTAATATTATGTTGAGTGCATCATATATCATTGTGTAAGTAAGGGCATCACAATAAAATCAAAATTTAAATGGTAAAAAAGAGTACCGTATTCGACGTAATAAGCGCCCCGCTCAAATAAGCGCCCACGGCGATATTTGCTAATATATTGGCTAGTGAACAATCCCAATTAGCACCCCTTCTGATTGTTCAATGTACAAAAGACTTATTTATTCGCGTATAATACGCACTCGTGTGTTATATGCACCCTTAATTATGGGCAATTAAATTCTAGAAAAATATATCTGTCGTATATAAACATTTCAGGCTGTCAGCATAAACCACAAAATTTATCTTTCAACTCTCTTTTTTCACCAAAATAATATTCTAATAAGAGCCCCCTATTTCTAATTTTGAGAGCGCCCTGGGCGCTTATTACGTTGAATACGGTATTAGGTTTTTAGGTGCATACAATATATCAAGTTTCAATAGCACATAAAACAACAGTTTTGTTTCTATTTTTGTAAGTAAGTAACACATATGTTCTGACACCAAGTTACGTTTACTTATGTGTTGAGTGACCCAGTGTAAAGTTTTGTACCTTACACCCCACACTAGACACTGTTTTAGATGTATGTTATTTTGAAATGTTAATAACTCCAATGAATGCTATTCCACTCTATATTGCATTATATGTCACATTTGTGATCCCCACATTGGGCACTTACTTGTTCGATCATCAGTATGAAGCTAGTGGTGAAGATCATCAGTAGGAAGCTAGTGGTGAAGATCATCAGTAGGAAGCTAGTGGTGAAGATCATCAGTATGAAGCTAGTGGTGAAGATGTAACAGTGAGTGCATGGTGGTTGGCCACTTTCAGAAGTTGTGGCTGATTGAAGTTGTGGCTGATTGCTGATTGGGACGATACTCTTCCCCCATTATATAGGGGGCAGCTGTGTTGTACAGTAAATTTATGTGTGAAGAACTATAGATGTTAAGGGCATGAGAGTTGGTGACATACAGGAACTGTGTTTGAGAATCTAATGTTTCTTCATGTAAGTAGAGGACAGTTGTGTTTGTGGTACAGACAATGCAGTCAGTAGTGTAGATGTAGGGTTCATTTTATAGGCATTTGAATATTGACATCGTCTTTCACGTGAGGGCCATTGTTGACATGGCATCAGAGCAGATTATTCAGAGAATAATTTACAAAGATTTCCGCAACCATGATATAACTGGAATACTGTTCAAAGCAGTGCTAATCCCAACTCACTCACCCACCCATCCACCCATCCACTCACTCACTCACTCACTCACTCACATCTCCCAAAGTCGCCTGTGATGTCATAAACCCACATATCACTATCAGACACTAACAGTTTTATTTGCATTAGTCATAATAGATGAGACAAAGCAGTAAACATAGTAATAAGGGTGATATGAAACTGACAATGCCGTTTTATCATCCAATTGTCTATGTAATCTGAGACACAACCAGTGGAGGGGGTCGCGTAGCCCAGTGGTTAAAGCGTTTGCTAGTCATGCCGAAGACCCGGGTTTGATTCCCGACATGGGAACAATGTGTAAAGCCCATTTCTGGTGTCCCCCACCGTGATATTGCTGGAATATTGCTAAAAGCAGCATAAAACCCTACTCACTCACAACCAGTGATTTAGGAGGGATGTGTTGACAGTGTTCAGCTGCTGGTTCAGGTGTGACCAGGTGGAGTTGGTTCCTTGTTTGTTTGTTTGTTTCTTGTTTAAAGCTGCACTCAGCAGTACACCAGATATATGATGGCGGTCTGTATATAATCAAGTCTGGACCAGACAACTCAGTGATTGATATCATGAGCATCAATCCCCGAAATTGGGATACAATGATTTCTGGGATTCTGGGATTCTGGGATTCTGGATATGATCACACTTGAATAAGTAAATTGCAAGTGATTCTGTCAGTGTGGCATTTGATTGTCAAACCAAGAAATTATGTTTGTGTGAAATGTTTTTAGGTCACACCCACTAACAGACAACTCTTTCCTGATTTGCTGATAATTGAATGAACAGGTTGTTTTGGGGTTTATGAAGTGATTTCTGTTTACATATATATCTTTAAGAATTGACTTCAAAAAATGTTTTTGTATTCATGAAGTTCTAAGAATAAACCATTGTTCAAACTTAGACTTAATCCGCTACACAGGTTTCTACAATGTGTACACCGTTTTTAATGTTTATGTCTCCATAAACACTAAAAATATTGAAGTCAATTCTAAATTGACTTGGTCTTAAACATGTTAAACAATATATGGCGTTGAAGGCTTTCCATTTTTTTATGGTGAACATAGTTACATCCAGTACATTTAGATTGAATCATTCCCTGGGAATTCATTTGTATTAATTAATTTCTGAACCAACAAATCAAGTTTATGAAGTAATGTATAAATGTAGAGGTTTCTCGCAGGAGAGTTGGTGTTGAGTTTCCAGATGCTGAGTAACTGTGTATAGGCAAACCATGAGCACATGTGTATACATGTCAGTGTAATCTGCCTTCACCAGGTTGATCTGGGTTAGAAATTTATTTATGTTTTCAAATGTTTGCAGAAATGATCTGCTGTCTACCTAATGGTAAAAGTGGTACCGTTTTTCTTGAGTGTAGTGAACACATTTTTATCTGAAAATAGGCAGCTGAGTGGTATTTTTCCCCGTGGATATACCATACTGTACAGCCAGCATGTATACCAGAAGTAGAGTGTCATTGCCTTTATGCACACTGTGACACAAGAACGATGTTTTGTCCAAGTTCGCAACTGACTATTCATACCATGACTGCACCTGAAATGAGTGAAAATTTTTGACTTGGAAAAATGCTAGGAAAATTTCTCCAAAATACTGTATCTGCAGATTGGTTATGTGCACTCTGCTGAAGCAAATATGGTAGTACAGAAGACAATGTCACTTGTCCTTCCTGAATTTTACTGGTCCCATACTAGTGGACTTATGTTTGAACCTGATTAGCCTGTAATGCTGTCCATATGCTATTGGGCTCTCTCCCAATCACTGACTGATTATTTACTGTTGTTACTCTTCCAGGAATCTGAAGATATGATGACTTTGCTGAGGTCGACGGACGTGTCGTGCATGTCTGTCGAGGAGGTTCAGGAGGCATGCCGCACCCACCTCCAGGCTGGCCTCTCTGACGAAGAGGCCAAACGAAGACACACCATGTATGGCCCAAATGACTTTGAAATCGCCAAAGAGGAACCCCTTTGGAGAAAGTTTCTTGGACAGGTCAGTGAGGATGTTTATCTGTGCAGGGTATTGCCGTGTTGGATGTTGTTATTGTGCCTGTTGTTACCAAGGTCGATGTTGCTGTGTTCTGAAAGCCCTTCGGTGATTCTGGGTTGTAGTGGGCCCCAGTGTCCTATCATTGTAGAGATAATGTATGACGATCATATGACCCATATTTACAGTGGGGTATCGTCATGTTGGATGTTGTTACTGTGCCTGTTGTTACCCAGGTTGATGTTGCTGTGTTCTGAAAGCCCTACGGTGATTCGGGGTTGGAGTGGGTCCCGAATGTCCTATGGGTTTAGTGATTATGACGATCAGATGGTTTCAACGTGTGAGCTGACTGATTGCGCCAGTGTGCCCCGCCAATTAGGGTCATTGCTCATGCTATCAAGCACTTGATTGGCTAGCCTGGAATATTTACTTGCATGCCTCTGTCAAGTAGCTGGAATATTGGCTGAACATTGAACAGCATTCAGCGTGATCTTAAACGTGGTCTCCAATTTGTGGCCGCTGCCAAGAAGTGTAATTGTTTGGTGCTGATGTGATGACATAAATTGTATTTTCACAGTGGATTAGAATTAATGTCCTATTTCCTTCCTTGCAGTTCAACAACCCACTGATTCTATTGCTTCTGGCCTCAGCGGTTGTCAGCGTCTTCATGCGGCAGTTTGACGATGCAGTCAGCATCACCGTCGTAAGTTTTCCCCACTGCTGATGTTTAACAACTTCTGTAGAATGCTCTTTAAGTAATCAGAAACATCTTGAAACTTGCTTTCCATCCTGTCGGACAACAGCAAACATTCAAACACTAACAAGCAATATATTTTGTGTTTCAGGCCATCCTTATAGTGTCAACAGTAGCCTTCATTCAGGTATGTAGATCCTCCCTTGTATGGGGGATTTGTTGTTATGGACATTGAAGATACTTTAACTGAAGTGTGTAATTTGGAAAATAGTAAAGTCAAATATGAATTTGCATCAGTATTAATATTAACTACCTGTGTAAATCCGGGTTAGAATTGATCTCAGCAACTCATGCTTGTCGTAAGAGGCGACAAACGTGAACTGGAGGTCAGGCTCGCTGACTTGGTTGATGCATGTCATATTATCCTAATTGTGTAGATCTGTGCTCAGGGTGTCAGTCAGTGGATTGCCTGGTCCAGACTTGATTATTTACAGACTGCTGTCATACGTCTGGAATATTGTGTGGCACTAAACCACAAACAAACAAGTAATATTTACTGTTGTGAGTTGCATTGTGTGTACCCATGTCTTTTCTGTTATTTCTGCAGATCTAATATCAATATTAATACATGTTGCTATTGTTTTCAAATACATGCATCCGCTTTCTTTCATTTAATATCTATTGCTTGATGAGGGTCAAATGTATATCTTCATGCATCTGTTTCCAGGAATATCGGTCTGAGAAGTCTCTGGAGGCCCTTACTAAGCTAGTCCCACCTCAGTGCCACTGGTGAGTACATGCTGGTTTAGGCCTAATGTGTAGGCAACCATAAGCCTTACTTTTAATACCTGGTCACAATCATCAGTGGTGATTGGGGCGGTGGCCTAGTGGTTAGAGCATTCACTCGTCTCGCAAAATCCCAGGTTCAATTCCCCATGTAGGTAAAATGTGTGAAGCCTATTTTTGGTATCACCAGCCGTGATGTTGCTGGACTAAAAATACTAAAAATAATCACATACTTGTGGTATTACAGGGCACACTAAGCTAGTTGTGACAGCAGGGGCACGGGTGGCCCTGTGCTCTAAGGTGCCGTGATTCTCTGTGCAGAGTTGCGTCCCTTTGGCCAGCCAGAGACCTATGATTGTGGGTTCGAATCCCGGTTCGCCCCGATTATGTTTCTAGGTTTGTCAGCACCATACCCATGCTCTCGGGTTTTACCGAAGTGGTAAACGTCTGAGACCTGCTCCACTTCGGGCTTTCCCCCCACATTAAGCTGACCCGCCGTGATTTAACTGGAATACTGTTAAAAGTGGTGTTAAACCCAACTCACTCACTCACTCACTGGTAGTGACCGCTGACTTGACTCAGTATTGAGATGTTCCAATGCTTTGGCACTATACCACAAAGCAATCTTTGCACTACAAGTTTCATACCTCTGTGTAAAAATATTGTAAATTGTAGCAATCCGAGATATAAAATCACTTTGTGCTGATGTTGTGAATCTTTGGTCTTGCTGTCGACCACTGTTTTGCCTGGCCCAGACTGGGATATTATGGCTTGGTGTGGATGAAATATTGCTGATTGGCACTCACTCACATCCTCTTATTCAACATCTGGTGATATATCTGTTGTCATCAACAAATTTCTTTGGACTTGGGCATTTAGAGGTGTTCCTCTCAGTTCGTATAGGTTCTTTCAAAATAGCCTAGATTTTGTTAATAAATGTGTTGTTAATAAAACTGAATAACTTTGTTTTGTTTCATTGTAGTGTGAGGGATGGCAAAACAGAAACATTTTTAGCTCGTGAGCTGGTTCCGGGTGACATTGTTGAGCTCAGTATAGGAGATAGAGTGCCTGCTGATATACGACTGTTTGAGGTGGGTGGTCAGTGCAATAGGTTGTAGGAATGCAGTACTTTCACAAAAACATGAAGAAGTTGATATGAGCTTCTGAATATATTCTTGTGAACCTAAAACTCTATGTTTCAGATGTCTATAGAATGTCGAGAAATAACTTTCTTGTCAGCGATCAATCAATATGACAATTATTACCCATAACGGAGGAATGATCAGTGTGTTATAACTTTCTGATATTGGCACATGTATTTTTGCTCTTCTCAATGTTGATTGGTCAATGGAAGCCGTATGATGTCACAGTGCTTCATTTTTGAGAAAAATATGGTGTCATCTATTGTTCATGACCTCACAAATTAAATTGCGTCATCTGAGCAATGGCTGCCTTCAGTGAAGTTTCTATGTAGGGTTGACAGTTCATAGTTTTATTCATTGTTTCTTTTATGATGTCACTGTATTATTAATAACCTTCTCGAAACTCTGAATTAAGGGTTATCTGTCCTTGTGCTGTAAGTTTCTTGCCAAAACTCAGGACTTACACCATTCATTCCCTCGGGACAGATGACCTGCTATTCCTTGTAGCTCATTGGTTGTTCGCCAGTAAATAAACGTGTCTTCTATTTTAGGCGATTGACATGTCCATAGATGAATCCAGCTTCACGGGTGAACCGTGCCCACTGAACAAAACCATAGCAACACAGAACAAGAAAACCACTAACGGCATTTCAGATAAGAAGAATATCGCATTCATGGGGACACTGGTCCAGACAGGCCGAGGAAAGGTTGGTCTCCCAATATGGTGTCTGCAGGAGTATATGTGTTGAATGTTCAGGTTTTAAGGGTTATTGGCGCGGTCGTAAATCCTTGTAGTTAAAGCGTTCGCTTGTCACGCCGAAGGCCCGGGTTCGATTTCCCCACATGGGTACTATGTGTGAAGCCGATTTCTGGTGTCCCCGCAGTGATATTGTTGGAATATTGCTAAAAGCGGCGTAAAGCCATACTAACTCACTCACTCTAAATGTTATCTGTATCAATGTGTACCCTATTTTATTGCCTTTTAATGTGAAGGGTTGGCCTCCCATACAGTGTGTGCAGGAGGATGTGAGTTGTATGATCAGGTCCTACATGTTACCTGTATCAATCTCCACCCTGTTTTATTGTCTGTTTATGTGTTTCAGGGCATTGTCACAGGAACAGGACTTAACTCGGAATTTGGGGAAATTTTTAAGATGATGCAGGGTGAAGAGGTGAGCAGACTTTACCAGCCACAACATACTGCATGCTATTTCCTCAAACATTGAGAGTTTGACCCAAATAATATGTACTGACTTGTGACTGAGCGCTGCATGCATAAAACTCTGCTGGCTTGAATCATTATATCTAATCCATGCATAATTTCAAGTTTAATTTCAAGCAAAGAAATCACCATATGTAATTTGTGTGAGACTTCAGAACATGCAAAATGTTATGGCGTCAATAAAAATCTTGGAAAAAGAAGTATTGTGATGGAATTGGCTGGTAAAATGTTACCTGTCTTGGAATGCTACTTTGTCTGATGTGGTGCATACACATTCTATCAATTTCTTGTTGTAGGACTAGGATGTTCCATTGTGAATCTGCACTGTGATTATGAGAGATGTTTGTGTTATTTACTTCCAGTCCCCCAAGACTCCGCTTCAGATCAGCATGGACCTGCTGGGCAAACAGCTCTCCTTCTACTCATTCCTTATCATCGGGATCATCATGCTGCTTGGCTGGATTCAGGGGCGTGGCGTACTAGACATGTTCACAATAGGTGTTAGGTGAGTAGTATATTGATGTCAATGCTAGATATGTTCACAGTAGCTGTTAGGTAAGTAGTATTTGATGTCACACTAGATATGTTCACAATAGCTGTAAGGTAAGTAGTATATTGATGTCAATGCTAGATATGTTCATAGTAGCTGTTAGGTATGTAGTATTTGATGTCAACACTAGATATGTTCACAATAGCTGTAAGGTAAGTAGTATATTGATGTCAATGCTAGTTATGTTCACAATAGGTGTTAGGTAAGAAGTATATTTAAGTCAATGCTAGGTATGTTCACAATAGGTGTTAGGTGAGTAGTTTATTGATGTCAATGCTAGGTATGTTCACAATAGTTGTTAGGTAAGTAGTATATTGATGGCAATGCTAGATATGTTCATAATAGGTGTACTCAGCAATGACAGTAGTTTCAACATCATTATCAATCCGGACCGTCCTTTTTTGTCACAAATGTTTGTGAGGAGATATGATCTGTAACTCTGACGTCATCCTTTCAGCCTTGCAGTCGCAGCAATCCCTGAAGGCCTTCCCATCGTGGTCACCGTCACGCTGGCTATAGGAGTCATCCGTATGGCCAAACAGAAGGCAATTGTTAAGAAGCTACCTGTTGTAGAGACTTTAGGTGAGTAGACACAAATTGACTGAGCCACTTGTTGTCTTGGATGGGTTTATCATGTGCAGTGAATTATCAAATGTGGGCGCACGCATAGCAAGAGTTGATCCTAATCTTGTTGACAGGTAGTTTCCCTTGCATGAAGAAGCTACATCCGTGATACTGTTACCATGGTGACAGCATCATTCTCACACTTGGACAACTGTTCCTGTGCACATTGTCTCAGGCTACGGTCACTGCTTACATATACAGAATATTGGTAGCTGGTAATTTCTATGAGATTGTTATGTGACTTTTATCCTTTTAGCACCTCACAGGCAGCTTGGATACACTCTCCGAGTACAAGTTGGGGAAGGGAAATATGTTTGACACAGACATTCAACTGCTATGATTGAAATCAATGTTTATTTATTATCTATTTTATTTAAGTCATCTATTATTCATACCAAGGTGTCCAGTCTTCAAATTGATGATTTTAATAGAAAATGAGAAATAAAAAGCCTTACTCCCCACTTTTGAAAAAAAAAATGGATGATAATCTAGCAGTTATACATTATGGCCTTATGTCAAGGATCTATTGACTCTCATGCTTATTTCAGAACACTATGTTAAAGATAGCATAGTTCTAAACATTAAAGCAGCCAATACTCACAGGTTAGTGTTTGCCTCCAGGTTGTGTGAATGTGGTGTGTTCGGACAAGACCGGCACGCTGACAAAGAATGAGATGACCGTCACCCACATCTGCTCCGCTGACGGGAAGCAAGCAGAGGTAAGTTACAGGATCTTATGACCAGTTCAGGGGCAATAACCCAAAGCTTGATGTCAAACACTTGACAATACAAATAGAGCCCTAAGGCAACAAACATTTTCATATCTACACTTTCATAGGGCCTCTTCTAATTTTATGTTGGTTCACAAATTTAGAAGACATGCATATATATTTAATTTGTGTTTAATTGTTGCCTTTGGCTAAACAAATGATATAAAGGGAGATAACTAATGTTTCAGGTGAGCGGTGTTGGGTACAACGCAGATGGTGTGGTTCTGTGCAACAACGAAGAGGTGAAGCCAGAGTCCCACCCCTCAATTGCCAAGGTCGTCGAGGTACGGTTTAGTTACATTCATTGCTAATTCTAACCTTCATCAGATTTTCAGACTGACAATCTTTTTGGAAAGGTATTGTTTTCACAAAGTTTTGATCTAGACATCAAGTAGGGCCAAATTGTTGTATTATTCATTGATCAAGATCATGAAATAAAATGTTGTGCATTATCTGTCAGAAAATGCCTCTCTTTGTTATGTGACGTAAGAAAGGAATTTCACTATTTGTTTGTCTGTCCTTCGTTTGTAAAAGTGAGGAAACAACTGATTAATAAATATTGCTATATTAAACCTAACAGGTTTAACATGAATTTGCGGGGGCACGGGTGGCCCAGTTGTCTAAGGCGCTGCGATTCGCTGTGCAGATTTGCGTCCCTTGGGCACGCCAGAAACCTATGATTGTGGGTTCCAATCCCGGTTCTCCCCGATTATGTTTCTAGGTTTGTCAGCACCATACCGGTGCTCGTC
The DNA here is from genome assembly GCF_022045235.1 of Haliotis cracherodii. NCBI lineage: Eukaryota > Metazoa > Mollusca > Gastropoda > Lepetellida > Haliotidae > Haliotis > Haliotis cracherodii. The sequence continues at coordinate 48,911,625 of NW_027266265.1, forward strand.
GGTTTCATCGAAGTGGTAAATGTCTGAGACCTGCATCACTTTCCTCCCACATTAAGCTGACATGCCGTGATGTAACTGGAAAACTGTTAAAAGCGGCGTTAAACCCAACTCACTCACTCACTCACTTACATGAATTTGCACTTTCATAGCTGAAGATTAGGTAAAAGTTGTGTAAAATAATCATGATAAAGTTCTAACCTTACAAATTCCCCCCCCCCCCCCCACCACCACCACCAATTTTTTTCCTGATTTATGACTGTGATGACATTGTAATATGTTTTTTCTGTAATCTACATGCATTTTTCTATAATCTTTCCTGAATTGTTCCTCTGATGTCGCTGGGGCGGTCGGGTAGCCTAGTGGTTAAAGCGTGTTCGCTCGTCACGCCGAAAATCTGTGTTCGAATCCCTACATGGGTACAATATTGTTGGAATATTGCTAAAAGCGGCGTAAAACCAAACTCACTCACTCTAATGTCGCTGCTAGCGACTTGAGTGTAAATAAAGTTTGGTTCAGTTCTGCTGCAACTAAGGTCATGGTCTGATTCCAGGTGGGCTGTGTGTGTAACAATGCAGAGTTATCTATGGATGGATTGAGAGGCCAGCCAACAGAGGGCGCTCTTATAGCCGTTTCTCTCAAAGTAAGTAACTTCTTGCTATCATTGACGATGATACTTCTTGATCACATCTATTTGATATTGATGTTATTGGTAGAGAAAATGGACATGTGGCATGCTGGGATAAAACTGGTCCCACGTGACCCATGTTAATTCGAAAGGGTGGTAAGCCTGGTGCCATAGGCTATTCTTCTTGTGTATGTGATGTTGACATTTTGGCTTCTGTCTCACTCCCTCACTCACCCTGCAGATGCAGATGCACAGCGTGAGGGACAACTTCCAGCGTATGCAGGAGTGGCCGTTCAACTCCGAGACCAAGTACATGGTGGTCAAGTGTCGCCCCCGATACGGACAGGTAACTCACAGCTCCATCTATCCAGATATGACATGCATTTACTACATCTAGTAATGTAGGTGTCCTGAATGGAAAAGATCCCATGTAGCCATGCTCGTCATTAGGTGAGAATGTCATTGTGCCCCCCAATGGTGTTAGCTTGTCGTAACAGGCGACTAACGGGATGGGGTGGTCAGGCTCGCTGACTTGGTTTGATGTATGACATCGATCCCAATTGCGTGGATTGATGCACGTGTCAGTCACTGGATTGTCTGGTCCAGACTCAATCATTTACAGACCGCTGTCATATGGCTGGAATATTGCTGAGTGCGGTGTTAAACAACAAACAAATAAACAAACAAACAAACAAACAAACAATGGTGTTACTTGATGCTCATGGTGTCATACACTTGTTGGCCAGACCCAAATTTGATTTGAAATTAAAGGTGGTCATAGGACTGGAATATTGCTGTGACATAAATTAACATCCAAGTAGTGTTTCTATGATAATGTTAATATTCAGCATGAACCAAACTGAGGAAGGCATCCATAGCATGAGATGTTGTACACATATGAAATATTTATAATGATTCTTGCTTATGTCAACGGATATCCTCTTAGATTGTCCTCTTCGATTTGTATATTCAGCGTCAGAAATGTTTTTCTTAAGACTAGTCTAGAGGACTAGTGTAAACCTAAACTCGTCAGAGTTTGTAGCTGGTCCTACTTGAACAAGACCAAACTTATACTAGGTTTATTTTTTCGAACAGTTTCATCAGTTCAAATTATGATCGTAGCATTGAGAACTGGTTCAGAATTATAGTCCCCAAATGCTACTATTCAATAAGCACTACCATTGGATTCTTACTAGTCCTGAGCACAATCTAGTAGTCTTCGGCTTGTGGACCAGCATGAATTTTGAAGGGCTGTATGTTTCCCTCCCTCAGAACACAGAGGCCCTGTACTTTGTGAAGGGTGCCTTGGAGCATGTTCTGCGACAGTCAACCTCCTACTACTACAACGGAGCCTCGCTGCCCATCTTGGAGAAACAGAGAGACAGCTACTATAACCAGGCAGCTGCTCTCGGCAGTGCGGGACTCAGAGGTGACACATATAGCAGGGTGGCCGGGCGGGCGCGGGTGTTGCCCTGTGCTGTGCAGTTACCTCTCTTAGTTGTGCCAGGATCCACTGTTCGACTGATTATTGTCCTTGATATTTCACCGCCATCCCACTCTTGTGACCTTCATTTTGGGCTTTCCTCCAAACTTGCAGTGATATAACTGAAATAATGGTCTTTTACTCCTTAATTTATCCAGGCTATCAGACTTAGTAATGTCAAGCAGTTCCACTTTATCCTTGGTAAGAGTAGTTACCCTGTAACTATGGCAACCTATGCTTCTCCCGAGAGTAGTTGTAACCCTGTAACTATGGCAACCTATGCTTCTCCCGAGATGCCTCACAATAGATTCTGAGTATGATTATCAGATCAAAGCAGAAAAGACCAAAGTTTCTGTAATGACTGTAAGGCACAGAAACTGTCCCATGTACCACATGCTAAGTGCAGACTAAAATGGGGATAGCCAGGACAGGACCTAGGTTCCGAAGATGTATATATGTTGAAACAGTCTAAATGATTAATATCTCAGATCTCTGATGACTGCATCATGATTTTACATAAATTAATGATGTATCACTATAAAGCGTAATAGGAACATGTTCACATAATCTTTAAGTACCCACAGTTGGATGATATTAAGCCCAAGAAAGCATGAAAAATTACACAGAACACAGTGATAAGTGGTGTACGTAAAGCTTAGAGGTACAGAGTGTGTTCAAAGATGGTTGTGTGTAAACTGTAAAGTAAATGTTTGTCAGACATATATTTGAAAATGTTTTACATGCACTTGGTGCATGTAGACCTAAATTATAGGTTGCGTTTTTCAATAACAGGTTGCACTGGTGCATATTTTATATTATTTAAGCGAGCCCTGGTTATCAACTCGTGACGATCATAATTCCCATACTTGAACATTGACCTATGACAGTCGTAGATCTAAGATTTGTGGAGCGGGGCCTTGGTCAAGTACATGAGGCCATGACGTAGGACTTGAGTTCATTTATTCCTTATCTGTGCTTAAGTGCTTGGGTCCTTGTCAGAGCCCTAGCCTCAACATCAGATTGCCAACCAATGTGATGCCTCTGAAATACTTTGATTTGCTAAATCGGCTGTTCACTCACTCTTCTCTTTTCCTACAGTGTTGGCAATGGCGTATGGCACGGACATGAACAAGCTGGTGTTTGTTGGGATGGTGGGGATGATTGACCCACCTCGGGAAGGAGTCCGGGAAGCCATATGGACTCTCACAGGCGGAGGAGTATCCATCAAGATGCTGACTGGGGATTCAGAAGAAACTGCCAAAGCTGTCGGTAGGTTCTTTTTTTTTATCTTTGTGTGATTACTGTGTCATTCACTAGGTCAGTGTAACTGCCATGTTATGTTCTTATGTAGGATTTTAGTTACATTTGTGCAAACCATTGGTACAGACCAAAAAATCAGTTTGATGTGCACTATATTGGTAATTATAGTAGGTGACAGTTGTGCAGTGAAAACACCCAAATATGGTTGTGTATGAATTGCAGGGGCCCGACTTGGGTTGTATGCTTCTGGGGCTTCATCGCTGTCTGGGAATCAGATCGATCAGATGGACCCAGGGCAACTCAAGAGGGTCATCCCCGAGGTCTGTGTCTTCTACAGGGTCACTCCCAGGCATAAACTGAAGATTGTCAGGGTAAGCACAACACATGGAATCTTGTTAGTGTTTTTGAAGTCGTGCATAAGCTTAACTGCACTGCGCAGAGTTGCATCCGGTACGATAACCAGGATCCATCCCAGAGTTGCCCTTATCATGATCTGTGGTTTTCTCACATCATACCAATGTTCATAAGTTTCAGAGGGTATGGGTGGTCCAGTCGTCTAAGGTGACGAAATTCAATGTGTCCAGTTTTGCATGACAGAAACCTATGATTGTTGGTTCGAATCCAGAATCGCCCCGATTATATTTCTGAGTTTGAGAGACCCATTCCCATGCTCTATACCTGCTTCATTTCAGCCTTCATTCCACAATAAGCTGACACATCTTGATATATATTCTATGAGCATGATGAGGCATCCCAACTGTTTAAATGGAAATGAGACCATTTCTATTATTGCTTTTGCTTTGAGGAAACTGATGTCTCAAACTTTGAATTATTTTAATTACTGGATAGATTTTTTATGCACCCTTAGACTAAGTTTTATGTCACCATGTTCACTGTATATAATCATATTTTTGATTTATTAACATCAACAGGCTAGATCTTCTGTTATTATGTGGGTAAATTGTAAATATATATTTTGGCATTCTCAAAGTTTTTGTTGTGTGTTCTGTTACATGATGGTAGTCATATATACTAATGATACGTGGGTGCAGGTTACCAGGAGAGCCAGTATAGTGGCTCAGCACGGGGCACTCGTACATAAGCTAATTGAGTACTGTCTGTCTCTCCCCCAGGCTTTGCAGGACAATGGTTTAGTTGTTGGAATGACGGGTGATGGCGTCAATGATGCTGTGGCTCTTAAAAGTGCTGAGATTGGTATTTCCATGGGCAAGTCTGGGACCGATGTATCTAAGGAGGCAGCTGACATGATTCTTGTAGACGATGACTTCTCCACCATCTTGTAAGTGGACTCTCGCAGACATGAGGCTTGGTGTTTTCTCAAAACACTTCTATCTTCAGCTATAATCATGGTCATTTATTAATGGATAAAAAATGTTATTATGTTTGATTGATTTTATGTAGGTTATTTTGTATGTATCGTAATTTGGATTTGTAAATTTGCAATTACTCTGTCTACAAATTAAAAACATGCAACATGTGCAAAGGGAGGTAACCCATGGTTCATGTTGATGATCCTGCTGTCCCAACAACTGTGTATACATAGTTGTTAGTTTTGCACACCTTCAGTCAGATAATTTGTTTTTGTATGTGTTTATGTTATTTAGTCCTGGAACTGACATTAATAAACATGTTTTTTGGTTTCAGATCTGCTATTGAAGAAGGAAAGGGAATATTTTACAACATAAAAAACTTTGTCAGGTTTCAGCTTAGCACGTAAGTGTTGACATTTTGATATTGATAGACTCTTAAGTTGTATAGTAGGGTTTCTAGTTCTTACTCCAGGTGACAAGATGTTACTGGTTTACGGAAAAATATTTTTTTACCCATGCTTTTTTGCCCCGGACAAGTAAAAAATGTCATTGGAGAAAAAACGATGCTAAACAAGAAATGTAGGTCAATGTTACCCTTAGATCTTTCAGAAATAATACCCTTTTGTATTTAAAAAAAAATTCATTAGTTATAAACTTTGCTATAGTTTTAACATGTTTAAAAAGTCTGTTTGTAATGATATTTTGATCACCGACACTTGGGTATATTTAATAAAAAATGATGAAATCTTTTAGTAAAAAGAAGACTTATGTATGGCAACATCTGTTAGTGTTTTTTCATTGTGGAAATGAAAATCTGAACATGAAGATTCTGTCATTCTTGTTAAAACAGCAGCTATGCGCTGTTGCTGCCTTGTGGGGATTCTGGGTCAGAATTGGTCTCCAGTACCTCATGTTTGTATAGGATCTGATTATAATAGGGATCAGGTGGTCAAGCTCTGGGACTTCTCACGGATTGTGCTATGGCTTCGGGGGCGGTTGTGAAGCCTAGTGGTCAATTCGATTCTCCACATGGGCACAATGTGTGAGGCCCATTTCTGCTGCTCCCTGCCATGATAATGATGGAATATTGCTAAAAGCAGCGTAAAACCATACTCATTCACTGTTATGGTCTCGTGGTCATTGCTCATGCTTTCAATCACTGGTTTGTCTGGTAAAGACACAATAAGTTATCCACCATGAAGCTAGAATATTGCTGAGTGCGGTGATAAAGAATAAACACATCTTAAGAGATTTCTATTAAGCCTATATTTCTCTTTCTCCCTGTTTGAAAAGTATTTCCTGTATTTTGTAACAGGAGTATAGCTGCCTTGTCTCTGATCACGCTGTCGACGGTGATGCATCTCCCCAACCCACTGAATGCCATGCAGATACTGTGGATCAACATAATCATGGATGGGCCCCCTGCACAGAGGTCAGTGTGAACATCAACCCGAAGTAGACAGACGAGGGCGTGATGGTGAAGTCATGGTGGTGCTGTTTGTCCTTGGTCATCTGGGGTGGTCGGGTAGCCTAGTGGTTAAAGCGTTCGCCCGTCACGCCGAAGACCCGGGTTCGATTCCCGACATGGGTACAATGTGTGAAGCCCAGTTCTGGTGTCCCCTGCCATGATATTGCTGGAATATTGCTAAAAGCAGCGTAAAACCATACTCACTCACTCACTCACTTGGTCATCTGTCATATTTCTTTATACCACTCAGTCGACTACAGTTCACTTTTAAGCTTAAGAATTAATGTTTCATTACTATGTTTCATGAAACTATGTTCATGAGTGTCTTCCTTGGCTTATCAAACATTTATGCGAATTACGTTTAGTGACAGTAAATGAACACAGATACCTTGAAATTGTAATTCAAAATGTAAACTAAAAGTTTTGACATATATTTAATAAAATCAAATAATTTTTTTATTGTTCCCTTAGCTTGAATTTTACATGTAAACCACTGTGCCATGGGGATTCCGGGTTGGAATAGATCCCCAGCAACCTATGCTGATTGTAGGGGTAGTGGGGTAGCCTAGTGGTTAAAGCATTCGCTTGTCACGTTGAGCCGAGGGCCAGGGTTCAATTCCCCACTTGGGTACAACGTGTGAAGCCCGTTTCTGGTGTCCCCTGCCATGATATTGCCATATATAAAGCTGAGTGGCATTAAACAGCAAACACACTGCTAAGCCCTTACTCAATTGTAATAACAATGTTATTTTTCAGTCTGGGTGTGGAGCCTGTTGATCATGATGTGATACGGAAACCCCCACGTCGCGTGCAGGACCCCATCATCACCCGCGGCCTCATTGCTCAGATTCTTGTGTCAGCATTCATCATTGTCAGCGGAACTTTATGGGTATTTTGGAGAGAGGTATGTAACTGTGGACATTCCGATGCACCATTGCTCTCAAGTCACTGCAGTATCTGGCATTCATTGTCATCACTGGTTACTTTATTCTCCAATATCTTTTCTACATCCAAACCAAAGATTACATGTATTGCTTTTGCAGCCTCCCTAACCATTGTGCCCCCCCATATTTCTTAGTTTTTGTGTACATTAAGGAAAAAAATTAAAATATGATTTTTTTATTTTTTTAAATATGCGATATCAACATTATGTACAGTCTCTTCACTCTACTGTTAAAAAAAAGTACAAGATTTGAAAATATTTAGCCGTACTTAAATAATGATGACTCCCTGAATACAATTTGTTCTCAGCAATGTCGGACAAGTCCATTTTATGAAAAGGGGAGCTAAGTTTGGTATTTCCTGGATATTCTCACAATGGTTATCTGTACCTTTTCTCCCAATACCTATTTTCTTATGTCGCCCACTTTTGGATGTGTTTGTTTGGCCATTGTGTTTATCTGCATTGCCCAGCTACACCCATGGGGAACAACTAGACATGAGACACTTCCCTCTCAAAAGTAACATTGTCCAATGTACGATGTTATCAAGTTGTGAGCGTATGTTTAAATCTCCAGAAATTATTTCATGATAGAACAATGTTTTATCATGAAATAAACCATGCTTCGTTCTCCATTGTTCTTTGCGATTTTTTTGCATAGCTATCTTATATGTTTGAATGATTTATGAGAGAAATAGGAACCCAGTTAGCAATAGTCTCCATCGGATAACATGGAAGAGCAAGCACCCTATCAGCTGGTGAAACCCATGTGGTAAACATGAAAGACTAAACTAACATCTAATCTCTGAAATGAACATATCGTACAGAAAAAAACAGTTGTTCAGTTATCTTAATACAAATATAATAAAAAGGAGCCCAGTGACTCTTCATTCCTGATACTGCAGTAATCTAGACTTGCCAAACATTATAGACTTGCATGGGCTGTATTTGATATATATTTGTACCAGGGTCTGTAAGACAGACAAATGAAAGACCTGCATCACTTAGGGCTTTCCTCGGACATCAAGCCAATATGTTCTGACATTACTGAAATACTGTTCCTAGCGCGTAAAACCAACTCACTTTTACTGTTGACTGTTTCAGATGAGTGACAACAAGATCACACCAAGAGATACAACCATGACCTTCACATGTTTTGTATTCTTTGATATGTTCAACGCACTTAGCTGTAGATCACAGGTAGGTTAACCCTCAATATCAGTACAGCAACCAGTAGTCTGTATATGTAGGCAGTGACCGTAGCCTGAGATGTACGCAGGAGCAGTCGGAGCATGAGAGTGAAGCTGTTACCTGTAAGTTGCCCACATGGGTACAGTGTGTGAAGCTCATTTCTGGTGTCCCCCCACAGTGATATTGCTGGAATATCCTAAAAGCAGCGTAAAACCACACCCTCTCACTGTATATTGCGACCCATGAAGATTCCGGGATAGAATATGTCTTCAGCAACCCATGCTTGCTGTAAAAGGTGACTATGCTTGTCGTAAAAGGTGACTAACGGGATCGGGTGGTCAGGCTCGCTGACTTGGTTGATGCATGTCATCGATCCCAATTGCGTGGATCGATGTTCATGATATTAATCACTGGATTGTCTGGTCCAGACTCGATTATTTACAGACCGCTGTCATATAACTGGAATATTGCTGAGTGCAGCGTTAAATAACAAACCAACCAACCGCGTATATTGCACATTTGGCTGTGACTACTAAGACCACTACCTGTTAAAACTATTGCAATTGTCCCTTGGTTTTTGTCAAATTTGCCTTTTTATTATCAACATTAACATTTGTATTTGATCCAAAGCATGAAGTATGATACTGTTGTTGGCATGGTTACCAGAAATAATCATTAAGAAGTTTGTTTTCTTATATTATCCTTATGACATTGCACCATGGCCAAAAAAAATGATTCCTGTTTTGATTTGTTTCAGACAAAGTCTATATTTCAAGTTGGATTTTTGACCAACAAAGTTTTTCTGGTTGCTGTGGGAGGTTCTATTATCGGCCAGCTGTTGGTTATTTATTTCCCACCCCTGCAGGCTGTGTTTCAAACAGAGGCTCTGCATGCCACAGGTGAGAGAAGAGTAAACGAGAGATGACACATATGTCATGTCACTACACCCCAGTGGGGGGCATAGTTAGAAGCGGTCCCCATCAACCCATGCTTGTCATATGAGGCGACTTAATGGATCCGGGGGGCACGGGTGGCCCAGTCGTCTAAGGCGCCATGATTCACTGTGCAGAGTTGCGTCCCTTGGGCACGCCAGAAACCTATGATTGTGTGTTCCAATCCCGGTTCGCCCAGATTATGTTTCTAGGTTTGTCAGCACCATACCCATGCTTGTGGGTTTCACCGAAGTGGTAAACGTCTAATACCTGCATCACTTCAGGCTTTCCTCCCACATTAAGCTGACACGCCGCGATATAACTGGAATACTTTTAAAAGCGGCGTTAAACCCAACTCACTCACTCACTTAATGGATCCGCTGGTCAGGCTTGGTCATTTGGTTGTCGTGTCATCATGTGAATTGTTGCCCATACTACCAATCACAGGTTTGTCTGGTCTAGATTCCATTATTTACAGGCCATCATCTTTTTGCTGGAACATTGCTGTGTGTGGTGTAAACAACCTACGAACAAAATCATGTCACAGATTAAATAATCTTTCGCAGCATTCTCACTAAATTAATGGTGAAAATGTCTTCCAAGATAATTTGTTGAATCTCAAGTGGGGTCGAAAACTTTAAAAAAAACCTCTTATCGGAGACTATTGACAGCAGTAGAGACCATGTGAGGATTCAGGGGTAGAATAGGTCCCCAGTACTCCACGCTTGTTTGAAGGAGCATCCTAAACGAGGATTAGTTGGGTACAATGTATGACCGGGTTGATTGTCTATCCAACTGGGTGGATCATTGCTCCTACTATCATCAGGTCCAGACTTGATTACTTGCAATGTCGACTTCAGTGTTAAACAAGCTTCCATCACAGTCACTCACTACCATAATGTTCTCCTCCAGAAAATATGAATGTCCTCACAAACTCAGAATTACCATGATACTTGTAGCTAAAACTTTTTTCTCTTTGTATGTTTGTTATTATTTTGCTGTTGTTTTTTATTTAAATTTTGTTTATTCATATTTCAGATTTCCTGTTCTTGATAGCACTCACCTCAAGTGTGTTCGTTGTGTCTGAGATAAGAAAATTTGTTCAACGCACCCAGCTGAAAAAACAGCGGTTAATACAAGAGAAAAACTATTATATGGACAGTTTTGTATAGTAGACCAAAGACATGTTTGTTGTATTTATTCATGTGCCTCACGCACTGCTGAAGTGATTGTGGCATACACTTCTCCACATGTGGGAGCTTCATTGGGATGAAAGTGGTGGAAATGACACATTGATGAACACGTTTCTCATCTTACCTCACCTGAACACAAGAACCTTGTGACTTCATCAACGTAGAAAGGATATTGTCAGTGAAACAAATAAAGACAGTGTCAACATAGCAAGTATATTGTCAGCATGTGTGTTAACTGATCCAGGAGGTAAACCACAGAGGACAAGTTGTTGGAATCACACTGGAACAAAGGATCTGAATAAATTCAAATCCAGTTATACATGTTATACATTAGTCCTATGAAACATTAGCCTGACCATGCTGGAAGAATTGGTAATCTGGTCTTCATTATGTGTTAACTAACTTCATTAGAAGTGAAAGGAGAATTGGGTATGTGATGCTGCAGTTCTATGCAGAGTTGTGTCCCTTAGGCATGCCAGAAGTTCAAATCCCTGATTCTCCCTGAATGTGATTCTTGGTAAATGTGGGCTTTACTTTGGGCTTTCCTCCCACATTAAGTGGACACGCCGTGATATAACTGAAATACTGTTCACTCGCTTATTCGCTCATGGAGGAAGATATGATCATGTGCCAATGTACTTCCTGTCAAGGCTATCCCTTCTGCAACTTGCCCATGTTGTAGGTGTCAGATTGTGACTGTAGGCTGTGATTCGTACTTGTTTTCTAAACAGGGTTTGTCCACACTATTGTCTTTTATAACTTACTATATACCTACAAATAAGATTGATTACCGGTAGGTCAAATTAATTAAGATTTGTGTTTTATTTGAAGTATTTTAGATTTATTTGTCATTTGTCATAAGTTGATTTGGTTGTTAACATGGGGGGAAATAGATACACATCCGTTATGAATACCATATTTTCTTGAGAATAGTGCACACTTTTTTCCAAAACTCACAGCTGTGTATAGGATATTTACATTGGCACGGGGACAAATGAATGTATTCACTTCTGTCCGAATACTCCTCTGTAATAAGCATGATAAGTGCAGTGGTCGAGGGTTATGCTCTGTATGGAACAGTTTATTAATAAAGTTGACAGTTACATTTTGTGAGATGTTTTTGTTTCTAATCCATCAAAATTTAAATCATAAACAAATATAAATAGTTTGAAAGTTAGTATTTTATTTTCTGTAGTTGATCACTGGGAAATCTGTAGTGCCGTCATAGTTCATTTCTCTGTTCAAATGGCTGTGAAGTGCTTAGGAAGTTTAGGACAGTCACTAGATTTGTTGCATTTGGGTTTTCAGGAAAGTAGAATACAAGTTGTTGTTCCTACTTGTGTTACCACAGTAATGCTTCACACAAGTGTATCGTCAATGTGTATTGCTTTGTTTTATAAACTGATATTTTTCAGGTAAGAGTGAAGTGAAAAATGTTTTCCTTTTCATGAAATTTGTATTTTTTTAATTATTGTTTGGCATTGTTTTATGGTATGGCGTTGTCTTATGCATTTAAGATTCATCTTGTAGTGATAGAATTTGGATAATTATTATCGTTTTTTGACATATTGAATGACTTGAATTGAGCATGGTGTACTACAGACATGGGTTACTGAACAAAAGTGTCACAACTTCTCAAATCAAATTAAACAGGGGATAACGTGGTTAGAACTTAACACTAGCCCACTAGCCCGAGACTTGTACAAATTCCTGTAGGCAACTACAAACTTCCAAAATCCCCCATTGTTTTAACATTACATTGCATTGTTTCTTTTCCCAGGCCTGTAAAACTTTTGAGTTTAGTCCTATCCCTAAAGGGAATATACTATTTATCACATGTACTGGTCAGGATCTGCAACTTTTGAGTTTAGACCTGTCCCCGAGGGAATATAGTATTTATCACATGTACTCGTCAGGATCTGCAACTTTTGAGTTTAGTCCTGTCCCCGAGGATATATACTATTTATCACATGTACTGGTCAGGATCTGCAACTTTTGAGTTTAGTCCTGTCCCCGAGGGAATATAGTATTTATCACATGTACTGGTCAGGATCTGCAACTTTTGAGTTTAGTCCTGTCCCCGAGGATATATACTATTTATCACATGTACTGGTCAGGATCTGCAACTTTTGAGTTTAGTCCTGTCCCCGAGGGAATATAGTATTTATCACATGTACTGGTCAGGATCTGCAACTTTTGAGTTTAGTCCTGTCCCCGAGGGAATATAGTATTTATCACATGTACTGGTCAGGATCTGCAACTTTTGAGTTTAGTCCTGTCCCCGAGGGAATATAGTATTTATCACATGTACTGGTCAGGATCTGCAACTTTTGAGTTTAGTCCTGTCCCCGAGGGAATATAGTAGTTATCACATGTACTCGTCAGGATCTCCATGCAGCATTATAGCCAATAGGTTTCTATGAAATAATGTTAGTTCAGTATTGCAATACAAGTTTTATGACTTTCCTTCCGCAAAGAAGATATATATTTGAATATGTAAAATCTTAAACAGACAAAATTCCAAAAGACCTGTGCCTAAAACACATCTCATTTCCTTCTCAATCATCAGATAATGGAAAGCCCTGATGTTTGCCTACTGTAAACAAGTTGCTCTCATTATCAGATTAAACAACAAATTGAATAGTCTGAATATTATGTGTGGGCAGTATGAATAAAACTGTAAACTTAACAATAATGTTTGCTGTGTTGAGATAGAATGGGAAGCTTGGGAAAGTATCTGGAAATACTAACAGCCCTTTGGTGAATCATGGTCAGAAGTTCATGTGTTAGTATACACTGTGTTCCTCTATCACCCGTGAACACATGAACACATGACTGCTTTGCTGGGTAGTGGGTTGGGGGCATGGGTGGCCCAACGATTCGCTGTGCAGAGTAGCGGCCCTTTGGCACGCCAGAAACCTATGATTGTGGGTTCGAATGCCGGTTCGCCCCGATTATGTTTCTAGAATTGTCAGCATCATACCCGTGCTCTTGGGTTTCACCAAAGTGGTAAACATGCAAGACCTGCATCACTTCCAGCTTTCCTCCCACATTAAGCTGACACGCCGTGATATAACTGGAATATTGTTAAAAACTCACTATAGCTCAGTGGTTACACAACAAGTCACTAATGTTTGCATTTCTTTCTGACGATGCACATGTTCCTTTTTATTTGTATATGTTTGAGTAATGATAAAGCTTCAGTCAACTTCAGTGAACGCATGGTCTGATTGTTTTATACAAGTATCTAAATAGTTTGGGCCAGGGCTGTGTAAAACAATTACCAATCACTCATTTTGTTCCCAACTCTTGAGTCCTGCAGTGGGTACCCGGGTAGGGTTGGGTAATACCGGATCGGCTCCCCGGGTAGTAAATTTGGACTCGTCCACGCCCTCGACCCTCGTCACATGAAGGGTATGTAGTATCTGAGGGCCCACATGTCATCATCAAAACAAAGGGGTAAGGACCCTATCAAAAACATATGTGGCTTGTTACCTCTTGTATATATGTGAGAAAATACTATTTTCAATTTATTTTCATACCATATTTCGTGATTATTTATGCATTTGATGTTTTGTCACGTGACCTCATGCGATATTTGTATCGTGACACTGTGTATCATGATACACAGTTGCTGCAGTGAAATGTTATTATTTCTTACTCGTGTGTGTGTCACACAAATCCAAAGGTTTTGCAATGCATCGAACAGGCAATTATCTTCATCAGATTGTTATTTGGCAGGTCTGTCAGATGTATGGTATTATACTTCCCGGTCCAAACCTAATAAACATAAAGATTACTTGCTACTATTATTCTTATTTTCCTCATTCACAGGTCCTCAGTTGATGACAACAATTCACATGTGTTCTACTAATAATATTGATGTTCTGATGTTGGGACTTAAGAACCCATCGTTTCTTCAGTCATGCCAAATGCAGCAAGTTAACTTTTCTCGTTGAATTTTCGTGTGACAACACTGTAAACGATCATGTTAAAATACAGAATTGTCTTAACCAGATTTATATATGTTTTTCTCTGACCTTGAAATAATGTTCAATTCTGTACATTTGTGCTCAATACATATGAATGAACTTTCAAAATGCTCAAAAGAAGATCACAAGAAAAACCTTATCTTTGGAAGTGAAATAATTTGAATGACAACTTTTGGAATGTTGGAGGTTGTGGCCAGTTGAGCAGGATGGGGTTTGCCCTGTGCAAGGATGGGACTTTGTGTTTTTGTTGCTGCTGCTGCTGCTGAACACACCACTAACAGATGCAGATAGTTTATTCTTTGGGCAGGTTTTATACTTCTATGGTTATGTAGTATCTTTTACGGTATCTTTATTATCCTTTTACTATCACTCTTATTGTACTAGTGTTTGTTTTAGTGGTGTACATTGACCTAGACTGCCACTGGCTATATACACAGTGGAACCTTTGTTTAATACTCTTTACCTGTGTGTACATGGTGTAGCAGTGTGTAGTCCTATTTTTCTCTAGTTTCGGTTTCTTTATGCATTAAGTAATGTGTGAACTGATCAGATGACACGGTGTATGGTTTCCTGTTCATGTGTTCTCTGTTCCCTGTTGCCTTGAAACATTGCAGTGTGAATTGGGCACCTGCTTATCTCAATTAGTGTGAAAGGGGGCACCTTGCCTGTGTGAGGCTGTGTGATTTGGGCACCTTCATGTATACATTAAGCAGTGTCAAAGGGGACACCTTGCCTGTGGGAGGCTGTGTGAATTGGGCACCTTCATGTATGCAATTAGTGTGAAAGGGGCACCTTACCTGTGGGAGGCTGTGTGAATTGGGCACCTTCATGTATGCAATTAGTGTGAAAGGGGGCACCTTGCCTGTGGGAGGCTGTGTGAATTGGGCACCTTCATGTATGCAATCAGTGTGAAAGGGGGCACCTTGCTTGTGTGGGGCAGTGTGAATTGGGCACCTTCATGTGTACATTTAGCAGTGTGAAAGGAGGCACCTCGCCTGTGTGAGGCTGTGTGGAATGGGCACTTTCACGTGTACAATAAGGGTGAAAGGGGGCACCTTGCCCATGGAAGGCAGTGTGAATTGGGCACCTTCATGTATATAAGTAGCAGTGTGATATCTTGCCTATTTGAGACAGTGTAAGTGGGACATCTTGCCTAAGTTTAGCAGTGTGAAAGGGGGCACCTTTCCAATGTGAAGCAGTGTGAAAGCGGCACCTTGCCTTTGTTAGGCAGTGCATATGGGGACAACTTGCCTGTGTGAAGTAGTGTGTACGGGGTTGGGGGAGGCAATTTGGACACCTTGCCTATGAAAGACAGTGTGAAAGGGGGCATCTTGCCTTTGTTAGGCGTATGGGGGTACTTTGCCTACCACATATGTTTGAATGGGAAGGCATATATGAAATTGTGCTGCAGTTGCATTATGAAAGAAATATTTTTTTCAGTTAGCACATAGAACCAATGTAATGTCACACAGTTTTATCTATGTCTCTCTGTTGTGTGTATGTCAATTTTTAAGATGTTAATTTATATAAATATATATATATATATTTATATGTTTCCTCTAATGTCTATAGAAACTGAAGAATTTCATGTTGAATTATTGTATATACATGTGACAAAATAAAATATCAAACACTATCAAGTACTTGTTATAATGTGATAGATTTGTGTTGATTTTTTGTTTGTTGTTTAACACCGCACTCAGCCATATTCCGGCCATATGACGGAGGTAGATTTGTGTTGAATAGGGTTGGGCAGTGTTGGATGGACATATTGTGTTGGGTAGTATGGTTGGATGGGGTGGTATTGTGTTGAATGGGGTTGGGCAGCAGTGTATGGATATTTTGTGTTGGGTATGGTTGGATGGGGTGGTATTGTGTTGAATGGGGTTGGGCAGCAGTGTATGGATATATTGTGTTGGGTATGGTTGGATGGGGTGGTATTGTGTTGAATGGGGTTATGCAGCAGTGTATGGACATATTGTGTTGGGTATGGTTGGATGGGGTGGTATTGTGTTGAATGGGGTTGGGCAGCAGTGTATGGATATATTGTGTTGGGTATGGTGGGCTTTGGTAGTGTTGTGTTGGATGGGGTCGTATTGTGTTGAATAGGGTTTGGGCAGTGTTGGATGGATGTATTGGGTTGGGTATCATTAGTCCATGAGCCAGAGAAAATTTGACTACCAAACAGAGGGACAAATTACCAATATGATTTTCAGTTAGCTTGATGTCTCAACTGTATATTTTCATGTGATGGACATTTGGCGGTAATTTTTTCACTTTTTCTACAGATTTCAGAATAACAGATAACAGAGAAACATTTATTACACAAAACCATCCAAAATAGATATCAAAATGTGTGGAATTTAGTGCCTGACACATTTCATTACACAAAAGTTGTCTAGGAATTGTAAATTCTGTTTTTCATGCTTATTTCTGAAATTTGGAACAAATTGGAAAAGAATGGCGGCCATCTTGAAAATGGCGGCCAAAAATGACATTTAGCTGGACATGTGGGATGTTCATCATGTGATTTCATGTAGTGTGGACATCAGGCTATTTGAAAACCACAATGGAAATTTGTCCCTCCATTTGGTAGTCAAACATAAAAATCAAGGGTCTGGCTCATGGACTACATTGGATAGGGTGGTGGTGTGTTGGTATTTTGTGAATTTGCCATGGGTCAGGTGGGAGAATTGCCTTTTAATATTGTTGGATTGGGAGGGGTGGATGTGTTTGGTATTGTTTGGGGTGGGGGTGGAGTGGGTAGAATTTGTAGGCATTGTTTTGTATGACATGGGTTGTGTCCCTATTGTAGGGTAGGGTGGGTGAAAGGGTATAATTCAACAGAAAGGTTCCTGATACCTGTCTGTGTAGTTTGTTTGTTGTTGAACAGTGTGGAATGCTTCACTCTGCAATATTCCAGCTATATGAGGGCCGACTGAATAAGTCTAAGGTGCCTTGCTGTGCAGATTTGCATTTCTTAGGTGTACCACAAAACCTGTGATCGTGGGTTCAAATCCCAGATTCAACACCATACCCGTGCCCGTGCTGGTAGATTTTACAGGCGTGATAAATTTCGAAGCCCTGAATCACCTCTTGCTTTCATCCAACATCAACCGACATGCCTTGAAAGAACTAAAATACTGTTCATAGCAGCGTTTAACCAAACTCACTCATTCAATACGACCATCGGTGGTTGATTACAGCCTATGATACATCTCCACAAACAGGAGGTTTTTACATATTTGGGCCTAAAATTATTCGGTTCCAATAACGCTTAATTGGAAAAGAGGGATATATACTAGCCACATAAAGAAACTGTGCACAGAGAAAATATATTCTGGATTGAAATACAACACAGCAAGAACAAAATGATGCAGACGCTGTAGCAGCTGAATGATCGGACCATATGAAAATATCAACGGGACCTGAACAACATCTGTTACGATGACGTCAGAAGATCAAAATGAAGTAGGGGATCAAACGACAAAGTCACAAAGTCAATAACGGGTATGACCACCCTGTGCGTGAATCACAGCAGTGCATCGGCGACGCATGGAGTCCAACAAATGGGCATGGAAGGCCTGGGGAATGGCCTGCCATATCCTCCTCAAATCCTGTGCCAAGTCACGGACCTTATCTGGAGGATGTGGAAGACGACGCAGACGGCGCTCCATTTCATCCCACACATGCTCTATTGGGGAGAGATCTGGAGAAATTGCAGGCCATGGCAGTAACATGACATTGTTATGGTGAAGGAAATCCATTGCGACCCTAGCTGTGTGAGGACGAGCGTTGTCCTGTTGAAATGTCAATCCGGGCCATGACGTTGCAGGAAAGGAATGACCACAGGCCTCAGAATCTGATCTCTGTAGCCAACACCGGTGAGATTGCCCTGAACAACCACCAAAGGGGTTCGGTGCCGTGCTGTTATCCCACCCCAAATCATCTCAAAGCCACCTCCAAAACGATTCCTCTCCACAATACAGTTGCGTGCATAACGTTCTCCCAAACGCCGGTAGACACGTTAGCGCCCGTCACTGTGGGAAATGTTGAACCTCGATTCAACTGTAAAGACAACATTTCTCCACCATATTCGAGGTTGGCGAACATGATTTCGACACCATCTCAGACGGTTGACGCGATGACGGTGTGTCAGGATGGGACGTATGGCAGGGTGTCGTGGTCGAATCACGTACTGACGTAAAAAATTCCTGACAGTGTTGGGATGGATACGGCGCAGTCCAGGAATTGTCTGGGACGACGTTACTGCCGTTTGGAACCTGATGTGTAACTCGAATCCATTTGTCCTGTCTTGGCGTCGTTACTCGGGGACGTCCTGAACGTGAACGTCCATAGGCCCCCATCAATGACGTCATATCGCATGGCACGTGCATGAGCGTTTGAATGTCTCCAATAATTGCTGTGTTCAAACCTATATTTCACATATGGACGATGTGCCCTTATATCTATATTTTCTATGTGGCTAGTATAGTACAAAGCTTGGTCAAAAAGTTCAAAGCCTAACAAACAAAACAAACAATTGTGTAAGTGTTTAAAATTTTATTTTTTAACATAATCACTCTGCTCTTCAATACACATTTCATAAAGATAGAGAAGCTTTTCAATTCCAGTCAGGAAGAGGTTTTCTGAAGCCACCCTGAAAAACCCATTCAGGGCAGCTTTGATGCCATCGTTGTCGTCATAACACTTTCCACGAAGGTGTTCTTTCAGTTTAAGAAACAGTTGGAAATCACTTGGTGCCAGATCTGGCGAGTATGGAGGGTGAGGAAGCTCTTCGAACCCACATTGTGGCACAGCAGCAAGTCGAGTGGTGTGAGAAGAGGAATTGTCATGAAATAGTAGAACTCCAGCAGTCAGCATTCCTCACCACTTTTCATTGATATAATCTCACAGGCGATGAAGGAAATCAGCATAGAAGTAATCGTCCTTTGACTTTCTAAGTAATCAACAAGGATCACACTCTTTGCATCCTTTAACACAGTGGTGGCGGTCGGGTAGCCTAGTGGTTAAAGCGTTCGCTCGTCACGCAGAAGACTCGGGTTCGAATCCCGACATGGGTACAATGTGTGAAGCCCATTTCTGGTGTCTCCCGCCGTGAGGATCCGGGTTAGAATAGGTCTTCAGCAACCCATGCTTGCCGTATAGACGACTATGCTTGTCGTAAGAGGCGACTAACGGGATCGGGTGGTCTGGCTCACTGACTTGGTTGATACATGTCATCGTATCCCAATTGCGTGGATCGATGCTCATGATGTCAATCACTGGATTGTCTGTTCCAGACTCGATTATTTACAGACCGGTGTCATATAGCTGGAATATTGCTGAGTGCGGCGTTAAACAACAAAGAAACAAAATTAATTGTATAAAATAATATACATTGATACCAGGACCCACTTGCGCAAAGCGATCTTATTGTTAAGATGATCGTAACTCCCATACTTTTACATAGGCTTACAATAGTCGTTGCACTAAGATCGCTTTGTGCAAGTGGGCCCAGATCTCGGATGACCCTCCAGCTGTAGCCATCATGTTCAGGAAGACTTCTACGCACCGGATTACACCGTGTTGTTCATGGGTATGATATAATCAGAATAATACAATGTACATTTCTCATTATTATGGAAAGAGTTTCGTCTTTTCCATTATGTAGCATCATCTCATTAGGCTATCCTGCATTATTCATATGTGCTCATGTCACCATGCAACAGATGGAGAACAGTGCCATCTACATGTTCATAGTTTGTCCTTTAAACCCACTTATCCAGGTTCGTTGTACATATTATTATAGCAGGCTACACGTCGTGAGATCCAGGGGCTGTTAGTGACGTTGTGCAACATCCAAGACTTTCACGTCGGGACAAAGTATGTTTTTCATGAATTATTATGCTATTTAATTATTGTCATGACTCACGATCTGTTTTTTTAGAATGAGTGAGTACTTTTGTTTGTACGCCGCTTAACGCAATATTTCAGCTCTATCACGGTGGTGACACCGAAACAGCTTCACACTGTACCCATGCGAGAATTAGATGCAGGGCCTTCGGTGTGAGAGGCGAACGATTTAACCACTAGGCTACCCCATCGCCCCTTATAAACAGGTGAGATGAAATGAGGATTAACGTCGCGTCCAAGATTATTGCACTTATATAGCCGTGAGCATGTACGTGTGTGTGTGTGTGTGTGTGTGTGTGGCAGCTTGTACTAGTCCGGACTGATGCCGATTTAAGGTGCTAGCTCACTGAGATACCATGCCGCAGTTTAACATGAATACACCACTCAGACACAGTATACTGACTCCGAGCCGACCAGTCCTTGTTTAAGCCCCTTAATGCCGAGCGCCAGACAGGGTAACAACAAGTACCATCTTTTAACGTCTTTTCGTATGACGAGGCAGGGGATCGAACCCCGGACCTTCCTCTCTCCGGGCGGACGCTCTACCATTAGACCACGGAGGCGGTCCTTATAAACAAGGTCCATCATGTCTCTCAAGAGACAGTGAAAATAAGGTGCTTGTTTTCGATGTCAAACGCGTGTTGGTCGGCTGATTTACTGGTTTGCATCATAGATTCCTTGTTCATAAATTCTTTTGTACACATTCAATCAATTCTGTATTTTTGCACTTGAGGTCGGTGGCCTATATACAAGAATAATTAATCTAACTGCAATGAGAGATCAGGTTGGTACGCGTATAGGAAATTAATAGCTATTACACATTAATACTGATTGCTTTCACCGAGGAAAGCAGGTTGTATTTTATGACACAATTTATATATATCCTGTTCAGACAGGTGTTACTGCCTCACATTTAGGGCATTATAGAGACATAATTGCAGGATTTCACTAATAGACTTGTGGAGACATAAGAATTACAAAGCACTGCAAAGATATACTTCTGCGATATACTTTACAGACATACATACTGAAAATTGTATATAATTGTATCTCATGTACCACCGTGGGTGTTTTTTCGACGATAAATTACATGAGTTGAGTTACTACATTACCATGCAATCTGTGACCACCAATACAGCGTCCGTGGTCTAATGGTAGAGCGTCCGCCCGGAGAGAGGAAGGTCTGGGGTTCGATCCCCAGCCGCGTCATACCAAAAGACGCTAAAAGATGGTACTTGTTGTTACCCTATCTGGCGCTCGGCATTAAGGAGCTAAAACAAGGACTGGTCGGCTCGGAGTCAGTAAACTGTGTCTAATGGGGCTAATGGGGTATTCATGTTAAACTGCGGAATGGTATCTCAGTGTGCTAGCACTATAAATCGGCATCAGTCCGGACTAGTACAAGCAGCCACACACACACATACACATCAAGTTTGAACTCGCACAGAGTGAAAGTAATTTCTAATTGATGATTGTCTTTCGTTGAATAATCAATTACATGCTTGTCGTAAGAGGCGGCAGACGGGATCGGGTGGTCAGGCTCGCTCACTTGGTTTTGATGCATGTCATCGTATCCCAGTTGCGTGGATAGATGCTCATGATATTAATCACTGGATTGTCTGGTCCAGACTCGATTATTTACAGACCACCGTCATATAGCTGGAATATTGCTGAGTGCGACGTTAAACAACAAACCAACCAATCCAGCATCTGGCCAGGGGATACTCGTGTTTGTTTATGCTGCAGACTCATCTCGAAAACTGTAGGATACCCGCTGTAGGATATGCTTGTAACACAAAGATAACGATATAAGATCCCCAAAATACACTTTAGATGTGTTTCCTTCACATCTCAATTTTAAAAAAACCCACAGTTCAACTCGATTTAAAACAGCATAGTGATAATCGTTCACGTGTTTCTGGTTGGCAAGAAGTTCTGGACAAGCCGGAAGACCCCGTCATTACAACTCGCTCTGTTTGAAAATACCCTTGTTCAGCATCCAATCGCCGTGTGTTGGATGGTTCGTATTTGTCAGTCTGACTGTGCATGCGGGCTCCTCTACTGCAGCCAAGGTTATCAACATCTGATGGCACCAAGAGTACATCTCCTTAGCGATCTGGTTCAGGGTAAGTGGCTCTCTTCCCCTACTCCTCAGCCTGCTTGTGTTAGAACTACTGTCTGACTGTGGGCCGAAGGGGAACACACAGAAAACATTAAAACTTCGTATTTCCCAAAATAATGATCAGGAATGGACTCTTGGAATTATCATTCCATTACATAAACAGGACAATGACGTTGATACCACAGGGGAATTACTCCGCTTGGTGTATGTAGTATGATTACTTTATCATTTATTAACAGTCCTCTTGTTGTTTTTGTCCGATTTTTTTCAAAAGAGAGCAGAGAAACAAACATGGGTTAGACAAAGATACTCCACCACCGACAATATTATACACCGCAGTCTATTATCGTCAGTTATATTAACTAAGGGGAAAAAGAAGGTCTTCGATACATTTTGCAGTGTTTGGGAAAAATGAAGGAACTGTTGTTGTATTTGACTATGTCTATTTAACCACCACTCATTCTTGAAACAGCTTGTAAAAATAATCAGTGGCTGCGTAATTTTGTGTTGTGTGGTTCAATGAAGACAGGGGAAAGAAATGAATTTGCAACCACGTGACCCCTACCATGTTTGAAATGTTGTACATTTGTGCCGGAAAACCCCCCAACAAATTTGTTGATTTTCTAAGATAAGATGTCTCAGATACCCCTAAGCAGTTCTGTATTATGTGAATTTTAATTTTGTAAAGGTATTTACTTATTTTTCATTCATTTAAAAAAATCAAATGATATTTTAAAAGATATAAGCATGAAGAAGCATCCTTTCAGTGCATTCGTGACCAACTCGGGTTACGGAAAGGGGCGAGTGGTGACGATGCCTTTCAGTTCTGTCCTGAACTGCTTAGGGGTATCTGAGACATCTTATCTTTGAAAATCAACAAATTTGTTGGGGGGTTTTCCGGCGATATTAGATCAGATCATATTTTGGATATAATATCGCTAATTTAGAATATTTTCAATTGAAATTCAGTCATATGATAAAATCAACTGAGAGGTATAGTTTCTTTTGCTCCTCTCTTAACAAAGTAAAGGTGGAAGGATATATGCAATATTCGTTGAGTTTACCAAAGCTTTGGGACTCAGAAACAAGATGTGGGCACTATTTCGTTCAAATGGATTTAGTGGAGAAGTTAGGGACTGCGTCGCCCAAATTTATCAAACCTATGAAAAAAAGTGATTTAAAAAAAATATTTTGTTTAATAATAAATTTCAACATTATTTATTTTGGGAGGTCTTTTATAATAGGAAGGTCGGGGACATGACAAATGTTACATGTAAGGGGGTTTCGGCAAAATAATCTGGTGTTAGGCAAGGGTGTGTTTTAAGCACCATTTTGTTTAGTTTTTCATCCATGAACTTGCTTATTTGAAAGGCATAGCTGTACAGATGGTTTTCAGCTGTGCTCAAGTTTGTAAATACATTACGAGGTCTCGCGAGAGCGAGACTTTATTCAAGATGGCGGCGCCCAGCGAGTGATCGTTTTCGCTAGGGTAACTTGTTTACTGGTATGTAATGTTCTATGTGATTGTGTAAGTGACGTAATGGGGTAGATTGCTTGGAAAAGGGCTAGTAGATGTTAGTCTGGTTCAAAGTGCACGTGTATGCACACGTACATGCCTGCAATTGAATGTTACCGAATAAACCGATGCGGCGCAAGTCATCGTTGTGTCTTCACTGCAGTATTTCGATCTAATATCAGTGGCCAACTGTGGCATACTTTCATAACGGAAGGAGGGCCATTGACGTTGATAGAGGCAACTATGCAGTTTAATAAACATTCGCTAATTAGCCCAGATGCCGACTGTGGCTCGCGCTTCACAGATCTCGCGTGCCTCTTCGATCCTTTGGGTTACTATCAGTTAACCGCAACTCTGTTCTTAGCCCTTGGATCCCCTTTCTGATAATTTGATTGAGGTATCCCTTTCCGAACAGCCCATACACGATCCTTAGCCCAGTTAGGGTTGGGTACCACTTGCCAATCGAACATTCCTTTACAATTCTTAGGCTTGGCCACCCCATTACGATCCTTAGGGTTAGTTGTGAGGTAGGGCATTGTTGAGCTCTGTCTAACTAATTAATCCAATGTACTTGCGTAAAATCTGTACAATTTGTATCAAATTTCGAGCTTTGCAGAGAAAATGGTTACTGTGCATGCACATGAAGGTAATCAATCATGGGCTAGATTGCTGTATATATACTGGGGCTTACCTTTAGAATACAGTATCACAAACTTTTCAAACACGTGACAATACCCTATGACGTTATTTATAGTAGTTTGTTGCCATTCACACCGGTGAAACAATGCCCTGTGACATCAGGGGTCATCCATGTGCATAAACTCCTCTCAGTGATCTATCGTCTCTTTATGCAATGTCATTGAATACGCCCAGCATACCGGTAGTTGTTTACTAAATATAGCCTGTGGCGGCGCATTTTAAAGCAAGCTCTAGTTTATGAGAGCCCCTTTCGTTTTCAATATATTTTTTTATTTCGTTTTTTTCGTAATTCAAGTGGCTAAAATGTTATAAATGGCAACTAACATACATATAATATTTTTTGTGTTTATTAATTTTCACTATTATGCACAAGAATGCAGTTTATTAGGTATATTATACTGGCGCTGAACATACCCAAATGTCACCGTAGTTAGGGTAGGTTACCCCGAACTCTATCCTTAGCCCTTGGAGACCGCCTCCATGGTCTAGTGGTAGAGCGTCCGCCCGAAGAGCGGAAGGTCCGGGGTTCGATCCCGGTCGCGTCATACCAAAAGACGTTAAAAGATGGTACTTGTTGTTACCCTGTCTGGCGCTCGGCATTAAGGGGCTAAAACAAGGACTGGTCGGCTCGGAGTCAGTATACTGTGTCTGAGTGGGGTATTCATGTTAAACTCATGGTATCTCAGTGGGCTAGCACTATAAATCGGCATCAGTCCGGACTAGCACAAGCAGACACACACGTGCATGCACGTCGCTATATAAGTGCAATAATCTTGGACGCGACGTTAAACCCAATTTCACCTCACCTTAGCCCTTGGACCCCCTTTACGATCAAACACCCCTTTATGAAGATTAAGGTTAGGTTCCTGTTTAGTGGCTATTAGATTACCCGAACTCTATCCTTAGCCCTTGGATCCCCTTTACGATCAATCACCCCTTAACGATCATTAGGGTTAGGTTCCCGTTTAGTGGCAATTATAGATTCTATAGCAGCTCCTAATATTCTTCACACAAAAAGGTGGAATAAAAAGGACAAAATGGTTTTATGTTGAATATTTTGGCTACTGGAAACTGTCCTGGAACATTCACACAAGCCGCTTTCACCCGCTACATTTTTTCAGTACTGATTCAAAGCGAACTCACCCTTGTGTCGTCACTAGCCATGTTTATGCCTCCCTTGTTCCTTACTATTATCCACATCATCCTTACAGTGTTCCCTACCACACTTTTCTGTCACAATAATCACCCGACAAATTATTAAATACCGTGTCATTCATGTGTCCTGAAGCCATATCGGCTCATTCCTCACCACTCGGTATCTTGTAGATTATGGAATGGAACGAGTGTGCCAAATGGCATCAGGATCATTCATAAGTGTCTGTGGACTTAAGTCACGAGACACCATGCCTACCCGTAACCTTCGTAAGTGTCTGTCACCTATTCGACCCTTTTCGTTCAGTTCCGTAACGTCCGTAATGACAATTAACTCATTAGCCTAGCTTAACTTCAAGCTGGCAATGTGAGTTCAATCTACATCACTGTTCTGTTTTTACTGCTCACCTCGCTGCAATTGGTTGCTCAGTTTTATTGACAATGGTGGGTGTGGCTTCATGAAAAGATGAAAGGGAGGGTGTGTCGTCATTAAAACACATGTACAGTTCATTGTTAGTTTTACTGAGCATATGTGTTAATGAGGTGTAACTAGCTCAAGAACACTGATTACATGTGATGGTGCTTGAGGCCAAGTGGTAGATAAGTCAAACAGTGAACTAATCAGCTAGGCTGTGCGTCAAGCCGACAAGCCATTGGAGCACGTTCAAGGAGCACTAATTGGAATTAAAAAAAATGCACATCTCCTTTGGTGGATCAGTTCATTAAAGTTTCAGTGCCAAAGGAACTTAGACTTGCTGTAGTGAATGAGTGAGTTTGGTTTAATGCGTTTTAACAGTTTTCCAGTTTTATCACGGCGTCTCAGCTTAATGTAGGAGGAAAGTCCGAAGTGATGCAGGTCTCAGACGGTTACCACTTCAGTGAAACCCATGGTTCTGACAAACCTAGAAACATAATCGGGACGAACCTGGATTCGAACCCACAATCATAGGTTTCTGGCGTGCCTAAGGGACGCAACTCTGCACAGTGAATTGTGGCAGCTTAGACGACTGGGGCACCCGTGCCCCCTAGACTTGCAAAGGTGGAAAGTTAGGATCAGGCAGTGAGAGAGGCTGCAGGCTGTCTGTTAAAGCAGCAGAAACCTTTCGATCCCACAGCTGCCTCCATTGTCAGGTTGGAATAATGCAGCGATGACACAGCAATGTCGAACGCATGAATTACATACGTCATTATAAAATCTTGTTTGTTGTGCACTGTGAATTTCCCACCACCCCAAAAATAATTGAATTTTGATATATTTTTTAACAGTTTTTAGAAAATATATATGGTGTTACATTTTTAGGATGAATATTGCAATATGTTTGAACCTGTATAGTTATATGCATCAGTTCAATGTTTTGGATTTCAAGGCCATATGGTTTCTCAAAAAGAGATTCTTAAAGATTGTTTATTTAAAAAGAAAACATGCTAATTGTTATGTGTAGTCTATTGCCATGACAAGACATAGTCTCAATATGATGCTAGACTATTACTATTATAATATGCCACTTACATTTCAGACTCAGCTGGCTCGGGGACATAGTGAGATATCAAACTTTGCGGAATGGCAGCCCCCAGCAAAAGTGGACTTGACAAAAACAATAAATACGACAGGCAGCTCAGATTGTGGGGTGACCATGGTCAGACTGCTCTGGAGTCAGCTCGAGTTTGTCTCCTCAATGTGACGGCAACAGGGACGGAGATACTGAAGAATCTCATCCTCCCTGGTGTGGGCTCCTTCACCATTGTCGATGGCAATAAAGTTAGTGGAGAAGATGTTGGCAACAACTTCTTCTTATCTAAAGACAGTCTGGGAAGGAGCCTGGCTAAAGTTGCTACCGAATTTCTGGCTGAGTTGAATGATGATGTTAGTGGAGATTTTTTGGAGGAGAGTGCTGAAAATCTTCTCCAGAGCAACCCTGATTTCTTCACCACCTTCAGCATAGTTATTGCTACCAACCTGTCTGAGAGGACTCTGCTTCTGCTAGATGAGCTACTGTGGGAGAAGGGTGTGCCACTGCTTGTGTGTCGCTGTTATGGATTCATCGGTGAAATGAGACTGGTGGTTAAAGAGCACACCGTGATCGAATCACATCCAGATAGTGCTCATGATGACCTCCGATTGGACAACCCTTTCTCTGGACTTCGCCAATACTGCGATAGTCTTGATCTTGCAAATATGACGAAAAAGGAACATTCTCATACACCCTGGCTGGTAATCCTGTACAAGTTCCTGCAAACGTGGAAAGAAGAACATGATGGACAAGTACCCCAAAACTACAAGGAGAAGAACCAGTTGAAAGTCTTGATAAGACAAGGTACCATGAAGAAGGAAGACGATGCTCATGAGGAAGAGGAGAACTTTGAGGAGGCCGTGCAGCATCTCAACTCTGCACTTGTACCTACTTCAATCCCATCAGAAGTCCTGAAAATATTTGAAGATTCAGCATGCTGTCAGTTGAATTCCGAGAGTAAGCCGTTCTGGATCCTCGCCAAGGCTGTGAAAGACTTTGTACAAATCCACGGTTCTCTTCCCCTGAGAGGAACCATTCCCGATATGACAGCTGATTCCGAGCGCTACATCAAGCTGCAGAACGTGTACCGTGAACAAGCAGGACGGGACGTAGAGGACGTGATGCAGCATGTCCAGAGATTGCTGCAGGAGATAGGGAAAGGACCAAACACCATAGCAGAGAAGGATGTTAGGTTATTTTGTAAAAATGCATCTTTTCTGCGGGTTGTCCGATGTCGAAGTTTAGCAGAAGAGTACAACTCTGCCACGGCAAACATTGCGGAATTAGGAATGTGTTTGGAAGATGAAGAGGGAGATGATGTGATTTTCTACATCCTTCTGCGCGGAGTAGACAAGTTTTATGAAGAATTCAACCGTTATCCTGGCTGGTACAATGATCAAGTTGAATCTGACATCATTAAACTAAAGGCCTGCATAGTCAAGTTACTTCACGACTGGGGACTACCACCAACTGTCAAGGATGATTTTGTCCATGAAATTTGCCGCTATGGGGCAGCAGAGCTTCACTCAGTGGCAGCCATGATGGGTGGTGTTGCGGCCCAAGAGGTCATCAAAATCATCACTGGTCAGTTTGTCCCTATCAACAACTCCTTCATCTATAATGCAATGAAGCAAACATCCAAGACTGTCCAACTATAAGAGGACGATGGACCTTGTAAAATTTGCTGCCACTGCTACAACAGTTACATGTTGGGTGCACCCACAAAGGTGTATCAAGAAATCGGTAGAGGCAAAACTAAAGTGTGAAATCATTTATTAAGCACACTTAAGCAAATTATGTTGAAGACTTTCTTTAGAATGCAAGTTTCTAACAAATCATGTTAAATGTACATTATACATGTTTATATGCTTAATTAGCAGAACTGCATTTGTGCACAGATACAATAAATTTTACAAATTTGCCATACCCTTTTTCACTTGTATTGACAGGTTGTACCTGACCTTGACTGACTACTTGACCTGAGAACACAACATGAACCTCAGAGGATTGGGATTGATCTTAGGACCTGTATCACTGTTTTTGCTGACCATATTTCTTTTACCTTACCAGCCTCCTCATTCAAAGTATCAAATAATGCTCACGTGTAAACTCAGAACTGCCCTCATATGATATAGACTGAATAGGAGAAACAGTTGCATTAACTTCAGGTTGTACATTTTCAGACCTGTCATGATATTCTTTGATCATATTCAAATGACATAACCGTTTTTGTTTTTCAGCTTGTCCAATGTACAATGCTGACCCGTTGTCTAAATGTGTGTCCGAGAATTTTATTTTCAATAACATCGCGGGAAATAGTAAATAGATAAAAAATGATAAATTGAAATGGAATACGTATTTCAGACATTGTGAAATGTGACAGATTTAATAAATGAATGATATTACAGGTAGATCTAGGTCCATTAAAATATATACAGTCGTGCCCCGCTTATACGGACTTCAGATATCCGGAAACCTCGGTTCCCGGACGATTTTCATTCAAAACGAAATAATGACTATATAAATTTACCCGTATATCCGGAAATTCAGTTTCCGGAACCGGACGGTCATTTTCATACACAAAACACTGAAATGCACACAAAATTGTCTCACTTATCCGGACAATACACTTCCGCTGGTGGTAATCCTTCCGCTGATGGTAATCCTTTGACTCGTGAGAAGTCAATTAACAAAGTGACACTGAGTTACGTTTGAGACGAGCTTGTTTATTGTACATGTAATCCCCAAGCACAAGTTCGTGGCTTGTATAGAGACCTTGATTACCTATTACGAGAACACAGGCGATCTGGACAATTTGGATTTATTGTTTAAAATTCAAACCTCAAAATGTGGTAAAGTTCAAACTTCCATGACAGACTTCCAGTAAGAAGCTGGTTTCAGTTATACGGAAATTCGTTTATACGGACGAATTGTGAAGTGACGCAAGTGTCCGTATAAACGAGGCACGACTGTACTATTTTGACGTGACGTGAGATAAACACATATTGATGATTTGAGATTTGCCGAGCGCGCTCCCCCGCCTCGGCCTCGGTTAAACGGCTCATCGTCTATAACGCCCACCAATTATTTGGACCCCATTGGTAGCGTTGTAGCGAGGGACCACTGTAGTCAGTTTCACTGCCTTTCTTGTCAAGTACATAAGAATCTAGGTATCTCGCGCTCAAAGGTTGACCAGGGATGTGTGACAACACCTAAACCGTTCCTGGGACTGGAATTTCTATTTTTAGATTTCTTGTCATTGTGAGCTTTCATTTTGTCACGTGATAACTTCATATCATCCTTGACAACTTCAGTAGTGCTCACAAGTCTAGTTCGCTAAATAGACACATAGTCAAGTAAATTAAAGTGTTATTGGTCAGTAAGCCACTATTCTTTCAAATGTTAAGTGGTCATCTGACTGTGTGACCAAAGTCTTTCTGAACCCCAACGATTCCTGAACTGACATAACTGCAAACAACAACAAGGGCATGCCTTGTAAATCCTCCTCATATTTTTCAGTCTGATGAAATCTCTCCAGTGTCTCATATGACACAGGGTGATGAGCTCTAGATTTGACAGTCTCATCTCCAGCTCATCCATGACCTGCTGAAACAACCCCGACCTGAAATTCAACCCTTGAACAGACTGAACTACTTCGGATAAGCCAACCATGCTCAATCACTTCATGTGAATCTGGTTGAAGCACCAACAAAACATGAATTTTCTGATACTGTTTTCCTACCACTCGACATTCCAGTCTTACAAAAAACTGTGAAACAAATCCGGTCCGGAGAAATAATGGTTTGGGTCTAACCTTTACGATGGAAGGCTCACACTTTGAATGACACATTTTCACGTTCATACGTTTTTCATGAACCTATATTCTTGGTATGACGCAAACACTGACGGACAACCTGGACATTCCTTGGAATTTCCTGGGAATTCCCTATAGCGAATAAATACACCAACCTAAACTCCGAATATCCTCCCCGCAACCTATGTTAGGAACAAAATGAAGAAATGCACACCCAAACTATCGACTGATCCGATTCTAGACTGACAGTGACAGTCATCAACGTTCTTCAGCACTCTGCATGTGACCGCCCCGTGGCCTAGTGGTTAGAGCGTCTGCCCGGAGAGCGGAAGTTCGTGGGTTTGATACCCGTCCGCGTCTTACCAAAAGACTTTAAAAGATGGTGTCTGTACTTGATGTTACGCTGAATGGCGCTTGGCATTAAGGGGCTAAAACATGAACTGGGGTCAGTATTCTGTGTCTGAGTGGGGCATGCTTGTCAACTGCGGCATGGGATCTCAGTGAGCTTGCACTATAAAGTCGGCATCAGTCTGGACAAGTACAAGCAGCCACACACACACACGCGCGCGCGCGCGCACACACACACACACACACACACACGGGCATGCACGTAGCTATAAAAGTGCAATAATTTTGAACGTGACCTTAAACCCTATTTCACCTCACCTCTACAATAATCTATGAATTTGATTCAGTATATATTCGACACATCTTTATTATTACCTGACTGCATCCATGGTCTAATAGAAGGTCGGTGCTTCGTCATATCATATATCCTCGCTACGATTAATCGAAGTGAACAAAACAAAGAAATGTATACCACTTCCAAACTATCGGCTCGGTCCATACCTACACTGACAATGACAATCTCCGGCGTTTATATACATCTTTGCTCGAATGAACACACACAGAATGAAAGTCAATTCTTAATTGAAAATAATATCTTCTGAGACAAGTAGCTTATACAAGTTTGAGCAATATCTGGGAGTAAAATTCGTATCATTGATTAAATTATTGAATATTGAAATGGTCGCGTTTATTCTTCCGGTTACCAGATGGGGTGTATCTGGGGAAACCAACACTGATTTGAGGCAGATGGGGTCCTTTTTTTCTTTTAAAACAAAATGTAATTCACATTAGGTGCCACGACTTTACAACAGACCGGACAGGACCACGTGGCTGGCCTAACGGGTCGCAGTATGTACAGGCTTAGTAGACATTACTTGGGCAGAGCTTCTAATATTTGCTCTTTCATCACATGGTCCATTTTCTGATGTTTGTTAATGACTTGTACATGAAACTCTAGCTCCTTAACATTGTTATTAAATGTAGAGATCTTTTCAAGAATTTTACATTTATACACATAATATTTTGCCGAAAGTAGAAGAAAATTGAGTATCGTTTCGTCGGAGGCCACCCTCTTTTTCACACCAAATAATACTGTAACTTTCAAATATTTTATTTACATTCACATTTATCCTTTTAAAAAACCTGACCCAAAATGGAAGGACAGTTGGACAGTGAAACAAATAATGTTGTATTGTTTCCGACACTCCACATCTGTCACATTTGTAACTGGTCTTAATACTAATTTTATGTAAATATATGTAAGGCAGGTAGAGTAGGCTGGAAAAAGGGGCGTGCCTATCAGCTGAGCAAGTCGTTGCTCGACACTGGAGCTCCACGCAAATGCCCGTAGAGTTGGTTGGTTGGTTTTACGCCGCACAATATTCCAGCTATATGACGGCGGTCTGTAAGAAAATCGAGTCTGGACCAGACAATCCAGTGATTGAAAATCATGAACATCGATCCACGCAATTGGGATCGATGACATGCATCAACCAAGTCAGCGAGCCTGACCACCCGATCCCGTTAGTCGTCTTTTACGACAAGCATAGTCGCCTTTTACGGCAAAATGCGCGTAGAGCCCCTTGGTGGCTGCTCTGACGAAACTTTCTACTCTGTGTCTTTTCTAACCCTGTCATTATCGGATACGGGTGCTTCTGCACGTAGTCAGGAATTATTACCCCTTAGGAATATAATGCGGGCAATCTCGTTAAAGTCAGATCTTAGTTCTTGTTACCGTTAAGCGAGAAGTAAGGTCTGATTTTAATGAGATTGATAATGCGGGTAAACAGTTGCGATGGGTTTCATCAAAAGCAAAATGATCTTGGAGGGAAAGAAAAGCTAAACGTAAAACTAAAACTTCACCGTGCCTCTTTTCTGATGCTTCAGTGAACATAGGACAGTGGTCACCAAGCATCCCTCTCTTTTCCATGATGGTGGATCTTGGACATCTATCAATAATCAGTGACCTGTAAAAAGTGAAAATATATACAGTAAACTACATTTATAACGAACACGCTTATAACGAACTGACGAATATAACGAACTTACTCCCCCCCCCCCGACTATATGCTTATAACGAACTACGGTTATAACGAACTAAAATTAGAGGTATCTTTGAGTTCGTTATAACCGTAGTTTACTGTAATGCAATAATGATATGATGAAGTGCAAACGTCTTAATTTTGAATGAAGCTTTATATCTGAATCGAATAGGATGATTTAAAAACACATCTTTCACAAACAACTGCTCCCTTCTTGTTTGCAAACATCTGATTATTTCCCACAGTAAGATGTGCTAAGCTTAAGTTGTTTCGTGTTCATTTCTCTTTTATTATTAATGATTGTAGTAAGATTCTGTTGTATGTTTTTCTAGCTTAACATCTAACTAGTTTTCATCGGTTTTGCGGGGAAACTAACCTGAGATTTTGCTGTGGGGGCCATCTAAAACAGATTCGTCTGTTAGTTGCCATTCGTATCCTTTTTATTTCTAATTTTTTTTTCAAAGCAAACATTACCCTTTTTAGCATTTGGTTGGAACCTTTGGCATGTTTGATGGCGGAAATATAATAATGCGACTACAAATACAAGTATTTTCAAGAGTACAGATTATGATTTTATATGATGGAAAAAGAAGTTTGTGCCATGGGGATCGGTTCTTCACTTGCTGTCTTTGTCCTGTAATATTATATTATATTATATTATATTATATTATATTATATTATATTATATTATATTATATTTCAAACTGAGACAATTAACTTGACTTTTTATTGATAACTGAGCATATCGTCAATGACGCTTTTCACTGCTAAAAATAATGTGTGCAGTCATTTCATGCCTGGGACGCTTCATATTGGACGAAGCGTCCGTAATAGTGCGCTTATCAAGGGGAGGTAACTCTAATTATTGCGTGCGCCAAATCTGAGCCGTATCAGCTGCCAATGACGACTTGCTTTCTACCTGTTTGACAGTTTGTCTATAGAAACAACAACGCCGTTACTTCATACGTTAATTTTGATACATCGGACAGATAGCCATACCATTTTACTCGACTGTGGAGGTATGGCATTAGTTCTATTTCGCCTGATAGGCCTATTAATTTTTTGCTTTGTCACTGTTTATGAAGGCTACGACTGCACTTCACCGGACGAGGCT
Organism: Haliotis cracherodii; assembly: GCF_022045235.1. NCBI lineage: Eukaryota > Metazoa > Mollusca > Gastropoda > Lepetellida > Haliotidae > Haliotis > Haliotis cracherodii. Next base: position 48,946,274 of record NW_027266265.1, read on the forward strand.
TATATTCGACTTCGATCCTTTAAAGTTTAGGGTTAGTATAGGGTACCCCCAATTCTTTTCTTAGACTGTGGAATCCATTTCCATCAAGCTCCCTTTTACAATCACCACACCTGCCGATCACACAACTCCTTTACGAGAGATTTTGTGTCGTATGTCACACCAAAATTAACTGCCTGCCTGTAAGTGTAACGTTTCTGTCAGGCTGCATGAAATATTCCTCCACCTGCCCGACTGCCTGACAGATAATTTTAAGACTACATGTATTTACATATTCAGTTTTATGCTTACTCCACGTACATTCCTAAGTTATTGTTTGGATTATTTCAACTGAATCAAGATGCGATATTTTCAGCGAATGTCTGAAAGCGGGCAGGTAACTTTGAAGATGGGCAGGCAACGTTTATGGGTCACCTGCACGACAGTTTTCAAACACTGTTTATTATTCACTTCAGAAAGGGGGCATCAACTATGGTGGACTGTCTAGGAAGCAGGTTTGCTGTAGACAATCAGAGGCTTCATGAAGTGTTGGACAAAGCAAGAGACTTTGCTCTCGCAACAGGTATATGACTATCATCTTTGTATTTGTTATGTAATTAAGAATTGACATTCACGTTGAGTGAGTTCATTGGAGTATGAACCTTCATAGAGTGAGGGCCAAACTGTATGAACGTCGGAGCTTGGCCCTCACTCTATCTCTATGAAGGTTCATACTCCAATGAACTCACTCAAAGTGAAATTCAATTCTAACATTTTTGATATCACTATTTTTACCTCAAAAGACGCAGATCTTGATCTCTAGCAATTATATTTACTATGTGTGACTTCATGTTTATCCTGACAGCTATGCAACAACCAGCTGTATTGCAGAATAAAATAGTTCCTTAAAACATGAGGTGACAACAGCATATTATATTATATTGGTAGTTTTTGAGAAACGGTTGTTTAGTTCATTGTATGATTGCATCTTTGTATTTACATACATACATACATACATACATACATACATACATACATACATACTTACATACATACATACATACATACATACATACATACTTACATACTTACATACATACATACATACATACATACATATATACATACATACACATATCCTACTGGCTCCTCTGTGGTAACAGATGTTAGACCACTGCAAGGTATAGAGTATCTGGAGCAAAGCTTTTTATCTATTAGTAATCGTTTTCAAGTTTATAGTGTTTGGGGATCTTAACGCCCGGTGTGGAAATCAGTCCGATTTTGTTGTGCATGATGGGAATCGGTATAAACCAAGCTTTGAGGACATGGACAATGGAGAACAGGGCAGAAAACGAGGAAAATAATACATCGTCAGATATACTAAGATATGTTTGGAAAGACGCTGTTATTGAAACGTTTCGTCAGCCTGTAGCTGATATGTTATCACCTTATGTATTAGACAGTGACAGAGACTAGGTTCTACTTAATATCGAGTCTGCGGTAGAAAAATTAGTCCTGTGGTCTTTTAAAAAAGAAGTATAGTTCTGTTTGCCGGACTATGGATAGTAAGAATTGGTATGATGATGAGTGTATGAAATTAAAAAGACAAAAGTTTAATAAACTTGATTTATTCAGAATCTTAGGAAATAAGGAGCTTTTGAAGGAATATTTTGTAATTAAGAATATATATAAAGAACTGTGTAGACAAAAGAGATTGGAGCATGATGAATATTGGATAAATGATTTGGTCAACAACAGCAAAAATGGTAACTCCTTTTGGAGACGCGTCAACAATATTATTCCTTCACCTTCTATGACAGACAGCCCAGGTACTAGCAATATGCAGTGGACCGAATATTTCTAGCATGTGTTTAATTTAACTGATATGCCTGTTGATGGGGACAATCTGCATGAGGCAGAAACTTTTAAGTACAGCCATGATATTAATGAGAGCTGTAATGTTATGTATAATGTCCTTAATGCTGATATAACTGAAGAAGAAGTATCATCAGCTATACATAACTTGAAACTGGGTAAATCGGCTGGACCGGATGGAATTCTACCGGAAATGGTGAAATGTTGTAGTACTTCAATCATATCATACTTAACTATAGTTTTTAATAGGATTATGCATAGTGGTGTATTCCCTTACGAGTGGGAACAGGGTATAGTAGTTCCTCTGCATAAGAAAGATAATATAAATGATGTCAATAATTTTGGAGGAAAAATGCTGATGGATGTATTTGGAAAGTTGATGACAACAGTATTAAATGATAGACTCAAGACTTTTGCGAACGTTTATGACACAATTACTGAAGCTCAGACAGGATTTCAAAGCGGATACCGTACAACTGATAATATATTTACATTACAGTGTTTAGCACAAAAATAGCTCTCTAAACATCAGGGAAGATTTGTTTGTTTGCTAATTTCCGTAAAGCGTTCGATTCGACTAACCAAAAGCTCTTGTGGTATTCAATAATGAAAAATGGAATACACTGTCGTTTATTGGTGGTTTTGAAGGATCTATACTCTAGGATTCAGTGTGCCTCAGGACATCAAATAAATCTCTTTTAGATTATTTCGAATCACTGAGTGGTGTTGAGTCCATTTCTATTCACAATGTTTATTCTTGAATTACATCTATGATAGAAAGTAGTGATTTGCGAGGGATTGTTATTGGAGAGGAGTTTATATACATATTAGTTTTACTATATGCAGATGATTGTGTATATTCGATGACACAGTAATAGGTCTGCAAAGAATTTTTTTTATTTTATCCAATTTTTTAAAAATATGGGAACTTAAAATTAACATGTCTAAAACCGAAATTTTGGTTTCCAGAAGAGGCTTGTACTTTAAGGTATGATGAACGATGGTTTTTAAATGATAAACGTATCAATGTTAGTACTTACTATAGTTATCTGGGTGTTCTGTTTTCAAATAGATTGTCTTGGACGAAATGCATTGATACCCTCAAGATCAAAGCCAATAAGGCTTTGTTTGCCATTAAACAATTGCAGTTTCACTTTGTAAATATGCCAGTTAATATTTTATTTAAGCTATTTGATATTAAGATAAAGCTAATTCTTCTTTATGGTGTGGAGATATGGGGTTGCAAAGCTAGTCAAATTGTCGAAACTTTTCATACTATGTTTTGTAAATTTGTTTTAGGAGTTGGTAAATATGTATCAAGCACAGCAATATTTGCTGAATGTGGAAGAAATGGTTTGCATGTGGATTATCATATGAAGTGTGTTAAATACTTGTGTAAACTTATTAGAATGAATGATGAAAGATATCCCTGACAGTGTTATTTGTTAATGAAGAAGCTGCATGAATGTGGAAGAATTACATGGGCAACTCATGTTAAATATTTACTTGACATTTATGGATTTGGTTATGTGTGGCATGAACAGAATATTGTAATGTTAATTGTTTCTTGCAGCTGTTTAGACAGCGTTTGTTGGATTGTAACAAACAGTATACAAATGAAAATCTATGAGTCTTGTAAATTAAGGTACCGTATTCAACGTAATAAGCGCCCAGGGCGCTCTCAAAATTAGAAATAGGGAGCGCTTATCAGAATATTATTTTGAGTTGAAAGGTCGTAAATTTCGTGGTTTATGCTAAACAGCCTGACATGTTTACAAACGACAGATATTTTTTTCAAGAATTTAATTGCCCATAATTAAGGGTGATATAACACACGAGTGCGTATTATACACGAATAAATAAGGCTTGTGTACATTTATCAATCGGAAGTGGTGCTGATTGGATTTGTTCACTGGCCAATATATTTAGCAAATATCGCTGTGGGCGCTTATTAGAGCGGGGCGCTTATTACGTCGAATACGGTATTATTCACACGTCAAGATATTATTGGATATGGAATATTATTATCAGAAATAGAGACCATAGACGTATGCTGTGCCTGTTGAGATTAAGTGAATTGCCTATACAGAGTAATCTGGGCAGAAGGGAGGATATTGTTTATTCACAACGCTTTTGTTGGCTATGTAACAATGGTTGTATTGAGGACGAAGTCCATTTTGTGTTTGTCTTAAATTGCCAAAATGACTGTATACTCAGAAATGTAGCTAAGTATGTAAAGGAAGCTCTATTTCCATGTATTATACCTAATATTATACCTATCAGTGTTCATCAGTGTTTACATCATTTCAAGAACACAGTCTCATGGAAAAATGTATGAACGTCAAATTGTGTTGTTCATACACTTACGAACGTCAATATCACGGTCATGTGACCGACCACTGATCCAATGGAAAAAGCTGTATATCGTGTAAACTTCAAATTAAAAATTGTAAATTTTTAACTAATGACAAAACAGTATGAATGTGTTGAAGCAAAGCTTTGGTGACCATATTGAAAATTTAATTTTTGCTGATGACTCTGCCATGTCTGCATGATGAAATTTGCTGTGCCAAGTATATGCAGTATGTGGAACTTATTTTGCCTTTTGGGCATATATTATAACCATTGACCCTCATGTACCCCCATTTCACCCTGACAGCCATATGTAAAAGCCTGTAATGACCATTATTCGGACTTCAGAATGTACTGAAATTTGCCATTTGTGTAGTTAGAAGTAGGGCCTCACCATTGCTCACATTTGTTTTTTCTTGGTCAATATTCAGAGCTGCAGATAACTTTTTGAGCAATTGAGGTTTTACTCTAGGGTTCTGTTTTAATTGGGTTATTACATTTTTCATTGGGTAACCAATATGTTTTCACTCATCTAATCATCATTCTATTATTTTTTCCCAAAATGAGGAAGCACTTTGAGATTAAAAAAATTGATGAAATCATTTTTTAGATATATATGACGGTTCTAAAAGTAGGCTCACTCACTCCTTCACTCACTCACTCCTTCACTCACTCACTCCTTCACTCACTCACTCCTTCACTCACTCACTCCTTCACTCCTTCACTCACTCACTCACTCACTCACTCACTCACTCACTGTCCCACTCCCTAGGAATCAGTATGAAGTCCCTGCAGGGAGAGAAGGGCTCCGTGCTGGCAGAGTGTGCCCCCTTCACCCTGTTCCCCAGCGTGGTGCCCCGGACATGCTTCCAACAGGCCGTGGACTGCATGCAGGATTTCAACAGACTCATCCATAAAGTAGCCCATGATCACAACTTCCTGGAAAAGTCCCTTAAGAAGTAAGTACAAGCTATTTGAAGCACTCTAATCATATAAAACACCTAGAGCTAAATTATTTAGCAAATTTGCTGACATGTTTTCAACCAACATAACAATTCATTGACTATTTTGGGGCTAACCTACATAAATTGTTTTCCAAATTATTTCTAGGCTGTTGGGTAGCCTAGTGGTTAAAGCGTTCTCTTGTCACGCCAAAGACCAGGGTTCGACTCCCGACATGGGTACAATGTGTGAAGCCCATTTCTGGTGTCCCCCGCCGTGATATTGCTGTAATATTGCTAAAAGTAGCATAAAACCATACTCACTCACTCACGTAAAATTATTTCCAGTCATTTTTATGTTAAATGCACTCCTACTTTTCCTAAAGGCTGTGTCCTCACTTGACCATCCATGACTGCCATGTTGCATGCCACCAGACTCTGCTCGCCTTGTATGTATCACTTTGGGGCGCCCGGGTCAGATGAGGTCTCCACTAATGTGTGCTTGTCATCAGTCACACTGGAATGGGAGTCAGTTGTCAAGCACCGTGTCTTACCTGACTCCCGTGTTATTGCACCCAATGATGTGGATAGCTACTCATGCTCTCAGTCATTGTTGTAATGTATCCAGATATTTATATTTAAAGGCCCCTGTGACATGCCAGGAGTATTGCCTGCTGTAAAATACACTCACTCATCTGTTTTCGCCCATTTCAGTGTTTTGCAGGTGGATGACTTTACACAAGGACTGTGGAAGATTTACACACACGTGAAGGAGGAGGGGTACACCCAGGTATGTAGTGTTATTGAACATGTATATACTGTGGGCCTTTGTATCAGTAAATGTATGTTGAAGCCCCACAGTAAATGTGTGTAGAAGCCCCACAGTAAATGTGTGTTGAGGTCCCACAGTAAATGTGTTGAAGCCCTACAGTAAATGTGTGTTGAAGCCCCACAGTAAATGTGTGTTGAAGCCCCACAGTAAATGTGTGTTGAAGCCCCACAGTAAATGTGTGTTGAAACCCCACAGTAAATGTGTGTTGAAGCCCCTCAGTAAATGTGTGTTGAAGCCCCACAGTAAATGTGTGTTGAAGCCCTACAGTAAATGTGTGCTGAAGCCCCTCAGTAAATGTGTGTTGAAGTCCCTCAGTAAATGTGTGTTGAAGCCCCACAGTAAATGTGTGTTGAAGCCCCACATTAAATGTGTGTTGAAGCCCCACAGTAAATATGTGTTGAAGCCCCTCAGTAAATGTGTGTTGAAGCCCCACAGTAAATGTGTGTTGAAGTCCCTCAGTAAATGTGTGTTGAAGCCCCACAGTAAATGTGTGTTGAAGCCCCTCAGTAAATGTGTGTTGAAGCCCCACAGTAAATGTGTGTTGAAGCCCCACAGTAAATGTGTGTTAAAGCCCCTCAGTAAATGTGTGTTGAGGTCCCACAGTAAATGTGTTGAAGCCCTACAGTAAATGTGTGTTGAAGCCCCACAGTAAATGTGTGTTGAAGCCCCACAGTAAATGTGTGTTGAAGCCCCACAGTAAATGTGTGTTGAAACCCCACAGTAAATGTGTGTTGAAGCCCCTCAGTAAATGTGTGTTGAAGCCCCACAGTAAATGTGTGTTGAAGCCCTACAGTAAATGTGTGCTGAAGCCCCTCAGTAAATGTGTGTTGAAGTCCCTCAGTAAATGTGTGTTGAAGCCCCACAGTAAATGTGTGTTGAAGCCCCACAGTAAATGTGTGTTGAAGCCCCACAGTAAATGTGTGTTGAAGCCCCTCAGTAAATGTGTGTTGAAGCCCCACAGTAAATGTGTGTTGAAGTCCCTCAGTAAATGTGTGTTGAAGCCCCACAGTAAATGTGTGTTGAAGCCCCTCAGTAAATGTGTGTTGAAGCCCCACAGTAAATGTGTGTTGAAGCCCCACAGTAAATGTGTGTTAAAGCCCCTCAGTAAATGTGTGTTGAAGCCCCACAGTAAATGTGTGTTGAAGCCCTACAGTAAATGTGTGTTGAAGCCCCACAGTAAATGTGTGTTGAAGCCCCACAGTAAATGTGTGTTGAAGCCCCACAGTAAATGTGTGTTGAAGCCCCACAGTAAATGTGTGTTGAAGCCCCACAGTAAATGTGTGTTGAAGCCCAACAGTAAATTTGTGTTGAAGCCCCACAGAAAATGTGTGTTGAAGCCCTACAGTAAATGTGTGTTGAAGCCCCACAGTAAATGTGTGTTGAAGCCCCACAGTAAATGTGTGTTGAAGCCCCACAGTAAATGTGTGTTGAAGCCCCACAGTAAATGTGTGTTGAAACCCCACAGTAAATGTGTGTTGAAGCCCCTCAGTAAATGTGTGTTGAAGCCCCACAGTAAATGTTTGCTGAAGCCCCACAGTAAATGTGTGTTGAAGCCCCTCAGTAAATGTGTGTTGAAGCCCCACAGTAAATGTGTGTTGAAGCCCTACAGTAAATGTGTGCTGAAGCCCCTCAGTAAATGTGTGTTGAAGCCCTACAGTAAATGTTTGCTGAAGCCCCTCAGTAAATGTGTGTTGAAGCCCCTCAGTAAATGTGTGTTGAAGCCCGATAGTAAATGTGCTGAAGCCCCACTGTAAATGTGTGCTGAAGCCCCACTGTAAATGTGTGTTGAAGCCCTACACTCAGGTCTTCAACCCATGCTTGTGTTAAGAGGGAACAAACGGGTGTTCAGGCTTGCAGACTTGGTTGATGCATGTCATCATGTCCCAAATGTATAGATTGAAGCTCTTGATGTCAATCACTGGATTGTCTGGTCCAGACTTGATTATTTACAGATAGCTGGAATATTGCTGAATGTGGCGTCAAACAAGAAACAGACACATCAAGCCCTACAGTAAATGTGTGATCAAGCCCCACAGTAAATGCGTGTTCCAGGCCTACAGTAAATGTGTGTTTCAAGACCACAATAAATGTGTGATCAAGCCAAACAGTAAATGTGTGTCTGAACCCCACAGTTAATGTGTGTTCCGACCTTAGTAAATATGTGTTCCATCCCCACAGTAAATGTGTGTTCCAACCCAATCTCCATAAAATCAGATCTTATGTATTGCTACCGCCAAACAAAGATCTGAGGACATCCCGTTGCAGGTCACGTCAGAATAACCTTTCATCTGACCAATCAGAGTGTCGCTTACCAGATCAGGAAAGTGACAGTCAGAATTTGTTTTCTAATCATGCAACCTGGAAGGGGTATTCCAAATGACAGTTACGGTCTTTAGGACTGAATCCATACCATCTAGGCCATCTATTAGCCATTCCAAAATGTTCCAAAGTGTAGTCGCCAGTTTGAAACTAGTGCCGTAAAGCATGACAAAGCTGCCTTCTGATTGGCTAATGTCGACTTCTTGTCAGTCAATCCATTGGTCGGTCAATGATCGTGGAATGTCGGTCTGACGTGACCTGTAATGGGATGTCCTCAGATCTTTGTTTAGCGGTAGCGAGAACTAAGATCTGATATTAATGATATTGGTTCCAACCTCACAGTAAATGTATTCAAGCCTGCCCACACTGAATGTGTGTTTATTTATTTATATAACCCATATTGATTAACACTGATTTAAGAGAACATGTATTTAAGGTTTAACTGTAGGTTTATTTTCAAACATTACATTTTAGCAAAACGAAGACATATATCTAAATAACAGGGTTTAAGCTAATTGGTTAGTTTATGTTTGTTTATGAAATTATTTATTTACAGTTTAACTTAACAATAACAAATGGTAGTTTTGTATTAGAACAAAAGTAAACCAAGGGAAGTTACTCAGACCTAATGCCCTACACAAATATAACTAAGGACATCGTGTCAGTGGCCCACTCAAGGATGCTTACTCTAATACTGGCAAGTACTGTAAATCATGAAATTAACGTGAGCATGAATTAAATGTGAAAAATGCGAGTAGTCTTTGTTAACATAAATGGAACTTCGCATTTATGTCTCCAAAATGTGTCAAACAAGGCATCATTGACCACTCCAGCATTCCAGACAGACGCCACCCACGCAACACTTCGTCAGTGGCTGATATGACCCAACGCGCACAGATAGGCTTCATCACACTCCTCAGATATACAGCTATGTCATGTCATCTGCCTTCAGATTGTTGACACCTTCTCTGCATACCAATCAGTGAAGTGTTGTAGGTTCAATTATTTTATTGCCTTTGAACTTCCCCTAATGCCAGTCAACAGAGTAAACATATAAACTGTGTGTTGTTTTTAGGAAAACACTGTTTATTGTTTTTATTGAAGTACTCTACTCAGCAATAATAAGCAGTTCTATTTGCTGTTTGGTTGGATTAAGGTAGGGTTGGATTAAGGTAAGGATATGTATCATCCCACTGGGGATGGGATGGGGGGAGTAGTATTGATATTGTGTTGCATTTTTGGCTATGGGTCAGTAGTCGTATTAATTTGGAGACGTATTAATTTCAAGATTTGTTAAGGCGTCATGTTTGGCAGTCAATTATGGTTTCACTGAGGATCTAGAAAATATAATTTGTATTTTTTGCCTTGATTCTACTGCATCAGCTCACTATAGATGCTTGTTACAAGGTTTTAAGCATCATATTATTTCTTCATAATTCAGGTGAGCAACAAAGCCTTGTGGCCAGATATGTTTAGTTGTTTTTTGCCTCAGAGTGACCTTGCTGCACTTGTCTCGTGTTAGACAGAGGAAATGATCCTAACAATGATACAAGATGTTAACTAGTTGTGTGTTCAAGCTAGTAGTTTCTTCGATTGTCCAGTAGTCACCTTGCTGCACTTGTCTCGTGTTAGACAGAGGAAATGATCCTAATAATGATACAAGATGTTTACTAGTTGTGTGTTCAAGCTAGTAGTTTCTTCGATTGTCCAGTAGTCACCTTGCTGCACTTGTCTCGTGTTAGACAGAGGAAATGATCCTAATAATGATACAAGATGTTAACTAGTTGTGTGTTCAAGCTAGTAGTTTCTTCGATTGTCCAGTAGACTTTGTGGTTTCATCTGCACGTTCCAATGTGTGTTATTGTATTTTCTTCAGATATTTTCAGTGTTGCAAATAAGTGTATCTCATTTCAGCCCCTGTCTTTAGGATTGTTCCGGAACGACTTCATGCTGGATGTGAAGGACCCAGACCATGTGCAGCCCAAACAGGTGGAGTTCAACACCATAGCCTCAAGTTTTGCCGGCCTTACAACATCCACAGTTCTTCTGCATAGGTGGGTGTCTGTTGGAAACACAAAACAAACGCTGTCATATGCTTGAGCAGCAATCTCATTAAAATCAGATCCTTGTTCTCACTACCGCAGAACAAAGACCTGAGGATATCCCATTACAGGTCACGCCAGAGTGACCATTTACAAGGAGTCAACATTCGAGCTATATGGCACTAGTTTCAAACTGGTGACTACGCTTTGAAAAATATTTTGATTAAGTTCTCCATTTGAAAGCTGAATAAAAGAACATTCTAGAATGTCCAATAGATTGCCAAGACTGTCTGGCAGTACTTTCCACAAGTCAAGTCTCTTCCGTTCAAATGATGATTTTGACGGATTCTGTTAAAAGCCCATAAGTGTCTTTCAGAATACCCTGTTATATGACTTAATGAGTTAATCATGGCTGATGGATATTGCAGCACACTCCTGTTTCGAATATCTCTAATACCCCATCCTTGTTGTAAGAGTGAGTGAGTTGGGTTTATTAACAGTAGTCCAGTTATATCATGGTATGTCAGCTTAGTGTGGGAGGAAAGCCCGAAGTGATGCAGGTCTCGGACATTTACCACTTCGGTGATACCCATGAGCACGGGGATGGTGCTGACAAACCTAGAAACATAATCGGGGCGAACCGGGATTCGAACCCACAGTCATATGTTTCTGGCGTGCCCAAGGGACGCAACTCTGCACAGTGAATCGCAGCGCCTTAGACGACTGGGCCACCCATGCCCTCCTGTGTTGTAAGAGCTTATTGCTTGATTTATGCACTGGCTGTACATCCTCTGTCAGTCCTTGAACAAGGCTAAACCACAAACACAATGACAAACTCTCAGTTGATGATACCAGCAATAGCTGTTCACAGTTCCTTACTATGAAATTGTACTAGGTATGTACCCGGTAAATATTCTTTTTATACTTTTTAATTGTTTTCGATAGTCTTTCAATAATTTAACTTCAGATTGACCCTTTCTACCCTAGGAACATGTTCTATAGGTGTTCATAGGCGGATCCAGATAGTGGGGTCCCGGGGTTCTGAACCCTTCCACCCCTCTTTTGAAAACCACATGTAGTTTGTTGTAAGCAGTAAAATTGTCTGAGAGAAGATTTTGATATTTATTTTTGACCCCTCCCTTTTAAAAATGCTGGATCCGCCCTTGGTTTTCATCTGTGATTGACATTTTGCCTTTGTAGAGAGTGATCGGTGTTAATTAAATAGTATTCAGGATTCAAGGGTGGGCAGATTTGGGAGTCAAGGTGGGCAAATTTGGGATTCAGGTGAGGTGCCTCAGCCGGGGCTAGCAACCTCAGTTTCAACTGATGTGACATTCATGGTTTACATGAGTTTTGTGTTGCAGGTTTGTCCTGGACATGATGGGGAAGCAGTATGATACAGAGGAGGTAAGTAGGACATGCTTTCAGGAGCCCACTTGGGGAGTCCAGGATGGAAGCATGATTAGAATAGATGCCCAGGCAACCTACACTTGTACACTTCAGCTTAATGGATCCATGGTCAGAATCCGGATATAATTATTTTTATGGACAGGCGTGATATAGAATGAATAGTTTAAAACAGCATTTCATTAGCTCACTCATCATCTAAGCTGTATTCAGTTTTGGAACACAGACTCTAGCATTCAAATATTCGACGTTTTGGCTCATATGGCTTAATATCAAGCGAGCTAATGTCTTTGGCCTGTTTGTCCGACGTCCATCGTGTGTCCTCCTTCGTAAACACCTTTTTCTCAGATGCCACTGCACCAATGAAGCTGAATGATGACACCCCAATTTGTTCGAGAGGTTTCGGTTTCAATCAGATTTTCAATATGGCCGCCACAGCAGCCATATTGTACAAACTCTTTGTGGCCATTACTTTCTTTCAAAATGGCATGAAATTTGATACATGTGTAGTTAGTTGTAGTGCTCAACTTCTATGTTCAGTATTTTGAAATAATTTGAATTTAATCTTGTTTTGACCGTTACCTAATATTTTCTTAAAATTTATTTTTTCCCCTTGTAAATGTCTCTTCTGAAATTGGAAGATTTAGGGAACACAACTTTGTTGTCATACATGTTTCTCCTTATGATGACATCAGTTCTTGTTAATTTTGTTAGATTTTAGAGTTAGTTGCTAACTAATATTTGAACGTAATGCTGACATGAAGTTTCGTTCAGTGTCTGTCTTTTTTTTAAAAACTTTGGCCATTTTTTAATGTTGACAACATATACACGTGAGCTACAGTGCCGTATTACTTCATTTTGAATGTATTAAATCATTTTATTTTGAAAATAATTATTTGATTATTATGATTTTCACTTCAAGAAAAAAGTTGCATATGACACAGATTACAGATGATATGTTAATTTAGTAACATTTTGCCTGCCAGGTCCCGGACAACGATCCTGCACTGGGACTAGCTCGGGGCATGGTCAAAGCCTGGGAGCTGTATGGCCGAAAACAGTAAGTTTTGTTTGTTTGTTTGTTTGTTTTTTAACGCAACACTCAGAAATATTCCAGGTATATGACAGCAGTCTGTAAGTAATCGAATCTGGACCAGACAATACAGTGATTGACAACATGAGAATCGATCAGCGCAATTGTCAGTGAGCCTCTTACGACAAGCATAGTTGCCTTTTACGGCAAGCAAGGGTTGCTGAAGACCTATTCTAACCCGGATCTTTATGGGACCGAAAACAGTAAGTAAGGTTGCACCGTTATTGTAGGTCACAAACCATGATGTAACCATGATGTAAAAAGTGGCGTAAAACCATACTCACTCAATCACTCATTCACACATTGTAGGTCACCTTCACATTATTAACATAACTTTTGTTCAGCAGTTTGCCAGAGTACCAGAATCAACAACTAGTACCCTGTTTTCGTAGCTCACCTTCACATATTAACTTGCCAGTTTAGGATAGTATACCATGTGATGTGTGGAATGAATCTTAAGATGACAGGCAATGACGAACCACTCACTTGTTTTGGGGTATATATGTTTACTCCCCGACAAAAGAAGCTTAAATACCATATATGTTGGTTTTTATATGAACAATTACTCATAATGTCAAGGGGTGGTCGGGTAGCCTAGTGGTTAAAGCGTTCGCTCGTCACGCCGAAGACCCGGATTCGATTCCCGACATGGGTACAATGTGTGAAGCCCATTTCTGGTGTCCCCCGCCGTGATATTGCTGGAATATTGCTAAAAGCGGCGTAAAAACCGTACTCACTCACTCACTCATAGACTCAAGATATTAGAGTGGATTGATGCACAAACAGACATACTGTCATGTTGTGTGAATCAACACTTGTGGATGCATCACATGTTACATCATAGACACATTACTAGAGATGCACCTTTTGTCTTGTGTAAGGTTTGGAAATCACATGCAGGGTATCTTGATGAAAATAAAGTCACTCTGTGGTAACACCGGCTGTTTGTTAGTTTTGTCATTTATTGGTACACACTGGAAACTTGTCTTCTTAAAGTACGTAGTTCTCTATATGTTTCTATGGTTCGCGTTTCTTTTGGCGTTGAGCATGTATATCAGTCGTCTGTGAGACAAATAAGATGTCCATTCAACAAATCTGTGATCACACTGTTCCGTCCATGAACCATGGTCAAACCTCATTCACAACATGTTTATGTCAATGTAATTAATGATTTGGTGCAGCCGCGTGAAGATCTGGGATAGAATACTTTTCAGCAACCCATGCTTGTCGTAAGAGGCGACTAATGGGATCGGGTGGTCAGGCTCGCTGACTAGGTTGATGCATGTCATCGTATCCCAATTATGTGGATTGATGCCCATGATGTCAATCACTGGATTGTCTGGATCAGACTCGATTATTAACAGTTTTCCGTCATATAGCTGGAATATTGCTGAGTGCGGCATTAAACAACAAACAAACTAAGTGATGTTACAAAGACAAAGTTACAACGTTGCTACATGTTGGACGTAACTCGTTAGTGACAGCTTAACTCTGATGTCCACACAGTATTTAGTTTAGTTTTAAACTGGACGCCTGTCTGCCACATGACTATTTGGTCATGATTGGGCCCATGTTCTCAGCCATCTCTACATTTATGTGCACAGTTGTGGCCCTTTGACAACAATCTTATGTTTGATGTTAGCTTGTCTATGATAATGATCCTTGGTCTATCAGCATGGCCTTGCTGCTCTTCAGGCTTACTCCAGCATTTGGGGCGGTTGGGTGGCCTAGTGGTTAAAGCGTTCACTCGTCACGCCGAAGACCCGGGTTCGATACCCGACATGGGTACAATGAGTGAAGCCCATTTCTGGTGTCCCTCGGGTGATTTTGCTGGGATATTGCTAAAAGCGGCTTAAAACCATACTCACTCACTCACTACTCCAGCATTAAGTTGACATGCAGTGATTATACTGAGATATCATTCAAAGCAGAATTTAGCCACACTCACTCACTCTGCCTCTATACTGTCTGGATCTGCTGGAAGTGTGATTCACCCCGTTGATATCAAGACTAGTGCTGTCACAATAAATGGAAATATCAATATATTGCTATTGGTAAGCACTTAAAGTCAATAAATCGATTGTTAAATAAGTTTCCGATCAATAGTATCGATTTCAGTTAGGAATATCGATAGTTTCGATTGTATTTACGATATCAATAAAATACGTGCAATGCTGTTAAATTTTGTTTTTCTTTTGATCATGAGTGGTAGTAATTTACACATGGTAATGTGGAAGTTTCTTTTCTTTAATTATTAGAGTAAAGAAAAAACAAATCAGTCATATCTCAAACTTTACTTTTTATTTGTTGTTATTGCTATCACATTCAAAGGAAACTTCAGTTCCAAGGTTTAATTCAACGCTAAAATTCATCTAAAATGATACACTGAAAACTATCAATATTTATCGCAATAGTTGCTTGCAATATCAATAGTTATCGCAATAGTGGTTTCCAGACCAATAGTCACCCCTGATCAAGACCATACCCATGCTCGTTGGTTTCACCCAAATGATAAATGTCTATGTTCTTTTGGACTATGCTACCACATTGTGCAAGGTAAAAAAGCTCACTCACTCACTCCTTTAGCCTGTTCATGCTCTGCTCCATTTTCCAGGGCAGTCCTACTGTTCATTGTGAGTGAGGCAGAGCGGAATATCTTTGACCAACGTGCCCTGGAGTTCAAGGCCTACTCACTAAACCATGGGGTTCGGGTACTACGTCGCACGTACCTCGACATCTACAACAACGCCTCCCTGACAGATGATAAGAGATTGATGGTGTAAGTGGTCAGCATCTTTCAAGGACCCAAATATCAAGCATCTGACATGACATTACTATAGCTCACCTTCACATGTCACGATGCCTTCGTGGCCAGCAGGCTGTCAGAGTACCGTATTATTTGTTTGTTACTGCAATTATGGTTACATTGAGCTTTTTCTTCCTGTGATTGTTTAGGACCACTATGTTATGTGTGCTTTACCGAAAATTATCATAGCTTATTTTTTATGGCTTTTGTTGTTGAAAGAGGAGATTATTCTGTGTTGTTCATTAATGTACATTTTGGAAAAACAGCAAAACTTTTCGAGAGGGTGTTAAGTGTTAACCCAAACTCATTGTCGACATCTTGTAAAATTTAAGTGAGCTTCAGTATTTTATGTTTCTATTGCTGTGTAAAGTTTTTCTAATTGCTCTCTAGTGATGGAGATGAAGTGGCCGTGGTGTATCTGCGTACTGGGTATGAGCCGGATGCCTTCCCGACACATAAGGTATGTGTCATGTCTATAAGACCTGCCAAAGTCCTTACACTGAAGATATTTGATGTTGCTGCAGTGTCCAACCTAGGCCGTGCGAATACGCGATTCACGCTAAAAAAAAGCAAATCGCCCCTCATAAAAAAAATCAAAGCCTGATCTGTCCCGCACAGTAATTTCTTGTTCAGTCACTTACTTTATCAGCTGTTTATCCCTACCTTTAGATTCAATACTCACTAAATCTTTAATCAATTAACGAAGAAAGACAGTTCACAGCAAACATTGTAAACAACTGTCGAAGACCGATCGATAACAACCGAAAGTTCTGACACGAGTGAAGTCCCTTGGGTTGCTGAATAAATTATCGACAGGATTGGCATAGGAATCGAAATTTGATTTACTTTAGTAGAAAATGTATCAAAACTTTGATCAAAATTATGTTGTATTTGTTTGTGTAGTAATCAAAAACCTTTGACAAGATGTTTAAAGACAAAAAATATTCTATCTTGAATAGTTCTGAAAATATTTTTGAGCATTTTAGTTTCGTTTTAGTTTGGTTTCTGAAATCACACAATATGAATCGCCGACTGTCATCGCAGACGATATTTTGAATAGTGAATGACCATGTTGCGCTAAAACAAAAGAATTACAGACTTTTTTAATCAAAATAGAAAAAAGCACAAAGCATTGTTATTCATTTCAGTTCTTTATTCTGATCTGGAACACTATTATATGATGATGTTCCAGTACATAATACAAAATAAGACGTTTTTGAAGACAGCAATTATCCCCCCTTCTTTTTCAAAATCCCTCCTATTTTCTACATGATGGGGGAACAAGTCCCCCCTTGATTTTCAATTCTGGGTTGGACACTGTTGCTGTTTCCCTGGGAAGTCGGGGAAAGAATAGGTTGCCAGCAATCTATGCTGGTCATAAGAGGTGTCTTATTTGATTGGGTAGTCAGACTTGAAGATTTGTGTGTCGTTATAGTGTGACGTCAAGGATTGTTATATAAATCACTGGCTTATCTGGTCCAAACTCAATTATTTATTTGCTGTCATCATAAGGCTGGAATGTGACTGAGTGTGGCATTGAACAATAAACAAATAGACAAAAGTATGAAAGGATTTACTGAAAACTAACAATTGTTTGTTGGACATACTGGGTGAACTGAAACAGTGTTTATGATATAAAAGTCCTTCTTTCAGACAAACACCAAGCAAGCACATTGATCACTGTTTCAGGAATGGGATGCTAGACTAAAGATGGAACGTTCATTAGCCATAAAGTGTCCCTCCATCCAATATCAACTGGCTGGAACAAAGAAAATCCAACAAGAGCTGACCTTACCTGGAGCAGTGGAACAATTCATTACAGACCCAGCTGCAGTGAAGAGAATCCGAGCTACATTTGTGAAGCTGCATAGCCTAGATTTGGTGAGTACTTTTTCTTTAGGACAGTGTGAGGTACACGCAGACGTACATGAGAACATAGATACATGCAGATGTACATAAGAACAGAGACACAAGCAGACGTACATAAGAACAACGATACAAGCAGATGTACATAAGAACAGCGATACAAGCATACGTACATAAGAACAGCGATAGAAGCAGATGTAATGAGAACCGAGACACAAGCAGACGTACATGAGAACAGAGACACAAGCAGACGTACATGAGAACTGAGACACAAGCAGATGTACATGAGAACAGAGACACAAGCAGACGTACATGAGAACCGAGACACAAGCAGACGTACATGAGAACTGAGACACAAGCAGACGTACATGAGAACTGAGACACAAGCAGATGTACATGAGAACAGAGACACAAGCAGACGTACATGAGAACCGAGACACAAGCAGACGTACATGAGAACAGAGACACAAGCAGACGTACATGAGAACTGAGACACAAGCAGATGTACATGAGAACTGAGACACAAGCAGACGTACATGAGAACAGAGATACAAGCAGACGTACATGAGAACTGAGACACAAGCAGACGTACATGAGAACTGAGACACAAGCAGACGTACATGAGAACAGAGATACAAGAACCATTGTGTGTGTAGATGTGTCATACTTATATCACACGTATATAACTTTCTATGGTGACTAGGGTCCAGACGGGGACAAGGGCGTGGAGATAGGGAAGACTGACCCAGACATGTATGTCCTCAAGCCGCAGAGGGAAGGGGGAGGTAAGTCTACTAAACACTGCTTCGGAAAGTTACAGACAAGAAAAACCCTAAAATGGTTTGGCTCTGTTGAAAATAATGTGACCTCTGTCTGATATGTCCTGTCTGTGGCATGCCTTCTGTCAATGATATATGTCCTCAATCTGTGGTATGTCTTCTGGATGTGTTATGTCCTCTGAAATGTCCTTTGTCATACGTCCCCTGTTTGTGTTTGTGTTGTGACCTGCCTGAAATGTCTTTTTTGATTTCTGTCATATGATATGTCTGTCTGTGATATGTTTTCTGTCTGTGATATGTCCTCTGTCTGTGATATGTCTCCTGTCTGTGATATGTCCTCTGTCTGTGATATGTCTGTGATATGTCTTCTGTGTTTTATATGTCCTCTGTCTGTGATATGTCTTCTGTCTATGATATATCTTCTGTCTGTGATATGTCCTCTGAGATATGTCTTCTGCCTGTTGCTAGGAAACAATCTATATGGAAAAGACATCAGCAAGTTCTTGGAGGCACACCAGAAATCAGAAGAGCGAAATGCCTACATCCTGATGGAGAGAATATTTCCCAAGTCTCAAAAGAACTATCTTCTCAAGCCAGGGATACCTTTTGTCCTATCTGATGTCATTAGTGAACTGGGGATATATGGAGTGTATATTGGGTAGGTATATGCCCTAAACCTAAGGATACCTTTTCTGGTGTCTGGTGTAATGAATGACCTGGAGACACCGTCTATATTGGATATATTTTAGGAAGGTATATCTGCTAAACCCTTAAGTTTCTTCATGCACTTATGCACTAAGTGTAAAGACTTCCTTCGTCGGGCAGTTGAAAAGACTGAGGGCTTCTGCAAATGATAATGCCCTGAAAAATAGCGTTACCGTTATTATAGCTAAAATGGATGGAATTTGTTATCAAATAAAAGAGACAACAATATCGGTTTTGAAACATTTACTGCAATAAACACAAATGTCACTGACCAACTTTTACAAATATGGAAACGTCATAGAACAAACCAGATGACGTCACTATTGAACGTGACGTCGCCTATCCCTATCCTATGACGTCACCTATCAACGGGCGTGATAATAGCCCGTCGTCAAGCAATGCGAGGGCATTATCAAGTTACAGTGGCCTGCTCATTTTTGGATAACATGCGGGCGGTTTGATGATAATTCTATCCATTTTAGCTTTCAATGGGTGTATCTCCACAAGCCATAGGTACCCTTCTTGTACTTGTCTGATAATGTCATTCTGTTGTCGGACATGTTTTTTGTGATTGTCTGATCCAGATTCAATTATTTACAGCCTTTTTATAAAGCTTAGTACGGCGTTAACAACAAACAAACTAACCTTGTGTTGTGTCTGGTGTACTTGTGTTATTGCTGATGATATACTTGTGTTGTGTGTCTGATGATGAACTTGTATTGTCAGGTCTGCAACAGAGGAAAGGATGAACACACAGTGTGGCCACATGCTGAGGACCAAGGTTCTAGGAACAGATGAGGGTGGAATATGTGCTGGATTTGCAGGCCTTGATACACCATTCCTCGTCAGCACAGATTAGAAACGAGCATCTCCTGCAAAGTGCGGAAAGAACTGATAAATCTCCCATCTCCTCGCTGGCTCACTCTCTGTATCATCAGTTAGGAATCAGATGGTCGCGGGCCCACTCTCTGTATCATCAATGGGAATCTGATGGTTGCTGGCTCACTCTCTGTATCATCAAATGGGAATCAGATGGTCGCTTGCTCTGTCTCTGTATCTTTAAATGGGAATCAGATGGTCTCTGGCTCATTCTATGTATCATCAATGGGAATCAGATGGTCGCTGGCTCACTCTCTGTATCATCAAGTGGGAATCAGATGGTCGCTTGCTCTGTCTCTGTATCTTTAAATGGGAATCAGATGGCTGGTCTCATAATGTTTTTTCATCAGTAAGCATTTTGAATATTATTTTGTTTTTGTGCCACATTTGCAATAGAGCATCTCATGTATCTATTTTTACAGCTGAAATGCTTACTCATTGAGGTGAAGGTCATATCTGCATGGAAGATTTAGGCAGTTTAGTCTGTTGTATGGACATTGCCCTTGTTACTATAAGGCAGCTTTTACATAGCAGTGTAAGTGTCTCATTTTGAAGGGCTTTAAACAGGTTGGGTGTATTTATGTTTTATTATGTTATCCATTCTGAATGTTATGTACATCTCATAACGATAACCAGATGAATATTACAGAATTATGTTTATGGTATGTCATATAACAGGAATGATCTTACCTTGTATTAAGATACTCGTTTCTAATTGGTTACTGAATGGGTATGTTTTCCCATGTGTGAGATGGGGTACAAATTTGATATAACATGCTGGTAAATGCAGAGAAATTTATGCCGGTATGAGAACTTCATGGTGAACCGGTCCTTTGGTACATAGGCTCACACACAGAGTACATGGTACATACCCCTCGGGCTCATGAAGACCCAGGGTAGAATAGGTCTTCAGCAGCCCATGCTTGCCGTAAAGGGCGACTATGCTTGTCTTAGGGGCGACTAACGGGATCGGTTGGTCAGACTCGTTGACTTATTTGATGCATGTCATCGGTCCCAATCACATGGATCGATGCTCATGATGTCAATCACTGGATTGTCTGGTCCAGACTCGATTATTTACAGACTGCCGTCATATAGCTGGAATATTGCTGAGTGTGGCGTTAAACAACAAACAAACAAACATGACCCTAGAAACAAATCAACATCTAGTAATCTCCGGCCGCCTCATACCAACAGACATTAGAAGATGGTAATTGTTGGGTCCCTGCCTGGCACTAGCCATTTAAGGGACAGTATGTAGACAGTTCTGTGTGTTTTGAAATCATGCATCATGTAATTTCTGTGTGTTACGTCACATGCCCAATTCAATTCCTAGACCCAAACAATAGAGGTCTGCATGGCAAAGCCAACAAGGATGCACATGTAAAGCAGTAAACTTGCTTCAATAATGTTGTGTTTTCGAGGCAAATTGAAGAGAAAGCTTGTTTGTTTTTCATATGGATGAGTTGCAAAAATACTAATTGCCAGCCTGATTAGATTAAAAGCCATTGTTTACAACCAGGGGTTATCGGCTATTGTCTACATAGCTTCAGAACTGTCCCTTTACAAGAACCACTTGTCTCAGAGTCAGGATTCTGTGTCTGAGTGGGGTATTCATGTTAAACTGTGACATTGGGTCTCAGTGAGCTAGCACTATGAAACTGGCATTAGTCCGGACTAGTACAAGCAGCCACACACACACAAACGTGTGTTGCTCGTCGCTATATAGCTGCGATAATCCTCGACACAGACACACAAAGACACACAAAGACGGACAGACACACTGACACACAGACAAACATACAGACACACTCACACTAACACGGACAGACACACAAACACAGACAGACATATGGTTTTCGTTTTTGTCTGAAGATTGAGATAAATTCTGATATCTTGGGAAAATGATGAGAGTTTTGTTCCATGGTAACTTGAAGAATGGATCATATAGTCACTGCCAAAAGGAACGTGAACCATAGAAACATATAGAGAAGTATGTAGGTGTAGAGATGTTTCCAATAGAGCTGTTACGATTCTCTCTCGTATTCGGTGAATCAAACCGTATTCATTTATGAATTGAATTTGTTATTCGTGGTCACTAGAATCGAATATTTATGAATTTACAGTCCTGTGAATTTACATACCCTGACTCTTAAATAACCACAAGAACATATTATATGCATAGATTTGTTCAATGACAACACTCTTTTATATTAAATTTGATTTGACATCGTTTTATTCACTGGTCATTGTCACATTTGAGCTGATACTAGTACCTGGATTAGTGCAGTATATAAACGTTTAATAAATTCATAATTAACAAACCATTTCAAATCATTTATTTTGTTATTGTTTCACAGAATATCATAATATCATAAATAACACATCAACTGCTGACTTGTAATCGTATCCGTGAATAAATATTCTTATTCGTTACCCTATATTCATGCGAATCGTATTCACCTAACAGTGTATCCGTTGCAGGCCTAGTTTCCAATGTGTTCCAGTTCATGACATATGCTGCACATGATTTCCCAACTTTACATACTAATCCTGCACGAGGCAAATGGTGCATCTCGAGTCATGGCTCTATGACATCACATGCGTTCATGTGCATCGATTCACACAACATAACTGTATGTTCATTTGTGCAACGAACCAATCTATTATTTTTTGAATATGAATAATTCTTCATATATAAACCAACATGTATGGTATCATCTTCCCGAGGCAAACGAGTTAACTGACTATAAAAGTTCAGTTTCCAGTTTCCATCCTTGCCGAACTAGGCTGGCATTATGGAGTTACATTTGGCTGGACCAACGTGTCTATGCATAGTCCAGTCATAATCGCTCAAAGAAATCGAAATCCGGTTCGTAAACTGTCGTGCAGATTTCGATCGATTGCAGGATTTGCAAAGCATGTGCACCACCAGAGACCATATAATAATCTATTATATGGTCTCTGGCACCACCAACTAGTTGTCAGCAGATATTTTCCAAATCTTTTAATGTTTTTCATCATGGTACTCACGTGATTTGATGCATTTCGCGATGTAAGACCCGTTTTATCACAATATAGATCTTGATTATCGATCAGATCGTCCTGACTTGGCGCCACCATTTTGTGTGAATCAAACGCAAGGAGTTGCACCCGACTCGCCTAATTATAACATCCGACTCACCTAAAAAAATCTGACCCGACTCGCCTAAAAAATATATATAATATTTTGGCAAATATAACTTACGTTAGACCTAATGATCACAATTACTAGCTAGTATATTCATACACAAGTATGGAAATAATATTAAAAAACAACGTATCATCCATAGAATTTGTCTTCTGTCATATCACGGACTTGTATAATATAGGTCCGTGGTCATATTTACATCTGCACTTCATGTTGAGTCAGTGAGTCAGAGCCCAGTCGGTTACGCTATTGGGACCGAGACTACAACACTAACATTTAGGTACATTATGTGTATAAAATGCATTACTATGTATTTCTGATAGTTACATACTTATTCTAAAATACAAAAAACGACCGTAGTTCGCTCAAAAACATTTTAGGCGAGTCGGGTCAATATCTTTTTAGGCGAGTCGGATTTTAGGCGAATCGAATCCCGGTTCGCCCCGATTATGTTTCTAGGTTTGTCAGCACCATACCCCTGCTCGTGGGTTTCACCGAAGGGGTAAACGTCTGAGACCTGCATCACTTCGGGCTTTCCTCCCACATTAAGCTGACACGCCGCGATATAACTGGAATACTGTTAAAAGCGGTGTTAAACCCAACTCACTCACTTTATGTTTTCTTCCAATTCAGATTGATTCAATTTTCTATTGAACAGACTGTTTAATATTCAGAGGGACCCAGACTATTTGTATGCTTATGGAAACATATAACTTATATGAGTCTTTTTCTTAAAGCAAACATATTTGTTCATAACGTAACAATATGGTCATTGGATTATGTTATTATAACGCAGCCATTGCTGACAATATATCGCAGTTATATTGTCGAACCATTGAAATATATGCAAATTTTTGTCAGTATTGCAATCTTCCATTTACCAATTACCGGACAATTAGGAGCTTATAAAACATAGGACACGCCATTGGGATATGATGACATGCATCAAGTCAGCGAGTCTGACCACCCGATCCCGTAAGTCGCCTCTTACGACAAGCATGGATTGCTGAAGACCTATTCTGACCTGAATATTCTCGGATGTGTAGTGTTCTGAGTCGTAAGATGTGTTAGGTGTTTCTAAAACATTTTGTTACTCAGAGTCATGCTCTTTAAATAGAAGTAAATGACAGATATTTTAACCAACAAATAAGATATCACACTGAATTTTGAACATGATGCATAGGCAATATTACTAACGATATTTCATTAAATCAAAGCTACGAAACCCTTTCCAAAGCCACAAGAAATCAATGCTAAATGCAGAGTCGATTGTACGATTCCGTCTGTATCTTGTCCATCTCCTTTTGTCACTTTCAAATACTTATTATATCAGGTTTTCGGATAAGAAGTGCGTGTATCCTGTATCCACAATGTAAACATCTGATCATTGCCAAAACAAACTACATGTAGAGTCAATGTAATTCATCGAAATGTAAATAATTTGTTGAGGTACATAACTACTAGTATGTTATTGCCATCAACATAACAGAGAATGTAAATCAGCTTGGTGTCCTTTTTTTCATTGATATGATGAAACAATGTAAAATATTGTTTGTATTAATAATACAGATGATCTTCTGTGACTGGAAAAAATATGTGGTGAATGCCATAATTACCTGTTTCTTTGACAATACAGTAAACGAACTCAAAGGGACTACTAATTTTAGTTCGTTATAACCGTAGTTCGTTATAAGCATATATACATCTTAACAACAGCAAATAGTCGGGACCAAGAAAGTAAGTTCTTTACAAACGTAGTTTACTGTACATTGTTTAAAACAATTCACGTATCTCAGCTATATACCTACAAAATACTTGTTTTCTAAATTCACAATTTATTCACAACTTGACATGCTGCATTGGTGTAGTATTATAATACCTTCACATTTTTAGGATCCCTTACATCGAAATGCGTGCATAAAATAACCAGCCACAATACGAAATACACATGGATTCGTTTACGTTTATAATATATCTAGATTTCGTGTTCAACAGTGTGGACGTCCAACATCAAGATAACGTTTTAATACCTGAAGCGAAACGTCTACAGTGCGACCTGAAATTGGAAAGATCAGGTAATCCCAGTTTAAGCAGACGTGGTCACCCCAAACGTATCACTGCGTCGTGGAACATATATTCAACAAATACATCAATGTTTATTAGAAACTACTGTCCATATACCAACGTGAATGGTGCCGATAAAGGAGAAGTCTGCACTGGTTAACTTCTATAAGTGTTACAGTAACAGCGCATACTAAATGCGCTGTCAGTTTAAGGTTGGATTGGCTCACTGAGGGGAAGACAAATTGAAACATTTAGCCCTTTGCAAAATATCCACAATGAAAAAGGTTAAGCACACCCTAATATATTTAATTATTGTTTCTTCCCAATATTTGTAACAGTCATGAAAGATATAATTACGGGAAGAATTATGTTTTCTCGAGATGATGTAATCAGTCATGCGTGACGAGAGCTCACGTGCTATGCATGGTATGCCCGTGCAGCATGCTACCCTCGAGTATATCTAAAAGCAGTATATCTAAACCTTAAAATTGCTTTCTTAAGCTCGGTTTTAAACAGTTATTCCATGACATTGTGTGACCATGGCTCGAAGGCAATTATCAAACGCCACAAGATGACAAATAATCGTCATGCATAACGCAGGAATGTCTTGTAATGCCATTGGTCGGAATTTGGGGTATCATTGCACTGTCGTAAGCCGTTTAGTCCAGAAACATGCTCAGACCGGTGATGTACCGGACCGTCCCAGATCCGGAAGACCTCCTCTGAAGACACATCGCGAAGACAGGGACCTTCTTCGTCTCATACGCCGAGAACCCTTTTTAACAAGTACTCGTCTGACCAATCGTCGTTTCAGCACCACAGCCGTCAGGAACCGAGTGAAAGCAGCAGGAATGAGGGCTAGACGAGTCTTAAAGCCCTCCTTGTTGAGAGATCACCACAAAATTGCTCGTTTAGCATGGTGTATTGCGCAACAGAACTGGAATCTGAGAACTTGGAGACGGATCCACAAGCTTTCTGCTCCACGTCACTGTTCAAGGGGAAACAGAAGGAAGTGGCAAGGAAATACTATGTGAGTGAGGTTTGATATTTCAGCTAAATGTGCAGGAATGCCCACAGTGGCAGAATACCTTTACCACTAATAATTCAGTTAACCAAGAACACAAGGGGCGGTATGGTAGCCTAGTGGTTAAAGCGTTCGCTCGTCACGCCGAAGACCCGGGTTCGATTCCCGACATGGGTACAATGTGTGAAGCCCATTTCTGGTGTCCCCCGCCGTGATATTGCTGGAATATTGTTAAAAACGGCATAAAACCATACTCACTAACCAAGAACAACAGGACTACACATTTTCCACTAATAGCACGAGTCCGGTCTTCATGAAATGATATAACACTGCCAGGCAAAACACTTAAGGCTCAAAACACAACTATGATACCCGTTTCAAATACATCAAGATCGAATATTCAATTCTTGTTTCTTTCTGTTTTGACCAAAATTAAACATAGATGTACACTTTCTTTTGCCCGGCATTGTATTTGCATTGATGTCCAATGTGCGTCAGTTCAAGGTTACATTGAAGCGAAGCGTCCTGGGTATGGCTAGCTCTTAAAGTGACTGTACAATGGACATACAGTCAACATTATTCTCTCCTACTGACGACAGTATTTACTTCGTCCAAATTTGGTGGCCGTGTGACATTTCGATTGGCATAATTTTCTCTGCGATCGCTCAAAACCTTATCTATGCACATTATAATCTCACGTTCTTGGTGCAGTCCGATCGTAGCCGAGGAAACATTCAGAAGGAATGTCATTGCAAGTTGCTAGTTCTTGTTTAGATTACTGTTAGTTTCAAATCTCAATTTCACACAAACATCTTGAATCAAACGAAAACAAATCATTCGTAAATGTTGTATATTTGTTTTCTCCTTCCAAGCCTCTGTGGTGTGTGGTGTCCCCCGCCGTGATATTGCTGGAATATTGCTAAAAGCGGCGTAAAACCATACTCACTCACTCACTCCAAGCCTCTGATGTGAACGTAAAATCGGCGACTACATTGATCTCTTTGCAGAAATACCCTGGAGATTGGATTTCGCTGGTGATGTTTACATGTACGTACACAGAGGGGTGTTTGTAGGAAACAGGCATACAATTTCATTATATATTCAGGAATTGATTTAAGGCAAATCACACCCCAAGAGAATACTTGAATCAAGATAGTTCATGCTGTTAAATTGTGGACATAACACAATAAACATATAAAGTTTTAAATCATATTGTATTGAATACAGCCATAGCATGATCCAATCGAGAAGTTAGCGATAGAAGAACTTTCATTTCCGTTTGTTAACAAAGATGGTGAAACATTAATACTGGACTACAATACGATATTTCTTGATGATCAATTAGCCACAACCTGTTGTTTGTTTGTTTGTTGTTTAGCGCAGCGATCAGCAATATTCCAGCTATATGACGGCGATCTGAAAATACTGGACCAGACAATCCAGTGATTGACATCATGAACATTAATCTACGCCATATGCATACGATGACATGTATAAAGCAGGTCAGCGAGCCGTGACCACCCGATCCCGTCAGTCGCATCTTATGACAAGCATAGTCGTCATTTATGGCCAGCATGGGTTGCTGAGGACCTATTATACCCTGGATCTTCACGGGTCGTCACCTCTTACGGCAAGCCTGGGTTGCTAAGACGTGTTCTACCCCGGATCTTCACGGGCCTGAACAAATGGTAACTCTGTTCTGCTCTACCCAACTCTGATACATAGACAAGACCCAGTAACGCCCTCTGACAGTCCCTGTATTTGACCCGGCCTGCACAGACACTGTCAAAGTCGACCTTGAAGAATATCATGGACAGTATAATACCCCTCATTGCTCGAGCCATTATCGTCGGAATACACAACACTTGAATTGAAAACTTTCAGGATAACTTTGTTATAAACGGGAAAACACGGATCCTGCCGCCGTATCCTTAAATAAGCACTCATTTCCGGGATCTTCAATTCGTTCACAGGCAGTTCATATGTCTCTTCCCCAATTCTCTTCCTTCACCACTATTTTCGACCCTCTTCCCGAGGCAAGGGCGTTAACTGACTATAAAAGTCCAGTTTACATATAGTCCCTTGCCTCGGGAAGATGTTTTCGACCGACTCTAAACGGTATAGTGAAGGGGCTGTTTGGATTGTGTTCTCCGATCATGAGAACATCATAATATTACTGATTCTGCAGCTAGAGGTTGATGCTCTGCAACACTATCACCTCCTTGATATGTGTTTGCTGGGAATAACTATCAGCTCTGTCTCCCGGATGTGGACACCAATGCTCATAGCGCCAAGCCTTGTAAGAACATACCACCTTTGCAATGCATAGGGCATGTGCTGGGAACCCAAATACCTGAAAAGCAACCACAATAGTATAGTATGATTAATAGGCAATGAGAATTGTAAGATACAAAGATCCAGAAATACCGCTCACGTGATGTAAACCTGGAATACGAGAACAAGGTTGTTCGAAAGACTACTGTCGCCATTTTTTGCTAGAATTAATTTTAAAAATTTAATCGAAATTTCTCGTTATTTCAATTGTTTTCTCGAAATTTCGTGTTCTTTCTCGTTACTTCGAATATTTTCTCGTTACTTCAAATTTATCTCCAAAGCTCGAAATTTCGAATTTTGTCTTGTTGCTTCGATTATTTTCTCGTTATTTCGATAGATTTTGCGTTGCTCCTATGACCTTTTCTCATTACTTCGAAATTTTTTCTCGTTATTCTAAGTAGATTCTCGAAATATCGAGTTTTTGAAACAAACTTGAAATAACGAGAAAAAGCTTGAAATTTCGAGAAAATAAACAAATAATTGAAATGACGAGAAAGTTCGATTAATATATATATTACCAAAGTGGCACAGTTGGGCTTTCGTAAGGTTGCAAGGTCAATTTAGTTATTGTAAAGATGGAAAGTTGAAATGTCAAACGACGCACGACCCCTAATGACCTCGGTCATGTTTTGGGCAAGTGTCTTCAGATATGAACGTACCGCGGCTGAGACAGTCTCGGGCTGGCTACATACGTCGACTGCCGCCATGACTGACGCAATGAAGTACAAGACAGACCACACAGAGTACCATACCATGTCCTGGAAACATAACCACACAATAGTAGTATCAATAGTAATGATTTAACAGTTTGAAACACGTAAATATATTCCAAACACTGGGAAATGATAGACTTTGGGGTAATAATATTCCCAAATAAGTCTCTGAGAAAGGACATTGTTTATAGATTGACATATCTGGACTTTTCGCTTGGCTGATGGTACTGTCTTTGTCATATCATGGAATATCAGTTATTACAAATTATACATATTATACTTTATTATTCATATTTTAGTATGCCTCGTACGAATTCTTGGCTTGTCTATGTATGTGATTGTGACGGGTGCCACCGGCGGGGTCAGATACGCCCACTTTTCGCGAACACCTTATGTCATCACTATTTGATATTGATTGTTATTCATAAAACATTGCTCACGATAGGTCGGAATAGTCCCATTGTCTCTGCTTTAAGCAGATTCTTTTTTTGATAATGGATTATTTTCTCAGGCCATCCTATTTTTTAATTTTATATTATGATAGGTTCTATCTTATAATGCATGTATTTATCTCTGCAAGCACAAATGCTACGATAATATTCCAGATTCTCCAACATCAAACGCCACAATTACATACTACCATACGCTACCGTACACTAACTGTTCAACTTATAAATAGGCCTTTATGAAATGTACATTTTATTTATTAAACCTACAGATTCTAGATTCATAAATTTTACTTTCCTAAATAGCCCTTGTGTTTATTGTTTATTACAACTATGGAAAGGTTTGTGGCTTTAATCAGTATGTAGATCTAACCCTCACATCGTATACAAGCCAGTTTAAGCAAAGTGGTTTATTATTTGGTCAGAAATGGGCTTTAGGGCCTCACACATTGTACCTATGTGGGATTCGAACCCAGGTTTTCGGTGTGATGAGTATAACGAACCAGGGGTAGGAAGTACGGAAGGTAAGTTTTACGAATTAAAAGGGTCCGGATTACCGGAGTTTCGTTGCATTTTGATTACACCACGGCAGTGTGAACTTTACCGATAAAGGTGAAGGCTGCACTGGGTATCCGTCTATAGGGGTTCCAGTAAAACCTGGGGCTCGCATGACGCGTACCCTATACGCTGTATACAGTCTAAGGCAGGACTGGCTGAATCAGCACACAAAGCGCGTTAGTAAAGGGAGGACAAATTGAAAAGGATAGCCGATTCGACTTTCAAACCCAACCGGAACATTATGCTGGTAGAATTGTACGCACTCTCACCTTACAGGGAACAAACTTGAATCGTATATTTTCGTGAATTACGATGGAGTAGAAGATGTAGCTGATGAGGCCGGTGATGAACACTGAACCGGATACAAATTCATAGAAGCCATTGGTAGTCCCACAGTCTCTGGAGATAACACCATTGAGCGCAAACACCCAACCAACCAGCGACACAACCTGCAAACAAACATGTATTTTAGAATTATATTTGGAATGAAGAGAATCGTTACAAGACTCCAAAAAGGAAGTTTCGAAGCAATGAAATGCGGCTAAGGAGGTCGGTGGTTGATGTATTTGCTTTGTATATAACAGTTCAGGCTTGGAGAGCATTCCCTTCACTGATCGACTTTGAGGTCATGTTTGGATGTCTTCCCCCAACTTATGAGACCATGTAAAGTACAAGATGTCACCATGATATCTTTCAAAATAACTTGTTACAAACTTGCATGGTTAAAGGCAAGCTCAGTCTCCGTTTTGATTCAGATTTTTTTACACTCAAATAACTAATAAAAACACGGAATTTGAGATGGTGTATTGATTTTTTTCAAAAACATTACAAGAAACTTAAAATGTACGGACCAATGGTACGTTCCTAATGTAACGTTACCTTCATTTGCATAAGATCTGGATACTTCGAGGATGGATCTTGAAGGGTTGGGATCCGGAGTAAGGTTGCGACCTTGGATTAGGGTGTGGGGCATTGGAGTAGGGAATAGAGGCTTGGATAAGGGCGTGGGGCCTTGGAGTAGGGAATAGAGGCTTGGATAAGGGCGTGGGGCATTGGAGTAGGGAATAGAGGCGTGGATAAGGGGTGGGGCATTAGAGTAGGGAATAGAGGCTTGGATAAGGGGTGGGACATTGGAGTAGGGAATCGAGGCTTGGATAAGGGGTGTGGGACATTGGAGTAGGGAATAGAGGCTTGGATAAGGGGTGGGGCATTGGAGTAGGGAATAGAGGCTTGGATAAGGGTGTGGGGCATTGGAGTAGGGAATAGAGGCTTGGATAAGGATGTGGGACATTGGAGTAGGGAATAGAGGCTTGGATAAGGGGTGTGGGGAATTGGAGTAGAGAATAGAGGCTTGGATAAGGGTGTGGGGCATTGGAGTAGGGAATAGAGGCTTGGATAAGGGGTGTGGGGCATTGGAGTAGGGAATAGAGGCTTGGATAAGGGGTGGGGCATTGGAGTAGGGAATAGAGGCTTGGATAAGGGTGTGGGACATTGGAGTAGGGAATAGAGGCTTGGATAAGGGGTGGGGCATTGGAGTAGGGAATAGAGGTTTGGATAAGGGTGTGGGGCATTGGAGTAGGGAATAGAGGTTTGGATAAGGGGTGTGGGACATTGGAGTAGGGAATAGAGGCTTGGATAAGGGCGTGGGGCCTTGGAGTAGGGAATAGAGGCTTGGATAAGGGTGTGGGACATTGGAGTAGAGAATAGAGGTTTGGATAAGGGGTGTGGGACATTGGAGTAGGGAATAGAGGTTTGGATAAGGGTGTGGAGCATTGGAGTAGAGAATATAGGTTTGAAGGGTTGGCATCTGGAGTAAGGTTGCGACCTTGGATTAGGGGGTGGACCTTTGATTACGGGTTTTGGTCCTGGCAGTAGAGGATTGGAACTTTTGGTTTGGCTTTGGGACCTATGAGTAGGGGGTAGGTATTTGGGATTTTGGGGTGTGGCATGGCGTTGGCGTAAGGAGTGGGGCCTTGGAGTAGGGGGTGGGACTTTGGAGTAGGTAAATGACTCTTTGGGGTAGCTGATAGGACTTTCGGGTAGATGATGAGTTTTAGATGATACACAATTACAAGTAGACGTATCGTCATAATGTTTTACCGTTAAAGCAGCATTAAGGATGCCATGTATACTCTTGCAGTAAGTGACATCTATGTATATGCCCCACTTCAAGTGATACATCTCTCTTCCTGGGATGTCGATATTTGGTCTCGTTTCCTGGTCGTTAGCTGAGATAGATCTGCAATATAGAGGTTTTACGTACGTTTGTGAATCGAGAATTTGAAGAAAGTCACAGAAAGATGCAATAGTAATGATGTCTATGGACCGGTAGTAATTATGGGATGCCTTAAACAGTAATCTACGTTTATAATGAACACGCTTATAACGAACTGACGGATATAACGAACTGGGTTTTTATGGTCCCGCTGTATATTGCTGTATATATGCTGTAAATATGATTATAACGAACTTCGATATAAGTGGTCCCTTTGAGTTCGTTATAACCGTAGTTTACGGTATTCTACAGAAAACGACAATTGTTCGAGCAACAATAAAACAATAAAAACAACAATAATCAATAAAACAACAGATACAATCGGAACATGTCTGTATGAAGTCAAAACAAATTCGCTGGTCAGCTAAACAAAAATAAGGAAACAAAATGCACTATGTAACAAAATGTAACTATAAAATCACACTCGTCCAGCTTGGATATAAGCATCTGGAACAAGCGCTCAACATCAGATCGAAAACTTGGATTAAGCAGATCTAGAAACTTACCAGTGCACATCTGGTGTTTGCACACACCCAAAGTATTAAGCAATGAATTACTTTTGACAAAAAGTCAATAACACTAATGCTACTTAGAATTTGTAGTTTTCATAAATAATGAATAATATAATTTTATATCATATTTCAGAGAGATCTTTGTCTACGTTGAACATATAGTTATGGCACGGTATAGACACCAGTATATAATCGTGGCTTTCCACGAGACTGTGACAAGATGGGTGACGTCAACTTTCCCTTCATCTCGAGCAATGTTTCAGCAGCTCCAGCCTTTGGTGTTTACATTTCACAACTTTGGAGGTACAATCGAGCAAGCTCTTTCTGCGAAGATTTCAAACAGCGTCATACAGCTCTTGCTCAGACACGTGATCAAGTTACAACATGCAAGGCCTTAGTAAAGCTATAAAAAACCTTTTGTGGAGGACATTATCTAATCTGACGGATCAGTGGCAAAAATGATGTCCTTTTTTTTATTTGAACTTGTTCCGTGTTGGTTCAGGTGATCAACTGACTTGCCTTTGCGTGTATTTTTGACGGGTGCCACCGGTGGGGCAAGACACGTTCACCTTTTTGCGAACACCTGGTATCCTCACAATTGGATATTGATTCATAAACACATACTCATGATATGGTCGGAATTGTACAATCGAGATTTCTTATGAATATGGAAAGGGTTTTGTCTCTTTTAATTTGATGTTGGAGAATGTGGAATGCTATTACATCATTTATGTTTGCAAAGATAAATACACGCTAAATACGACATAACAACGTGCTATAAAAGAGACAAAAATCTGTCAATAACCAGAAGAAATCTCTGCTAGAAGCAGATTTCTATAAATGATTCCGACTATATTACAAACGTGTTCGTTTTCATATTTCTGCATGTTAAAGCAAGGTCCATATGGTGCACGCGGCACACCTGTAGCAATAGATAGCCTTGATCAAGCGGATCAAGAAATATGAGAGTGTGAGTTTGCCTGTGCACATCTGGTACATGAAAATACAGTTCACAGTGACGTTAAATGCAACCAACTCAGTCAGGTTAAGGGTACATCATATTCCGCACATGCAGATATTGCGGCGTGTTTATGATATGTTGGTAAAACAAAAACTTGTTGCTTTGCAGTTTCACAATGTCATACAACCAAATGCTGGAATATATTTTGCTTTGTATGAATGAAATATATATTTTTCTAATGTTTGTTATGTGCAATTGTATTTGGGATGATTAAAAATGTTTCAGTTATATTTAGAATATACCTTTTTACGAGAAAACAGAAAGTAACATGCATATATACGATAGCAGAGAAAGGCCATCGTCAAATGTTATTTTATGAACGATGCAGGGATGCTGTGAAACAATTTGATGAAACGATGGAGTGCTTTTTATGAACCGGCTGGCGATGCAACGAAATGGATGTACGGGGTAGGATGTGATGGAGGGGTGACGTCATGACTCGATGTCATGGAGGGTTGACGTCATGAAACGATGTGATGGAGGGGTGACGTCATGACTCGATGTGATGGAGGGGTGACGTCATGACTCGATGTGATGGAGGGTTGACGTCATAAAACGATGTGATGGAGGTGTAACGTCAATACTCGATGCGATGGAGAAATGGAGCCATGCGGCGATGTGATGGAGCGATGATTCGATGAGGTTTAGCTCGGAAAACGAAGGCCTCATATTGGTAAAACATTTTCACACAACTATTTTGAGCCTCCCATTTTCAATGTGAGAAAAATGAGTGTATATTTTCAAACATTGATATTAAGTCATTCTAAAATTGCGTTTTGTTTCATATAAGAAACAAAGTTATTTCTGTGTGTACACTTTAATGGCGTTTGTGTTGGTTGTGCTTTCCAAGCGACAAAAAACGCCAACTTAATTAAACATTGTAAAATAGGGTTTATTTTACTTTTGTCAAGGACATCTTCTTTTGCAATAGATAGAATGGATAGGGAAATAATAACTTTTATCTCCACCAGATTTCAATCAGGTGCTAATAATATTTGTATTGAGTTTATAGGTCACAAACACTGAAGTTGATAGCAAGGCACGGCGTGTATATTCTTTATGTTAAAATATCAAGTGAGCGATCGAGGGTGTTAACATTTCCCAACCGCCTCTTGATGTTAATGCAATACGTTGTGCTGCTTGATACATGCACATACGTAGCTGGAGTTATCGAGACTACATTGTCTCCGACAACCCGGGCTCTCTGGTAACGGGCGATGATTACTGCAAACTGGACACATTTCCACTCATGTGTTAGTTGCCACTTATAATGTCTGAACTATGCAGCCAATTTGTTACACCACTGCTACACCACAAAGCATCGTTACTACGAAGTAGGCAAGTCGTTGCCGTCACACAGTTAACTGAATTTAACTAAGACCTTTACAAATATAAAAGATCAACGCCCGAGAAAAACAAGTCTCTATTATCCGACAGGCTCGACTGGGCGTAAAAGACAAAACAGGGGTAAACAT
Source organism: Haliotis cracherodii (assembly GCF_022045235.1). Classification (NCBI taxonomy): domain Eukaryota; kingdom Metazoa; phylum Mollusca; class Gastropoda; order Lepetellida; family Haliotidae; genus Haliotis; species Haliotis cracherodii. The sequence continues at coordinate 48,981,758 of NW_027266265.1, forward strand.
TATACGAATGGAACACTGAAAATCAGTAATGACACCAGGTGTTCGTAACAAATTAATAAATTCAAACTCAGGGATAGTACTAATAATAGGCCGCCCAATAGTTGCCGTGGAACAGTATGATTGACTGGACGTCCAATAGTTGCCGTGGGTTAGTACTAGCATTTGGACATCCAATAGTTGCCGTGGGTTAGTACTAGCATTTGGACATCCAATAGTTGCCGTGGGTTATACTAGCATTTGGACATCCAATAGTTGCCGTGGGTTAGTACTAGCATTTGGACATCCAATAGTTGCCGTGGGTTAGTACTAGCATTTGGACATCCAATAGTTGCCGTGGGTTAGTACTAGCATTTGGACATCCAATAGTTGCCGTGGGTTAGTACTAGCATTTGGACATCCAATAGTTGCCGTGGGTTAGTACTAGCATTTAGACATCCAATAGTTGCCGTGGGTTAGTACTAGCATTTGGACATCCAATAGTTGCCGTGGGTTAGTACTAGCATTTGGACATCCAATAGGTGCCGTGGGTAAGTACTAGCATTTGGACATCCAATAGTTGCCGTGGGTTAGTACTAGCATTTGGACATCCAATAGTTGCCGTGGGTTAGTACTAGCATTTGGACATCCAATAGTTACCGTGGGTTAGTACTAGCATTTGGTCATCCAATAGTTGCCGTGGGTTAGTACTAGCATTTAGACATCCAATAGTTGCCGTGGGTTAGTACTAGCATTTGGACATCCAATAGTTGCCGTGGGTTAGTACTAGCATTTGGACATCCAATAGTTGCCGTGGGTTAGTACTAGCATTTGGACATCCAATAGCTACCGTGGGTTAGTACTAGCATTTGGACATCCAATAGTTGCCGTGGGTTAGTACTAGCATTTGGACATCCAATAGTTGCCGTGGGTTAGTACTAGCATTTGATCATCCAATAGTTGCCGTGGGTTAGTACTAGCATTTAGACATCCAATAGTTTCCGTTGGGTAGTACTAGTATTTGAAGTACAATAATGCCGTCGGATAGCACCTGTATTTGAACGTCCAATAGTTGCCGTGGGAGAGCACCAGTTTTTGAACATCCTATTGTTGCCGTGAGATAGCACTGGTATTTGAACGTCCAATAGTTGCCGTGGGAGGGCACTAGTATTTGAACGGCCAATAGTTGCCGTGGGGTAGCACTAGCATTTGGACATACACTATTTGCCGTTGGGTAGTACTACTATTTGAACGTTCAATAGTTGCCGTAGGATAGCACTTCTATTTGAACGTCCAATAGTTGCAGTGAGATACAACAAGTATTTGGACCTCCAATAGTTGCAGCGGGATAGTACTACTATTTGAGACCCGTGGAGATCCGGGTTAGAATAGGTCTTCGTGAACCCATGATTGCCGTAAAAGGCGACTGTGCTTGTCGAAAGAGGCGACTAACGGGATCGGGTGGTCAGGCTCGCTAACTTGCCAATTGCGTGGATCGATGCTCGTGATGTCAATCACTGGATTGTCTGGTCCAGACACGATTATTAACAGACCGCTGTCATGTAGCTGGAATACTGCTGAGTGCGACGTTAAACAACAAACAAACAGACAATTACTATTTGAACGTCCAATAGTTGCCGTAGGACAGCTCTAGTATTTGAACGTCCAATAATGCCGTGGGATAGCACAAGTAATTGAACGTCCAATAGTTTCCGTGGGAGCACTAGTATTTGAACGTCCAATAGTTGCCGTAGGATAGCACTTGTATTTGAACGTCCAATAGTTGCCTTGGGATAGCACTTGTACTTCAACGTCCAATAGTTGCCGTGGGAAAGCACTAGTATTTAAACGTCCAGTAGTTGCCGTAGGATAGCAATTGTGTTTGAACGTCTAATAGATGCCATTGGGGAGCACCAGTATTTGAACGTCCAATAGTTGCCATGGGATAGCACTTGTATTTGTACGTCCAATAGTTGCCGTGGTATAGCGCCAGTATTTGAACGTCCAATAGTTTCCGTGGGATAGCACTTGTACAGTAAACTACGGTTATAACTAACTCAAAGGGACTACTAATTTCAGTTCGTTATAACCGTAGTTCGTTAAAAGCATATATGCAGCATAACTACAGCAACTAGTCGGGACCAAAAAGTCAGTTCATTATATCCGTCAGATCGTTATAAGCGTGTTCGTTATAACCGTAGTTTACTGTATTTGAAAGTCCAATAGTTTCCGTGGGATAGCACTTGTATTTGAACGTCCAATAGTTGCCGTGGGACAGCACTTGTATTTGAACGTCCAATAGTTGCCGTAGGATAGCACTTGTATTTCAACGTCCAATAATGCCGTGGGAGAGCACTAGTATTTGAACGTTCAATAGTTGCCATTGGATAGCACCAGTATTTGGACGGACGAACGATACCTTGGTTAAGGAGGACATCAGAGTAAGATAACACCCTTATTTCGTAAGTTCCCATCACCCGGTGTGAGTGATTTGAGTTCAAATTGTCTCAACATGCCTTCTGTATATCACCAATGTGGTGACCAGTCTTTCTGGCATAGGAGTTTCAATTTCTGCAATAACACAAAAGCAAAAAATGCCTCCTCACTTGACATACTGACTAGTGGACTGGATGACAACTCACTTTTCAAACTACTCTTCATTAAAAAGCTTATAGATTCAGAGCTTTGTATTGACTACCAGAAGGCATAAGAGTTCTGATATCTCAAGTCAATTATCTTTTTCATAATCAAGTTATAATATAGTTGTTAAATGGATCATAAATTAACTTTAAAACAGATGGTATGTGTTCGAGAACTTCAAGATCTGAAAATGACAGTGTTAAGTAAAATACATCAAATATCTGACGTCCACATGCCAAACTGGGATACTACGAGTCATCATTCGGCTTTTACTGGAAGTACAGAGATTTTTCACGATATATACTTACGTTTAACGCATATTGTACAACACCGTATCCATTGTAAAAGATTTAAATGCTCTTTTGTTATGATAACAGCTCTGTTCGAGGTTTTTAAATTTCTCCCTTTTCAAAACCAGTTCATGGCGTCCATGATAGATATCGGCTTGATAGTGGGATAGCCTGACTTATGCGCGTATACCACTACATGTGTGTGACGTGGGTTGGAAGATGAAGCGAATATGTTACCATTGACACGGCCGGGTCCCAATTACAGTTTACCGGCTGTAGCTTAATTACGCTTCATTGATCTTCACAGGGCTATACATAGACATGTCTATGTTCAGTCAGAGATTTGAAGATTGTGTAAAACAAAATATGTTCAGTAATATCAGTGATTCAAAACGACTTAAGATTATTAGGTCATTGATGACTGTTGAATATTATGTTACAAATATCAATGTTATTCAATGAGCTTGCTACTGGTAAATACGTTATACGGCACCGTTTTGGGTTGGTTACCCAATCATGTTGGCAACATTGGTAACACTATGGCCTATGCTGCATGCTACTTATAAGCATGGGAACTATATATTTTATTGTCACTTTATCAAGTCTCTGTAACAATTTCATAATAATGCAAATTTAATGATACAAACGTGTTAAAAGTTAAATGTGTGCATGTTGTAATATCCTCAAGAAGGAAGTATTTCATTATCAATGACAATGTTAGAAATAATATCCACAAACTTCATAACCGCTCTATGTTTAATATGAAATAATTATAAAACTTTTATTTGTAATAATCTGGTATAACGATAAGAGTAATATAATATGTTCAACCAGTTCAGGAAACACTGACGTACATCAAATTACTTTTTCCCCTTTAAGGAAGACTCACCTAAATGACAAGTAAAATTGTCACATTGGCAAGCACATTACCATTCAGTGTTTGATCCTCTTTCGTGATTTATTTCCTGAAAGGTACAAGGGATAAACTTTCCTGCTTTTGATGTCACAGAAGTTGGACCAACAGTTGACGTTAAGTTTGTGAAGATAGCAAAAGATAGTTTTCAGTCGAACTTCTATCAGCCAATACTACTTCACGGAAGTCTGAGTCATTATATAAGTCTACAGTCTTGGTGTTTTCGTTTGCTGATTGGTTTTACAGTTCAAAGGCATGACTGCTTGCATTAGATTTATGACGCAGTTTAGGCCAGAGGTTTACTCGCATTAATTTCATGATTTAAAGTATACATGAAGAACATTTAATGAGGAAATAGTATGAGCAAAGACTTGCTTAGTACTTTATTATATTCATGCTAGCTCAAAATAACTTCATTATAGTATCCCCGAAAGATTCTAGGATTAAACTATACATTAAGATGACACAAAACTGAATTATATTTGCTGTATACATTTCAAAATTGGATGAATTGTTCAAAAATGTTTATGGTGACAGCAAGGCTACTCATTCTGAACATGCTAGGCACAATATAACTGGACAGAGCGGACTCTACCCTTCGCTCCCCAGTTACAGTATCACAGTCCCTGATCCATTATTTTCCCTTCCCTGTGAATCAAAAGATCTAAATCAAGAAAGTTCAGATTTTCCTCAGGTTCATGTCCCATGTCTTTACTTTACTTACTTTGGAGATTTAACGTGCACTTTCCGACTGATGCGTATTTAATGTGTTTCCAGGCCATTTAATGTGTTTCCGAGAGGGGCGAAAGTGGTGTGTGCAACCAAAGAGGGGGCTTTAGGGGTTGCTTATATAGAATTTTGGAATTTTGAGATTTGGAATAGATGCCGATGGGGTTGGGGAGGAGAACTGAGGGAGCTGGGTATGGTGGATGTTTGTTTGTTTATGTAATTTTGATTTGGTAGATTATTGTGTTTTTAGATGCGTTTTATTAGTTCCGTTTTTATTAAGAATACGCCTAAGGCCTTGAAGTTTTCTAGTTTATTTTGTGGGTTTAGTATTGCTTCTAGAGTGAGAGCCTTGTTTAGATTGAGGGTAGTTTGTAATGCGGTTCGATGTGTTAGGTAGTGTGTGCAGTGGATGAGTGCGTCTTCTGGGGTTTCTGGTTGTTTGCAGTGTGGGCAGTTACCTGTGGTGTGTTTTTTAATTTTTTTTAGGTGGTTATTTAGGTTGGTGTGCCCTGTTTGGAGTTTAGTGATTACTCTGTCGATTTTTTTTGATGGATGGAGAATTTTTGGTTTGGTTAGCTGTTTGCTGAACACTTTTTTGATTTGGTTATTTGAGTTTAGATATAGGTTATGCCATTTTTGGTGATTATTTGCTTGTTTACACTTTTAATTTCTGATTTTGAGATGGGTAAGTGTAAGCTTATTTCTGGGGTTTTGAGGGATAGTTTAGCTGCTTTATCGGCGTTTTCATTACCGTATATTCCTACGTGAGAACAAAGGCAGATATTTCTAGTTTCTTACTGACTCTCGAGGTTACATTTAATTAAAAAGGTCACCTACAAAAAAGTAAATTTTGAGTGCCGACAAAATATTTAGGTTGATATTAGTTTGCGTATTTGACGATTATATAACTTGCGAAAGTATTAATCTTTTTCCCATACTCAGCCGTTCCTGAGCCTTGCGCTTTCCTAATTATTTTGACTCAAATTCTTACCGTTATGATTGTGTTAATTAGAAATGCATGCCGATCAAGTACATGCCATAAATTTTAGCGACATTGTACGAGTTCGACCTTATCATGAGAATGTGTTTATGAATCACTGTCAAATAGTGGTGACATTACATCTAAGAAACAATCCGCAAAATCGCGCATGCACGAAACGGAAAATTTGGACAAGGCATTAAAGAATCCGAATACGCAGAACGCACTTCCGCTAAGCGCTACGAGTACAGCGTCAAACTCCGGCCTGTAATCTAACGCGCGAGAACTGACCAGTGAAATCTGAGAAGCATAAATACCGGTAGAGGCTGTTGCTTGATTGACAATGTCAATCAAGGAAAGGAAAAGCTTGATGATATCGTTGTCTTCCAATAAATTCCGATGTCAAATAGAGACCTTATTTGGACGGAAAAACGATGGTTTGAAAGCGTCCAAAAAGAGTCGTTTCCCGTCCAATGACCATATACGGAAAAACGTTTTCGTTTTTTCAGTGCAGTGCATGTGTATAGACAGACTAGTGCAGATCGACGCTACCGTTATGCCCGTTGAGAAACAGATCATTAATATGGGCATCACAGTTGGTGCCCATGGGGTTGCCTAATTCTTGCCTTGATGTCCTATGTCCTATGCCTTGATGTCCCAAAGTACACACATATGTTATCTATGAGGAAGTCCAACCATTCGTTTATTGTTTCCTCAGTAAACTTCAGATGACATAATATAATCGCATGATGACATAAACATGGTATATTCATTTTCACTATGGAAGTTTTCTATAAGAACTAAATGTAATTTGTTTCTCATGACACTACCATTGTATTTTCATCACACATCCCCAGTCATCAATCTGATAAAACAGAAATAAATCAACATACCAGTGGCGGTCGCTAGAAACGTCTGTACGTCTTTGGATTTTGCCATAGTTTTAATGTCAGCAGGCGATACGTTTGTCCCCTGAACGTAAGTGACTTGCATCTCTCAACAGATGTGTTCCATGTATCTATACCCTCTAACGCAATCAGGCAGTCACCTCCCGAAACGTATCTGGCATCAGCGTCACATCTATCTACAGTTAGCATCGCAGAGTATGAGGTGATGTGTGATATATACAATGACTGGATTGTCTGGTCCAGACTCGATTATTTACAGACCACCGTTATGTAGTTTGAACATTGCTGAGTGCGGCGTTCGTATGTTATGTTGCAGATTGAACTAAAGTTGCTATTTCTAAATTAAAACTAATGACAAACCATGTGCTGGTATAAGCTATTCTTTTGTAAACGGCCGTTTCTGAAAGAAGATATATCAGGGAACCCATTAAGCTTGCCACCGACTATATACATCAATAGTTGTCACAGAGGTAACCATTGTTAGCATTCACTCACTAGTGTTCAGTGCAGCATGTAGTTTCCAACAAATTTTGTGTTTTTACAATTTTCTTGTGGTTATTTCGAATGTTACTCTTTGTTATGTATGTTTACAGATATACACTTGGTCATCAGGCATATGCTATTTGGATATGGACATTGATTGATTGTTGTTTGTTGAGCAATACGCCAGCTACATGACGGTTGTCTGTAAATGATCGAGTCTGGACCAGACCAATTCTGACCGGCATCCACAAGGGGTTGTCCAAGTGTGCCTCTGTCAAGCCGCAAAGCAACTAGGTGCAATGAAAACTTCAGGCGGAAATGACGAAACAAACCTATTTTCATCACATGACATCATTACTGCCCATAACCCGACAAAAGCGCCGTTGAAATCACCGATTGCTGAGGATCTCTGGAGAAATGCTTTTGGGAATGAGAAGATAGATCATGGATTTTTTAAAGTATGTTTTATTGAGAAATGCGACATCACCAAAAACAAAATGACAGAAAGTTTTTGAAACCAAAGACTACGCATTTGGTGAAAGGTGCTGGAATTTTTCGATGGAAATTTATTACCATTGATGGTGAGTGTTACTAAAGGTTTTGAAAAAAACCCCATCCATCTTTTGGCTGCATGCATTATTATAATGATGATGATTATTATCATTTATATTATTATTATTATTATTATTATTATTATTATTATTATTATTATTATTATCATTATTTAACCAATAATCAATCACTAGGAACCTCGCAGACCACACTCCATCTTTTCAAACAGCTATTATCATGAAGGAGCCAACCGTCAGGCCGATAGATCACCCCACAGTGTTCAAGAGCGCGATTTGGTTCGTCTCTCGCCCACAAGTTGTTGACAACCCGAGAACCATCATTCCATGTCCACGTGTTGGAACCGTGATCCATGATTCCCAGCCAAACACCATCTGAAACTGTAAGTATATAAGTACGAAATACAATAGAAATAGAAAAGTCACTCTTAACACATTTAGATATTAACAGTGTTGTCTTAAGCATCACACCACTTCATGGATTCGAAACCTTTGGCCCATGATAACCGAAGTATTTCATTTCTTTCTTTGAGGGACATCTTAATTTGTGTTACTATCCATACAAAATATTTTCAGACACCAAAGTAAATGTACTGATAAACGAAAATGGCTTTTCAGATTCTTTTGTGGACAATACAATGCATGTGTATAGACAGACTAATGCAGATCGACGCTACCGTTATGCCCGTTGAGATTTCCTTTCCTTTAAACTGCTATACATAAGTAACGAAGAATGAAATAACATGAATTGTACGAGAACAATTTACCATGAAAGATTACAACTATTGGAAGGCAGGATTGGGTTGAAAAATGGATTAGAAATAATTATCTTAAAATAATGATATTCTTTAGAAAGCATAATTGGTATCTGCTCGAATCAGTTAAAGACCATTCGAATTTGTTTGGGATACGTGCTACTTCAAATCACATTTTGAATGAGAATATTTGTAGAATTACTTTAACCTTTCTGTGTATGAATATAAATAGGAAAGACAAAAGGAATAATAAGAAACACTGGGAAATATTTCGATTATCTGCCGAAACAGATTCCTTTGAGCGCAATAGGCAAAAATAGAGGGGAAAATTATTTGAATAGATCACTGAAAATCAGTTATGACACCAGGTGTTTGCGAAAAGGGTAAGCAAGCTTTGCAACAGCTTTGGATGCTGTCAATGTTTACTCTCTTTGAAATCTTCGTCAAAAGTGCATGTGATCGTGACCCAAAAGTGAAGAAATCGACATCACAGACTGGAGGTGATGGACTATTGCTCGACATAAAGGGAAATTTGCCTATTGGTTTGGAAGTCATCCCTCTTGTCATACAGTCTTGTGGATACATTTTGTAATGCTATCACTATAAGGGAACAAATGAGGCGGTTTCACTGGTCACTTTCACGTCTAGTTCTAGGGATTAAATCCTTGGAAGGTATTGGCTATTTGATCATCATTGAACGATATGAAATCAGTTATATACCTGAAGATCTTGCCAATCCGATCCGAAATTCCGATTAATTTTCATTTAGAAACAGATCAGTAAGATGGGCATCACAGCTGGTGCCCATGGGGTTGCCTAATTCTTGCCTTGATGTCCTATCCCCAAAGTACACACATATGTTATCTATGAGGAAGTCCAACCATTCGTATATTGTTTCCTCAGTAAACTTCAGATGACATAATATAATCGCATGATGACATAAACATGGTATATTCATTTTCACTATGGAAGTTTTCTATAAGAACTAAATGTAATTTGTTTCTCATGACACTACCATTGTATTTTCATCACACATCCCTAGTCATTAATCTGATAAAACAGAAATAAATCAACATACCAGTGGCGGTCGCTAGAAACGTCTGTACGTCTTTGTGTTTTTCCATAGTTTTTATTGTCAGCAGGCGATACGTTTGTCCCCTGAACGTAAGTGACTTGCATCTCTCAACAGATGTGTTCCATGTATCTTTACCCTCTAACGCAATCAGGCAGTCACCTCCCGAAACGTATCTGGCATCAGCGTCACATCTATCTACAATTAGCATCGCAGAGTATGAGGTGATGTGTGATACATACAAGTGAGTGAGTGAGTGAGTTGGGTTTAACGCCGCTTTTAACAGTATTCAAGTTATATAGCAGCGTGTCAGCTTAATGTGGGAGGAAAGCCCGAAGTGATGCAGGTCTCAGACGTTTACCACTTCGGTGAAACCTACGAGCACGGGTATGGTGCTAACAAACGTAGGAAACATAATCGGGGCGAACAGGGATTCGAACCCACAATCATAGGTTTCTGACGTGCCCAAGGGACGCAACTCTGCACAGCGAATCGCGGCGCCTTAGACGACTGGGCCACCCGTGCCCCCTTAAAGTTTGAGCAAATCTTGACATGAACTGTTTGATTGTCAAGTTGGTAAGTGACAGTAAAGACCATATATTCTAGGGATGACAACGTTTTTATTCTGTTATGATGCGACGTGTCGGTACAGATCCTTATACCATTGTCAAGCACTCTTGCTTGACGCATGTCGTTGATTTACCTTTAGTGAGAAACACCAGTGCTGATATGATGGTGACAATTGTGATTGCGAAGGTCAATATTTTTGGTGAATTAAATATTTGATTAATAAGAGAATAGTCTTTAGTTGGAATGTTCTTATAGTGTCATTGACCTTGGACCTTTGGAGATCCGCACGTGTGTAGAAAGAGCAAAAATACCCATCACCCAAGTTTCGAAAAAAAAGACATTCAAGTAATCTTAATTAAATTATGTATTAACTGATTTCCACAGTTTTGAGGCATCGGATGTTATTTTGACAAATGGATGATTTTAGAAAGTGTCTAGCCTTTCATCTTTAAAAGAAATTAAACAACAGGAAGTGACACATTTAGAAAACTCGACAAACTTGACAAGTCCACCATTAGCCATTGGAAAAAGCATTCATCCCAGGCAGGATTTGAGATTTCAATAAGGGTTGACTAGTTAGTTCCGATCAAACAGTCACACGCAGACTACTCACATTGACAATGTTCTGGCCCTGAGGACCACTGGGCAGTGCTGAGACAGGTGATCATTCCGTTTCCTCCCGTCAAGATGTATCCAACATGGCAGGTATGTTGAGCTTTGGCCTGGTACAGACTGAGGCCCGCAGTGGTCAGAGAAACGTCAGCATTGGCAATAGGAGCAGGATCCAGACAGTCCACAGCTTGGAACATACGTACATCACGTGCAGGAAATAACGATAGAAACATGTTCATAAAGAGACACTACAAATACATTCAAAACTGCTTATTTAGTTAAGCCAAACATTCTGTTTAAAACAACCATATATTTTGCAATGAGATGAATGCTTAAGAATTATGGCAATGTAAAGATGAAAAAAATTCACGTGCCCAAATGGGATGGCTAAACGGTATACATTGAAGTGATAGAAGCGTACATATCTAGATGGGTCAATGTACTTCTTTCCAGGAAAGAGGGACAACTATGATATATGTATCTGCCCCAGCTATTTGGATGACGCTTCTATGCCATTCTGATAACGAGCGAACGTTTTAACTGCTCTGCTATCCACTGACGCCTACCAGCCTACACACTACGAGACACAAACATACGTTGACATTCATTCCCTGCCTTCACCCAGGCCTTGTTTTCGTTACAGGTGGCTGTGGCAGGAGTTCCTGTGTTGATGTAGCCCACGTTACAGGTGTAGGTGGCCACGGAGCCGAAGGTAGTCGCGGGATGCTCCTCCATGGCGTTAGTCCTGATGGGTGGAAGGCCGCAATCGACCGCTGGGGATAAATGTACAATGTAAATACCAGAAACAAAATACGGGTAATCAACTTTGAAAAATACTTCTAGTGCATTTTGAATAGTCCTAGAGAACATACAATCTGCGCGCAAATTTTGCTAGTGACAGTGTCAGTGTATATTTATGCATATATAATGAAAAAGAAAAGTTAAGGATCGTGAACATCTTTAGGGATATTGTTTGTAGTCGACTGAGTTTCATTAAATGTGTACGGTACATAAACATATATCATGATCCAAAAGTGTTTTGTTCAGTATATGTCCCTGTCCGTCCTAGATGCCTGGCATGGTGATTACCGATTTGAAAAGATATCACCACAGTTTTCTTAATGATGATTTTGGTCATCTCGTGATAGTAGTTATAGACCGTACCCTAATCCAAGATGGCGGCACGTCCGGTTCCGGGAAGGAGGGTATAAGAAGCGCTCGTAAATGAAAGAAAGAAAGAAAAAGTAACAAAAGCGCACGTTAAATCCTCCACTTTCATTTTTTTAAAAAGTGGCGGCGGCGGCGGTAGATGTGGTGGTGGTGGTTGTGGAGGTCGGAGGAGGAGGAGTTTTTTGTTGTTGTGGTTGTGGTTGGTAGGGGAGAAGTTGGGTTTTTGTTGTGGTAGGTAGGTAAAGGAATGATGAAAGCGTTCTTTCGGGAGAGTGGGGTGGCCCTGAAAACGACCGTTGAAAACAAACTGAACAAGGCTTCTCTCTGTTTACATTACTTTCCTTGATCTCGATACTAAATAATAATACGATCCACTGCAACAGTCGGGTACGTCAATTCTGCGTTGTAAAGTTCGTTGTAATTCTGCAATAGCCTCAGACTTGTTCTTAAACAACTTCTTAGACTTTACTCATCCACGGACATTGTTGACTGTTGGTCTGGCACTTCATACAGGTGTATCGAGACGACATGGTTATTCTCTCATTCAGTGCTAGGACTATGACGGTCTTTTTTTATAGGAGAGGCACTGAAACCCTGCTTCCTGATTGGTCGAAAACGTAGCGTGCTGATTGGTCCGTTCCGGCGCCTGGTCTGAGCCTCCGTTTTTCCAAACCGGACACACCATTGTGACTGTAAAACCATGTAAGACTGACTATGCAACCCTTTAAGACTGACTGTACACACATATAAGACTTCAGACTGATTGTACATCCCTGTAATATTGACTTACAACCCTGTAAGACTGACTGTACACCCCTTAAGACTGACTGCACACCCCTTAAGACTGACTGTACACCTATGTAAGGCTGACTGTACACCCCTGTAAGACTGAGTGTACATCCCTGTAAGACTGACTGTACATCCCTGTAAGACTGTCTGTACACCCCTGTAAGACTGACTATACATCCCTGTAAGACTGTCTGTACACCCCTGTAAGACTGACTGTACACCCCTGTAAGACTGACTGTACATCCCTGTAAGACTGTCTGTACACCCCTGTAAGACTGACTATACATCCCTGTAAGACTGTCTGTACACCCCTGTAAGACTGACTGTACACCCCTGTAAGACTGACTGTACATCCCTGTAAGACTGACTGTACATCCCTGTAAGACTGTCTGTACACCCCTGTAAGACTGACTATACATCCCTGTAAGACTGTCTGTACACCCCTGTAAGACTGTCTGTACATCCCTGTAAGACTGTCTGTACACCCATAACAAGAGTCTGTCCAGTTTGGAAAAAACCGAGGCTCAGACCAGGCGCCGGAACGGACCAATCAGCGCGCTACGTTTTCGTCTCCTCCCCTGAACGTAAGTGACTTGCATCTCTCAACAGATGTGTTCCATGTATCTATACCCTCTAACGCAATCAGGCAGTCACCTCCCGAAACGTATCTGGCATCAGCGTCACATTTATCTACAATTAGCATCGCAGAGTATGAGGTGATGTGTGATACATACAAGTGAGTGAGTGAGTGAGTTAAGATTTTAAGTCACATCGGCCATATCGTAATTTTCAAAAGTTATATATAATAAATACATGTAAACCATAAAAACCTGTCAAAAAGGGACAGTAAAATAACTAGACTTATCACAGATTATTATTTAAAACTAGCATGGAACCATAAAAATACATCACTTGACAGGGCAATACATTATAAATTGGGCTGTAGATCGCCAGCAACTACAAGTGAGTGAGTGGAAGGTTGGTTGATTTGTGAGTGAGTGATAATTATTGCTGGGAGTAGCCGCTTAATGTTTGAGTTGGTAAGTAACAGTAAAGACCATATATTCCAGGGATGACAACGTTTTGATGCTGTTATGATGCGACGTGTCGGTACAGATCCTTATACCATTGTCAAGCACTCTTGCTTGATGCATGTCGTTGATTTACCTTTAGTGAGAAACACCAGTGCTGATATGATGGTGACAATTGTGATTGCGAAGGTCAATATTTTTGGTGAATTAAATATTTGATTAATAAGAGAATAGTCTTTAGTGGGAATGTTCTTATAGTGTCATTGACCTTGGACCTTTGGAGATCCGCACGTGTGTAGAAAGAGCAAAAATACCCATCACCCAAGTTTCGAAAAAAAGACAATCAAGCAATCCCAATTAAATTATGTATTAACTGATTTCCACATTTTTGAAGCATCGGATGTTATTTTGACAAATGGGTGATTTTAGAAAAAATCTAGCCTTTCATATTTAAAAGAAATTAAACAACAGGAAGTGACACATTTAGAAAACTCGACAAACTTGACAAGTCCACCATTAGCCATTGGAAAAAGCATTCATCCCCGGCAGGATTTGAGATTTCAATAAGGGTTGACTAGTTAGTTCCGATCAAACAGTCACACGCAGACTACTCACATTGACAATGTTCTGGCCCTGAGGACCACTGGGCAGTGCTGAGACAGGTGATCATTCCGTTTCCTCCCGTCAAGATGTATCCAACATGGCAGGTATGTTGAGCTTTGGCCTGGTACAGACTGAGGCCCGCAGTGGTCAGAGAAACGTCAGCATTGGCAATAGGAGCAGGATCCAGACAGTCCACAGCTTGGAACATACGTACATCACGTGCAGGAAATAACGATAGAAACATGTTGATAAAGAGACACTACAAATACATTCAAAACTGCTTATTTAGTTAAGCCAAACATTCTGTTTAAAACAACCATATATTTTGCAATGAGATGAATGCTTAAGAATTATGGCAATGTAAAGATGAAAAAAATTCACGTGTACCAATGGGATGGCTAAACGGTATACATTGAAGTGATAGCTATGAAGCGTACATATCTAGATGGGCCAATGTACTTCTTTCCAGGAAAGAGGGACAACTATGATAGATGTATCTGCCCCTGCTATTTGGATGACGCTTCTATGTCATTCTGATAACGAGCGAACGTTTGAACTGCTCTGCTATCCACTGACGCCTACCAGCCTACACACTACGAGACACAAACATACGTTGACATTCATTCCCTGCCTTCACCCAGGCCTTGTTTTCGTTACAGGTGGCTGTGGCAGGAGTTCCTGTGTTGATGTAGCCCACGTTGCAGGTGTAGGTGGCCACGGAGCCGAAGGTAGTCGCGGGATGCTCCTCCATGGCGTTAGTCCTGATGGGTGGAAGGCCGCAATCGACCGCTGGGGATAAATGTACAATGTAAATACCAGAAACAAAATACGGGTAATCAACTTTGAAAAATACTTCTAGTGCATTTTGAATAGTCCTAGAGAACATACAATCTACGCAAAAATTTTGCTAGTGACAGTGTCAGTGTATATTTATGCATATATAATGAAAAAGAAAAGTTAAGGATCGTGAACATCTTTAGGGATATTGTTTGTAGTCGACTGAGTTTCATTAAATGTGTACGGTACATAAACATATATCATGATCCAAAAGTGTTTTGTTCAGTATATGTCCCTGTCCGTCCTAGATGCCTGGCATGGTGATTACCGATTTGAAAAGATATCACCACAGTTATCTTAATGATGATTTTGGTCATCTCGTGATAGTAGTTATAGACCGTACCCTAACCCCTAATCCAGCAGGAGTTACCCCCCCCCCCCCCCCCCCCCCCCCCCCCCCCGATAAGCTGCCATCTTCGATTCGCATCCAAGATGGCGGGAAGGAGGGTATAAGAAGCGCTCGTAAACGAAAAAAAGAAAAAGTAACAGAAGCGCACGTAAAATCCTCCACTTTCATTTTTTTTTTAAAAGTGGCGGCGGCGGCGGCGGCGGCGGCGGCGGCGGCGGTAGATGTGGTGGTGGTGGTGGTTGTGGAGGTCGGAGGAGGTGTAGGAGGAGGAGGAGTTTTTTGTTGTTGTGGTTGTTGTTGGTAGGTAAAGCAATGATGAAAGCGTTCTTTCGGGAGAGTGGGGTGCCCCTGAAAAGGGCCGTTGGAAACAATCTGGAAACAAATTAGCACGGGAACTGGAACTGGAACTGGAACGGAAACGGAAACTTCATTCTAGGAAGGACAGAAAGCTTCCTCATTCGCATTCTCCTCGCACAGATAGTGTCAGTAAGCAGTAGCTGCCACGTTCTTCTTCTTGTGTCTCACCAGCCCGGTCAGCTTGAGGTCGGCGCAGTGGTGGTGGCGGCGGCGGCGGCGGCGTTGGCGGTGGTGGTGTAGGAGGGAGGAGGCAGAGGCGGCGGCGGAGGAGGAGGGATTAGGAGGACGTTTTTTTTGTTGTGGTTGGTAGGTAAAGCAATGATGAAAGCGTTCTTTCGGGAGAGTGGGGTGGCCCTGAAAACGACCGTTGGAAACAAACTGAACAAGGCTTTTCTCTGTTTACATTACTTTCCTTGATCTCGATACTAGATAATAATACGATCCACTCCAACAGTCGGGTACGTCAATTCTGCGTTGTAAAGTTCGTTGTAATGCTGCAATAGCCTCAGACTTGTTCTTAAACAACTTCTTAGACTTCACTCATCCACGGACATTGTTGACTGTTGGTCTGGCACTTCATACAGGTGTATCGAGACGACATGGTTATTCTCTCATTCAGTGCTAGGACTATGACGGTCTTTTTTTTATAGGAGAGGCACTGAAACCCTGCTTCCTGATTGGTCGAAAACGTAGCGTGCTGATTGGTCCGTTCCGGCGCCTGGTCTGAGCCTCCGTTTTTCCAAACCGGACACACCCTTGTGACTGTAAAACCATGTAAGACTGACTATGCAACCCTGTAAGACTGACTGTACACACATATAAGACTTCAGACTGATTGTACATCCCTGTAATATTGACTTATAACCCTGTAAGACTGAATGTACATCCCTGAAGCCTGACTGTACACCCATATAAGACTGACTGTACATCCCTGTAAGACTGGCTGTACACCCATCACAAGGGTCCCTTACATCCCTTAAGCCACCCATGTATTATTGACTGTACAACTCTGTAAGGCTGACTAAACAACCCTGTAATATTGACTATGCATCCACGTAAGACTGACTGTACACCCCTTAAGACTGACTGCACACTCCTTAAGACAGACTGTATACCCCTTAAGACTGACTGTACATCCATTTAAGGCTGACTGTACACCCATATAAGACTGACTGTACACCCCCTGTAAGACTGACTGTACACCCCCTGTAAGACTGACTGTATACCCCTTAAGACTGACTATACAACCCTGTAAGACAGACTGTACACCCCTGTAAGACTGACTGTACACCCCTGTAAGACTGACTGTACACCCCTGTAAGACTGACTGTACACCCCTGTAAGACTGTCTGTACATCCCTGTTAGAGTGACTGTACACCCATAACAAGAGTCTGTCCAGTTTGGAAAAAACCGAGGCTCAGACCAGGCGCCGGAACGGACCAATCAGCGCGCTACGTTTTCGTCTCCTCCCCTGAACGTAAGTGACTTGCATCTCTCAACAGATGTGTTCCATGTATCTATACCCTCTAACGCAATCAGGCAGTCACCTCCCGAAACGTATCTGGCATCAGCGTCACATCTATCTGCAATTAGCATCGCAGAGTATGAGGTGATGTGTGATACATACAAGTGAGTGAGTGAGTGAGTTAAGATTTTAAGTCACATCGGCCATATCGTAATTTTCAAAAGTTATATATAATAAATACATGTAAACCATAAAAACCTGTCAACAAGGGACAGTAAAATAAATAGACTTATCACAGATTATTATTTAAAACTAGCATGGAACCATAAAAATACATCACTTGACAGGGCAATACATTATAAATTGGGCTGTAGATCGCCAGCAACTACAAGTGAGTGAGTGGAAGGTTGGTTGATTTGTGAGTGAGTGATAATTATTGCTGGGAGTAGCCGCTTAATGTTTGAGTTGGTCAGTAACAGTAAAGACCATATATTCCAGGGATGACAACGTTTTGATGCTGTTATGATGCGACGTGTCGGTACAGATCCTTATACCATTGTCAAGCACTCTTGCATGTCGTTGATTTACCTTTAGTGAGAAACACCAGTGCTGATATGATGGTGACAATTGTGATTGCGAAGGTCAATATGTGTAGTGAATTAAATACTTGATTAATTAGAGAATATTCTTTAGTGGGAATGTTCTTATAGTGCCATTGACCTTGGACCTTTGGAGGTCCTCACGTGTGTAGAAAGAGCAAAAATACCTATCACCCAAGTTTCGTAAAAAAAAGACATTCAAGTAATCTTAATTAAATTATGTATTAACTGATTTCCACATTTTTGAAGCATCGGTTGTTATTTTGACAAATGGATGATTTTAGAAAGTATCTAGCCTTTCATCTTTAAAAGAAATTAAACAACAGGAAGTGACACATTTAGAAAACTCGACAAACTTGACAAGTCCACCATTAGCCATTGGAAAAAGCATTCATCCCAGGCATGATTTGAGATTTCAGTAAGGGTTGACTAGTTAGTTCCGATCAAACAGTCACACGCAGACTACTCACATTGACAATGTTCTGGCCCTGAGGACCACTGGGCAGTGCTGAGACAGGTGATCATTCCGTTTCCTCCCGTCAAGATGTATCCAACATGGCAGGTATGTTGAGCTTTGGCCTGGTACAGACTGAGGCCCGCAGTGGTCAGAGAAACGTCAGCATTGGCAATAGGAGCAGGATCCAGACAGTCCACAGCTTGGAACATACGTACATCACGTGCAGGAAATAACGATAGAAACATGTTCATAAAGAGACACTACAAATACATTCAAAACTGCTTATTTAGTTAAGCCAAACATTCTGTTTAAAACAACCATATATTTTGCAATGAGATGAATGCTTAAGAATTATGGCAATGTAAAGATGAAAAAAATTCACGTGCCCCAATGGGATGGCTAAACGGTATACATTGAAGTGATAGAAGCGTACATATCTAGATGGGTCAATGTACTTCTTTCCAGGAAAGAGGGACAACTATGATATATGTATCTGCCCCAGCTATTTGGATGACGCTTCTATGCCATTCTGATAACGAGCGAACGTTTTAACTGCTCTGCTATCCACTGACGCCAACCAGCCTACACACTACGAGACACAAACATACGTTGACATTCATTCCCTGCCTTCACCCAGGCCTTGTTTTCGTTACAGGTGGCTGTGGCAGGAGTTCCTGTGTTGATGTAGCCCACGTTGCAGGTGTAGTTGGCCACGGAGCCGAAGGTAGTCGCGGGATGCTCCTCCATGGCGTTAGTCCTGATGGGTGGAAGGCCGCAATCGACCGCTGGGGATAAATGTACAATGTAAATACCACAAACAAAATACGGGGAATCAACTTTGAAAAATACTTCTAGTGCATTTTGAATAGTCCTAGAGAACATACAATCTACGCACAAATTTTGCTAGTGACAGTGTATATTTATGCATATATAATGAAAAAGAAAAGTTAAGGATCGTGAACATCTTTAGGGATATTGTTTGTAGTCGACTGAGTTTCATTAAATGTGTACGGTACATAAACATATATCATGATCCAAAAGTGTTTTGTTCAGTATATGTCCCTGTCCGTCCTAGATGCCTGGCATGGTGATAACCGATTTTCCACAGTTATCTTAATGATGATTTTGGTCATTTCGTGATAGTAGTTATAGACCGTACCCTAACCCCTAATCCAGCAGGAGTTATCCCCACCCCCCCACCCCCCACCGGATAAGCCGCCATCTTGGATTGGCGAAGAGGGGCATGCTGGGTAATGCGTGCGCATCCAAGATGGCGGCACGTCCGGTTCCGTGAAGGAGGGTATAAGAAGCGCTCGTAAATGACAAAAAGAAAGAAAAAGTAACAGAAGCGCACGTGAAATCCTCCACTTTCATGTTTTTAAAAAGTGGCGGCGGCGGCGGTAGCTGTGGTGGTGGTTGTTGTGGAGGTCGTCGTCGTCGTCGTTGTCGTCGTCGGAGGGGGAGGAGGAGGAGGTTTTTTGTTGTTTTGGTTGTGGTTGGTAGGTAAAGCAATGATGAAAGCGTTCTTTCGGGAGAAACCGAGGCTCAGACCAGGCGCCGGAACGGACCAATCAGCGCGCTACGTTTTCGACCAACCAAAAAGCGGGGTTTCAGTGCCTCTCCTATAAAAAAAGAGCGAAGCCACGCACACCGTCACAGTCCTAGCACTGAATGAGAGATCAACCATGTCGTCTCGATACACCTGTATGAAGTGCCAGACCAACAGTCAACAATGTCCGTGGATGAGTAAAGTCTATTCGTGGACAATAGTGGCCTACCCAACTGATGAATCGGAGACGATCTTATCGCAGAGCCCGCACTGGTTTAAGAACAAGTCTGAGGCTATTGCAGCATTACAACGAACTATACAACGCGGAACTGACGTACCCGACTGTTGGAGTGGACCGTATTATAATCTAGTATCGAGATCAAGGAAAGTAATGTAAAACAGAGACAAGCCTTGTCCAGTTTGTTTCCAGTTTGTTTCCAACGGTCGTTTTCAGGGCCACCCCACTCTCCCGAAAGAACGCTTTCATCATTGCTTTACCTACCAACCACAAAAAAACCCCAACTCCTCCTCCCCCCCCCCCCTCCTCCTCCTCCTCCTCCCTCACCCTCCTCCTCCTCCTCCTCCGCCGCCGCCACCCAGTAAGCCACCGTCGCCCCATTATCTTCATTGAAAGAAGGCTAGCCTCGTTTGAGGATTGGCCGATGCAGATGAACCAGACCGCTGAAGAGATGGCCCATGCGGGCTTCGTGTACACGCAAAGTGCCAATGGTGTGTACTGCTTTCATTGTGGCATGCGGCTGAGAAGATTGGCTCCCCACGACGATCCTTGGCTGGAACCTCAAGTCGTCCTCTCACTACGCCTACCTCAAGCTGACCGGGCTGGTGAGACGTGGCAGCTACTGCTTACTGGCACTATCTGTGCGAGGAGAATGCGAATGAGGAAGCTTTCCCGCCTTCCTAGAATGCAGTTTCCGTTTCCGTTCCCGTTCCAGTTCCCGTTCCAGTTTGTTTCCAACGGCCCTTTTCAGGGCCACCCCACTCTCCCGAAAGAACGCTTTCATCATTGCTTTACCTACAAACCACAACCACAAAAAAATAACCTCTTCCTCCTCCTCCCTCCTCCAACACCATCACCACCATCATCACAACCGCCGCCGCCGCCGCAACCACTTTTTCCCGCTTTTTTAAACATGAAAGTGTATGATTTTACGTGCGCTTCTGTTCCGTTTTCATTTGATTTTTCATTTACGAGCGCTTCGCTTCTTATGTCCGCCTCCTCTGAACCGGATATGGCGCCCTCTTGGAGGCGCACGCCTCCCCGAAAACGGACGTGCCGCCTTCTTGAATGCGCACGCTGTACCCAGCATGCCCCTCTTCGCCAATCCAAGATGGCTGCATTTCCGGTAGGGGAGATAACTCCAGTTGGATTAGGGGCTAGGTCTATAACTACTCGTGATCTCGTCCTTTAACTTTGTCAAGGACAAGAAAAAGCATTATTCGTCCACTATTTTCCCTTATAGATATCAGTTTTCCAGATTACGACTTACGAACGCAAGACAGGGTGCTCTCCGGTTTTATGCGTCCCGTGTTAGATTTTATACCACGAGCTGGAGGCGTGTGATATAAAACCTAACGCGGAACGCATAAAACCGCATGTACCCCGAGTGATCCTCCTACAACGAACTAATCTTACCGACATGTTTTAATATGACATTGTAAATTAATTAAAACAAATTCAGATAGATAGAAAACAGCTGTTCGATTGAGCTTTGAAGCGGGGTATAAGGGATTTATTGTTTCTGCCCCTTAGAAATCCACGTGCTCGTGGCGGGGTATACGGAATTTATTACCCCCTGAGAAATTGTTTTTAATTCATTTCATAGTCATGTTAAAACATGTCGGTAAGATAAATTCATTGTAGCAGGATCAGTCGGGGAAGATGGGAATTTAAGCGTCCCTCTTTAGGTTTTATACCATGAGCCGGAAACCTAAGGCGGGAATCATAAGGTGAATGGTATAAAATCTAACATGGAACGCATAAAACCTCATGTGCTATCTTACCGACATGTCTTCATATGACATTGTAAATTAATTAAACCAAATTAAAAATAGATAGAAAACAGCTGTTCGATTGTGATCAGGTTAACTGGTGCGATGCCAAGTGGCGTCCATTGACTCGGCGTTTTGCTTTAAAGCGGGTAAGAAGGCATTTATTTTGTCTCTCAGAAATCCACGTGCAGTCTGTATTGCTCGTATAAGAGATTAATTCTCTGCTGAGAAATGCATTACCCTCCAAGGCGGGTTACACAGTATTTCATCAAGATCACGAGGACCAATCAGATCTCACCATTCGGACATGGATGTGTGATAAGACAATTTATACTTCTGCCGGTTAAACTATTCCTTTCACAAGGGAAGAGTTTTGTTAGGACAAACCCCTACTGACGTGTTAAAGACAACGTCGTCTTCTGCCAGATTGCGACTTACATGAACCAGACAACGTTTTGTTTTGCCAAACCTCTACTCACGTGCACAAGACACCGTATTATTCTGCCAGACCCCGACTGCGGTACACATAGTGTTGTTAGTTGTGTTCGGGGAAGCCGTGTAGCCAGAAAGGCACGTGTAGTGGGCAATGGCTCCGTAAGATGTGGCTGCGAAGCTGACCTTAGATGACGCCACCTCAGGCTGACCACAGTCTATTTCTACAAGTGGAATTTATGATGATATATTTCCAGAGTACACTTATTTCACTTTTACAGTTACATGTAAAGTGTAGTTTGTTACTTTACTATTTGCCATTAATTGCTCAGCTTTTACTCATTTTCAAACAACTGTCCTATTTTTCAGTGTGTCACAACGTGTGTGTAGAGGTCTCCCATGTGTATGTTGTCTGTATGTATTAATGTGTCTTTCGGTGTCTGTGTATTTATTTATGTGTGTGTGTGTGTGTGTGTGTGTGTGTGTGTGTGTGTGTGTGTGTGTGTGTGTGTGTGTGTGTGTGTGTGTGTGTTCTACTCACCGAGCCCTGAGCACACGTAGTCGTCGCCAGACTGAACCGGGACACACATCTGCACATCTGAACATGGATAGTTCCAACACGGATCCTTCTTCCTCTGGGACTGACGAGAAAACCACAGAGCACAGGAGTTCAAGTAGGTGTGTAGGTTTCACAAATAAGTTTGTGGTGTTCGTGCATATACATAAATCACAATCCCTAGGCTCTTTGAAACACATCACCTTCATAACATTCAAACGCCATCAGCGTCCATGTACTAAAAAAAGTTATAAAAGAAGGAAATTAAGACAGATAGTACTTTACTTCGGCATCTTGACTGAAAAGGGCTGAAATTTGGCCTCCCTCATATAGATGACAGCGTTTCGGCACAGCACTTTACTCCCACGATCTCTCAGTAACTAGCCAGAGGGATGGTGTAAATCCTGTTTGGGTACGATGCAGGAAGCAGATGAACAGTAAGTCCCCATGGTCCCTTGTGTGATGGCCTAACTTTGATTGCTGGTGACCACTAACCAATTTATATAATGTATTGTTCCGAATAGTCAAAATTGTATGGTTAATTACTAGTTTTATATTTCTAGCTGCAATACTCGAGTTCTTTTACTGTCCTTTGTCGACAGATTTTATACTCTCTATTTATGTATTATTACTGTACAACTTGATTTAGTCACGATATGGATGAAATATTGCCGTTGTGACTATAAATCTTAACTCACTCACTCAGTCAGCGACCAGCTGACATTGGGGAATTAAGACTTGTATACTCATCAAGATGTCACCATGATATACCGAAACGTGGGTACGTATCTAGGTCACTCGACGATGATTTTGACTTTGGCTCTGTTATCTCTTGTTACAAATGGATAAGTCAGTTAAAAATGTGGCTATATGACCTTTATTGAACGATGAGTAGTAGACCGGAAGCTTATTTGAAACTTTAAATTTTAAATCAAAACAAGATAATTTGGGGTGGTGTCTGATTAGTGACAGTGCCTTGGTAGGGTATGGTGATTCTGATGGGAGATGGAGCTGGTTTGGGCCTGGGATCGGAGTTCTTGAGGTTCTTGAGGGTCTTGAGGGTCTTGCGGATGGTTTTGGAGACAAGGAGACAAGCAGCATAAGTCGCAACACCGAAGGATGTATATACCCGACCCCCTGCAACTGTGGCCACCAGTACATTGAAGAAACCCTCAGACCCCTCAACATCAGACTCAAAGAACATCAGCGCTCTGTCAACAAAATCGACCTGAAATCCGCTATTTCCGAACACATCCTGAAGAACCAAAGCCATAACCTCATGTAGGAAGCCGCCCATGTCCTGTCAACCAACAACGACAACTGGCGACAAAGAAAACTACAAGAAACCATTAACATCAGGAGACACCAGCCAGCCATGAATACGTCCCATTTTAATTCTGGAAACCCATTGGTCCAGAGAAGAAAAATATTCTCGCCATGGAAATATTCTTTTTACATTTTTTCTTCCTTTTTATGTACCTATGAGAACAGCATGTTCAATTGTCTAAAAACCTTTGAAGAGTTTCTGAACAAATGGGTTTCCAGAATTAAAATGGGAAGTGTTCAATACTTTATAATCAATAGTAGAGGACTTTTAAAGCCAATGACAGTCCATTTGTCATGGATGATTTTTCACATTGGGCCATAGTGTATCGTTTGCATAATGTATGGAATGTATGCTTCCAACATAAGAGAACTAATTATTTGAATAAGCTATCGCTGAGATGTACATTTGCAAAACCGTGGCGTTCCATCTCAACATCTACATCAAACGTGGCCCGAATGTTTAGCAAATGAAAAAGCATAATTTCCCGTCTGTTGGTTCTTGGGGTTGTCGGGGTTGTTGGGGTTTTCGGGGTTGTTGGGGTTTTAGGGGTTGTCGGGGTTGTTGGGGTTGTCGGGGTTGTTGGGGTTGCAATCAGACCTGGGTGTGGCGGTCGGGGAAAAAAACGACACCCAGATCGTCTGTAAAACATCTATCAGAACTATCAAAATACAAATTAGGAATGGAACATATAAAAGAAGAGGAAATAAGAGGAATACAAATTAGAAATAAAATGCAATGGTATGAGACAGGAGAAAAGCCAACAAGTTTTTTCTGCCACTTAGAAAACACAAATGATGTCAGTAAATCAATAAATATAGTTATAACTGAAGATGATACGGTAATAACAGACGGTAATTGCATATTGGATGAGTCGAACTTTTATAAAAAAATATATACATCTGATAGCAATGACAGATATTTAACGAATTTAGAGACTCCAACATTAGACAACTAAATGAAAATCTATTTAGAAAGAGAAATTTCATTGGCAGTTAAAAACATGAAAAACAATAAAAGCCTCGGTATTGATGGCTTTCCTGTTAAATTTATACTTTTTATGTGAGGGAAAGAACTAAAATTCTGGATATACAGAATTTAAAAAGTACCTCTGCTAATAACAAAATGAGTATTGCAATGAAATAGGAGTTATAACTTGTATACCAAAATCAAATATAGACAGAACACTGATAAAAAACTGGAGACCAATAACTTTATTGAATGCACTCTAAAATAATTAGTACTTGTTTTGGAATATTGGAATTGCTCATTCAAAATAATCAAACAGGCTTTATTGCAGGAAGATCTATGACAAGAAACAAAACAAAGTTGTTATACGACATTATCTTTGAATACAATGGACAAAATAAATCAGGATTACTTCTGCTGATATGTTTTGAAAAGGCATTTGATACGGTATCAAAACAATTTGGAAAGTTTTACATAAATATGGATATGGACCAGAAATGATCAGGTGGATAAATATACTAACTTACGATACTACTACATCAAGCATAAAACAAAATGGGCATCTATCAGAATTTATGTACAAATGAAGGAGGCTGTGGACAAGGAGAACCATTGTCGCAAGATATGTTCCTCCTAGTAGCTGAAATCCTAGGAGTGATCTGAGTGAGTATGGTTTTACGCCGCTTTTAGCAATATTCCAGCAATATCACGACGGGGGACACCAGAAATGGGCTTCACACATTGTACCCATGTCGGGAATCGAACCCGGGTCTTCGGCGTGACGAGCGAACGCTTTAACCACTAGGCTACCCGACCGCCCCTGAAACCCTAGGATATATTATGAGAAATAAAATTGCAGGAATTATTGTTAATGCCAAAGAATACAAACTTTTGCTGGCAGTATGTTGATAATACTGAATTACTTTTAAATGGTAAAGATGAAAGCTTATATGCAGCTACAGAAACACTTAACAAATTCTACAAAATGTCTGGCTTTAAAAAATAATGTAGACAAGACAAAGCGATATGGATAGGCTCAAAGGCGGGTAGCAATGATCAAGGAATTCGAAGTATTAGGAATGATGTTTAATCCAAACTAAAGTGAACTCTGGGTATTCAATACAAAAAGAATGCTAGAAGAAATAAATAGTTTGCTTGCAAATTGGAGAACAAGAAATCTAACGTTAATATGAAAAAATACAGTCATTAAAACTTTAGCATTGTCAAAATTAGTTCACATATTTTCGACACTACCAAACCCTCTTCAGAATTTTGTCTTATCACTTGACAAAATATTTTACAATTTTATCTGCAATAATAAAAGACAAAATCAAAAGGGACCTCTTTGACAAGGAAATATGAGGATGCACTGGAACTATCTACGCTCAGATTATAAAACAACATATGGTAACCCTTGCAATATCCCAATTAAAGATTACTCTCTTTGGATGCTAATGTTGAAAAGCAATCTATTTTTAAAAAAACAAACTAACGGAAAGATGTATTGAAAGCTTGGAATAAGTTTAGTAAAACAGATATTATCAATGTTGATAATATAGACGAAATTCTGTCCCAACCATTATGGTGTAATCACAACTTCAAATAAGCAACATACTATACTGAACAACAAAAGTTCCTGTGACACTGAATAAGATTTAATGCAAAGTTATGTTTTTTACCAAATCTGAAACAATTTCGGTTTGTAACAGATAAAAGACTCCTATAAGTGTTCAAATGGTTTAATTTGCCATACTGACTTCAGAAAATGCCTGATTTCATAAAAAAAACATGAACATGCCAAAATGTCAATTTACAAATAAATAGCGTGTGTGTCCACCTCTGGTTGCGATGCAAGCAACACATCTTCGTCTCATGGAATGGACCAGGCGTCGCATAAAGTCCTGTGGGATATCTGTCCATATCTGCTGCAGCATGTTTCGAAGTTCCTTGAGTGTCTGTAGAACACGTGGTTGACGTCGAAGGCGCTGATCGATCTCATCCCACATGTGCTCGATTGGTGAGAGATCAGGGGAGCGAGTCGGCGAGGGGATGACATTCACGTTGTTTTGTTGAAGGGAATCCTGAACAGGTCGAGCAATATGAGACCGGGCGTTGTCATGTTGAAAGGTAATGCCTGGGCCATGAAGACGCAAAAACGGTAGAACAACAGGGCCGATGATCTCGTCGCGGTAGCGCTGTCAATTGAGATTTCTCTCAACCACATCAAACGGGTCCTCTGTCTTGCTGTAATCCCACACCATACCATAACGCTGCCGCCCGCGAACCGATCTTCTTCCATGACACAATGATTGACGTAACGTTCACCTCGACGTCGGTACACTCGAATCCGTCCATCGCTGTGGCTGAGGTGAAAACGAGACTCGTCAGTGAATAGAACTTTTCCCCAAGGCATTGGCCGTCTAGCGTAGACGCTGACTGCACCACTGTAGACGTGCTTGACGGTGGTTTCCTGTCAAAATGGGACGTCTGGCGGTTCTTTTGGCGACAATCCCTGCACATCTGAGGCGGCGACGTACGGTTTGTGAAGATATTCGTCGAAGGCCAGGGATGCTTCTTGCAGTCACTGTTGCTGGCTGGAATCGATTTCGTAGGTGTGTTATTCGAATCCAGTTGTCTTGTCGATTATTGGTTACGCGTGGCCTGCCACTCCGAGGATGGTCTCTGACTGCATTCGTCCGTTGCCAACGTTGCCATAAACACCAAATGGTGTTTCTGTGGACGTTGAATTGTCTTGCAACATCACGTTGACTCGATCCTGCTTCAAGCATACCAATGGCTCGCAGAGGCACATTTTCGGACAGCCGTGGCATTTCGTAATGTTGAAAAATTGCGTAATAGTGTTGTTTTTCTGACAGGTTGTTGTCAGCACGATGCTAAACAATGCATATGGAATCCCGTTAACGCACATGTTTTTATACCCATTCTTGGGTAGTGTAATGCATGGGGCTTGCATAAAAGTCAACTTTTGCATGGAATGCATGCTTTTCTGTAGCAGTTGCGTTTTTGTGACTTGATTCCATACATGTATTACAATATTGAAAACCAAACTGTACTTGTTTGAAACATACACTAAGATATTGGTGAGTGAGTGAGTGAGCTGTGTTTAACGCCGCTTTTAACATTATTCCAGTTATATCACGGCGTGTCAGCTTAATGTGGGAGGAAAGCCCGAAGTGATGCAGGTCTCAGACGTTTACCACTTCGGTGAAACCCACGAGCACGGGTATGGTGCTGACAAACCTAGAAACATAATCGGGGCGAACCGGGATTCGAACCCACAATCATAGGTTTCTGACGAGAACTCTGCACAGAGAATCGCGGCGCCTTAGACGACTGGGCCACCCGTGCCCCCACTAAGATATTGGTGTCACAGAAACTTTTGTTGTTGAGTATACATAAAGCAATGGGCTAATAGTGGAATTTACTCAATTAAAGATATATGCAATGAAAACGGATTGATGTAAATCGAAGAACTGAAACTAAAATATCCGATAATAGGTACATTATTAGACTATAGATATTTAATTTTCAATAAACCGGACTCATGGAAAACAACAAACACGAAAAATAATTTTACAGAATTTGTATATAAACAGTTGCTTAAGTGATCTGATGAAAACCGTTAAAGGCGCTGGAATCTTTTAAGATATAGTAATATCAAATGAAAATAATCTTAATTTTTCACTGTGATTTTAATTGGAAAGTGAGTGAGTGAGTTAAAGCTTTACGTCACATCGGCAATATTTCAGCCATATCGTGACCTAATTGGAAAGAGATATTCACTGTTTATAGATGTAAACTGAAGGATGTAAAACTTTTTGATTTTCAGTACAGATTTCTACATGGAATTATCTACACAATCTAATTAAAATCAAATCTTAGTTCTCGCTTCCGCTAAACAAAGATCTGAGGACATCCCATTACGGGTCACGTCAGAACGACCTTGCGCGAACTTTGACCGGCCAATGGATTGACCAATCAGAGGGGAGCTTTCTCGTGCTTTACGGCACTAATTTCAAATTGGCGACAACGCTTCGAATCATATTTTGACAAATTCTCGATTACAAATTTGAAACCTGAATAAAAGAACATTCTGGAATGGCTAATAGATGGTCTAGACTGTATGGATTCTATTGTTTAACCCGTAACTATCGTTCAGAATACCCCGTGTTAAAGTTCTCGAGGTTGCATGATTAGAAATCACATTCCGACTGTCACTTTCATAATCTGGTAAGCGAAGCTCTGATTAGTCGGATGAAAGTTCGTTCTGACGTGACCCCTAATGGGATGTCTTCAGATCTTTGTTTAGCGGTAGCGAGAACTGAGGTCTGATTTTAATGAGATTGTTATCTACACAAAGTAGGAACTTTTTACAACGAATCTTGTAGACAACTGTGTTTGTAGCTTTTGTAATGCTGTCAGTGAGGTCATCAGCCATGTCTTTTGGGGATGTCATTAACAAATCGGAATGATCTCGAACTTTGGCTTAACAATTATATTTCACAAAAAAATGAATTGACAAAATATCTTATTTGGTTTGGTCAGTGTGGGTTCGAATCCCGGATGGGACTCAACCCAAAAGAGTACTACAATCTGTACTTTACTAAGAAAGGGTTATCCCAAATATAACATTTGTTACGAGTAAATTTAATTGCACGTATTCCTGAACCACTCACCTGCTTGCTACTTGTTACTGTTGGATTTGGGGTGTCGCGCATCACCTCCCTGTAGTTTAGTTCACAGACGTTGGTTCTTTCATGATAGATAATCGATTTGCATGTACTCAGTTGCTTGCAGAGGTTTTCACACTGGTATTTGTTGGACATTTGCTTAGTAAAAGACCCAGTCTTTCCAATTACCCAAATGTTTGCCATGGTCGTATGTGTTATAACACATATCAGTACCAAAACACGGGCCATGGCAGGCAAATGCCGAAGGAACTGCAGCCAGCAACGGTTTACACGTGTTTCTGGTCGCCTCGAAATGTACACGATGTCAAGAGCTGAGCAGTCACAGCCGAATGAAGACCTGAACAGTCAGACTTTAGGAGAATAGTTAAATCAATAAGTGGTGATGGTGTTATATACTCTTAACATATGTAGGGGTGGCTTGAAGACATGTTAAGCTTGAACATATAGCTGGAACGCAACTTGCTTCGCGGAGAAAACAAAAATATGACATGGCACCTTCTGTCCGAGCACGTGCAAAACGAGGTAACTCGGCAACGATTTGTCCAACATTCATCCACACGAGGCATACTGCATATGAATCTGCGTATGATTAGAGGGAGTATGTCCAACTAATCTTGCTGGGCGTGGCCAACGGTCAGTCATAGTGATACCAACCCACACCATAACCGATCAACGGCTGGAGGTGTCAAGTTGACATTGGTTTGATGTTCATTTTGAAGACGCCAGGCACGACCACGCAAAGTGCAAAGTGAATCGGGGCTCGCGACGATAATCCCAGTTTCGACGTTAACGTTGTGTTCGCCATTGGCGTCTGTTGGCAGTATGATGATTTGTATGGGGCGGTACAACACGAGCTCTATTTCGTAGATGAATGAAATTAAGTGAATCACAACCTTATGATATGAAAAATCAATTATATTGATAGAAATCATGGTCCACAGAGATTAATAATCGACCTTCCTTCAAAGTGTCAAAATCAGGAATGACACCCGTCGCACTTGTGTGGCGCTCCTGCGGACGCCACGTGCAAACTACATGTGTTTCGGTGATAAGTTTAACAGACACAAAATGTTCTTGCATAAGATGTTTGTCGTCAACACATCTTGTAATACTTGGTATTAACATTTATAATTCATGACCCCCTATTTATTTAGAAGAGTAGGGGATCATGAAAACGTGTGTTTCGACATATATATATATATATATAAAATTAGATGGAGTATATATAGCCGCGATATAACTGGAACACTGTTAAAAGCGGCGTTAAACCCAACTCACTCACTCACTAGATGGAATATAATTAAATGGGTGTGGCAGGTGGAACAGAAGGATCAACTTGGCTGCAATTGTAAAGACCATGCCAGTCTCTGTATGTTCAACCTAAACGGGATTGTGTCGTGAGACCAGTCACATATGAAATATGCCGCACAGTCATACTAATCAAAACACAAAGAAAAAAGTTAAGCACAAGCCTATTTCTGAACCATGACCAATGGCAAAGCTCATGGCATGGAATGACTGACCACAGGAGCTGGGCGATACCAATGTCATCGGACAGTACAAACATTTGACAATAAATAAAGAAGATATTGGTGAGTTGTGATTGACATTTACTGACACAAAGATCATGGTAACACGGGTACTGTTTTTTACCTTAAACACAGCCTCAAAAAAGTATGGAACTGCAGGATTAAGTTAACGAGTTATGCTTGATGGTTCATGTAAAAATGTTCCTTAAAGTCTCTACTTGACATGACACGTGAAACAGATCAGTAGCGGGTATAACCGCCACGTGCCCGGATGAAGCATTCCACCCTACGTCTCATGCCTCCAGTCAGACGTTGGATCTGTTGATGGGTCAACAACAACCACTCCTGATGCAATGCTGCTTCCAATTGGTATAAATCTTGTACAGGAGGATCTCGTGCCTGTATGCGCCGCCCCAGAATATCCCAAACATGTTCAAGTGGGTTCAAATCTGGGCTCTTTGCTGGCCAGGGTAGAGTCGTTATTGCATTGGCCCTCATGTAATCCACGACTGCATGCGAATGATGAGGCCTGGCATTGTCCTCCATGTACTGAGGTCGAGTAGCAAGAGGGTGGTTGTTCAAATGAGGAACGACGACTGGCCTCAAAACGTCACAGATGTACTGAACCCCTGCTAAGTGACCACCACCCTTATGATGACCAAATCCAACTGGCAATCATGAGACATGCACCCCCAAACCATTACCGAGCCCCCGCCTTATGCAACAGTCGGTTTTATGTTCCTGGGGGTGTAGGCCGTGTTCTGGTGCCCCCACACTCTCGTTCTTCCATCAGTCTGACCAACGGATCCGTCTCCAAGTTCTCAGATTCCAGTTCTGTCGCGCAATACACCATGCTAAACGAGCAGCTTATTGGTGATCTCTCAACAAGGGACGCTTTATGGCTCGTCTAGCCCTCAGTCCTGCTGCTTTCAGCCGGTTCCTGGCGGTTCTGGTGCTGAAACGAAGATTGGTCAACCACAGCTGTTTCAGACGAGTACTTGTTAAAAAGGGTTCTCGAATGAGACGAAGAATGTCCCTGTCTTCGCGATGTGTCGCCACGGGAGGTCAACCGGATCTGGGACGGTCTTGTACATCACCGGTCTGAACATGTTTCTCGACTAAACGGCTTACGACAGTGTGATGATACCCCATATTCCGACTAATGGCATTACAAGACATTCCTGCGTTATACATGCCGATAATTTGCCATCTTGTGGCGTTTGATAATTGCCTTCGTGCCATGGTCACAATGTCATGGAATAAATGTTTAAAACCGAGCTTAAGTAAACAATTTTAACGTTTAGATATACTGCTTTTAGAGAGACTCGAGGGTAGAATGCTACACGGGCATACCATGCATGGCGCGTGAGCTTTCGTCACGCATGACTAATTACATCATCTAGAGAAAACAATTCTTCCCGTTATTATATATTTCATGACTGTTACAAATATTGGGACCAAACAATAATTAAATATATTAGGTTATGCTTACAATTTTTCTTTGTGTATATGTGACTGCTTGGTTATTGCTCTTGGTTGTCATTTTCAGGAAGTATTTCACAAGGTTACTGTTGTTTATAGGGCATATCTGAAAACTCAACTTGAAGAGCTGATATTGGAGTTGTTGCTTAATCCCTATGCATATTCTCAAAGCTGAATACGGTTAGTCTGACAAAGAGGACATTAAGACGCAGACGTAAACACCTGTAAACAACTGGCAAGTCTAAATACGATTAGGGGCTTGCAGAGCAATAAAATAGTTGATTTATCATCACCCTACTTAGTTTTTGAAATACGCTTTATTAGATTGATGATCTTGTTACACGTGTTATGCAAATGTGTTATTTGGCGTGACGATGTTAATCTTTGATAAAGAGGAACACTAAGAACTTTAGACACAGACACCATTTCCAATTCATGGTGTCCGAGAGTTAGATCGAATTCGTGAGGGAGTTTTCATCACGTGATCACCATGCCACAGATTGTGATTTGTAATATCTTAAACACTTTATTTTGAACACCAGGTACTGACTTTACTTAAGGAGTTTTGGATAAATTCCAAGAAAAACTCAAAATTACCAACCCGAAACAACGAGTTACCAGTTGCCAATACAACTTCCAAGATGTCCACCACAGGCTTGCGAGGGCGTGACATACCTCCTCCTATAAAATGTAATAACATGTGCATGTTGTAAACAGGACGCCTGTGTGGAACTAAACAGGCGTTTCCCTGCAGTGCATGAGTAAGTAGCTCATGAAAACCTATGTCAAAAGAACATATTCCTAAAACAAATGTGAGGAAATAAAAGGCTATATGCTATATTTCCGACGCAGATTTCCTTCATGCTCTGTAACATACAAAAAACTGCATATTGCTTGACGCTCTTGCAACTGACTGGATTGACACATGGAGTTTTTTCGCATGGGACTGCATGGTGACCAGGGCGGAGAGCACGTGCATGCAACTACCAATCTCCGCATGCAACTACCAATCCCCTGAACCGACGTGTGTGGGGAAAAAACACTCAGCAATAACAACTGTATATCATTCTGAAAGGACGCAAATATCGCCTGATATTCAGTCTGTTGCCCCAGTCGTAAAAAAGTGGAAAACTTAATTATATGGTACCAGGACAGAATGCTTTGAAAATGAAAGCTATTCATTTACTGTGATTATAAACCATGATAAACTGTATTATACGTGACATATGTTTGCCTTGAATCCAGTGATGGTGTTGTACTTTGTGAATACTTACGTTTTCTACGGTGAGACAATTAAAGTGTGTGACAGAAAAAAATGTCATGAAAGTTACATGTACAATTACTTTTTGGAGTGAGTGAGTATGGTTTTACGCCACTTTTAGCAATATTCCAGCAATATCACGGCGGGGGACGCCAGGAATGGGCTTCACACATTGTACCCATGTCGGGAATCGAACCCGGGTCTTCGGCGTGACGAGCGAACGCTTTAACCACTAGGCTACCCGACCGCCCTACTTTTTGGAATTCTCCACATTTCCACAACAAACTGTCGGAGTAATGTGTTGACGAGTGTACATATGGATTTCCCACGGCAGCTGTGGGATATAGCACTTTCCATAGCGGTAGCTCATGTTCTTTATCACCTGAGAGAAAAATGGAGCTGAATAGCACTATTTGATAAATGGGTTGAGTAAAGTATGACTGAAATATTTAGTTAACATTGTTAAAAATACAGGGCAAACTTTAGTTCCTAAACAATGCGAGACAATTTACAATCTATGGAATTAGCCAAGCTGTAACTTGTCTGGTATTACCTCTTAAGTACCCAATTAGCATGCATCAATATTTTATTCAAACAATGGGTTTTCTAGTGACGCAATGTGAAGCTATTGTTTGATAAGCATATGTCTAAGTTTGCGGACACAGTTCTATGGCTGGAATGTACAACCCAACCAAAACATTATTGTCATCAACTGCCAATTAGGGACAGAAGGCTTTACTCAGTGCTAAGTGCGCTGTGGCAATGGGAGATGTCATGCTGGTCGCGCTAATTTCCTAGAAATGACTTGGTTGAGTTCAAGCAGTGCAAAATTACAACAGGTTGCAATGAAATTATAACATTTTGAGGGTTATTTGACAAAATCATTTTAAAATTCTATATGTTTTGAACCGTTATTTAATATTTTAATATTGAACTTCAGTATTATTTGTTACAGTACACTAGTGAATACTTTTCGGACCATTGTACCCCTTTGTAATTTCTGGTTCCAAGAGAGCTCCGAAACTTGCCGCCAGGAGATAAACATACTGTGTTTGGATATTTGAAAACATTAGGTTTGTCTCCTAATTAAGAACAGCTTGCGATTACTTTTGAATCTATAGAGAAAAGTAAGGTGAAAGATTATTGTACTTATATAGCAACGTGTTTGTGTGCGTGTGTGTCTGTGTGTGCGTGCGTGCGAGTGTGTGTCTGTGCGTGTGTGCTTGTACTCGTCCGGACGAATGTCGATTTTATAGCGCTAGCCCTCTGAGACACCATGCCTCAGGTGTAACATGAGTGCCACACTCAGACACAGAATAATGACTCCGAACCGATCAGGCCTTGTTATAGCCCCTGAATGCCGAGCGACAGGCAGAGTAACACCAAGAACCTTTTAAAAGATCTTGGTATGATCAGATCAGTCTATCCGTCTTCATATCAACAGTCAATATATCAGAAAGAAACTCGCTAATTTGTATAATATATGCATGTATGCACACACAATCTTTACATCAATGGTGCTTAAATAATGTTTACGTAAAACGAAATATAACGTATTTTTTATTGGTGTGATTACCACTGAGTAAGTTATATGTAGAGACTCATATAAAAAACAAAACTTATTATTGACATGTGAGTTATAACAATATGGTTATAATGATATTAGGATTATGACAATAACACTAATCTTCAGCTGATCAAGAAACGTGCAGTCTTCATCTGTGGTTGCTGGTGTCATTAATGAGAGTCTACAGTTACGGGTAGGGTACAGTGACACACAGTCTTCATCTGTGGTTGCTGGTGACATCAGTGAGAGTCTACGGTTACAGATCGGGGTAAAGTGACACACAGTCGTCATCTGTGGTTGCTGGTGACATCAGTGAGAGTCTACAGTTACAGGTCTGGGTACAGTGACACACAGTCTTCATCTGTGGTTGCTGGTGACATCAATGAGAGTCTACAGTTACAGATCGGGTAAAGTGACACACAGTCGTCATCTGTGGTTGCTGGTGATTTAGTGAGAGTCTACAGTTACAGATCGGGGTCAAGTGACACACAGTCGTCATCTGTGGTTGCTGGTGACATCAATGCGAGTCTACAGTTACAGATCGGGGTAAAGTGACACACAGTTTTCATTGGTGGTTGCTGGTGACATCAGTGAGAGTCTACAGTTACAGATCGGAGTAAAGTGACACACAGTCGTCATCTGTGGTTGCTGGTGACATCAGTGAGAGTCTACAGTTACAGATCGGGGTAAAGACACACACAATCTTCATCTGTGACTGCTGGTGACATCAATGAGAGTCTACAGTTACAGATCGGAGTAAAGTGACACACAGTCGTCATCTGTGGTTGCTGGTGACATCAGTGAGAGTCTACAGTTACAGATCACAGCATAATGACGTACAGACTCCAACTGTGGTTGACGGGGGCATCAGTGTGAACGGTGGACGTGAGTAGTTGACACTGGGATGACTGTGGTCTGTAGTTCAAACCCATACATCCATCCGAATGCTTGCAGACATGTGCACAGTCAGGTAGTGTGGTTTCCATGGACACAATGCTGCCTCCCTGGCTGCTCTGCTTTCCAACTAGACGTTGCAAGGTCATTCCTGTAAATGAGATGATCACCTTGATTTAATTGGCTCCATTATATAAATATATATATATATATATATATATATGATAACTTCAAATACTCAAAAGCAAAGACAATTGGATCATGTAACCTTATTTTAAGAGTGATTTCATAGACTAGATTGATTTACGGGTTGATCAATCTACTGTACAAAAAGACACTACTTGTCAAGTGAATGAGTGGGTGAGTGAGTGAGTGAATGAGTATGGTTTTACGCCTCTTTTAGCAAAATTCCAGAGAATCGAACCCGGGTCTTCGGCGTGAGGAGCGAGCGCTTTAACAACTAAGCTACCCGACCGGCCCTACTTGTCGGTCAAGACAAAATTGATGTCACATTATGCGTAATAGGATCAAATAGCCTTTTCCATGAATCTTCACTCACTCACTTACTTTTGAAGAGGATAACATACGTGATCTGTCAACTACCATGACTTCCACTTCACACAAGGTGAGAATGTCAAACTCATGCGTCGATGGCTTGCTCACTGTTACGTAACGTCCCCATGTGAGATAATAACAAGTCACGGTAATATTGGCGCCATCGGGAACAGCTCCAGGATACTCTCCGCAAACAGTGGGTGTGGCACTCGTCTCCTCCATCACTGTAACAGTGAGGTCATGTAGACGGTCACCTGTAACACAGATACTTGATAAAATAGACAGGATATACACACATACCTATCTTTAATATAAAGTAGACGGTTTCCTGTAACAAAGATGCATGATACATGATACATGAATACAATATGTAAAGGAAGTTCTCCACATACAGTTGTGTGTGACGCCACTCGTGAAAAGAAATATGATATTTCGCTCGACACATGGTATTGTGTTTGTTGAATTACATTTTAGTACCTGACACGGTTTGTAAGAGAAGCCTCATGAGGTGAGTTGTGAAATAGGGTTTTATGTCGTGTTCAAGATTATTGCACTTAGCGCGCGTGTGTGTGTGTGTGTATGTCTGTATGTGTGGCTGCTTGAACTCATCCGGACTAATGCCGATTTTATACCATGCCTCAGTTAAACATGAATTCCCACTAACACAGTATGCTAACTCCGAGCAGACCAGTCCTTCTTTTAGCCCCTCAATTCCCAGTACCAGGCAGGGTAACAACAAGTACCATCTTATAACGTCTTTTGGTATGACGCGGCCGGGAATAAAAAAACCGGACCTTCTGCACTCCGGACAGACGCTCTACCACAAGACCACGGAGGCAGCCATACCCTGCATAATACCGTTATACCCAACTACATTGAATAAACAGTGTGAATGCCTTGCATGACTAACCTGTGTAATATCCCGTGTAAGTTATCATATTTGAAACTTATAATAACGCCAGCCATAAAATGTTAAGTAGTATTCTGGATGTCAATTATGGTATGGTATGGCTTGGTGGTTATATACGAAACAAAAAAAGTCATCATGAATATTTTGGTGACTTTTTTGTTAAGTGAGGATTGAGCACACAATTTTATAAAATATTCATGATCCAAACTTATTTCTTCAGTATATGTACTCAAAGGCAAAAGTAACTATGATCATATTCTCCGTTATCATGTATACTACAAACTCGCTTTTAAGTTTTAAGTGTATCGAAGTGTCGAAGTTAGACAACACAGACTTACGAATAATTTTCTTGTGTTCTTTGCACAAGATATGGTGGAATGTATGGTTATGGTTTTTCCCAGTTGTGTACGCAACAGATGTGTAGATGTGTACACAACGGGAAAGTTTATTGATGGTCACACACTTTATTTTTACCTCAATACGCATTGAACAGTATCAAGCTGCTTGGTCTATCATGCCAACAGTGATGGTGCGGTGCAATAGGTTTGTGTTGAAAGAGTTCGCTCGTCAAGTCAAAAGTACTGTGTTTGAATCCCCATATGGGTACAACAAGGGGAGACCATTTCTGGTGTCCCCTTGAATAATGCTAAAAGCAGAATTAATCAATAATCACTCACACACTAGTGGAGAAAACACAGTGTAGTTAATTTAACCGTATAAATAAAAGCGTCAAACCCTTTCAATATTCATAAGATTAAGAATGCCTAAAAAGTCCGGCTATATCAAAAGCATGATTCGCTATCAAATAGTGATAATACCAGGTGTTCGCGAATAGGTGAGCTTATCCTGCCCCATCGGTGGCATTCGTCACGAACACTTGCAAAGGCAAGTCAATTGTTCAACTCGAAACGGTAACACGATAACCTATGGTACAAGTCAGAATATGGACTTGCAATTGAAACCATTTTGGCCACTGATGCCTCAAATTTGAAATGTCCTCCACATGTCTACCATAAAACTAACCTCGATCATTGTTATAAATTTTAATAATTTTAAGTTCGCAATAAGTTTATGTGATCGCAGTTACTTTTGTCATTGGAAATATTTGACTTTGCTTGTTAAAACGGGATTATAGCTTCGTGACAAAATGAAACAAAGTTAAATTACCAACATGATTTCTGTTTGTGATTCCAACAGAGGTCACATGATACATTCGGCCAAGGTCTACCCTCCACCATGGTTCCCGATCAAAGTGCCGAGTAGATGCGCATGAGTTGCCGAAGACGGGGTCATAGTTACCGTCTACGGCCTTATCTGCTGTCGACGCATTGTTGTACAGAGAACTCTGACTGGCTGGTTTATAGAGGGCCACATTGAAAGTTGAACAGGACACCACTGAAAACACATTAGCAATAGATAACGACATGAAATAGTACCTGTCATAAACTTTGGCATTTATAACCTTATTTCGAATTTATTTCCAAATTGAGACGATGAACATAAAAAACCTCCTCAATAAAAAAATCTACTTGCAATCTCATTAAAATCAGACCTTAGTTCTCGCTACCGCTAAACAAAGATCTGAAGACATCCCATTAGGGGTCACGTCAGAACGACCTTTCGTCCGACCAATGAGTGCGTCCCTTACCAGATTATGAATAGTGACAGTCAAAATGTGATTTCTAATCATGCAATCTCGAAAACTTCAACATGTGGTATTCCGAACGGGTTACGGGTTTAACGACTGATTCCTTACAATCTAGTCTATATATTAGCCATTCCAGCATGTTTTTAGTTCAGGTTTCAAATTTGTAATCGAGAATTTGTTTCGAAGCGTAGTCGCCAATTTGAAATTAGTGCTGTAAAGCACGAGAAAGCTGCCTTCTGATTGGTCATTCTATTGGTCGGTCAAAGTTCGCGCAAGGTCGGTCTGACGTGACCCGTAATTGGATGTCCTCAGATCTTTGTTTAGCGGAAGCGAGAACTAAGATTTGATTTAATGCGATTGATCTACTATTTTTTTAAATTTCAAATTATATCATTAAAAGCTTTGCCTCAATGCGATAACTATCATCTATAGCTAACAATTCTGATTTCTTTAAAACCCTGATTTTCTGTTCACTTGGATATTCAACACATGTCACGGTATTACAGATACTGATTTCACAGTAATTGTGTGTAAAGCAACGAGGCTATTATGAACACTGGCAATGTTAGAACTGAAATTTGTGTTTACAAACGTAGACTGCTCAGCAAATTAAATTCAGATGCCAGACAAGCCCCCAGTTTCTGTTACGTGTTGATTCCAAAACTGAAACGCGACGGTTAACCCAGAAATAGGCTCGTGCAGAACTGAATCCAGAAACAAGGTTGGAAGTTGGCAGTAAGTCGGTGTTTACCGATAGATGTCACGTTCGCACTTGCAAGCAGGTAACATGGAAGTCTTAAAATGCCTGAAATTGTCACTATATCATCTCGCTCTTATAGGCACAACCACCCTTCTAGAAACTGTCACCTCACGAAACATATCGAACGATGTAGTCTGTCCCGGTGTATATTTACAAACAACTAAGGGAGGTAACTAGCAGCCGATGTTGCCACTAAATACATCTAGTCACATTGTCAGGCGCTTCATTTGCTGCCACTGACCATCAGTACCACAAATAATTTGACAGCATCTACTGCCAGATAACAACTGTTGTTAACTGCGCTACTTAATGACATGAAGTAGCAACTGTCATGAACTGTGGCATTAATGACATGTAGCATTAACTATCATAAACAAGATATTAAGTGTTATAATTGCCAAATGACTGTGGGCTTCATATAGTAACATATGTTACTCCATACCAATGATTGTTTCTTCGCAAATGGTTTAATCAGGACCATTTCCCTGTATAACAAACAACTTACCTGTGACAGCGGTGATGGCTAGACATATCAATACAAACTGAGTTGCCATCATTGCCACAGGTTGACGTCTTCTACACATGCGGTGTCTCCTACACTATGACTTCACATACATCCCCTGGTGATCTACAATGTATGTGACGTACAACATTACATCCTGATCTAGTTTCATAATCTGTGTGAGATCAAGACAGTGAGCCCCTGTTGACGCATCATTGAACTCTACTAACAGATCATAAATATAAATTGATGTCAATATGATAGAACCTGAGCCACACAACGCATCTGTTTTTATGTGTTTTGCGTTGTCATTATCACTCGGGCGTTTAAGCATGAATATTGTACACAACCAATTACTTTTATCTTTTAATTGAGGGAAACGGCTCTTCTTTACACTACAGTACTTTACATAACCTGTAGGCACAGTTATCTTATCGCGACACTGTACCGTGTCAATGCCTAGAGTGACGGCACAACATTGTGGCTATGCCTAGATGTCAGAGGCTCCTCATGACATCACAACATTGTGGCTATGCCTAGATGTCAGAGGCTCTGCATAACATCACAACATTGTGGCATTGCCTTGATGTCAGTAGCTCCTCGTGACGTCACAACATTGTGTCATCGCCCAGATTGTCAGAGGCTCCTCATGACGTCACAATATTGTTGTACTGCCTAGATGGTCAGAGGCTCCTCATGGCGTTACATTAGTATGGCACTGCCTAGATGGCCAGAGACTCTTCATGACGTCACAACATTGTAGCACTGCCTAGATGGTCAGAGGCTCCTTATGACGTCACATTATTGTGGCACTGCCTAGATGTCAGAGGTTCCTCATGACGTCACAACATTGTTGTACCCATGGTATTAATGATATGTGGCATAAACTCTCATAAAGAGTTGTATGATGTGTGTGGTATAATCAGGCATAAACTGTGGTGACAATAGATGTAGTGTATACTGTCATAAAGTGTGGTATTGATGACGTGTGATATTATAAGGGTAACTCTTTTTTCAGGCCATTATCATTTGCAGAAGCCTGAGGTTTTCCATTAACTGAAAAGACCGAGGGCCTCTGCAAATGATAATGCTCTGAAAAATAGCGTTACCGTTATTATAGCTAAAATGCATGGATAGTATTTGTTATCAAATAAAAATAAACAATATCGGTTTTGAAACATTTAGTGCTATCAACAGGAATTTTACTGACTAATCTGTACAAAAATGGAAACGTCATCGAAAAAAACAGATGGCGTCACTATTGTACTATGACGTCACCTAACAACGGGCGTGATAATGGCCCGTCGTCAGGCAATATGAGGGCATTATCAGCTTAAAGTGGCCCGCTCATTTTTGATAACATGCGGGCGTTTTAATGATAGTTCTATCCATTTTAGGTATCATAACTAATATTGACTGTGGTATTGATGACATGTAGAATAACTGTCATAAACAGTGAGCTTAAAGATATTCAATTACTAATACAACGATGTAATATTTAAGCAAACATTGAAATATTGTAATATCATAGATACGATGATGACACATTGTCAATGTTGGATTGCTCTGTTGCAAGTTCATTTCGGGTCAGTTTTGTCGTTGGAGTGCTGCCACCGTTTTGGTCTGGGTTGCCGTTGTCTGAGCCGGCTGTCGACGCAATGGAGGGGAATACTTAATGATAGGCTTGCTATTATTTCGCCAAGTTGGTCGTACTTACACATAATACTTGATGCCTAATTAGAAACATGATCATTAAAATCAATTACAACTAGACTTCATGACAAGCAGCTATTCAATATTGCATGGTTTAAAGATTCGCTCTGCTGGATACAAACTACATCCCACAACTTTATTTGTAGAAGGTA
Source organism: Haliotis cracherodii (assembly GCF_022045235.1). NCBI lineage: Eukaryota > Metazoa > Mollusca > Gastropoda > Lepetellida > Haliotidae > Haliotis > Haliotis cracherodii. Next base: position 49,024,437 of record NW_027266265.1, read on the forward strand.
GAGACTCTTTTGACGAGGTGAGTTTGGGTTTTATGCCGCTTTACATATAGTCCTTTACACATATTCCAGCGTTATTATTGATGAAACGCTCTGGAAAGATTCCAAATTGACTTCTTTTTCTAAAATGATAACATTTGTGCTGTTAGCTGCTTACCAGACATTCCGTTTTACACTGCTAGCGTGAGTGAGTGAGTGAGTGAGTGAGTGAGTGAGTGAGTTGGGTTTAACGTCGCTTTTAACAGTATTCCAGTTATATCGCTGCGTACACTGCCAGAATTCCGACCAGGGATATTGACTTTACCGTATATGGTCTGTAGGTAGGTATTCAGCTTCAGCATCCGCATCATCGTATGATGATTTGTGTGAGGCATAGGAAACATTGTGATATCGTATGATGATTTGTGTGAGGCATAGGAAACATTGTGATATCGTATGATGATTTGTGTGAGGCATAGGAAATATTGTGATATCGTATGATGATTTGTGTGAGGCATAGGAAATATTGTGATATCGTATGATGATTTGTGTGAGGCATAGGAAATATTGTGATATCGTATGATGATTTGTGTGAGGCATAGGAAATATTGTGATATCGTATGATGATTTGTGTGAGGCATAGGAAATATAGTGATATCGTATGATGATTTGTGTGAGGCATAGGAAATATTGTGATATCGTATGATGATTTGTGTGAGGCATAGGAAATATTGTGATATCGTATGATGATTTGTGTGAGGCATAGGAAATATTGTGATATCGTATGATGATTTGTGTGAGGCATAGGAAATATTGTGATATCGTATGATGATTTGTGTGAGGCATAGGAAATATTGTGATATCGTATGATGATTTGTGTGAGGTGTAGTATATTTTGTGATATCGTATGATGATTTGTGTGAGGTGTAGTTTATATTGTGATTTCGTATGAGGATTTGTGTGAGCTATAGTATATATTCTGATATCGTATGATGATTTGTGTGAGGTATCGCATATATTGTCATCGGGGTAAAGTGACACACAGTCGTCATCTGTGGCTGCTGGTGACATCAATGAGAGTCTACAGTTACAGATCGGGTAAAGTGACACACAGTCGTCATCTGTGGTTGCTGGTGACATCAGTGAGAGTCTACAGTTACAGATCACAGCATAATGACGTACAGACTCCAACTGTGGTTGACGGGGGCATCAGTGTGAACGGCGGACGTGAGTAGTTGACACTGGGATGACTGTGGTCTGTAGGTCACACCCATACATCCATCCGAATGCTTGCAGACATGTGCACAGTCAGGTAGTGTGGTTTCCATGGACACAATGCTGCCTCCCTGGCTGCTCTGCTTTCCAACTAGACGTTGCAAGGTCATTCCTGTAAATGAGATGATCACCTTGATTTAATTGGCTCCATTATATATATATATATATATATATATATATATATATATATATATATATATATATGATAACTTCAAATACTCAAAAGCAAAGACAATTGGATCATGTAACCTTATTTTAAGAGTGATTTCATAGACTAGATTGATTTACGGGTTGATCAATCTACTGTACAAAAAGACACTACTTGTCAAGTGAATGAGTGGGTGAGTGAGTGAGTGAGTGAGTGAGTGAGTGAATGAGTATGGTTTTACGCCTCTTTTAGCAATATTCCAGAGAATCGAACCCGGGTCTTCGGCGTGAGGAGCGAGCGCTTTAACAACTAAGCTACCCGACCGGCCCTACTTGTCGGTCAAGACAAAATAGATGTCACATTATGCGATAGGATCAAATAGCCTTTTCCTTGAATCCTCACTCACTCACTTACTTTTGAAGAGGATAACATACGTGATCTGTCAACTACCATGACTTCCACTTCACACAAGGTGAGAATGTCAAACTCATGCGTCGATGGCTTGCTCACTGTTACGTAACGTCCCCATGTGAGATTATAACAAGTCACGGTAATATTGGCGCCATCGGGAACAGCTCCAGGGTACTCTCCGCAAACAGTGGGTGTGGCACTCGTCTCCTCCATCACTGTAACAGTGAGGTCATGTAGACGGTCACCTGTAACACAGATACTTGATAAAATAGACAGGATATACACACATACCTATCTTTAATGTAAAGTAGACGGTTTCCTGTAACAAAGATGCATGATAAATGATACATGAATACAATATGTAAAGGAAGTTCTCCACATACAGTTGAGTGTGACGCCACTCGTGAAAAGAAATATGATATTTCACTCGACACATGGAATTGTGTTTGTTGAATTACATTTTAGTACCTGTCACGGTTTGTAAGAGAAGCCTCATGAGGTGAGTTGTGAAATAGGGTTTTATGTCGTGTTCAAGATTATTGCACTTAGCGCGCGTGTGTGTCTGTGAATGTCTGTATGTGTGGCTGCTTGAACTCATCCGGACTAATGCCGATTTTATACCATGCCTCAGTTAAACATGAATTCCCACTTAGACACAGTATGCTAACTCCGAGCAGACCAGTCCTTCTTTTCGCCCCTCAATTCCCAGTACCAGGCAGGGTAACAACAAGTACCATCTTATAACGTCTTTTGGTATGACGCGGCCGGGAATAAAAAACCGGACCTTCTGCTTTCCGGACAGACGCTCTACCACAAGACCACGGAGGCAGCCATACCCTGTATGATACCGTTATACCCAACTATATTGAATAAACCGTGTGAATGCCTTGCATGACTAACCTGTGTAATATCCCGTGTAAGTTATCATGTTTGAAATTTATAATAACGCCAGCCATAAAATGTTAAGTAGTATTCTGGATGTCAATTATGGTATGGTATGGCTTGGTGGTTATATACGAAACAAAAAAAGTCATCATGAATATTTTGGTGACACTTTTGTTAAGTGAGGATTGAGCACTACTCAAAAATCACTCACACACTAGCGGAGAGAACACAGTGTAGTTAATTTAACCGTATAAATAAAAGCGTCAAACCCTTTCAATATTCATAAGATTAAGAATGCCTACAAAGTCCGGCTATATCAAAAGCATGATTCGCTATCAAATAGTGATAATACCAGGTGTTCGCGAATAGGTGAGCTTATCCTGCCCCATCGGTGGCATTCGTCACGAACACTTGCAAAGGCAAGTCAATTGTTCAACTCGAAACGGTAACACGATAACCTATGGTACAAGTCAGAATATGGACTTGGAAGGGACACCATTTTGGCCACTGATGCCTCAAATTTGGAAATGTCCTCCACATGTCTACCATAAAACTAACCTCGATCATTGTTATAATTATTAATAATTTTAAGTTCGCAATAAGTTTATATGATCGCAGTTACTTTGTCAATGGAAATACTTGACTTCGCTTGTTAAAACGGGATTATAGCTTCGTGCCAAATGATACAAAGTTAAATTACCAACATAATTTCTGTTTGTGATTCCAACAGAGGTCACATGATACATTCGGCCAAGGTCTACCCTCCACCATGGCTCCCGATCATAGTGCCGAGTAGATGCGCATGAGTTGCCGAAGACGGGGTCATAGTTACCGTCTACGGCCTTATCTGCTGTCGACGCATTGTTGAACAGAGAACTCTGACTGGCTGGTTTATAGAGGGCCACATTGAAAGTTGAACAGGACACCACTGAAAACACATTAGCAATAAATAACGACATGAAATAGTACCTGTCATAAACTTTGGTATTAACCTTTAGCCTGCTGAATTATTTTCACACTGGATTAATATTAGCATAAGGCTCTATAAAGAGGGTTGGTGATTTCAAACAGTCGGTGCCTCATTAAACAAGGGCCAATTGAAGAAATATTTTGCACATTTATTCCTCATAGAAAGCTACACAGTACTATATAAAAATATCCCGATGTTTTCAATCACACCAAGGTTAAGACCAAAGCGAACACAAAATTTGTAAATTTTCTTGAACTTACCTGAATTGCGTTATTGAAGGTGGTTTGCATTTCATGCTAGGAACCTTTTAATATCGTAACACTTGTGCAAATTGATTTCAATAATCATATCTCCGACATCTTAATTTTAATGATTTAACATTCGGGTTTTTTTTATCGGCAAATAACAGCGCGATGGTAAATTATGAACCATTTCAGTAAATTTATTATCTAAAGGTTAAACAGAAAAATATCTTAATTTTCGAGGTCATCATAAAGGTTGCAGAAATACGAACATTCGGGTTAAACTGACGTGTCATGTTATTAAATTTGCAGGAAACAATTAATGACTTATGAATATTCACTTATCCTAATTTCAAGCGTTTTGGTTGAATATTTACGATATACAAAAATAAACAACCCGTGTCATGATGTTAGCAGACGTTCTAAAATCAAACATGGCGCGCTTCGCCGGACCTCTGAATAACTCTTTCCTATTTCAATATCAACAAAGTTTACATTGCCTTTATAAAGATGCCTTGGCGAAAGTTGACGATCTTCTCAATCGAAGAATGTTTTATTCCTCATATTCCGATTAATATGACGAGAGAAAATCGAAAATAAAGATCGTGAATTCTAACAGCACAATATCAATAAGTGCAAAGGTCACCGGATGTGATGTCACAGACAGGGGGTAGTCTGCTGATAATCTTTCGTAACAAAACAATAAAGGTAAATTTTGAAATAGTTCGCCTATCACATACAGCAAAAACATAAGTCGATACACAGTATCAGTAATCACCACTAACATGAAATAAAAATGTGACTTTGACGATATAATTCGCGTATTAGTTGATCCGTTTGACCGTGCATGCTCCCGTGACCCGGAAACGATAGACGATAAATCAACATGCCACATGCAAGTTTCTTGGTATCTTTTATTTGAACTTCTGTTGATATTTAAGAATCATCATTCAATGTTACGGTGAATATGAATGTGACATGATTCATATTTCAGCGATGTACATGCTAATAAGTTTCACTACAACAAGTGTATCCCACGTAATACGTCTATGGATATGTCTATGTCTGCAACAGGTGCGCGAAAATGGGCTTCACAAAACGTGTTTCAAAATAACATCCCCGCGTTGCTGAATAAGATATGGTTATATATAAGCAATAAAATGATACGTACATATTTTCGGTGTTAGTTCCACATTACATTTGGGATAGTTTTCCTTTCGGGAATACATTCATAGATTCTAGCATGATTTTAGAACAGTTTCACGAAGAATTTTTAAATTTATTCCAAAAATATGAAGACCACCATGATTGCGTATTGATTATAGATTTGTAATTGTTTAATTATTTACATCTGTTTACAGGTTTTAAAATTTTAAGTTTTATTTAGTAGTTATTTTTTCCACAATGATTGTGTGTGTGGACAGTAAATATTGGTATTTACATCAGTACAGTGTAACTGATCAAACTTCAATTATTATCTTTAGTTTAAACATATTTTTTCAACAATTATTATCATTCACTCTGAAAATCAAGTGGGTGAATAAGTAGCTCTCTGATGTCATCATTTTTTAATTTTAGTATACCATGAATAATGAATAAATCTGATCCTTAACACATACATACTAAACTCATATTGACATTAATCTCGTGCATTAAGCGGTTTGTTTCCAAATAAAACAATTCTGAAATATAATTTAATAGGAATATGATACATTAATTACAGTAACAGTACATGACATTATTGTTTGTTTAATCACAAGAACAATGGTGGCACATAAGCTGGTAAGTTAGCCATATGTTTCTAAGAAAATGCTATCTCAGTCTTCTGGTTGGAATGAAAAGAAACGTGCCTGTGTACGTGTTTACCCTTGCCAGGTGTATTTTTTCCAGTCAGCCAATCCATTACTTTTGTTCACCTTATGTGGTCTATTTTATACATACAGGTACTGCTTCCAACCTGTTTTTCCTTTGTATGCAATCACAGTATCACAACTTCCTCAGCTGGTGTGTATAAAAGTTCCCCTGTCATCGTGATTTTTTTTTTATTAAGGTAAGTCATATTTTCATTCAAAAACATATCTGTCTTTCCTTGAATACTCTTTGTCTAAGTGCCAGAAATGTCAGTGTCATAAAAACAATTTAAAAAAAGACTTTCATAAGGACTTTATTTAGGTAGACCTACGTCAAACCATGTAACAAGTTAGGTAGAATTATAACTTTAAAAGCCCTCATTTCTGAGGTGTCCATATTTTTCACAATTGTATATCTTTTTAGGACAAAACGTGATCCGTGTAGATCTTGCCTGTTTTGTTATGTAAAACAAATTCTTGTCTTAAAATGAGAAAAAGAATCATTCAGACGAATTTTTTTATCCCATTGATTCACGAAAACCAGTTGAAATGTACAGTGGTGACTTTTGTTGTTAGTTTTCAACAACATCTTTTATACTTTCAATTGTTCTTTTTGTAATGTTAGACCAATAACAATATTATGTTGATATTATTATGGCATATCAATACGTTATATCGCTCTCCGTTGCGTTCGTTTTCAGAAAATATTTTAAAATTAAAATCATCGAGCGTGAAATCCATTACGGTTTCGGATTTAGACTTACACATTTGATGGCGACAATCACAAAGAAATATAAAAAACAAATAGGAGTGAAGACTGCTCTCCAGATCAATAAATAGTAAAAAGTTGACGAAAGATAGTAAATTATGTATTTTCGGAATTTCTTTATGAAAGCTTACCAACTTTTGCAGTATAACACGGCAGTATAACAAGCAACTTACCTGTGACAGCGGTGATGGCTAGACATATCAATACAAACTGAGCTGCCATCATTGCCACAGGTTGACGTCTTCTACACATGCGGTGTTTCCTACACTATGACTTCACATACATCCCCTGGTGATCTATGCGAGGTACAACATTACATCCTGATCTAGTATCATAATATGTGTGAGATCTAGACAGCGAGCAGTGGGAGCACCTTGAAAGCTTGTACTCTGTGCCCCTGTTGACGCATCATTGATTTCTACTTACAGATCATGAATTTCAATTTATGTCAGTATGATACAACTTAAGCGAAGTAACGATTTAGACATGCTCAAGAAGCATCTGTTTTTATGTGCTTAGCGTTGTTATTAACACTCAAGCATGAATATTGTACACAAACGATCACTTTTATCTTTCGATCGAGGGAAATAGCTCTACTTAACAGTACAGTGCTATAACCCCCTGTTTCAACTGCTCCCAAGGTTACAGCAAATTCTATTTCACATCAAACAGTTATATCATGGGTGACAGATCCACAGGTCACACTTGATGAGATGCACAATACACAGACCAGTACATCAGCCTCTCAAACAGAGAAGATCTCTAGATCCCCAGTTGAGCCTCCATGAGTAGCTCCTAAATTTGATTCAGTGGAATAACAGAGGCCTCAGGAATTTTTTTAATGAGATTCAATTGTTGGTACAAGATTTTAAACCGGCTACACTTCGTCTCCAAGACACATATCTTAAAAATACCAGTATATTCGATTTAAGGCAATACAACTGTCATCATTCCTTTTTTCCCGCCAAGGGATAAGGCATCTGGAGGATCTTCTGTGAGTCAGGGTGTCATTTATAGCCCTGTTCCTCTTGATACAAATCTTCAAGTTGTTGCTGTTCGTTTAACTTTCCATATAGTAGTTACTCTGTGCTCATTGTACATTCCTCCGTCCACTACACTTCGTCAATTTGATCTTCAAAATCTATATGATCACCTCCCTAAACCATGTATAATCATGGGTGACCTGAATGGGCACAACGCTCTATGGGAAGTGTAAACACAAATAAGAAAGGGAAGGTACTTGAGGAATTGTATGTATGTATTTACAATAGTACTTCAGCCACCCATTTACATCCTGCCACTGGAACGTATTCAACACTTGATTTATCTCTCACAGATTCAAACCTATTTAACGACTTTGAATGGTCGGCTCATGATGACCTCTGTGAAAGGGATCAGTTTCCCACCATTCTTAAAGCCATCAACATGACTGGTGATCCATCTTCATCTCGATGGAATTTTACTGAGGCAAATTGGTCATTGTATGAAGCATCATGTACTACAAACATAACATCAGAACAATTCAAGTATTCCAGTCAGCTCAATGAAAAAGCTGATCAGACAATTTCTAAGTCCTCTGCAAATACACGTATTCGTAAACCATGGTTTTCTAACGCCTGCAAACAGGTACGGAAATGTAGGAAGAAAGCAGAAAAATATTTCCGTCGACATCCTACAGTTAATAATTTAGATCATGTAAAAATTACCAAAGCATGGCGTGCTTTTAAACAAAGTAAGCGTCAATCTAGGAGGAACTATGTCTCCAAAATAAGTTCCCGCAAGGAACAAAAAAGGGTGGTGATCAGTTATTAACTGATATTTCAGACATTGCCAATAAACTTGGTGAAACTTTGGCAAAACATTTGTCATCGTCTAATTATGTCCCCTATTTTATGAAATATCAGAAACAACAGGAGAAGAAAAAGGTTAATTTTAATTCTGATAATGGGGAAGACGACAATGAAGTATTTTCATTACATGAGCTACATACTGCCCTTTGGCAAGCTCATGATACAGCGGCGGGTGCTGGTGATATTCACTGTCAGCTTCTTAAGCATTTGCCTCAACCATGTCTCGAAACCCTTTTTGATATTTTTGACCAAATGTTGACCTCAGGGAATTTTCCTCCTTCGTAGCATCATGCCATTGTAGTCCCTATACCAAAACCTGGTGAGGATAATACAGACCCACCTATTTACCGCCCTATACATTGACTCAGCTGTGTCTGTAAAACCACGGAACGTATGGTAAATAATTGATTAGTTTGGTATTTGAAAACCAATAATCTAATTAAAAATATTTAAAGTGGTTTCCACAAAAATCGAAGTACTATCGACTATTTAGTACGTTTTTAATCCTATGTTAAAGATGTTATTGTAAGCAAACAACATGTAGTGTCAGTCTTTTTCGATCTTGAGAAAGCCTATGATACAACTTGGAAGCGTGGCATTCTTAAGTATTCACATGTTTGCCTCATTTTATATCACAGTTTTTAACAGACAGGCAATTTCAAGTCCGGTCGGGTTCAACCCTGTCTAACCATTGTAATCAGGATCAGGGTGTCCCACAAGGCAGTATTTTGTCTGTCACGTTATTTAGTATCAAGATTAACAGTCTCTGTCTGAGTTTTGAATGATTCAGTTGATGGATCGTTATTTGTGGAGGATTTTGACATTTCTTGTCGCGGAAAAATCATGCACACTATTGAGAGACAACTGCCATTGTGTCTCAATAAAATCCACAATTAGTCACTTGTTAACGGCTTTAAATTTTCTAAAACTAAAACTAATTGTATACACTTCTGCAGAAAATATAGACTGCAGAAAGACCCAGAAGTATTTCTAACTGACACACCTATCAAAGTTGTTCGGGAGTCCTAAGTTCTTGGGGCTTATTTCCGACCACATATAAAATATCTCAAGGCAAAGTGCCTGAAAGCAATAGACTTGCTGAAAGTCAAATCAAACTCTCAGTTGGGCGGGGATCAGTCAACCCTCCTCCATTTGTACAGATCTTTGAATTGCACAAAATTGGCCTACTGTTCCATCATTTATGGTGGAGCCTGTAAAAGTAACTTACCGAAACCAGATTCAATTCATCATGAGGGCTTGATACTTTGTCTTGGAGCTTTCAGGACCTCTCCTGATGATAGTCTGTATGTGGCAGCTGATAAACTCTATTTCAGAACTTTACAATAATCTTGCTACTTGCCAATAATACGACATCGCCCTTTGTTGGTTGCCTAGTCATGTTAGTATTGCTGGCAACTCACGAGCTGATGCTGCAGCTAAAGCAGCTTTGGATAATTCAGTGTTTCATCTTTCCATTCCCTACAATGATTTCAATATTTTAGCAAGGAATATATTCGTAGTTTGATGCAGAAAAGATGGGACACCAAAGAAGGTACAAATAAACTTCATGAATTTAAACCCAAACTAGGTAACACCTACCTAGGTTGCCAGTCCAGACATGACGAAGTTGTTCTGCGACGATGTTGCATTGTCCGAAGTGGCTACACCCATGAATATTTGTTGAAAGGTGAGGATCATCCGTTTTGTCTCCCTTGTGATGAGAGAGTTTTTCTCTCAAGACTTTTCTCTCACAAGGGATACCTATTATCATTCAACGTCTTTAAAGGATCTTATTATCAAAGTCAATGGTCGTTTAATTCTCGATTTCTTAAAAGAAATAGAATTATTTGATAAATTTTGAATTGTCTTAAATTAGTGTGATGTTATTAACAATTAGGCACTCGTGAAGAGCAACCTGCCCGTGGCGAGTGCTGGGTAACGCTAATCGCTCTTCCCCCATGTGGACCCGGGGTAGAATATGTCCACAGCACCCCATTGCTGGTCGTATGAGGCGACTAAATTGGGCAACCCGTTTGCCGTGGGTTGCGCCCCTGTGTCGGTGGAGGACGGGATTCTGGTGGTTGAGGGCACTGGAGCCAGGAACAAGTGTTCCTTTTGCTTCGACAGGTGGTAGAGTTGGCCCGATTCTATCAATCGGCTGGTTACGTCATGCCCTAGCATGGAATACATGACTTTAAAATCTATATTATTAATATAAATATGTGATCAAAACAGTTGTATACAGAATTCAAGTGTTCCTTTTGCTTCGACAGGTGGTAGAGTTGGCCCGATTCTATCAATCGGCTGGTTACGTCATGCCCTAGCATGGAATACATGACTTTAAAATCTATATTATTAATATAAATATGTGATCAAAACAGTTGTATACAGAATTATGCCTTGAGTCTTATGCCAGAAGGCGGTGGCTCATGGGCCAATCTGGAGATAGAGACCTCTGAATTCTGTGTTTCTTGGGAACAGTGTTATGGGCCGAACCAGCCTGACACTTATTCTTTTTGATCTCATAGCTTTTCAAGTCTATATTTTCTGGAGTATAACACCTCTGTATCCCTGGTGTTGCAGGTTGGCTTCCACTGCGACATCTTCCTTGTTGACACTCGATGGCGGGTGGGGAGCAGGGGTGCCGAATGATAAAATAACACCATGGCTCCCAATAAATCAACTGGTTCTTTCAAAACAAATAAACGTCGTCACATCGATTCTATATCGTATGATGAAGAAGAAACATCACCTGAGATTGCTGATTCTTGGCCACGATTCATTGTCATCTCATCTACTGATGGCAATCCCTTAAAACTAAATCCTTTCGCCATCTCGAAAGGCTTTCAAAGTGTCGGTGGAGAGGTAACCAATGTTACACGTCTTCATTCTGGTTCCATCCTTGTGGAATGTGCACAGAGACAACAATCTGTCAATCTGCTGGGTCTACAAAATATTTCTTGCTCTGATGCCTAACAATTAGTACAAATTCCATTCAAATCCCCCTCAAATAAAACCTATTCAGCAGCAGTCTCTTCCTCAACTCTAGTTGTCACAATCATTACAGCCTCTGCTTCCTGTCAGACTTTAATCTCTTGGGTTAAGGATGACCAGTTTATCATCGACGAAGCTCAGACATCTCGCTCTATGAAATCTACTTCTGCTTCCTAGACAGATCATCTTCCATCATCACCACCTCAGATTTTGCCTTCTCAGCAAATAGTGACTCCTTCAGAACCAGGCAGTGTAAAAGACAATCAGGGCGAAGCGCACCTGACTAAAAAAGAAAAAAAGAAGTTAAAAAAGGTAAGGGCTCTCCAGCACTTGGAGTTACCTTCTCTAGATGCCACAACTGTAAGAGGTTCATAATCCATTTGAGCCTCTAGTGATGGAGGTCAGTCCCTCACTCCCGGTTCGTGGGAATGGACCTCCCTCTCGCTGCAGATCTCCAGTTGAACCTCCATGAATGGTTCCGATTATATTATTCAGTGGATTTGCAGGGGACTAAAGAATAATTTTAATGATTTACAGTTACTTATACAAGATTTTAAGCCATCAGCATTTTGTTTACAAGAAACTTATTTGAAAAATAATGATCATATTAATTTGAGACAATATGATGCATATAACATATTATACATAGCCCTGTTCCACTTAATACACCACTTCAAGCTGTTGCAGTCCGTTTAAGCCTCAACATTGTTTTCACGTTGCGCTCGCTTTATGTGCCTCCATCTTCTTCTCTTCAACAAACTGATCTTCAGGTACTCTATGACCAGCTCCCCAGGCCCTGTATCATTATGGGCGATTTGAATGGCAACTACAATCGTGTCTAAATAAAATCCAAAAATGGTCATTAGAAAATGGTTTTAAATTTTCAAAATCTAAAACGAACTGTATCCACTTTTGCAGAAAATACAAACCTCATAATGACCCAGAACTAGCTTTAGCTGGTAATCCTATTAAAGTTGTGAAGGAGGCCAAATTTTGGGGCATCATTTTCGATCACCATTTGACCTTCTTACCGCACATCAAGTATTTGAAAAGTAAATGTCTGAAGGCCCTTGACTTGTTGAAAGTTGTTTCAAATTCCAAGTGGGGAGGGGATCCGAAAACCCTACTCCAACTCTACAGAACCCTTATCCGCTCCAAACTGGATTATGGCTCCATCATCTATGGTGGGGCCTGTAAAAGTAATTTAAAATTATTAGATACAATACATCATCAAGCCCTGCGGCTTTGCCTTAGTGCATTCAGAACTTCACCCATTAATAGTCTGTACGTGGAGGCTGATGAGCCATCTCTAAAACAACGTCGTATAAAACTATCATTACAATACGTCACAAAACTATTTTCCAATCAATCTAATCCAGCACATGACTGCGTTTTTCATCCTCTGTATGAGGATCAGTATCAAAAGAAACAATCCCTCGAACCACCCCTTGGAATAAGAATAAAACCTGAAATATCTGCTGCAAAAATTGACCTCAATAACATCTCTCCCACTCAAACACTGTCATCTCCTCCGTGGCAACTGGTAAAACCACAAGTAGACCTTTCCTCAACTAAACTAAAGAAATCAGACACTAACCAACTAATGTATCAGCAAGAATATAATCAATTAAGAAGCACTTACAACACTTCCAAGTCCATATTTACTGATGGATCCAAGGAGGGTGACGCAGTTGCTAGCGCCACCGTCATTGGATCCAGAACAATATCATCAAGATTACCGAATGACAGTTCAATTTTTCAAGCAGAATCACGGGCAATCTTAATAGCTCTTAAATATATTAATACGCAGACTAAACATAATCAGTTCATAATATTTTTTGATTCCCTTTCCTGTCTTCGGGCAATTACAAATATTTTATCTAAACATCCACTTTTACGTGAAATTATAGAATTACATAACGATCTTTCGACTGGCCAGTACGACATCGTCTTTTGTTGGCTACCTAGCCACGTTGGAATTATTGGTAACACAAGGCCGCTGCTGCTGCAAAAGCAGCACTCAACAAATCTGTGACACCACTTCTGTTCCCATACACTGATTGTAAACCCGTGATTAGATCTTACATCCGAGATCTCATGCAAAAGAAGTGGGACACCCAAGTAGGTATCAATAAATTACATGCAATAAAACCAAATATCGGTTACACCTACTTGGGTTGTCAGTCCAGATTTGAAGAGGTCATTATGCGACGATGTCGTATTGGTCATTCTACATATACACATGAGTATTTGTTACCAGGTGAAGATCCTCCGTTCTGTATCCCCTGTGATGAAACAATCACAGTCAAGCATGTCCTGCTTGACTGTATTGATTTTGCCATCACAAGGGACTTATTTCAATGTTTCATTTGTTTTTTTTAAAAAGAAATTGAATTGTACCATAAATTTTGATTAATATGTTGTGTATATAATATACTTTTTTTAAAATTGGAAGAATAAATGTAATAACTGATATTGTCAGTGGCTGTATCCTCGAAGGGGGTTGAAGTAATGTAAAATTATTGTCCCCTGGAGAGGGAATATAAGACCACGTCATTCGAAGTAGATTTGTTCTTATCACAGTCTTTAATCGTAGAATATATGTTGTTTTAATATGGCTAAATGTGTTAATAATCGTCGCCAACACCCGAAGAGATGGTGTATATCCGGCTGGGGTTCATGAAGGTAGCAAAAGTACTGTAAGTCCCCATGGACCCTAGCATGGTGATCTACCTTCAGTTGTTGGAGATCAATAGCCTGTTTTTATAATGTATTGTCATGTATTGTAATATTCATACTAGTTTTAAATATTTCTATTTTAATGCCCTTTGTTGGCAAGTTTTTTTAAAAGTATTTATAATGTTTAACCTTTGATAGTCACGATATGGCTGAAATATTGCTGATGTGACTTAAAATTTAACTCACTCACTCACTATTAACAACTAAGATTATTGAAAGCTGTGCCACTCAGGGGTTTAAAGTAGTGTAAATTATTGTCCCCTTGAAAATGGCATGAGAGTCCATCTATGTTGAAGTGTATAATATCAACTAGTGTTTTAATGTATTTATTGTGCTTCGATTTTTTTAATATTGGTCAGCATAACAAACAACCACAAGTGATGGCATAAATCCTGCAAAAGCACTTTAAGTTCCCATGATTCCCAGTTAGGTGGTCTATAACCTGGTTTTAATTAATATGAACTAATTTACTGTAAAGGTCTTTGTTTTAATATTGATTGGTTTGTTTTATATCTAAACTGTGATATTTACTTTACTGTTTTACTGTCCTTCGTCGACAGGTTTTTAACAATAGTAACTACCTTGTTCTCATCGCGATATGGCTGCAATATTGCCGATGCGATGTAAAATTTTAACTCACTTCCTCACTTTACATGACCTGTACGGACAGTTGTCTTTATGACGTCACTGTACCGTGTTACTGCCTAGAGAGACAACAGCTCAACATGACGCCACTACATTGTGTCACCGCCTAGATGGTCAGCGGCTTCTCCTGACGTCACAATATTGTGGCACTGGTCATAGGGTCAGCGGCTCAACATGACGTCACAACATTGTGTCACTGCCTGTCAAACCTTATACACTAAATAATCTGTTCCTGGAAATGCAAACAAAAAGGGAAAAGATCATTCCCTAAACATTCTGGATATTCTGAATATAATGCATTGTGGGTAAAGAGCTTGTCTACCTCCTCCATCTTTGTGTTTTAAGGTCATGTCTTTCTATGTAAGGTTCAGAACTCTTCACCCCTCGCAGTAGAGCTGCCTTAAAACATGCTGAGTATTTAGTGTCTACGCGCACTTGTTTTTAGACGACATTTAGAATGTGGTGACAGGATGATTACGACTAACATGAATGAAATACTCTTACAAAAATGAGTAAGTGAGTGAGTATGGTTTTACGCCGCTTTAAAATCAGCGGTCATAAGGTCATATCCTACACCAAGACATCTGACACGGTTGTGGTTCAACGACAGCAAATCGTTACATGAATCAATTTCTTCAACGTCACCTTCTTCCAATCATTGACCACCAGAGGGAGCTGTTTCAAAATGGAAAAAAACGCTCAACCGAACACAGCCCGTGCCATGGTAGACTACCTTCATAATGCCAACATCAACGCCTTGCCCTGGTCGTCGAGATATCTTATCCACTCAGTGCCGAGGAGATGCAGAGACGTGATTGCTGCCCGAGGCGGTCACACGAGATACTGAGCTCAGCGCAACGTTGTGGCCTTATGCAACATGACAATAAACAGTTTTCAATGCCTTTGTACAACATGTGACTATCGAGCTCTAAACTTTCATATTTGTATATATGCTATTTAATTAAATATATGGACTTTATTTGGTACAATAAATTTACTAAAATTCTACCTGTGCGTTTCTCCCTTTAGTTACTGACGATCTCTAGCCCATTTTTATATTGTGTTGTTCCTTACTACTTAATGCTTTTAACTGTTCTGCAACTAGTTTTAAATCTTATCTGTGATATTCTAGTTCTCATACTGTCCTTTGATGACAGATTTTTATAAAGTTTAAATATTTGTATATTTCATGTCTAATTTCTCGTCACGATATGGCTGAAATATTGCCGATGTGACGTAAAGCAGTACCTCACTCACTCACTCACTCACCTGTGCGTTTCATTTTTTGAAGAGCGTATCTATAATATTATATAATACAATACAAGTTTGTATTTAGCTGATTTTTATTCTTGAAAAGTATGAAGTAAAGATGTAACGAAAGAGGGCTGTATCACGTTCTATAGAGTACAATAGTTCCACCTTGCGACGTAGTACTTAGCTACTGAATATAGGTACAGTTGCACCTTACGGACCGGGGCCAAATGTTTGAGATAAAACATATTTTCAGCCATTGCTACAAGACATATGTTTCAAGACCAACCACTTACAAACAAACAACGTTGTGTCGAAGTTAAAGGGACCTACGTATACGTTAATGCTTTGACACAACCGAAACATAATGAATAAAGAAGGAATATGCAGAGACCAAGCTTTTTCTTCGAGACAACCGTAAGTTGACATATCAAAGTTCAACACAAGGTTGTTTGACTGTATTACTGTCCAGAAGAAATATTATGTTTTATGTCCCTATGGCAGTGGCTTGACTGTGTGAAGAGAGAGTGGCTCAACACAACTTCACAAATATACTCTGCAAAAAAAGAAACGCAAGAGCAGTAAAAGAAGTGTTACCGACATCCATACAAAATGAATACCACCGAAACACACCAACATGACATGCACGTGCAACATCACTCGTTGAGTCATAAAAATGCTGTGTTTTCATTTGCATGTCATCACAATCTTACACAAGTACACTGTAAAAACATGCCACGACTGACGGAACCCTAACGCAACACCACCATTTGCCCACTACAAACAGGAGCATCATCTTCAGGTGTAGCCAGGTTTTGCACGTTCTGGGGAATTTAACGAAGCAACGTTACACGGATGATAATCTTCGGCCACACGTCCTTTCCATTACGCAAGAAGCGAACGTCATTTTCCAACAAGACAATGCCTGACCTCACAAGGCAAGACTGACAACAGCCTTTTTCAGGAATCACAACATACAGGTTCTATCATTCAGCCACATTTCCTACTCTCCAGGTCTCCAGATTAAAACTCAATATAACATTTATCGGATGCACTGGATCAACGACTGTGAGCACGTCAGCACCAACCACAGAACCTCCGACAGTTGGCACAATCACTGCAGACAGAGTGATTGCTGATTGCTTCCGTGGGACGACGATGCCAGTCTTGTGTGGACTCCAATGGTGGCCATACAAGATTCCTATATAGCTCAGCGACAATCCCCGGCATGTATATATATCATATGAGAAAGGACTCGCATACAGGTTTCAAAATATCCTATTGGATAATGATATGTGCAAATTATGAACAATCGATTACCATCTGTTGATTCGATTACCATCTGTATATTATTTATATGATGTGTGAAAGATACATTTAAAATCACTTTTGCGTTTCTTTATTAGCAGAGTATATATATCACTGCATATGAAGTCAAGGTACTATGTCAGTGCCTATTGTGACAGTTACCCATTATGGAATCACAGTATTGTGTTACTGCTTATAAGAACAGTGCTTGTTTGGGTTTGTTTTGTTTTTGTTTTGTTTAACGCCGCACTCAGCGATATTTCAACTTTATGACGGTGGTCTGTAAATAATCGAGTCTGGACAAGACGATCCAGTGATTGACATCATGAGCACCGATCTACGCAATTGGGATACGATACCAATCCAATCAGCCAGCCTGACCACCCATCCAGTTAGTGCCTCTTACGACAAGCTTGGGTTGCTGAAGATTAATCTGCGCTGATAAGTTATGCAAGCGTGGTATGCTGTATATTGTGATGCAAGGCTAAGGAGGTCAAACGTGGCCTCTCGCAGCAAGTGTGGGTTGCTGAAGACCTGTTTTAACACAGATCACTGCCTCTAGGAACAGTGGCTCCACGTGAAATCACAGTACTGTGTCACTGCCTCTAGGAACATTGGCTCCATGTGACATCACAATACTGTGTCACTGCCTCTAGGAACAGTGGCTCCATGTGACATCACAGTACAGTGTCACTGCCTCTAGGAACAGTGGCTCCATGTTACATCACAGTACTGTGTCACTGCCTCTAGGAACAGTGGCTCCATGTGACATCACAGTACTGTGTCACTGCCTCTAGGAACAGTGGCTCCATGTGACATCACAGTACAGTGTCACTGCCTCTAGGAACAGTGGCTCCATGTGACATCACAGTACTGTGTCACTGCCTCTAGGAACAGTGGCTCCATGTGACATCACAGTACAGTGTCACTGCCTCTAGGAACAGTGGCTCCATGTGACATCACAGTACTGTGTCACTGCCTCTAGGAACAGTGGCTCCATGTGACATCACAGTACTGTGTCACTGCCTCTAGGAACAGTGACCTCATGTGACATCACATGCTGTGTCACTGCCTCTAGGAACAGTGGCTCCATGTGACACCACAGTACAGTGTCACTGCCTCTAGGAACAGTGGCTCCATGTGGCATCACAGTACTGTGTCACTGCCTCTAGGAACAGTGGTTCCATGTGACATCACAGTACTGTGTCACTGCCTCTAGGAACAGTGGCTCCATGTGACATCACAGTACTGTGTCACTGCCTCTAGGAACAGTGGCTCCATGTGACATCACAGTACTGTGTCACTGCCTCTAGGAACAGTGGCTCCATGTGACATCACAGTACTGTGTCACTGCCTCTAGGAACAGTGGCTCCACATGACGTCACAGTATTGAATTTAAGAAACATCTCAAATCGATTACCAGACATGTCAAATAGCTTATAAGTTTCTAAATACACACGCAATGCTTCAGGTTTATTGGTCTAATAAGGAATGTTTTTGATGAAGTTGGTGAACATGACAAATGCTGGTCGAGGCTTATCTGCAAACAAAACGTCAAAGATTAAATGCAGCTTTGTGTTTGTCACCTCCCTTTGCAGTTTATTGATCACGACTTCTTTAATTGATTTATGGGTTTTTTTCACATCTTTGACGTCGAGGAGAATATTAAATGGAGACCTAGTGAGGCGGATCTATGACACCTAGAGACAGGATCTATGATACCTAGAGATGCGGATCTATAATACATAGAGACACGTATTTATGACACCTGGAGACGCGGTGTTATGGTACCCAGTGACGCAGGTTAAGGGACAAAGATCTATGAGATATGTAGATGGGGAAAGATGCAATGGAATTGACAAGACAGCGACACGTACCCTGACGGTGATATACACAAGATTCTCGAACCCTTTAGCGAACCCAGCCACTTGTTTAGTCTTGTCCGCAGCAATGTAGTACCAAGGCTTCCGGGGCTGAACGGTCTGTCAACAGCGGATGTAGATAATGATGAGAATTTTTATATACTGAACCAAATTGAAAACTTCACAATCCTAAAATTTTAACATTTTGACCAGTTATCATTGTGGGCCCTTATTGTGTATTTAAACAGTAATGGCCACGTATTGTCTTCAGATAACACCCGTGTTTGTGCAGGCGAATCACACACATCCTACCATCTGTTTGAGGGAGTCGACAAACCATTGGTCTCCGAGGAAGTTACAGGCCATGTCCACATCACCGCTGTACACCAACACCCGCCTCTGCAACATCAACATTGTATTATCACATACCAAGAAATTCATATATGTCACTCCTCTCAGTATCCTTACATTCGATAGTTAAAAGGAACTGGATAAATTCTTACCAATACTGGTCCGAATTTCATCTCAAGGAGTTAACCCTCAACATTTCTATCAACCTGAGAACTTGTTATGACGTATTCAAATCTTTGCGCTGAGGACCTTTAGGTATTGTTCCCTCACTGTCCTGTAGATGGTTGTGTAGCCCTAAGACACCGGTCCGCTAAAATAAGCGAATTGCTCATCATTAATTCAAGGAGATTGTTTGATAGTTCAGAAATTACAGGAAAAGAAATCATTACATAAGTGAAATGCAATCCATCGATAGGCTGAATTAGTTGGATTGTCATATTTAAACAAGGTCTAAATCAGCCAATACTGAGTTGATATTTACAATATTTGATTATGTAATATGATGTAATGAACAAAATAGCCTCTGGTATATTAATTACACAGTTATCTTCCGAAACTTTGAGATCACCGGAAGTTGGTGTAAAGTTAGAGGTAGATGAAAATCTATGGTAACGCCGGGCGGTGGACTTGCAAAACGGTACACGAAAAACCGACAATTCACCTTAAATCCAGTAGAACCGAATAGGTGCCTTCCATCTTGAGCCGGGGCGGTCGGGTAGCCTAGTGGTTAAAGCGTTCGCTCGTCACGCCGAAGACCCGGGTTCGATTCCCGACATGGGTACAATGGTGTGAAGCCCATTTCTGGTGTCCCCCGCCATGATATTGCTGGAATATTGCTAAAAGCGGCATAAAACCATACTCACTCACTCACGCCCCCAAAAACATTATGAACTCTCAAGCGATAGTGATATCGTCACCCTAAGTAAGCGAAATAGGTTCAACCGGAAGCGCTCATAAAATCATCTTCATTATCACCCTCATCATCTTCAAATATGTCAGAGCCTAAAACCTACCTGCAAGAGTCCCAGTCCGGTATATGGAGAGCACGGCGCACTTCCGGCTGATTCAGGTATACAAGGACGTTTGTGTCATTAAGACAGGGTGGTGTCATGCGGAGCATCCCGGCTGGGAGACTCTTCATCATTTGAGAAACGTTAATAATTGTAATAGCATTGCCTCGTCTGTACAATAGTTCGCATTTAGTGTAGCTTCTAGGTAGGCATATAATCCGTTCTTATTTCTTCTAATGATAGTGAGTAATATATAATTATATAACAATCTGCTTACACCGTCCCTTCAATGGGGACATATAATCCTCGAAGCTCATTGGGTATTCTCTTACACAGTCACCTCTCTACGTCTAAGAACTCACTTCCTCCCAAAGTTTTCAGACGTGAGACAAAAGTTCGTACTAAGAACGAAATGTCAAATTCATGCCTTTACTTTTCGATACATAGGCAGCCGTGACTGCCTTTTTGACTCATATTAGAATTTGGTTTTCACTTACCCAGTGTCTAATTTTGTTTAAGCATGCTGACAAATCGGAAATCATTTTCTTATCTGGTCGAATCTTTGATTCGAACCCACGTACAGCATATCCTGGTAGTTAACAAAGGGAAGTTATCTTTAAAGCGATTTTTTTACCGTTTTGTCTTATATTTTCTTTTTGTGTTTTAATTGTTTCGTTGATTGAAAGATATTGAATTGTTACCAGCATTTGAACCAACTTCGTTTTATATGGTCACGCTTCAATGTAGTTTTGAAAATCAATATTCTATTTTGCTCTAATTATTAGCTTTTGTTTGAATGTACTTAGTTTTACATCGACGACGTCAATGTACATGTAATTTTGAAAATCAATATTTCGTTTTTGGCATATTTTCTCAGGCCTATTCTGATTTCTTCCTGCACTTGTGGTGAGTGTGGCAGGAACCATCCAAAGTTGGAGGAGATGTAGGTGCCTGTGTTGACGTCGTACGTCAGTCGGGTCGCCGTGTTCACACACTCTCCGTACAGGTTGTAGACGTTGAGGCCACTGCCGAGAACTGCTTGATACGTCTCGAACAACTGAGGAAATAAGAATTATGTGTACTGTGTCTTTAACAAACAGCCCTTGACACTAATCATCCATCGTGTTGCAATGTCATTGTGGTATCTGTACCTACGTACATGTATCAGTATACTATGTCCTTGTATCATCTAGGTAATATTTTGATATACCCCTAAAAAACCACAAAACTCCATTTCTGCTCTACGGTGGCCCATCAGGGACATGGAGTATGTTTTTCAATATATTGATATTTCACTTACTGTTATCGTAACCTTTTGCAAATTGACACAAATGTGTCATTCAAATATGTGATAAATCATGTATAAAAACAACCGAATACATGGAAAATGTATTTTCATGTAGCTATTGAATCACTGAAATGTGAAGCGAAAATGTCAAAAACTAAAATTGAAATGTCAAAAACAAAAACGAAAATGTCAAAAAAAAGTGTGAAAACGTCAAAAACTAAATGAATATACAGAAAACTATTTCCACCGCGGTGATAATATTTCCATCGCGGTGGAAATAGTTTTCTGTATTTTCATTTGAGTTTTTGACATTTTCGCTTTTGTTTTTGACATTTTCATTTGAGTTTTTGACATTTTTGCTTCACTTTTCAGCGATTTAATATCTTCTTTATACATGATTTATCACATATTTGTATGACAAATCGTGTTCATTTGCAAAAGGTTACGATAACAGTAAGTGAAATATCAAAATATTGAAAAACATACTCCATGTCCCTTATGGGCCACCGTACTGTTCAAAGAATGTCCTGCTCGTTACGAAGTGAGAGTATGGATCACACGTTTGGGAATGTTGGCTCACTCGGCCTGTGCACTGCTCGTGTGGTTCAGAGTGGCCCTGTCGCACGCAGCTATCTAACGCAACAATATGACGTCGCCATGTGAAACGATCCTGCGCAGCCTTTGTAACATGAGGTTGACCTGTCGTTAGCCACGCGGACTAGTGACGTAACAGGCTGTTAGTAGCGAAATCCTAGTCTAGAACTGGTCATCTCTGACAGAATGGCTACCCTGGCTTCGGGGGACTGCAATATTCTTGCTTCAAATCGTCCGACGACGTTTTTTCCCGTTCAACGTTTGCAAATGGACAACAGTTGGCATTCTAGAACCCCTACATTATCAACAATGTATGTAATAATGGATTTCCTATACCATATGTGCGTTTCTTGTTTCTAAGGAGTATATTAAATATCGAACCAATCCACACCCTTGAAACATATTTGTCTGATACATGTATATAGTATGACAATCAAAATGATTAATGCTGTAATACATAATGTTTGACAATCCTGTATCAAACAGATAATTTGATATATTGTGAGTTATCTGACAGACAAACTAATGTATAATAAGCACCATATTATGTGGCATCTGGCGGGATAAAATAGTGTTGATATATAGCTGCAGTGTATATAGGCTAACAGTGAATGTCACCCGAGTGTCTTTTGATATCAAATGTATCAACACAAGTCGATAAAAGTTTAAATTCCGAGGCTGAAGCCAACCAGCTTCAGCGGCAGAGAGATTAGTGATGCCACTTGATTATGACGCCATGGTTATGATGACGTCACAATGGTCTGCAAAACATTTGGATTCTCATTGTAGCGATGTTGCTTGATCTCACAGGAGAGAAAACTCCCGTAGATGTCAGTTTTGGATGATAAATCAAATAAATGTGTGAAACGTACAGCTCTCTTGCAGTTGGTGTCATTGGAGATTTTGTCGTAGAAGTTGCACCGGCCCTCCAGGCCCTGACAGCAGTGGGTCATCAGGATGTCCCAGTTGCTGGAGAAGAAGAAATGACCTTGTTAGTGAGGGATTCAAGTTTCCAAAATCAACAGCACTAAACCTGTGCGAGCAGAAGAGGTGAGAGGCGATTACATGGTAAAAGGAGGTGAGGTGAGGTGAAATTGGGTTTAACGTCGTGTCCAAGATTATTGCACTTATATAGCGACGTTCATGTCTAGCTCACTGAGATACCATGCCAAAGTTTAACATGAATATCCCACTCAGACACAGTATACTGACTCCGAGCCGACCAGTCCTTGTTTTAGCCCCTTAATGCCGAGCGTCAGACAGGGTAACAACAAGTACCATCATTTAATGTCTTTTGGTATGACGCGGCTGGGGATCGAACCCCGGACCTTCCGCTCTCCGGGCGGACGCTCTACCACTAGACCACGTAGGCGGTCACGTGGTAAAAGGAGGTGAGGTGAAATTGGGTTTAACGTCGCGTCCAAGATTATTGCACTTATATAGCGACGTGCATGCACGTGTATGTGTGTGTGTGGCTGCTTGTACTAGACCGGACTGATGCCGATTTATAGTGCTAGCTCACTGAGATACCATGCTGCAGTTTAACATGAATACCCCACTCAGACACAGTATACTGACTCCGAGCCGACCAGTCCTTGTTTTAGCCTCTTAATGCCGAGCGCCAGACAGGGTAACAACAAGTACAATCTTTTAACGTCTTTTTGTGTGACGCGGCCCGGGATCGAACCCTGGACCTTCCGCTCTCCGTGCGGACGCTCTACCACAAGACCACGGAGGTGGTCACGTGGTACAAGGAAATGTATGGGCCATGTGTAAAGAACTGCGTGCGCTCATTGGAATCTGAACCTTCAGAGAGTGAGGGACAAACTGTATGCGCGTCCGAGCCTGCATGAAGCTGTTTTTCGTTTGAATTCCACATTAAATAATGGTTACACAATGAACATTTAGACATATCAAACAAGCTGGTACGTCCATGTTAGCTCTGGAGAGTCATGCCTTGCTTGTGTGTCACTAAGCCTGGTGTATCTGGCAGCTGTTGACACACTTCATAGTCTATAGGTTTTATACAGGAGCGTCTACGTACATGTCCCCGATGAGGCCGTGGTAGTAGGCGAAGTAGATGAGAGAGCTGTCGCTCATAGCGGCGTCAGTAACTCCATTGCCAACTGCAAACCCCTGGAAGCAGCATTAACGACATTAGAACAGGAGCATTCTGACAGAGATGTGGTAGTGGTAGACAGCAGTTATCGTTATCATAGGAGTGAGTGAGTGAGTGAGGCGGTCCGGAGTAACGAGGTTTTACTGTATTTTACCACAAGTTCCCTACGTGACACGTGTGCTAATTGTATACAACTAGTTGTACCGTGTGAATGCTCCTTTACACGAAAACACCACTCAGAATAATTATACCGATTCTGAGTCGACCAGTATGCCCACCTAATGCCGAGCGTCAGGCGGGGTAACAACAAATACCATCTTTAACGTGTTTTGGTATAAAGGGATCGAACCACAGACCTTCCGCCCACCACGCTATACACACTAGACCACGGAGGCGGTGGTGGCAATGCGACTGACGTGGGCAATTATTCTAGCACTGTGATTGTTTAACTCATGAATCTTAGCCATGTGACTATTTAACTCGTGTAGCTTAACGTATCCTCGCACAACTAACTGACCTTAAAGTTGATGTATTGGTCGTCGACGACGATTGCGCTGAGTGTCGGCACGTAGATGCCTCCGTAGCTCTCCCCAGTGATATAGAAGTCGTTGGTCTTGTACTCAGGGTACTTCAAGAAGAAATCTTTCAACGCGAGGTAGTTGTTGTGAGCTACCTTAAACACATAAAACCACGAAGACTAAAACCAACAGAAACACTAAAAATCTATATTTAAAAGGGCAAAACCTTGAGCATATCAAGATGACAGAAGTTGACATTTTTACTAAGCAACATGACACACGGCCAGTGTCAAACAGCTGACAGAAGTTTTCATTATTACTGAGCAGCATGACATACGACCAATGCCAAACAGTTGACAGAAGTTGTAAATTGTTACTAAGCAACATGACATGCGGCCAATGTCAAACGACAGTACGTGGCATCATGTCCTGACAGTGACAGTAAACATCCTATATGCTAATAGTAAACATGTGATGTTGTCCACATGTTAATAGTAAACACATGATGCATGCCATATGCTAATAGTAAACATGTGATGTTGTCTACATGTTAATAGTAAACACATGACGCATGCCATATGCTAATAGTAAACATGTGATGATGTCCATATGTTAATAGTAAACACCTGACGCATGTCATATGCCAAAAGTAAACATGTGATGTTGTCCATATGTTAATAGTAAACACGTGATGTTGTCCATATGTTAATAGTAAACAAGGGATGTTGTCCATATGTTAATAGTAAACACGTGATGTTGTCCACATGTCAATACGGTCACCTCATCGTCATCTGTGATGTAGTTTCTGTCGTCACTGAAGGAGAACCCAACACCGGCTGGGGCCTCGAGGAACAGAGGAACACCTTGATGTACAATGGTGCTTAGGAGGTCAAAATGACTGCTGGGCATGACTGTGGTAGAAGCGATTATTGATTTTGAATAGCTGTTGATGCCCGGCAATCCTTCTCCATCAATGGGGCACGGATGCCGAAAATATTGAACAGAGTTCTTAGTCGTTCCAGGATGCACGCACACTTACGCGCGCGCACACACACACACACACACAGCTTACCGCGTTCCAGTGGATTGTACTCCACCCTCTCCCCGTCAGTAGCAATCTGTGAGGTAGCAAAGAGGAAACAAATAACAAAATCAGCAAAAATGGGGATCATGCAGTAGGAGTGTTTATTCACGAGATAAATATAATAGCCTTTGAGTCTGTTTAATGGATTTGAATGCTAGAATACATCACTTGATCACTTTTCTGACATCACAAGAGGTCGTTTAAATGCTATTAACGTCGGTCATGGCTATCTATCGGTTTTAATGTTTGCTAAACGCCGCACTCGGCATATTCTAGCTATATAACGGTGTCTGTAAATAATCGAGTCTCGACCAGACAATCCAAAAACTCATATTATGAGCAACGCCCCAAGCCGTCTGGGTACGAAGACTCACAATAAAGAAAGTCCCCGAGCCTGACCACCTTATCCGTGACGTCGCCTATTAAGGGGGTATCCGTGGATCCATCAGTTGAAGCAGGTCACTCACCCTGAACGGCCCGTTCTCTGTGAGGAGCCCTAGCAGGGAGCTACATCCGGGGCCTCCATTCAGCCACAGAACCACTGGGTCTGTCTTCGGTGTGGAACTCTGAGACTCAACAAACCTTAAGGAACATTTCACTGATGAAGGCTTTTACAGTAAATGGCAGCAAGCGAGGGAGGGTATATAAACTAGTAGTATGAACGTATGTCTGACAGGTCAGTCATTGCAGTTATCAGAGGTTATACGTGGTTCAGCATTATTACGCATCAGTAGTAATTTGTTACCTCCGCGTATTTCCAGCAGCAGTATTTATAGTAGCAATACTAGCGGGTAATCTCCCAGCAGTATTTAAATACTACATATTGATACTACGAGGTATTTTCACCAGTAGTATTCGTTACAATGGGGTATTCGCACATCAGTATGTGTTACAACGGGGTATTCACCTAGCAGTATTGGTTACCACAGGATATACTCACATCAATATTCGTTACCACACGATATTCACATAGCAATATTCGTTACCATAGGGTATTGTCACAGCAATATTCGTTACTATAGGATATTCGCATAGCAATATTCTTTACCACACGATATTCACATAGAAAAATATTCGTTACCATAGGATATTCTCACAGCAGTATTCGTTATCACATGCAGGGTAATCACACAACAATATTCGTTACCATAGGGTCTTATTCAAAGCAGTATTCGTTACACAAAATATTCTCACAGCAGTATTCGTTATACAAGATATTCTCTAAGCAGTATTCGTTATAAAGGTATTCTCACGGCATTATTCGTTATACATGGTAATCTCACAGCAATATTCGTTGCAAGGTATTCTCAAAGCAGTATTCGTTACAAGATAATATCACAGCAGTATTCGTTATACAAGGTATTCTCACAGCACTATTCGTTGTAAAGTATTCTCAAAGCAGTATTTGTTACACAAGGTCTTCTCAAAGCAGTATTCGTTACACAAGGTCTTCTCAAACCAGTATTCGTTACACAAGGTCTTCTCAAACCAGTATTCATTATTACAGAGTATTCTCACCATCATTATTACGGGATAGCCTTAACATCAGTATCGCTTTACTACGACGTATTTACACCAGCATGATTTCCAGTTATTCTAGCCAGCAGTATTTGTTACCATGATGTGTTCTAGCCAGCAGTATTTGTTACCATGAGGTGTTCAAGCCAGCAGTATATGTTACCACCAGGTGTTCTAGTCAGCAGTATTTGTTACCATGAGTTGTCCTAGCTAGCAGTATGTGTTACCACAAGGTGTTCTATCCAGCAGTATTTGTTACCATGATGTGTTCTAGCCAGCAGTATTTGTTACCATGAGGTGTTCTAGCCAGCACTATTTGTTACCATGAGGTGTTCTAGCCAGCAGTATCAGTTACCACTAGGTGTTCTAGCCAGCAGTATATGTTACCATCAGGTGTTCTAGCCAGCAGTATCTGTTACCGACAGGTGTTCTAGCCAGCAGTATCTGTTACCACCAGGTGTTCTAGCCAGCAGTATCTGTTACTACCGGGTGTTCTAACCAGTTGTACTTTTTGTCACCAGGTGTTCTACCCAGCATTAACTTGTTACCACCAGGTGTTCTAGCCAGCAGTATTTGTTACCGACAGGTGTTCCAGCCAGCAGTATCTGTTACCACCAGGTGTTCTAGCCAGCAGTATCTGTTACCACCGGGTGTTCTAACCAGTTGTACTTTTTGTCACCAGGTGTTCTACCCAGCATTAACTTGTTACCACCAGGTGTTCTAGCCAGCAGTATCTGTTACCACCAGGTGTTCTCACCAGTAATGCAGCTTCCTGGTGCCCGAGGCCTTCAGATATCCAGAGTACTGCTTCCAGCTGGGAGGTTGACTCAATCCGGGCAACTCTGTGATCTCGTCCTCTGGTACAGCTGCTCGTGCAACCACGGCGAGGACAGCGAGGACCAGTAGCCAGGATACCATGTTCACGTCCGGACGCTCGACTGATGTTTGACGGTAGAACCTTTAAGTCTTCCTTCTTCAAAGTGATGGAAAGACAAATTGGATAAACACACATAGTTTTAGATTTCAATCATATTATCAAAAAAAAAACAGGTGAAGTTTAGTTGTATAACCGGTGTCAGATTATGTCAACTCCGGAACGGGCTGGTAAAATGACCTTGTTTCGTTATGTTGGAGCGGCGGGCTAGTCGAGTGCTTAAAAGCGTTAGCTCATCACTCCGAAGGCCTGGTTTCGATTCCCTGAACGAGTACAAAGGGTCCACCTGCCCTGATATTGCTAGAGTAAAACCATACTCACTCACTCACTCCACCTATATGTTGGCCGCGTAAACAATCAGTAAGGTATACCTAGTCGACATGATCAGGTCTTACCTGTCAGACTTAAGTGATCTCTGTAAAAACGTGTGTCCGAGTTTTATGGCAGTCTTTGCCTCAGCATCACATAAGCATGACTTGTGTAGTCTTGTCTGCGACGTGTTGCAATTGCGCAAGTCCTGCCCCTCAAGTAAGTCCAGCTGTGCGTTATACATATTCATCCAATACCAGGGTTGAAGCAATGAGAGATACGGGCTACCCATGGTGCTGCATTTGCACTGTTTCTCGAAGTTGCGTGGTTGGAGGGTATCCTGAGTATTTGGTTGCGATGTAAATGTCGGCCTTGATAACGTTTGAACAGGGTGGCCCTGTCGTCTAGGGTGCCGTGTTTCGCGTCCCTTAATTTAACCAGGGACTTATTATTGTGGTTCAAATCCCGGTTTGTTAGCACCACACATGTGTTGGTGGGTTGCATCTGAGACCTGCATCAATTCAGGCTTTCATCCAATGTGAAACTGACGGGTCGTGATATAACTGTTCAAAAAGCGGCATTAAACAGAAACCCACTTACTCACTCACTCACTCACTCACTCACTCAAATGTTTGTATTGACATTTGATGACTCTAATCGAAATCCTAGTACACAGTCTATTTACACGTTAATGTATGTCCACACAAGACACGTACTAATGGCCCTTATCCCTGTGCATACAGCTAAGCAGCATTGTTATGTCACCTTGTGGGAACATCGTACGACCAGTATGTCGAGGTCCAGTCAAGGTTGAATGAAGCATTTAGACACTGGTATTTAAAACTTCAAATGCTTGGTTCATGGGTTAACATTGTTAATAGACTCTACAAGTCTCTCTCACTGATGAACTGATAGAAACACAATAGTCTGAGATGTGTTATTCTCTCACTGTGAGCCTGATAGAGACACACTAGTCTGAGGGATGTGTTATTCTCTCACTGTGAGCCTGATAGAGACACACTAGTCTGAGAGGATAGATTTTCTCACTGTGAGCCTGACAGAGCACACTAGTCTGAGAGGTGTAATTCTCTCACTGTGAGCCTGATAGAGACGCACTAGGAGGAGTAGTTCTCTCACTGTGAGCCTGATAGAGACACGATAGTCTGAGAGGAGCAGTTCTCTCACTGTGAGCCTGATAGAGACACATTAGTCTGATAGGAGTAATTCTCTCACTGTGAGCCTGATAGATACACGGTAGTCTAAGAGGAGTAATTCTCTCACTGTAGGCCGGATAGAGACACATTAGTCTAAGAGGAGAAATTCTCTCACTGTGAGCCTGATAGAGACGCACTAGTCTAAGAGGAGTAGTTCTCTCACTGTGAGCCTGATAGATACACGATAGTCTGAGAGGAGTAATTCTCTCACTGTGAGCCTGATAGATACACGATAGTCTAAGAGGAGTAGTTCTCTCACTGTGAGCCTGATAGATACACGATAGTCTGAGAGGAGTAATTCTCTCACTGAGAATAGAAAACACAGAACTGACACAAATATGAAGTATATCGTTTATTCTTAAAATAATCTTTACTTAAAAACTATGTAAACATGAAATACAAAATATAACATAAAGTAATGAAATCTACAAATCGCTATTTAGTACTAAAAAGGCTTGCCAAACATCACTACTCTGTCACTTGAGGAACAATGGCTCCGTTTGACGTTACCGTACATGGTCATGGGGAACATGACCTTTCTGTACTTTCTTTGAACATTTCCAAGATTCTTTGAGAAACATTAAGACTTATTTAGACTGTGCCTTTTCCCTAGAAGCTATACACTGAGGACACCAGAGAACCCATAGTACAGACAGTCACTTGGTAATACGTTTCTAGATGATCATTCAGTCCTGAACGTGTATTGATCTAGAAAGGGTTATTTTTGATGAAGTTGGTGAACATCACAAGTGCTGGCTCAGGTTTATCTGAGGGAACCATGTGACCGGATCCCTGCAAACAAAACGTCAAATATTAAATGCAGGATTGTCGCCTCCCCTTGCAGTTTGTTGGTCAGTGCTTATCTTTTAATTCATTTATGTTCTTCTATGGATCTATGATACCCAGAGAGGAAGAGAATGATACCCAGAGACGCTGATCTATGACACCCTGAGACGCTGATCTATGACACCCAGAGAGGAGGATCTGTGATACCCATAGAGGAAGATCTATGATACCTTGAGACGCTGATCTGTGATATCCAGACACGCTGATCTATGATACCTTGAGACGCTGATCTATGACACCCAGAGAGGAGGATCTATGATACCCAGAGACGCTGATCTGTGATATCCAGACACGCTGATCTATGATACCCTGAGACGCTGATCTATGACACCCAGAGAGGAGGATCTATGATACCCAGAGACGCTGATCTATGATACCTAGAGACGCGGATCTATGATACCCAGAGACGCTGATCTATGATACCTAGAGACACGGATCTATGATACCCAGAAACGCTGATCTATGACACCTTGAGACGCTGATCTATGACACCTTGAGACGCTGATCTATGACACCTTGAGACGCTGATCTATGACACCCAGAGCGGAGGATCAGTGATACCCAGAGAGGAGGATCTGTGATACCCAGAGACGCTGATCTATGACACCCAGAGACGCTGATCTATGACACCTTGAGACGCTGATCTATGACACCCAGAGAGGAGGATCTTTGATACCAACAGAGAAGGATCTATGACACCCAGAAACGCTGATCTATGATACCCAGAGACGCTGATCTATGGCACCCAAAGACGCTGATCTATGACACCCGGAGACGCTGATCTATGACACCCAGGGTGGAGGATCTGTGATACCCATAGAGAAGGATCTATGACACACAGATATGTGACACCTGGAGACGTGGATATGTGACACATGGAGACGTGGAGCTATGACCCCTACAGACACGGATGTGTGACACCAAGAGATGCGGACCTGCTATACCTAGAGACGCGGATTATGATACTTAGACGTCGATCTATGGCAGCTAGAGATGCGAACCTGTGATGCCTATAGACGTGGATGTATGGTTCCTAGAGACGTGTATCTATGACACCTGGAGACGCTCATCTATTACACCTGTTGGAAGGTTAAAGAGACAAATACCTATGACGTTGTTGGTTGGGGAAGATCTTAGGAAGATGATAAGACGACGGCACGTACCCTGACCGTGACGTACACGAGATTCTCGAACCCTCTGGCGAATCCCCCTACTTGTTTTGTCATGTCGGCGGCGGTGTAGTACCAAGGCTTGCGGAACTGGACGCTCTAGCAACAGCACATGTACGCATTGATGACAAGGATGATATGTGTTGCCTGATATGAACTGCCAGGGACGTGTGGATTCCAGGTTTACAGTGTGGTGTCAAACAACACAAACACGTGCATTCACGCACGTACGCGCACACACGCACGCACGCACGCATGCGCACACACACACACATTCACTCACATACACACACACACAGTCAACACACACACAGTCACTTACATACACACACACATACACAACACACACTCTCACGCACACAACACACATTCTCACGCACACAACACACACACTCACTAACACACACACACACTCATTAACACACACACATGCTAACTAACACACACACACACTCACGCTCACACACGACATACACACACTCACATACACAACACACACTCTCTCTCTCTCTAACACACACACACACACACACACACACACACACACACACACAGACAACACACACACACACAGACAACACACACACCGAGCTGTATACAGCCAAATCTCACAGCAAACGGATACTACTTCATACCTCAGTGTCCCTAATATCTTATTACAAAAAAGAAAGAGCCCTACCTTCAGTTCGAGGGAGTCGACAAACCATTCGTCTCCCAGGAAGTTACAGGCCATGTCCACATCACCGTTGTACACCAACACTCGTTTCTGCAGCATCAACGTTATATCATAACATACCAGGAAGTAAATATATGTAACTCTTCTCTCAATCAATATGTTAGCATCCTTCTGAATCATTCTATCATTCTGTTAAAACGAACTGGAATGTTGGTCATCAAGATACTTTATATTTACAAGAGAACCTAGTCCCTCAAAACGTCCTTTTCAAAGAATCTGTAATAATATAGTCGAAGGAACTGGATCATGTGTCACAATAAAGATACTCAGTATTAACTGGAGAAATGCCCCTTGACAATGGCACCATCGACTGGGAATCGGTCGCAATACAACAAAGCTATTAACTGGAGAATCTGGTCCCAAGGACACCATAAGCTGGAGAATCGGTTCCTAAATTTATACTTCTTGGAACCTGAGGACAATGACGTATGCAAACCTTTGCGTCGAGGACCTTAAGGTACTGCTCCTTCACTGTCCTGTACGTGGTCTTGTAGCCCTGAGACACCGGTCCGCTGAAACACGCATATTGCTCATCACTAACTCAAGGAGATGTTCTGGGAAATCAGTCAACATTACGTGAGTGAAATGCAATACTTCTATTGCAGGATATGGATGGATTGAATTAGCAGGATCGTCGTATGTAAACAAGGGTTAAGTTCGATTGCATTCCAAAGTTAGTGGGTCAGATTGTGATTATAAAATATAAACACACGTGTGATCTTTAGATTTCAATATTTGATTAGTGCACAGTTGTTGATTATTTCATTCAATGTAATGAACGGAATAGTTTTGTAGAA
Organism: Haliotis cracherodii; assembly: GCF_022045235.1. NCBI lineage: Eukaryota > Metazoa > Mollusca > Gastropoda > Lepetellida > Haliotidae > Haliotis > Haliotis cracherodii. The sequence continues at coordinate 49,058,099 of NW_027266265.1, forward strand.
CCTAGCGAACTACCAGACGAAGGTGAAATTGCCACAATCAGAGTGTGAAATAGGTTCGATCGGAAGCGCTCCTAAAATCATCATAATTATGAGGTGAGGTGAAATGGGGTTTACCGTCGCGTCCAAGATTATTGCACTTATATAGCGACCTGCATGTACGTGTGCGTGTTTGTGTGGCTGCTTGTACTAGTCCGGACTGATGACCATTTATAGTGCTAGCTCACTGAGATAGCATTCCGCAGTTTCACAGGAATACCCAACTCAGACACAGTATACTGACTCCGAGCCGACCAGTCCTTGTTTTAGCCCCTTAATGCCGAGCTCCAGACAGGGTAACAACAAGTACCATCTTTTAACGTCTTTTGGTATGACGGGGCCGGGGATCGAACCGGTCGGACGCTCTACCACTAGACCACGAAGGCGGTCTCATAATTATGAATAAATGTCTCTTTTTAGAGCCAGCCATTCTGAAACGTACCTGCAAGAGTCCCAACGTTGAACAGAGTCCGGTATATGTAGAGCTCGGCGCACCTCCGACTGACTCAGGTATACAAGGACGTTTGTTTCATTAAGACAGGGTGGTGCCATCCGAAGCTTCTCGGATGGGAGACTCTTCATCACCTTGAGACAATAAAAACATTGTGATGGCAGATATTACCCTAACAGTGAAAATGTACATCGGAACTTGCTGATATTTGCGCGACATTTTAGCGATTCTCAATGCTGATTGATAAGCTGATGTGACGTCACATTGTTTCAGTGTTGACAGTGCGATTAGCGACACCCCGTGTTCACGACGCCACATTCCATAGTCTCGCGTCATCTGCATAATAGTTCGCATTCGGTAAAATGCCCAGGTAGGCTTGGCATATTGTCTGTTTTTCTTTCTCACGATGACAATAAGTAATATATAAGAGCAATATATAAGAGGAACATGCTCCGTCCCTTTACTCTGGACATGACATCCTTAAATACTCAAAACTCATTCGGAGTTCTTCTGTTCTGTCACCTACGACAAGTTTACTGAGGTGGAGAAAAAATCAATATTCTCTTTCTCAGGCCTACTCTGATTTCTTCCTGAACTTGTGGTGAGTGTGGCAGGAACCAGCCGAAGTTAGAGGAGGTGTAGGTGCCTGTGATGACGTCGTATGTCAGTCCAGTCGCCGTGTTCACGCACTCTCCGTACAGGTTGTAGACGTTGAGGCCGCTGCTGTACAGTGCTGTGAAAGTCTCGAACAGCTGAGGAGCGAAGCATTACGTGTACTGTGTCTTCAACATACAGTCTTACCTCCCCTTGACACTAAACATCAAATTGTGGGTAATCGCTGAACCACACAGTTCTCCGTCGCTGGCTGGACCATACTCTGCGTGCGTGACACCACTGTCGTCGTAGTCAATACGTTACCTGTGTCTGGCTCGGAGACATGCATCGCGAAGGCGGTTCAGCGCCGTCCGACGACGTTGTTCTATTATGAATAGTTGCTGACATACAACATTTGGCAACCGAGAACCCCCACCCCCACCCCTCCCAACACACACACACACACACACACACACACACACACACACACACACACACACACACACACACACACACACACACACACACACACACACACACACACACACACACACACACACACATATGACAGAAACTATATTATGTGGCATCTGAAAGCATTAGTAGTTTTGCGATATAGCATTACTTAAAGGAATGTCTGACGCGTACCGCTTTCTTGCAGTTGGTGTTGTTGGAGCTTTTGCTGTAGAAGTTGCACCGGCCCTCTTGGCCCTTACAGCAGTAGGTCATCAGGTTGTTCCACGTGCTGAAGAAGACACGACCCGAGTTAGTGAGGGAGTAAAGGATTAGTCTGAAATTTGCAATCTAAAAAATGAAGTAAGTCAAAACATATGATTATTCAACTTTGTACACCACTATCCCACTTGACCAACTAAAAGAAAAACTTCTTTTCTTGAACTATGAGGCGTGTGTAAAAAAAACATGGTGAACATAGATACAGTTACATATCTGTCTTCAGAGGTTCAGGACAATTTGTCAAAATGAGAGCAAATCCCATCTGAAGCTTACTGAGAAAACAATATGTGAAATGCTGGACTTCGTCATTGATAACATCTATGTAAACATTGGGGGTAAGACATTTAGGCAAGAAGCATGCTTCCTCATGGGCATCAACTGTGCTCCTCTTCTGTCTGATCTGTTTCTTCATGCATACGAATCGTATTTTCTGCTCGGGTTGCCAAAGTCAGAACAAAGGAATTTGGGCAAGAAGTTTCAACCAATTGTAAAGCTTCAGGTGTATAGACGATCTGATATCATTCAACATCAGACACACTGCAAATTCCCTTCCATTGATTTTACCCACCTGAACTTGAGTGAGTTGGGTTTAACGTCGCTTTTAACAGTATTCCAGTTATATCGCGGCGTGTCAGCTTGATGTGGGAGGAAAGTCCGGAGTGATGCAGATCTTAGACGTTTACCACTTCGGTGAAACCCACGAGCATGGGTATGGTGCTGACAAACCTCGAAACATAATCGGGGCGAACCGGGATTCGAACCCACATTCATAGGTTTCTGGCGTGCCCAAGGGACGCAACTCTGCACAGCGAATCGCGGCGCCTTAGACGACTGGGCCACCCGTACCCCTACCTGAACTTAAAATAAAGGAGACAAGTGAGACCGACACGTCTTTCTCATATTTAGATCTATGCATAACGATTCAGGGTGACAAAAAAACTTTCCACAAGACTGTATGACCAGCAGCTCCAGCCTTTGGTGTCTACATTTCACAACGTTTAAGGTACAATCGAACTTGCTCTTTATACAAAAATGTCAAAGAGCGTCATACGCCTCTAGTTCTTATCTTGTTTGATCAAGGTTGCCACATTTAAGGCCTCTGTATAACTTTCAAACAGTTTTATGGTGGACAGTCGGAGGACATTTCCAAATTTGACGCATCAGTGACTAAAATGATGTCCGATGCAATTCCCTGAGTGCCACCGGTGCCACCAAAGTGCCACCGGTGGGTCGGGATACGCCCAACTTTTCGTGAACACCTGGTATCATCATTATGTCGGGGGCGGTCGGGTAGCCTAGTGGTTAAAGCGTTGGCTCGTCACGCTGAAGACCCGGGTTCGATTCCCGACATGGGTACAATGTGTGAAGCCCATTTCTGATGTCCCCCGCCGTGATATTGCTGGAATATTGCTAAAAGCGGCGTAAAACCTAACTCACTCACTCACTCACTCACTCATTATGTCGTGTAAAGTTCACATTAAATCATTGTTACAAAATGAGCATTCGTCGTCAATCAAGTTGGTACATCAATATCAGCTATGGAGTGTCATGCTTGGCTGCTATATCACATCACAAACAGGGCGCCATAAGGAAGAGGGTTCTTAAGTCTGGTGTATCTGGCAGCTGTGGACATATTTTATAGTGTACGTACTTGTCCCCGGTGAGGCCGTGGTAGTAGGCGAAGTAGATGATAGAGTTGTCGAGCATGATGGCGTCAGTGACACCATTGCCAACTGCAAAACCCTGGAAGGATGATCCGAAGCATCATTAACGAGTGAGTGAGTGAGTGAGTGAGTGAGTGAGTGAATGAGTGAGTGAGTGAGTGAAGTTTAAACTGCCTTCAGCGTGACAAGAGACTCACTGTGAAACAATGTTGGCGTTTCCACTGAAGTCCTCTGAACTACCAAATTATGGTTATGGAGTAATGACTTAAAATATAAGGGTACCCAGCAGTAATGAGTAGTATGGAATTTCCGGATAAAGTATGTCCGGATTAACGAGGTTTTCAGGTGTATTTTAAACTGTTTGTTTAATTGCTTGTTGTTTATCGCCGCACTCAAAAATATTCCAGGTATATGACTGCAGTACTTAAAAAGTGATTCATATTGTGAGAATGATCCATTCCGTTGGGGTGCGATGCCACGCAATCAACCAAGTCACTGAGCCTGGACACCGGTCCATTCAGTCGCCTCTTACGACCGGTATAGGTTGCTGGTGACAAATTCTAACCCGGAATCCCCGCGGGCGTTAACTCGTATGTCTTAGCGTTGCATTTTCTTAGTACTGTGGTTGAACGGTATGTATCGCAGTACTGTGAGGAGAGAAGAAATGGGATATAACGTCGAGTGCACGATTACTTCCCTTACATAGCGACGTACATGCACGTGTATGTGTAGCTGCTTGTACTAGTACGAACTTTATCTCCTTAATGCCGAGCGCCAGGCAGGGTAACAACAAGTACCATCTTTAACGTCTTTTGGTATGAGGGAATCGAACCACAGATCTTCCGCTCTCCGGGCAGATGCTCTATCGACTAGACCACGGAGTACTGTGACAGATGTAGGCCATATATTTTAGTAATGTGAATGTTGTATTTCGTGTATCTTAAAATGTGACTGTTTTAGCGTTTCCTCGCTCTACAAATTCACCTTAAAGTTGATGTCTTGGTCGTCGACGACGATTGCGCTGAGTGTCGGCACGTAGATGCCCCCGTAGCTCTCCCCAGTGATGTAGAAGTCGTTGGTCTTGTACTCAGGGTACTTCATGAAGAAATCTTTTAAGGCAAGATAGTTGTTGTAGGCTACCTATAAACACATAAAAGACAGACACTAAAACCGGCACAGTCCAAGCAGTGTGAAATATTCTACAGTCGATATACCGACATAACGTTTTTCGATCTATATCTGGAAGTTTAAATGTCGCGCATGTATATATTTAGAAGTTAAGACAGCACGCGTCTAAACATAAAAGGATAGAAACAGCACACGTCTACAAAAAAATACGAAAAAGGCAAAAACCTGACCATTTCTAATGGTAAAAACAGCGCATTGTCTACGCGGAACTGTGTCAACTGGTGAACACCTGGTGCTCAGTTCAATGAAATGAAACGTGTAGCAATTACCATCTAGATTTTGGAGTCAGTATTTGGTACCGCCCATGTCAACAGTTGACATAAGTTACTATTGTGTCAAAACAGCTTGACATACGGCCAATGTCAAACAGTTGATAAGTTGTCATTGTTACTGGTAAAAGGGTGTTGCAATCCATATGTTAATGGTTAAAACGTGATGAAGTCTGTATGTTAATGGTCAACAACTGATGAAGTCTATATGTTAATGATAAACACGTGTTTCCATCCATATGTTAATGGTTAAAACGTGATGAAGTCTGTATATTAATGGTCAACAACTGATGAAGTCTGTATGTTAATGGTAAAAACGTGCTGCAATCCATATGTTAATGGTTAAAACGTGATGAAGTCTATATGTTCATGGTAAACAAGTGATGCAGTCTACATGTTAATGCTAAACACGTGATGCAATCATTATGTTAACGGTAAACACGTGCTGCAATCCATATGTTAATGGTAAACACGTGATGCAGTCTACATGTTAATGCTAAAAACGCGATACTGACCATACGTTAATGATAAACATGTGATGCTGTGCACGTGTTAATGGTTAAAAAGCGACACAGGCCACATGTTCAGTAGTGAGTGAGTGAGTGAGTCAGTATGGTTTTACGCCGCTTTTAGCAATATTCCAGCAATATCACAGAAATGGGCTTCACACATTGTACCCATGTCGGGAATCGAACCCGGGTCTTCGGCGTGACGAGCGAACGCTTTAACCACTAGGCTAACCGACCGCCCCTACATGTTCATAGTAAAGACGTGATGCAGCACATATGTTTATGGAACACAGGTAGTACAGTACACAGTTTAGGGGACAACAGGTGATGCAGAGAGATGTTAATCATCAAGAAGTGATGTTGGCATTATGTTAAATGGCCAACAAGTGATGCAGGCAACATGATAAAGGTCCTTGTGGTATTCCCGAGAGGGTCACCTCATTGTCATCTGTGGTGTAGTTTCTGTCGTCACTGTAGGAGAACCCAACACCGGCGGGAGCCTCGAGAAACAGCATGTTGGCGATCTGGTAACAGAGGAACACTTCGATGTACAAAATTACACGTTTGTTCAAAGGGATTATTGAACGAGCATGAGTGTCATACTGATTTTACAAAACGAGTGTATGAATTCTTGTATTTCCCGAGCGAGAGCTTAATCCCTTTGAGCTCCTCTTGCCGTCTTAGACAAAAAAATAGAATTGTCGAATGACGTCAACAATCTTCAGCTATGACGCCATTACTAGTGTGACGTCATTCCGCCCTTATGACACAATATACAAATAATTAGACCCGTCCCAAGAGGTGGTCTGACCGGAAAGAGGCCGCAGAGTAATCGTCAAGAGTTGTCATTTGTTTTGTCATACCAAAATTCATTAAAAAAGTTATGCAGTCTTTAAACCGTCCTCTGTTTATTACAGTATCTTAGCTGCGAACCGTAAAATGTTTGTGTACCATACGCCATCTTATTTCTAGCTGACGAGTCAATATTCATCACGTGACAGGTAAATACTGATCATGAGACGAGTCAATATTCAAGGTCAGTGTCAGTCACATGATTTGGGGGTCTACATTGAAATGTATTGTTTCGTCCCGTGGTACAGATTAGCCAATGGAATGGTAAGAATGAGGTTTAACAGTAAGATTCAAACGACGGCAAGAATGCTGTCAGAAAGAAACAAATAATACACTGGTGGGCGTGAAGTGATATTTGCACTCGGTTACTATTAGCCTTATGGGTAATAAAAATATGTTGATATGACTGTATAGAAACCGGCCATTGATAAAATGGTGATGAGGAGGTCAAAATGTCTGCTGGGAATGACTGTGATTATGATTATATTTTAGACAACTTGAAGGTGTGGATCGATACCAACACAAACCGGTATTGTTTTTGAATAGCCGTTATAAAAGCGATGGTGGCCCCGCCAACCTTCTCTATCGGTGGGGTACGGATGTCGGAAATAGTTAGCAGAGTTGTGTCCCTTAGTCTGTCCAGGATCCTCCCATGTTATCCCTTCTCCTGTAACCGATTTCCCCACACCCTTGCTTTCCACACTGTTCACTCACCGCGTTCCAGCTGTGCGGATTATACTGCACCGTCTTCCCATCTGTTGCTACCTGTCGGGTAGCAAATAAAAAAACAAATAAAAAAGTCATCAGAGAAGCGGGTCATGCAGAAGGATTTGCTATTCAGCGGGGTAATTACCACATACCTATGCGGATGCATTGAACAGCTATAACAAAGAGCACAGTGTAGTTTGACATGTTAGCAGGACGGCACTCAGTGACTCCTGCTATTTGTGTGCAACAGTGAAAAATGGCGTATATTCTGTTTTAGTGCATTGCATACCCGAAACACGTGTGTGTATGTTTAAATATGGTAAAAGTGCGTCTTTGAGCTTTGTGGATGTCTGTTAAATGCATTTAACTGCCAAAGGACACCGTTTAGTTAGTTTTCCTCACGTTATAAGAGGTCCTCTACATACTATCAACGTCGGGCAGGGTTATCTAAAAGCTTTTGTTTGGTTTTGCTTGTTGTTTATCGCCTTACACGGTAATACTTCAGCTATATGAGGCGTCCTGTAAATAATCGAGTCTCGATCAGACAATCCAATTATTCATATTATGACAAACGCCCCAAGCCGTCTGGGTACGAAGACTCGCAATAAAGAAAGGCACCGAGCCTGACCACCTTATCCATGACGTCGCCTATAACGAGGGTATCCGTGGATCCATCAGTTGAAGCAGGTCACTCACCCTAAACGGCCCGTTCTCTGTGAGGAGCCCTAGCAGGGAGCTACATCCGGGGCCTCCATTCAGCCACAGAACCACTGGGTCTGTCTTCGGTGTGGAACTCTGGGACTCAACAAACCTAAAGGAAAATTTCATTGATGAGGGTTTTTACAGGTAATGGTTGCAAGCGAGGGAGGCTATTGTCAGAAGTGGTTTAGTATTATGATGTTACTACAATGATAATACCTGCCTATAGTATTTTGTTATCGTGACATTTTATCTCAGCAACAGTGTTTTGTAACTATGTGTATTCCCAACAGCAGTATTTTGTTTCTACCCAGCAGTATTTCTAGCTATTCTAGCCAGTAGTATTTGTTACCACCAGGTGTTCTAGCCAGCAGTATTTGTTACCACCACGTGTTCTAGCAGCAGTATCTGTTACCATCGGGTGTTCTACCCAGCAGTATTTGTTTCCACCAGGTGTTCTAGCCAGCGGTATTTGTTACCATAGGGTATTCTAGCCAGCAGTATTTGAAACCACCAGGTGTTCTAGCCAGCAGTATTTGTTACCACCAGGTGTTCTAGCCAGCAGTATGCCTAGTTATTCTAGCCAACACTATTTGTTGCCACGCCAGCAGTATTTGTTATCACCAGGTGTTCTAACTAGCAGTATTTGTTACCACCAGGTGTTCTAGCCAGCGGTATTTGTTTCCTTAGGGCATTCTAGCCAGGAGTATCTGTTACCACCAAGTGTTCTAGCCAGCAGGATCTGTTACCACCAGGTGTTCTAGCCAGCAGTATCTGTTACCACCAGGTGTTCTAGCCAGCAGTATCTGTTACCACCAGGTGTTCTCACCAGTAATGCAGCTTCCTGGTGCCCGAGGCCTTCAGATATCCAGAGTACTGCTTCCAGCTGGGAGGTTGACTCAATCCGGGCAACTGTGTGATCTCGTCCTCTGGTACAGCTGCACGTGCACCCACAGCGAGGACAGCGAGGACCAGTAGCCAGGATGCCATGACCATGTCCGGACGCTCGACTGATTGTTGACGGTGTACCTTTAAGTCTTCCTTCTTCAACGTGATGGAAAGACAAATTGGATAAGCACACATAGTTTTAGATTTCAATCATACTATCAAAAGAACAGGCGAAGTTTAGTACCATCAACAGAGTCAAACATTCAGGGTGAACTATTCAGTAATTGGAATTTAAGGGGTGTTTCAATCAATATTGTGACGATACTGCTCTTTCTGTGGTCGATTAATATCTCACTCATATATAACAGAAATGTTTTCGTATTAGTTATAACAAGATAACATGAAGTGTACGTCTTGCTATTGTTGGAGACGGTGGACATGTTATATCTAGTAAAAAAAGGAATGGGATTTCTGTTCCACAAGATGCCCTCCCCAAATGTACGCCATTTCCTTCGTGATGTTTATTGTGTGAGTGCATATGGTTTTACGCAGCATTGTGATGCTCAGAACGACATAGGCCTGTGAATGTCATGCAGTCATTACACTCCATTTACCAATTGCCCAAGAAACGATTCCCTAACATTCCAAATATGTTTGGATATGGTTTTCCATTGTTTGTCGATTTGCATCGGAAGAAATGTCTACAAATCATTTAGTACAATACAATATTGTTTATGGTTTAATGCAGCAACATTCCAGCTATAAGACGGCGGTCTGTAAATAATCGAGTCTGGACCAGACAATCCAGTGATTGACATTATGAGCATCGATCCTTACAATTGGGATACGATGACATGCATCAACCAAGTCAGCGAGCCTGTGCACCCGGTCGCCTCTTACGACAAGCATATATAGTCGCCTTTTACGGCAAGCATGGGTATTCTACCCCAGATCTTCACGGGTCACAATATAACACATGAGGCAGGGAGGGGGGCGTAGTGGGGAGGGGGAGTGTTACTAACTCTAGTATTGTATTCCTACACCGTTTCTAAAGTTACATCTTAGAGTGGAAAGACACCTTAAACCTTCATACGGCCATACATTTCCTTATAAACTGCCGGTTATGAAAGCGTTACTAGGCTGAAAACGGTCGCCGAAACAGTGCAGATTTACGGTAACTATGCTACCCGTATGAAATACGTCAACATCGATTCTAAAACGCTCGATTCCAAAATAATATAAGTGGTATCTACTCTACAGTGGGACTACAACAAATTTTAAAACACAAATAAACTATTTCTTCTGTTTCATTTTTGCCACCATCAAACATGGGTGTATTCTTTTTCTTGCCCGGATGTTTGTATGATATTGTACAAAAAGGAAACCTACTCGTCTTATGATCTCGCTATAGTTTCTATAGGGCCCAGGATGGCAAGGTAACAAGTTTCACTTTGTGTAAATGTCACTGGAAGATATCTATCAACGTTTCATGGCCTGAGTCAAGGTCAAATAAATATCTGCACACGCATAAACGTCAGTATTGGTATAAATATAATAAATTAAACATCAGATGGAGGGATGGGCCAGCGTTCACATGGCAAAAATGCAGCATATATTAACATACAAAAGTCAGGCGATTCTAGGTGTGGATAATGGGTTTCGATTACTGACAAGACTGGATTAAACTTAATACCTACCTGCTGTCTGACTTTAGGTCAAGTGATACTTCTTAAACATATCATGTGACTATCACATGGCCATCTGCTGGTCTTTATCTCGACATTTTCTGATAACCTGGATTATCACGATTCATCCTTACGTCCACAAACAGAACACGCATACGTAACTGATAACACAGACCCACTTACTAGACACCATGTATACCTGCACTATGCTGGACACCATGTATACCTGCACTATGCTGGACACCATGTATACCTGCACTATGCTGGACACCATGTATACCTGCACTATGCTGGACACCATGTATACCTGCACTATGCTGGACACCATGTATACCTGCACTATGCTGGACACCATGTATATCTGCACTATGATGGACACCGTGTATACTTGCACTATGCTGGACACCATGTATACCTGCACTATGCTGGACACCATGTATACCTGCACTATGCTGGACACCATGTATACCTGCACTATGCTGGACACCATGTATATCTGCACTATGATGGACACCGTGTATACTTGCACTATGATGGACACCATGTATACCTGCAGTATGCTGGATACCATGTATACCTGCACTATGCTGGACACCGTGTATACCTACACTATGATGGACACCGTGTATACCTGCACTATGATGGACACCGTGTATACCTGCACTATGCTGGACATCATGTATACCTGCACTATGCTAGACACCATGTATACCGGCACTGTGCTGGACACCATGCATACCTGCACTTTGCTGGACACCATGTATACCTGCACTATGCTGGACACCATGTATACCTGCACTATGCTGGACATCATGTATACCTGCACTATGCTGGACACCATGTATACCTGCACTATGCTGGACATCATGTATACCTGCACTATGCTGGACACCATGTATACCTGCACTATGCTGGACACCATGTATACCTGCACTATGCTGGACACCATGTATACCGGCACTATGCTGGACACCATGTATACCTGCACTTTGCTGGACACCATGTATACCTGCACTATGCTGGACACCATGTATACCTGCACTATGCTGGACACCATGTATACCTACACTATGCTGGACACCATGTATACCTGCACTATGCTGGACACCATGTATACCTGCACTATGCTGGACACCATGTATACCCGCACTATGCTGGACACCATGTATGCCTGCACTATGATGGACACCATGTATATCTGCACTATGCTGGACACCATGTATATCTGCACTATGCTGGACACCATGTATACCTGCACTACGTTGGACACCATGTATACCTGCACTATGCTGGACATCATGTATACCTACACTATGATGGACACCATGTATACCTACACTATGCTGGACATCATGTATATCTGCACTATGATGGACACCATGTATACAGGCACCATGATGGACACCATGCATACCTGCACTATGCTGGACACCATGTATACCTGCACTATGATGGACACCATGTATACCTGCACTATGCTGGACACCATGTATACCTGCACTATGATGGACAGCATGTATACCTGCACTATGTGAGACACCATGTATACCTGCAATATGCTGGACACCATATATACCGGCACTATGATGGACACCATGTATACCTGCACTATGCTGGACACAGTGTAAACCGGCACTATGCTGGACACCATGTATACCTGCACTATGCTTTATACCAACACTAATACAAAGTCACTCATTACTTGCTATATACCAACACTGGAATCATGTTACAAACTCACTCATGGTTCAGTCAAGAGACACAATAGTTTGAGATGTGTAATTCTCTCACTGAGAGCCTGAAAGAGACACAATAGTTTGAAATGTGTAATTCTCTCAATGAGAATAGAAACTGAAAAATGCAATTGTGAAGTAAAAGTTTATTCATAAAATAATCTTAACTTAAAATATACAAACATGAAATGTATACAAAATAGAATATGTAGCTACAAACTTATAAGGTTTAAAACATTTCAGCTATTTATTCCTGCCACCTGAGACAATATCGAAATCGATATGTTCGGGAACGTGAGGCTATGTCGAGTTTGATGTGAGGGTGCGACATAGTTTCCGAGATAAGTCACCACTGCCTCTGTAAGCAGTGTTTATGTTGAAATAAAAACACTGTACTGTTCAACAGTGTGGAACTATTAAAACCTTATCATCAATAAAAGCAATTGTAAAGTATCACAATCATAAATTCAAGACAGTTAATAATATATGAAGTTAAGAAATATTTTGTAAAATCTCCACTCCAAACACTTTTGAATGTCAAAAGAAGACACCTTTTAAGAAAACTGCTATCCAAAAATCGTATGCTGATCTTGTGTAAATGCATATACTGTACAAGTATATGTGAGAACATGGGCATTAAAACTAAGTTGTATCAGTGTACATATTGCACCATGAGAACTTCTGCACTGTGAATTAAACCATACAGTAAGAGAAACATATCCTCTAACACCCTTAAACCTGTGGAGATCACATGTACACGATTCGTTTCCTTGAATCTACAGCATGGAATTTCTACATCTAGGAATGAAATAGTTCTCAAAACAGTCTGACGGACTGAATTAACATTATACAATTCATCTTCAGCACACGACCAGACATTCATCCATCACACTGTGCACATATGTACATTATCACATTCTGCTGGCTAAAACTGACACGCTGGATTAACAGGCTATTGCCTGCCACAAAGATCCTAAAAGTACAAATTCTCTCTAAAATAATTGAGACATTCCTGTTAAAACGTTTCTGTAAATCACGTGTGAAGTCTTCATCACATACTATGGCATGACCAAAGTTGACGATGTTACATTGCAGAATGAAAATTTAACCGGGAACCGTAATCCTCCAGTTATCATCTCCGATTATCCAGTGTATTTTGTTTCCATTCTATTATCAATACTCTGAACACATTCTACATTACGGAAATGAAATCAAACAGCCATGTCTATTATCAGACATAGAAATTCTCCCATAAGTTTTTTTGATCAGAGTTTTTCTGAAGTGAGAGGTAATTTGAATCAAAGATCTGATATTAAATGGAGATACCCTGGATAATCGGAGAATTGTCTGTAAGTGAGGTGCAGCGATTTAGTGAAGGTGAAGGTCGAGAGTTATGCTAGAGGCTGCCCCATGATGAAGCTCTTGAACATCTCCAGACCAGGGACTGGTCTGTCTGTGGGCACCATGTGGCCAGCTCCCTGCAACACAACAGCAATACTTCAGACCTCGACATGTTGGTCTGGCAAAGAATATTTCTGTAAGAATGTAATTTTTGGAAGATAACCACTCATATTAAATTTGCATATTTTCCTAACAACACCGTAAGTGGGTTAGGCTTACACTCACATCTGCAATATGTTAGCCATAGTGTGATTATTGAGTGTTATAACAATGCCTCTTTGCAGGTGGGGTGAAATGGGGTTTAACTGTATTTTCAAGATTTCTTCACTTAAATAGTGACATGCATGCACCTGCATGCTTGTATTGGTCTGGGCCCACTTGCACAAAGCGATCTTAGCGTTAAGATGATCGTAGCTCCCATACTTTAACATTGGCTTACGATCATCTTAGCGCTAAGATCGCTTTGTGCAAGTGGGCCCTGGACTAAAGCTGGTTTCATAGTACTAGCTCACTGAGATACCACGCCACAGTTTAACATGGATAACCCACTCACAGTATATTCTGAAGCAGCCATTGTTTTATCCCCTAAATGCCGAGCGTGATATAGGGTAACAACAAATATCATGAAGTAAGACGAGTTCTATGGATGAACAACTTCTTTATTGCAATTAGTGCACAAATTGCAATAAAGAAGTTGTTCATCCATAGAACTCGTCTTACTTCATCACTCCAACTTCTAAATGCCACTGAAAGAAACAAATATCATCTCTTAATGTCTTTTGGTATGACGAGGCCAGAGATCAAACCACTCTCTCCTCCTTGCATATTCATGGTGAAAGGGGGATGTTTCTAGGGAGGAGCTGTGAGGCTGCTATATAAGGGGACTGAGGGGCCGAGTGGTGTTATCAAGTGTGTGATGTGATAAACAGAACTGGGCAAGTTGAACATTTCAGGATGTCAGTCAGGTCATACAGACCAGTCAGGTCAGTCAGGTGAATCAAATAATACAGGTGAATCAGATTATACAGGTAATAAGGGGAATCAGATTATATAGGTGAATCAGATTATACAGGTAAGTCAGGTGAATCAGATTATACAGGTAAGTCAGGTGAATCAGATTATACAGGTGAATCAGGTGAATCAGATTATACAGGTAAGTCAGATGAGTCAGATTATACAGGTAAGTCAGGTGAATCAGATTATACAGGCGAATCAGATTATACAGGTAAGTCAGATGAATCAGGTTATACAGGTGAATCAGATTATACAGGTAATTCAGGTGAATCAGATTATATAGGTGAATCAGATTATACAGGTAACTCAGGTGAATCAGATTATGCAGGTAAGTCAAGTGAATCAGATTATACAGGTGAATCAGATTATACAGGTAACTCAGGTGAATCAGATTATACAGGTAAGTCAGATGAGTCGGATTATACAGGTAAGTCAGGTGAATCAGATTATACAGGTGAATCAGATTATACAGGTAACTCAGGTGAATTAGATTATACAGGTAAGTCAGATGAGTCGGATTATACAGGTAAGTCAGGTGAATCAGATTATACAGGTGAATCAGATTATACAGGTAACTCAGGTGAATCAGATTATATAGGTAAGTCAGATGAATCAGATGATACAGGTATGTCAGATGAGTCAGATTATATAGGTAAGTTAGGTGAATCAGATTATACAGGTAAGTCAGGTGAATCAGATTATACGGGTAAGTCATGTGATTCAGATTATAAAGTTAAGTCAGATGAATCAGATTATAAAGGTTAGTCAGATGAATCCGATTATACAGGTAAGTCGGATGAATCAGATTATAAAGGTAACTCAGATTATACAGGTAAGTCAGATTAATCAGATTGTACAGGTAAGTCTGGTAAATCAGATTATACAGGTAAGTCAGGTGAATCAGTTTATACAGGTGAATCAGATTATACAGGCTGGTCAGGTGAATCACTAGCCAGTTTTAGTTAATACAATGTATAAACAGAAAAGATATATTCAGAGGATTCATCCCCAGTGTTGAGTACATTTCTCCACAATGCCCCAGTAACCATAGCAACAATCATGCGGACATCTTACCCTGACAGTGACCAGGGAGAGATTGCTGTACTCCTTCACAAATCCTGCAACCTGCTTCGTGCCGTCCTCCGCCTTGTAGAACCACTCCTTCCTGGGGGACGTGGCCTGAAACAGGATAGAAGGCATCACACAATGAAGACCAATGGTACATGTCTGGCAAATAGTGACACTCACTCACCTGCTTCTAGATCAATATGTTCATTTCCACAGCGGACAAGAGTAGCCATATAAGGTTCAACAACAATATTTTCATACTGAAAACCCAGACGTATACAGTCAATACCTTGAACTGGGCGAGTGAGTATTTGTTTGTTTTGTTTTAGTTAGTTTGTTGTTTAATGTCGCACTCAGCAATATTCCAGCTATTTGGTGACAGTCAGTACATAATCGAGTCTGGACCAGACAATCCAGTGATTGACATCATGAGCATTGATCCATGCAATTGGGATACGATGCAAGCATCAACCAAGTCAGGGAGCTTGACCACCTGACCCCATTAGTCGCCTCTTAGGCAAGCATGGGTTGCTGAAGACCTACTCTACCACGGATCTTCACAGGTCTTAGGATCAGACAGGCCATCAGAACCACAACATAGTCAAGTATTCTCACCGGAATGCCAAGAGCGTCCACGAACCATTCGTCACCGAGGAAATTGCAAGCCATGTCGATATCACCATTGTACACCAGCACTCGCTTCTGAAAAACAGATCCAGTCGTGATATAATGATCCATGGCACCCAGTGAAACAATTTTAGAAAGTCAGAATTTTCATGTTCTCCCAGTGAAAAATGGAAAGAATATTTCTTGAAATGGGGACTGGCACTAGAAACCCAGTTGTCAAGTTTCGCCTTGTAAAAGTTGAATAGTGAGTGAGGGAATGTTACACAGGGGGATGCTCAAGCGTTATTATTACCCTGGCCACTGGATCCACGCACACAATAATTCCCAGCTCCCTGGGGAGTATACAACCCAAGCTGCCTGTTAGGTGCTAGATGGTAAACAACCACATTGCCATCCCATCCTACCGGGTACCCACTCACTACTGGGTGAGGAGAGGCACATTTCGAACGAAGTCACTAGCCTAAGGAGACACCACATGTGTTACATGTGCTTCAGGGTAGGGCAGGACCGAAGCCCTAGAAACTCACAGGAAACTGACGAAATGTGGTATCCCATACCAAAACTCTCCGTGACCGATGTTGCATAACTTCACCTGATTTGTGACCTGTGCACTGCGCACAGGCCCACGTGCCAACACTGGAGGCCTCACCTAGATCTCCATTGGTGAGGCAGTGAAAATAGGAACTTGACATCAGCATTGTTCCATCGTAACTTGCACAGAAACTGTGTGAGCCAACATTGTAAGGCAGTCATGAGTTACAACTTACCCCTGCAGCAAGAACTTTCTTGTACTGAGCAGAAACGTCGCTGTAGATTCTGACGTATTTGCTGCCGACGTCCCCGCTACATGTCTCCCACTTCTGCACCACGCTGGGGATATGGAGGGCTGTCCTCACCTCCTCCGAGTTGAGATACATGGCCACGTTCCTGGCATCAATGCATGGTGGGTCCAATTTCAGATTAGCGGCACTCTTCATCAGCTGTAACAGCAATGTCTACTGCATCAGCAACACCGTTGTAGCAACATTTGATGCATCATGATTCATTTTACAACACTGTATACTACTCAAAAGATGTTAAGGACCACTCGATTCTTTCACATAACTACTGTTAACCTGTCGTGCCATGCAAGCATAACAGTGAAACTTTAGACTCAAATAGTAACAATTATGCCCAAACTGTAATGGTTGACATCTCTGGTATTGCATTATCAGGTCATGTGTCATTATAAAACACTGCATAATCATGATTATAATGATAGTTATTTGATTTCATAATGAGATGACCTTGCAAAAATAAGTGACTATGCTAAAAACAAAATTCCCGCTGGCTTTTGAAACTCCAAAAATTACCAATCCCCCCTAATTTTTGTCAGTCCAACAGACTCAACAAATAAAAAATCGTATGAAAATTACCTGGTTTTAATTCTTTCAACAAAAAAAGATTCAAAAGGTATCCTGTATTTGCCTGTCCCATGAACTACCGTTCCAAGCCTAATTCTAATGGTAAAAAAAATGGTAATTACATGTGAATGGGATCACAGTGAAAATATTACTGGGTCAATAGTCATTGCCATTGATGGATGGAAACTTTGTTCTAGGACAATTCCACACCAAGATCGAAGAATAACAAGAAATGCATAGTGTCAGATAGGATAAGTTTAAAAAATATATCCATACAACGATAAGTTTTAGTTTTAGTTGGAGTCAGGTAATATTGGTTCTTTCAATCAGTTTATCTCAATAAGGTTACCTTTCTATCTTTCCTGACGATGTCCAAAAATCCAAACGGATAACCAAAGTTAGATGACTCTATGATGTCTGAGTTAGGTCTCTTCCTTGACATGACGCCTCCGGCACATTCTCCATAGAGGTTGTAGATGTTGAGGCCCCCGGCATACACCACACTGGACGCTGCAGTCACCTGCAGCACAGTACAGTAGAGTTAGTGGAGGAAGACGTGGCCATGTAGTCTGGGTATCAGAATGTATTTAGGTGAGTGAGTGAGTGATTTTTAGAGAGAGAGAGTGAGTGAGTGAGTGATGTTTAGAGAGAGAGAGTGAGTGAGTATGAGTGAGTGAGTTAGTGAGTGAGTGAGAGTGATTTTTAGAGAGAGAGAGTGTGAGAGTGATTTTTAGAGAGAGAGCGAGAGATTAAGTGAGTGAGTGAGTGAGAGTATGAGTGAGTGAGTGAGGAGTGGGTGGGTGGGTGAGTGAGTGATTTTTAGAGAGAGAGAGAGTGAGTGAGTGAGTGATTTTTCGAGAGAGAGAGTGATTTTTAGAGAGAGCGAGTGAGTGAGTGAGCATGACACTTTATCACTAGGCTACCCCTAGCATGCTTGACAAGAACAGCAGATTAATGAGGAAATGGTGGTCTGGCTGCTGTGACGTCACAGGGGCAGTGGGGTAGCCTAGTGATAAAGTGTCAGACTAGTAGTGATGTAGTCGGACCTACCACTTTCTGACACTGAGGGTCCTGCATCATATCCGTGAAGAAACACCTCTCAGTACTGTTGGTCTTGCAACAAAACTTCTGTAGGTCCTTGAACATACTGAAACAAAACAACATTTACATCATCACCTCAGCACATGTTCATGTCATCAGTAAGACACAGGGCCCCAACCAAAGGATACATGATCTCAACAATGAGATATGGGATTTCATCAAACGATATGTGATCTCAACAATGAGATATGGGATTTCATCAAACGATATGTGATCTCAACAATGAGATATGGGATTTCATCAAAGGATACATGATCTCAACAATGAGATATGGGATTTCATCAAACGATATGTGATCTCAACAATGAGATATGGGATTTCATCAAACGATATGTGATCTCAACAATGAGATATGGGATTTCATCAAAGGATACATGATCTCAACAATGAGATATGGGATTTCATCAAACGATATGTGATCTCAACAATGAGATGTGGGATTTCATCAAACGATATGTGATCTCAACAATGAGATATGGGATTTCATCAAAGGATACATGATTTTAACAATGAGATATGTGATTTCATCAAAGGATACATGATCTCAACAATGAGATATGGGATTTCATCAAAGGATACATGATCTCAACAATGAGATATGGGATTTCATCAAAGGATACATAATCTCAACAATGAGACATGGGACCTCAACCAAAGGATACATAATCTCATGATACAAGACCTCAATCAAACAATATGTGACTTCAATAAGGAGATACGGGATTTCATCAAAGGATACATGATCTCAACATTGAGACATGGGACCTCAATCAAAACGATATGTGATCTCAACAATGAGACGTGAGGTAACAGTGATCTCAGCATTGGGATACAGGGTCTCATTCAAAGGATATGCCTATTTCAGCAAGGACATATGGGATTTTAACCAGGGGGTATGGTAATAGCATCAGATCACAGTAACCTCATCCTCAGTTACAGGTTACATAATCTCATCCAAGGGGTACAGTGTCCTCTACTATAGGACAGATCGTAAGTGGGTGACGGGATAATTTGACAAAATTAATAACAAGTTTCAACTGCAAATATGTTTATCAGGAAATAGCTTGAGATGAGGTGTGGAGAAATGGGGTTTAACGTCACGTCCAAGATTATTGCACTTATATAGCGACATGCTCTGTGTGTTCGTGTGTGTTTGTGTGGGGACTAATGCTGATTTATAGTGCTAGCCCACTGAGACAACATGCCGCGTAAGATGAATACCCGACTCAGACACAGTATACCGACTCCGAGCCAAGCAGTCCTTGTTTTAGCCCCTTAATGCCAAGTGCCAGACAGGGTACTGTATTTTAACGTCTATTGATATGATGCAACCGGGGATTGAAAACATAAGTTCATGTGATGACAATAGAGGTTTTGAATGATGTGACAATGATATGCCCAATCAATGAGAGATAATGCTATAGCATACCATACCTGTCTCCAATCAACCCATGGTAGTATGCAAAGTACAGGAGGGAGTTGTCATTAAATTTGTCATTGGAGAGTCCGTTACCAATGCCCATGCCCTGAAACATAACACCAAGTATGCTGAGTCTCAATGTGAGTGTCAACCCTAGCCTAAACTTCCATCTCTTCTGTCTTGGGTTCTGGTCATTTTCACTGATCTCAACAATGACGCCATCATGTGCAGTTAGTTTGTTGTTTGTAGTTTCTTGTTTACCGCCGTACCCAGCAATGTTCCAGCTTTATGATGGCGGTCTGTACATATTCGAGTCTAGACCAGACAATCCCATGATTGACAACATGAGCATCAATCTACGCAATTGGGATTCGATGACTTGCAGCAACCAAGTCAGCAAGCCTAACCACCAAATCCTGTTAGTCGCCTCTTACGACAAGCATCAGTTGCTGAAGATCATGAAGAAGCCTGATCTTCACGGGTCTGTGCTGTTAGTGACCGTCACAACTAAATGATAGACTTGTGAAAAGAGGGACCAAACCTGACATGGCACCCAAAGAGAAACACTTAGTCTCGTTCTATATTACATTGTTTATTCAAACCATTTTTAAATGATTTTTGTACTTGTTGCCACTCATTGTACTGAACTCCCTTATATCCAGACAAATATGTACCATCATGTATTCTTGAAAGAGGGGGAAGCTCACACTTGTCTCATTTTATGAGTGCATACTAATTTCAAGAACGAATTGAAAGAATTGCTAAGCATTTTACCTTGAAATTGATGTCCTTGTCATCTACAACAAGCGAGCTGAGGGTTGGCACGTAGATCCCCCCATAGCTCTCTCCCGTGATGAAGAAGTCATGCTTGGAGTAGTTCTGGTACTTGGAGAAGAAGTCCTTGAGGGCCAGGTAGTTGTCCTGGGCAACCTGAAATCAGTCAAGCATGTACAGCCTTGTACCACACAAATACTGGATCCTACTTATCAAGGTTTTTACATGATGCACAACTGTAGACAAAATGGACACACAAAAATATGCATGGGATGGACAATATCAAATATTCATTGTACCTACAGCGTATAAAGAGCAGTTATGGGTGTCTGTCATTTCATCCATCAATCATGACCACTGTCCACATGATCATTGATTCATTCCAGGCTCTAAGTAATTATCAAAACGTACAGGACACTACACCATTTCATTACTTTACAGGACCCTAATATTGCCTGCAAGGACCCTTACAATTCATTTTGGGGGTCCCCTGGACCCTCACCTTTGTAAGTCAAGGTAAAACCCTGTTACAAATATGTTCTGCAATTGCTGAGGGTGATATTCCTTGAGATTTTTCTACGATATTCTGGTGTGTGTTGGTGTGGCCCTGTCCTTGTGGGGTTGAAGAGCAGTTGTACATCGCCCTATTTTGGATTGGTTGAAGAACATACTCACCTCGTTATCATCTGTGGTGTAATTCTTATCATCTGAGTAGGAGAACCCCACACCTGCAGGTGCCTCAAGGTACAACATGTTGGCCGCCTGCAACACCAAACTCGGCATCAAAAACAATATCAGATAAACACTTAAACACCTCCTCCATACTGATGTAGGTGATGAGACTGGGTTGTGTAGCCCAAATGACAAGCACTAGCAATGCTACAAGTAATGTAATACAGTATAATAAGACGGGATCTAGACAAGGGGCCAATGTTAGCAAATCAGGGATTGACACTGACAGGTTCATTCCAGGACAGACAGAACATTTGCTTTCAAACGCCAATAGCACATGTTCATGGTAATACATATTGGTGTCTTAATACAAATGCAGGGATGAGAAAGGATATTTTCGTTTTCAGCAGAAACTTCTTTGCAATGGAGTGTGGTCCATAATTAGGGGGTGTTTATAGCCATCAGATTTTAATCGCAGATCCATGGAAGATTCTCGTCCATGCAAATGTGACAAGACCTGGACTTGTCGAAACCGTTTTAAATGATCACATTGACTGAACAATTCAGTCGGACACACCTCTGACTCAGTATTACAGCTTGTGCCTCACTCAGCAATATTCCAGCCAGATGACAGCCTGCTGTGAATAACCCCATCTAGTCCAGAATAATCAGTGATTGATACCATGATCAATAATGCCAAGCCATCAGGGTATTATGACAATAACTAATGAATCAATCTGAAAAACTGATCCAATTAATCATGTTTTTTTTTTGTTTTTTTTGTTTAACACTTCACTCTTCTCTAAGAGGCATTTAGAAGTTGGAGTACTAAGTAAGGATAAGATATATGGATGAACAACTTCTTTATTACAGTTAGGAGCAACATTTCGGTGTAGGTTCTATCACTTGCTTGATAACGGTGTTAGAACCTACACTGAAATGTCGCTCCTAATTGTAATAAAGAAGTTGTTCATCCACATATCTTATCCTTACTTAACACTTCACTCAGCAATATTACAGCTATATGATGACAATCTGTAAATAAACGAATCTGGACCAGACAATCCAATCATCATGAGTATCAATCAACGCAATTAGGATACGACATGCATCAACCAAGTCATCGAGTCTGACCACCTCATCCTGTTAGTCGCCTCTTACGTAAAGCATAGTCGCCTTTTACTGCAAGCATGGGTTGCTTAAGGCCTATTCTACCCAGGATCTTCACGGGTATCGTCTTTTGCGACAATCATAGGTTAATTGAGACCAACCCACATGGTCAGGATTACAAAACAGGAAGTACTGATGACCTTATCACACTACACAGTGATACAGTATTAAAGTACAGGATGTTCTTATGACACTGCATTACATTACACAGTGCTACACTTTGTACTTGGGTCTGGTATTTATCAACGTCTTACCAAGGACCAGCTGGTCTTGCTGTAGGTCACCGTCTTTCCATCAGGCATCACCTACAAAAGTCAAATGTTTCCGAAAATACTTGTATGTCCTTCTGAGTGAATATATTTTGTAACTAAATGAATGCAGGTACATTTTCCAAATTTGAACAAAAAACTGTCCAGATAATGTTGTCATCATGGTCATAATGAGGTGTTAATAAAAACGTACTGTTCAGATTAACAGATCCAAGAAGGAAAAAGGGCCTCCATTGAATGCATTATGTTAAAATACTGTGGAAATTATGAAAATAATAACCTTTTACATTGTTC
The DNA here is from genome assembly GCF_022045235.1 of Haliotis cracherodii. Lineage (NCBI taxonomy): Eukaryota > Metazoa > Mollusca > Gastropoda > Lepetellida > Haliotidae > Haliotis > Haliotis cracherodii. The sequence goes on from NW_027266265.1 coordinate 49,081,323, forward strand.
GAAAAAAATTGGATACAATTTGGATCACATCCCTCTAAGCTCCACCTCAACATTCATCTTGGTGCAGATAAATCCTAGCTACATCTCCGTACTCATACTAATATAATAATACAATAGTGAGCACAGAAAATTGACGAGGCAGTTTATCTTATGCATGATTGTAAGTAATCACAATTCTTCATCATCCCTGCATCAGCACTTACCCTGAAAGGTCCATTTTCTGTGAGAAGTCCCAGGTCTGAACTGCAGCCCGGCCCGCCATTGAGCCACAGCACAACTGGATCAGTAGCAGGGTTGTTCATGGACTCCACAAACCTGCAACAACACGACACCATTACATACCCATATGGCTGGGACACTGCAGGGTACTCATGGACCGTACAGGTCAAGTCATGAGCCCTGGTATACTTCCACACATGGACCGTACGGATCAGGTGATAACACATGGCTGGCACCTCATGGCAGGTGCCCTGGTGATAACACATGGCTGGCACCTCATGGCAGGTGCCCTGGTGATAACCCATGGCTGGCACCTCATGGCTGGTGCCCTGGTGATAACACATGGCTGGCACCTCATGGCTGGTGCCCTGGTGGTAACAGATGGCTGGCACCTCATGGCAGGTGCCCTGGTGATAACACATGGCTGGCACCTCATGGCTGGTGCCCTGGTGATAACACATGGCTGGCACCTCATGGCTGGTGCCCTGGTGATAACACATGGCTGGCACCTCATGGCTGGTGCCCTGGTGATAACACATGGCTGGCACCTCATGGCTGGTGCCCTGGTGATAACACATGGCTGGCACCTCATGGCAGGTGCCCTGGTGATAACACATGGCTGGCACCTCATGGCAGGTGCCCTGGTGATAACACATGGCTGGCACCTCATGGCAGGTGCCCTGGTGATAACACGTGGCTGGCACCTCATGGCAGGTGCCCTGGTGATAACACATGACTGGCACCTCATGGCTGGTGCCCTGGTGATAACACATGGCTGGCACCTCATGGCAGGTGCCCTGGTGATAACACATGACTGGCACCTCATGGCAGGTGCCCTGGTGATAACACATGACTGGCACCTCATGGCTGCTGCCCTGGTGATAACACATGGCTGGCACCTCATGGCTGGTGCCCTTGTGATAACACATGACTGGCACCTCATGGCTGGTGCCCTGGTGATAACACATGACTGGCACCTCATGGCAGGTGCCCTGGTGAAAACACATGGCTGGTACAAGACTGACTATATATATGGAAGTACACAGGCACACAACACACACACACAAGATATTGTTCAAATTACAAGATCATGAAGATAGGACATACTTTTTTACACACATTAAAATTTGGATCGTTTCGACACCCACATTAATACAATGGTAAAATGTTGAATTAAAGTTTCAAATTTAAACAAAATTGAATCATTCTCACCAGTAGTGAAGTTTCTTTGTGCCGGATGCTTTAAGGTATCCTGAGAACTGTTGGAACGATGGCTGCTTTCTCAAACCGGGCATCATTTTTATTTCATCTTCTGGAACCATAGCGCAGCACAATGTTGCCATGGCAACCAGCGCTAGTAAGCTAAGAGCCATCTTAGGAAGTCTAAAATTCAGATAGAGATGAAAAGTATCAATCAAAACTATTAGTATAATTTTCATTTCAAACTAACTAAAGCTATACTTTTCAGATGTTAAATGTGCTAGGTCTCAGAGACAGGACACATGAAAAGTGAGTGAGTGAGTATGGTTTTAGGCTGCTTTTAGCAATATTCCAGCAATATCACGGTGGGGGACACCAGAAATGGGCTTCACACATTGTACCCATGTCGGGAATCGAACCCGGGTCTTCGGCGTGACGAGCGAACGCTTCAACCACTAGGCTACCCGATCGCCCCACAGGACACATGAAGCTTCAATTGAGGAGTAACATTTGAGGGAAATTATTCTGAACTGATTCTCAATGCTACAATCTTCCTACAGAAAATGTAAACATATGCAGCTCTACATGTTCAATAAGGAACCAGATTAAAGTATTTATGTCAATTGCTCAAGGAAGCTCGTCGGCAGTGTTCATTAGCTCCTATTACTCTGGAAGTTATTATAACATTATTATAGCGTATCCTATTGCATTAGCATCAGATACCGTAGTTAGGAGGTGATCGGAGCATTCAATATCAATATTCATATGATTCAATATCCGCCATGAGGAGGAGGTAGATTTCTGTGGCTGAGCCCCCAGCCGAACATGTTTGAAACACAAAACTGTTGATTTTAATTATATATTTTTTTCAAGATCTTGTAAATTATGGTCTGCAGATATGTAAAACAAGCAAGATAAAATGTGGCCATTTAGTTATTTATATATTCCTTTATACAAGGGATCGGTCGGAAGTGACAATATCAACTTGATCATGTTGATAACTTGCACTACATACAAGTTTTTTTAATATTTTTAAAAAATTGATCAATCCAAGAAACACTATGTGCCAGGTCAGCACATTGGTGGTGTTTGTGCCTGGGGCACCTCACCCTACCCTAGCTAAGTTAAAGGTGTGGCCTTCTCTTTTGTCATCATAACAAAGCTATATAGCCAATGGCAGCTGACACAGGTTAAGTCATATCATATAAAAAAACAGTACAGGGTGGTTGCCAGTACATATAAAATACAAAATATACAATAGGATTTAAGAAACACCACTCTCATCAGGGCTTTAGAATGTTGTAATTACTGGCAACATATACATGTCATGGCTACATTGTACTTAATTTTTGAATTGAATGTTCATTCAGACAAAGACTGTGGACACAATCCCATGATTAATCCATCTGATCATTGTTCGTAATTTAAAAATGACCCAAGGCTGAAGCTTGCTCAATTGGGTCATACTGGCAGCAGTTCTTTTACATTCATTCTAGATTAGAAAAGAAAAGAGTAGATCAAATTATACCAGAAAATGTATCAAAATATCTAGCTCTTTCATTTGTCTATATAATTAAGACTTTTATTATTTATATAATCATGTCATAAATAACAGGCCTATGCAATAGCTAACTTGATTAAAAGGGTATGCCATGAATTTGTAGACACTGCCAACTGAACATTGAACTCATAGACAAACCTGTAGTGAATTCGTAGACACATTTTATTTATATCAGAATTGAATGAGAATAATTAATTTTATGTATATTCTTAATACTTAACAGAATATTGACATGTCTTTCATTTACCTCTATAACATTCTATTACAAGATGGCCCATGATTGGCTGCGGCACTTACTAAATGTAAGTCACATTTTCATTCGTTACAAGTTTCGTTCATGTTTCTGAGTGCCTTAAATTCTTTTTCAGGTTCTTTTGTGAAAAGAATTAAATAGTAAAATAAGTATTACTACCGTATTCGACGTAATAAGCGCCCAGGGCACTTTCAAAATTAGAAATAGGGGGCTCTTATTAGAATATTATTTCGGTGAAAAAACAGAGTTGAAAGATAAATTTCGTGGTTTATGCTGACAGCCTGAAATGTTTATATACGACACAGATATATTTTTCCAGAATTTAATTGCCCATAATTGAAGTGTGTGTTATACACAAATAAAAAGGTCTTGTGTACATTGATCAATCAGAAAGGGTGCTAATTGGGATGGTTCACTAGCCAATATATAAGCAAATATCGCCGTGGCTTTATTAGAGCGGGGCGCTTATTACGTCAAATACGGTATTTTCTTAGCAGGATCCTTTTTTATAAATAAAATTCAACATGTATAAATATGTAATAAAACAATATTTAGTGTATTTAACAGTTTTGTCAACTAGTCCACAGTGAATGTTGTCAACGAGCTGGGAATGTAGACCTACAAAATCTCCACTGCTATGAATTTGTATGGCTAATAAATTCACCTGTGCGTGCACAGGCGATTACAAATAACATGGTATTTCAGTCGTAGGGAACACTACACCCCTTACTTCCTCCCCACGAGACTGCCGATTCTCACGATCTGGGCACCGTTCCACGAGATCGTAGCCTTAAAGGGGCACTAATCTAACGCCATTCCCCGGACTGGTTGTTGCCTTTGTTATTGTTTTTTCCCCCGTGAGTACCCGGATGATACGCAACGCAACTGAGCGTGACCAGAGACTGGGCTACCGTCTGCAAGGACAGCTAAATAAACTTGGAGGCTGGAGGCAATATTTGTTTTACGCATTTTTGCATAAACACTGATTGGTTAACTGTGATCTATAAAAATTTCGACAAAGGACACATGTTAATTAATTTCTTCAGCCTAAACAAACAGACAAAAAGAAAGGCGGAGCTCATCGGATTTGGAAATACCCCAGATGGTTATAGTTTAATGCTACAAAAAAGTATCCATGCAGTGAAAGGATTTTCGGATTTCGGCTTGCGTCGATAATACGATTACTACTCCCTTGTTGTCATCCACGTTTTCTCGTATAACCCTACACTTGTGTATTTGTCGTCATTCACTTGATGCTCAGTTAATGAATTTATTACAGGTGCAGTTAGTGGTAGCACCACTTACATTACCTGACAAAGGTTCCCATTTGGCATTTATTGTGTCTGGGGTAATTATTCAATCTAAATCCAGGTTTGAAGTGAGGTGAAATGTGTGTTATGTAATATGCACGTGGCAGCCCAGCAAGAGATGAATGATCAGTTGATTTACTTTGTTTTGTAAATCAACTGATCGTTCCTAGTCATCAAAGGATTAACAGAAAATACGTTGATTGATTTATCACTGTTATCTTGCACAGTGGATATGTCAAGAGTGAGTGTTTACATGTCTAGGTTTTCTAATACAAAGGGAATACACTCATATATTGGCGTGAAGTGCCGCTGTAAAAACAACATACTTTGTTCAAATGGTTAACTGATAATACGTTGATTGATTGATCATTGTTATCTATCACTCAATGCATTTTTTAGGAACCGTGGACGTTATGAAAATAGTTGTCACGTGGGCTTTCTCAGCCGACCATTGAGACGTGACACCTATGTAAAACACCTGAAACAATCCAAGTGATCAGTTGAGAAACGAACACGGGTTATAATATCCCGAAACGATATATATCTTTTAAAATATTTGATTGTTAGTGAGACACGTGACATCGAATAAGTTTCTTTGTAAAGCTGCAGACGAGTGGGATATTGTTCCTTTGTGTGGATATTCATGGATACATTCCTCGAACAAGGAAGCTGCCTAAAATTTATACACATAAATTTGGTAGGTTGTAATTATGATATTTGCATTTTGTTTTCCTTCTTTTGAACCGATTCGTTCTTGTTTCTCTACGTCTTGGTTGGGAAATTCTTCAATGCGCGATAGACGTTATTTTCACAGGTCTTTTCCTTTGTAAGCGTGTATATATTACTGTCAATTTGTAAAATGTGATTCTCTCAGGCAATTTATAAAATGTGTAAATATTTCAGTCATTTCGACTAAAAAATCTGTCCAGATTGATTAAGACGATCAAAAAGGCCTACAAACATCACAACAGATTATTATGTAGGATTAGCAGCTTTTCAACGTAACATTTTCAGTCTCTTGGTGATGACATTAAACATCAAAATGTTTGGAATTTGTTATCATGATAATACAGATAGAAATGTTTTTCAGTCACTTTGTAAAATAACTGAATATTTAGACGTTTAATAAATGTGTTACACATTTGACAGTAAAAAAAATATACACACTATAAAAAAAGCAATGCTCGGGTGAAATATTTACTTTGTGTTGCAAGTCAAAATAGTGTGAACGAAAATCGCAAAATTACCAAGCAAGTGACTTCGTCACCATTACCGATGCTATTTCATTTTGTTGATCAATTTGACCATACGCCCTTATTACTAACAATAAAAGTGACTAATGCGCTTACGAATGGCGCAGCAGAGGTCGCGAACTAGTCTAGATTTCTGCTATACATCCGGGTACTCACTGGGGAAAAACAATAACAAAGGCAACAACCAGTCCCGGGGAATTGCGTTAGATCAGTGCCCCTTTAAGGCGATATACAATATAGTTACTCCAATACACAACAATGACTTACGACAATTGTTGCGCTAATATAGTAATATCGCTTTATGCAACGGGTACCTGTGGCCAATACGATATCGTGGCGATATTAAGTCTATATATGCCTACAGAACAGTGAGCCTCGAGGGTATTGACATTTCTTTTAACAAATTCACGGTTGGGCTTATTGAAGTTACTGACTTCTGGAAAACGAAACTGCAAGAGACGTGATTCGTCATAGTCATTTTACCTTACAACAAATGTCCGAGTCCTAACTTACCTCGACGGTTGTCCTACCGAGTGTTCTTACTTCAACCGATTATCAACTGGAGATAACCTACCTCTTGTGAGCAGATAGGCGTGAGAATTCCTTCTGTGCGACCTCAATTGTCCAGACCCTTGATGTATGTTCGCACAATCTCACTTTAAGTAACTAGTCTATCAATCCAATCACGTGCCCATAAAAGAATCACATGACGAAAATCACGTGCCGGGGTAAAAAAGGAAATATCACGTGATTGGGGAAGTGGCGCAGAGAGGGAACTAGTTCCCGACTCTCTATGCGTGTCGTCAAGTTGTGTTATGAAGAGACGGAGCCCAGCTTTATTCGGTGCGCGCAGGGTATTGACTGAGTTCCTGTCTACCTTAACTAGTAGTCTAAAAGCACTAAACCTGCGGCGCGTAACAACAGTGGAACCAATTTAAAGCGAGTGGTTTCACTGATGGTTGGCGCAGCAAGCTCAAGTTTGTCTGATTTGTCTGGTTAGGTAGAAAGGAGCCCAGTCAAAGTAGGGACACTCGTTATCTGAATATAACCAGACACCCGAGTGGTCCAAGCCGATTTGTTATAATTCCCCATCATGTGATGGAGCAAAGATTAAACTTTGCTTTGTCATGATGAATCTACACTTTCATGTCGACACTGTAGATACTATTTGAAAGAAACAATAAATAAAGGCGTTATGCGGTATACCCCCCTCATCCCAGCCCACTCCGGGAAATATAATTATACGTACGTTCGATTAGTAAAATTTGAGTCAACCGATGTTACCACTTTTCTGGCAGCCAGGGTTGACAACATTCAACCTTAGTTAACCAGCGTTAATCAAGGGGAACTTAGGACAGTAACAAAAAACATCCCGCATATATAATGTAGCCTTAATAACAGATCGGGAGATCATATATCGGTATATGGTCTCTGGTTATAATAATATGGCCGCCAGGAGAAGGGTCAACACAACAGCAATTGCTATAAGTTACACACAACTACGTGAAGTTTACAATAGTTTCATTGCTAGTGTCAATAATACCCATGTACATTTATAATAATATCAATAATGTACATCTTTTGCCAACGCATGACCCCCGTACCACAAATATTTATTGTCTACCAAAGTTGTTTATCTTGCAAGTAACTACCCTTGAAGTGAATAGAAACTTTGAAAAAAGTGTTTCATTGCTTGACAAAGCCCAATCTCATTAAAATCAGATCTTAGTTCTCGCTACCGCTAAACAAAGCGGTAGCGAGAACTAAGATCTGATTTTAATGAGATTGGACAAAGCTTCCATTGTACCTTTTCTATTTTTAATGCATTTAAAAAGATGAAAAATGAACAATAACGCATTAAAGAACATTAAACGGGATGCAAATTAATCATCAAAGTTGTTTTATTGATTTAAGTTATTCTAAAGTATGTATGTCAACAATCGAAAGTTAAATTTCCCTGACACATTGATACATGTACAATCAATACATGGTTAATTGTATTCATTAAAATGTATATTCATCACTGAATCAATAAATAAAACTAATTAGCTTTAACGGAGACGTAACTTAATGGGGAGGCTGCTAACCAGAGTACAGCACCCCAGGGGTCCAGAGGTATGGACAACCTAGGTCACCGAAGTATGACGTAAATCGGTTAACATGAGCTAACATTGGGCAACCAAAGTTAACTTGGGTTCACCTGGGTCGTCCTGGGTTTTGAAATCGAACGCAAGCTGTGTCAACTTAATGGAATCGTATAGGAAACTACTAGTGAGTGAGTATGGTTTTACGGCGCATTTAGCAATATTCACCATGGAGAGGCCGGTGGCGGTGGTACTACCAAACTAAACTAAACTTCTTTGAGAGGCATTTGGAAGCTGGAGCACTAGGTAAGGATAACATATATGGATGAACAACTTTTTTTATGACAATTAGGAGCGACGTTTCGGTGTAGATTTTAACACCGTTATCAAGCAAGTGAAAGGCCTAGTGCTCTTTCTTTAGGCTGTTGTTGGGGTCTTTGTTGAGCTGCTTGTAGGCGATTGATCAGCGGATGTTGTCGGTTAAGGCATTGACGTGGGCTGTATCAGAGACCATAAAATAGATCTATTTTATGGTCCCTGGTTGTATCCATGGTGACAGTTGCCTTGCCTTTGTCTGCGGAGCGATGATGATATATAGTGTTGTCGGATTTTACAATATTCGGGATTTTCCTGTCATGATGAGTGAGGTTGGGTTTCTGGGGTTTGGGTGCTGGCAATATGGTGTCGCGGGAAGTCAACATACCCCCTGGGGCTAGTTGTAAACTCTTCTCGATGTTGGCGATGAATTCATCGTTGCTGGCCTGGATACTTGCTCGATACTTGGTGTTATAGAACCTACACTGAAACGTCGCTCCTAATTGTCATAAAGAACTTGTTCATCCATATACTAGTATCTTATCCTTACTTGGTACTAGATTAAAGACTTGAGTTCAAACACATGTGGGAATTACACAGGTATACACTACATTAGCTGCAGCTAATAGAGACAATGATTTGTTAGATCACAATTTTATGCTCTGCAAAAAGAACAGCTAATTGTGATGTGATCCAGTTTATTGCAATGCTCGGAAATGACTCTACATGGTAAACAAGAGCTGACTTTATAGTTGGCAGCTTACTGTGCATGAATGTATCGGCATATCTATATTTTTTCACCAAGATAAGGGATGTATCATGTATGAAGCTTGACGAGGCGTGCATCTGCTGTCGCTGCGCTTCTTGCTCTGCACATGTCATCTGAACTGACCAAACATTCATACTTTACATTCAATGCTATAATTTCACATTTTGAAAAAGGCACGATCATCTGCAGCAGATAGAAGAATTCAGAAAAAAAGTCTGTGATAAAGAATAAATTTATATTAATCTTCATGTTACATTTCTACATTTATGGCCCAGGTTATATTACAACATCTGTTATTACAAATGTTAAAAATAACTTTTATGGGGACATTATGCATGGTTAAATGATTATGAAAAAGTGCAGGACTTTGCAACTTTAGGTTTATATTTGCCGTCTCAAATTTCCAAAACCCAACACTTCCGTCATTTCATCACGCAGGCAGTAGTATTCGACATCCTCTACTTCTCCGGAAGTTGTTCCAAATTTTATAACAAAAAGACAGACATATATGATTCCAATCCTCTGTCATGTCATTCTTTGACATGCGTTTTAAAATAAATTGATCAAGATTAACTTTCTTCCTTGAACATTTAATCCATATCTTCGCAAAAAGAAAGTTTTTGCAAAATTATTTCGAAAAAGAAGTTAAAATAAAGTAATGATGAGGTCTAGGTTTTGTGCAGGGTGGGTGCCATTCTAAAAAGGCTCGCGGTTAAATACCTAACATTCATAAATATCATCCTGATTATTATTCAATTGCAGAGAGAAATCAAATTTACCAATAACAAGTTTTAGAGTACTAAAACAAAGCATGGTGATGAACAAAGTCATCTTGGATATATGTATAAATATTTATTTTGACAAACCAAAGACGTATATACGTCTTTGGACAAACCAATACCGCTTATACACAACTGTCGCAATGTATGTTCCATTGGGTTCACGGTTCGTTGTTTTCCGTCCATCTTTTCAAATAACCCACATGTATTTACTTCCGGTCAGGAAGCACATGTGTTTGTTGTTGTGATGTGACGCAATATAACATAATCTTCAGTCATTACATTTGTGTTAATTGAAATCACCAGTTTCCTTTGTTTCTATTTGTTCTTTTCAACGATCAGAGTCACCCGAGTAGAGTTTGGGTAAGATAACAGCGACAGTAGCGGTGTTGTGACTTTAGTGTGAGGACAAGAGTCATGAGTTCAAGGGCTGATACTGAACAAATTACTGTAGACAAACCATTCCCGAACCTAGCCTGCCTAGCATATATTAATAAGGTATATTTAGGATTTTTAAATATCTGAACTAGGATTAAGCACATGTCATAGTGTTTGTTGTTTAACGCCGCACTCCGCAAAGTTCCAGCAAGTTCTCTTTGACTCCTGTACCCTACATCAGCCTCAGAAATTGGTACTAGTCCTTTCGTCCTTACCAAACTGCCCAATAGTTAAAGTATCTTAAGGACTAGTAAAAAATTGCTCTTTTTAGGGGTTTTGCTGTACGTTATCATTATAAGGACTGGTGGACCAAAACTGTTAGTTTCTATCGCTCTAAACATGGTAAATAAAGAAGTTGTTATCCATAAATTATCTCTGCTTTGTCATTCCTCAACTTCTAAGTAATGCCTATCAAACAATTCAGCTGTCAAGTCTGGACAGATTAAACAAATGAACTTAATCACTGGTCACACAAATTAACCAAAGATATTGTGGAGAAATGAGTGAGTGAGTTTGATTTTACGCCGCTTTTAGCAATATTCCAGCAATATCACGGCAGGTGACACCAGAAATGGGCTTCACACATTGTACAAATGTCGGGAATCAAACCTGTTTCTTCAGCATGACAAGCAAACGCTTTAACCACTAGGCTACCCAACCACCCCTGGAGAAATGAAATGGTCATAATATCCACTACTGAATTGTGTATAGAGGAAGGAAAAGTGAGCAGAACACAAACGGGTGTCCTTACATTGAATAAATGTTAAAGGAACTGCAGATTTTTCAGTCGAGACCCTTGTGAGCTGACCAGCCTAATGTTGAAAGTGTGAAGAGACAGGTCATGCTTACCATGGTTACTGTACAAAGACATCATTATCCAGAATAATATTCACATACTTTTGTTCAAATTTGGTATTTATTAATAATACATTGACCACTTGGCAATGCTTAGAAACCTGCGCAATGTAGTTGTGAAAAGAACATTTGCATTACTTTCTTATGACCTTGCTTCATTCGTGTGATCACATGAATTATGTGTTGTATCTATTCTGACTTCAGCGTAATTGACTGTGCCTGCAGAACAATGGTGATAGCTATAGGTTTTGAAGGCAGCGCCAACAAGCTGGGCATTGGAATCATACAAGATGGAGTTGTCTTGTCAAATCCTCGCCATACCTACATCACACCACCAGGAGAAGGTAAGCTGGGTCTGTTTAGATCTACATGACATGCCTACTGTTATGAGTGACACAGTGTCTCAAGTAACAAAAGGAAGGGCCCTTCTCAGTTTGACTATTAAGAATATTTATTTATCACCAAAACCTACAATAGTTCAGTAAATACACAACTGCGAACACAATCTGGCAAACTAACATATATGTGGCAAAGCAAAATGGGTGAATACTCAACGTGATACAGAAACTCCTCCAATTGGACAAGGTCTGGATCATGGTCACAAGAATATTTCGATCACAGTTTGTTTAGCCAATGACACATTATGTACATCCTCAGTCTAATTCAAATAACAGTTCCACTTTCCTGTCACTCACAAATGATCGACATGACCGAACACATCACAAGATTCCATTGGTAGGAATGTCACAGACCGACATGACCAAATACATCACAAGATTCCATTGGTAGGAATGTCACAAACGGACATGACCGAATACATCACAAGATTCCATTGGTAGGAATGTCACAAACGGACATGACTGAATACATCACAAGATTCCACTGGTAGGAATATCACAGACTGACATGGTCAATACATCACAAGATTCCACTGGTAGGAGTGTCACAGACCGACATGACCGAATACATCACAAGATTCCATTGGTAGGAGTGTCACAGACCGACATGACCGAATACATCACAAGATTCCACTGGTAGGAATATCACAGACCGACATGGTCAATACATCACAAGATTCCACTGGTAGGAATGTCACAGACCGACATGGTCAATACATCACAAGATTCCATTGGTAGGAGTGTCACAGACCGACATGGTCAATACATCACAAGATTCCATTGGTAGGTGTGTCACAGACCGACATGGTCAATACATCACAAGATTCCACAGGTAGGAATGTCACAGACTGACATGGTCAATACGGGGACATAGTGAGTGTGAGACGTCCTGGATCTGTCTCAGCTCTCATGAGCAACTCTCTCAACTCTCAACACGTGGGGGTAGGTATACACGACCTGGCAGCTGGAGAGTGTGCAGGAGGTACCCAATGGATGCAGGTTTGCCACAGATACTGGTTGGTGCTGACAACTTGAGGTTGATAATCACAACAAATCTAGGCTTTGAATCCATGGCTGAACTAGGCTGGAATTTCTGGGCTCGATCGTAGCGCCACCAGTGGCTATTACGAGATATGTCCCTTCTATGCCCCTCCTATTGACAAATCTGATTCCACCTCTCATATCACTTGCATTTGCTCCAAACAAAATGGCAGTGGCCAGTGAAGACGATCTGATCGATAATCATGATTATGATAGTCTATATTGTATCAAAATAGGCCTTACTTCACGAAGTGCATAAAATCACAAAAGCACCTCGATTCAAAACATGCTCGCATCATTAAACATCGCATTTATGTCAACAATAAGACATTTTAGATAGCAGAAATACCAACTTAGACATATGCTGAAAACAAACAACTATGTATTCAACATCACTGTTTATTGAGCAGAATTTGTAACAAATGTCATTCAAACTCTTAATAACATCCTGTGAATTGTCACTGCTTGGGTCAAGACAAGAGTTCTACTCACTTACTAGTATGTCATCACTGATCACACCTGCAAGTCCAGACAGACGCCACCCACGCAACACAGTGTCTTTGTTCTTTGCGACTGCGTCAAAGGCTGATACAAGCCAGCGCATGTATTGTTTTAGCTGAAGTACTCTACTCACCGCTAATAAGTGGTGCTATTTGGTGTGTGATTGGATTAATGTAAGGTTGGATTAAAGTGAGGATTCTCCTGTAAACCTGACAGAGGATATTTCTTTAGATATACATCCACTGATGCTTGAGAGGAGGGGGTGTCGCATTCATATTGAGTCACATTTTTGGCTAGGGAGGGAGGCTTTGGAGACCCATTAATTTCACGATTTACAAAACTCAGGCCTCTTTAAGTTATGAGGTAAAAATCCATCACAGGGCATCTAGTGTAGAGTTATGGAAGTAAGACTGATGAATGTTCCCAGCTCCACATCTGCAATGTTCAGCTGGGGCAGCTGTACACTAAGCAGTGGTCTTCATCCATCATGTTGTGTTCCTGCAGGCTTCCTGCCGAGAGATACGGCCAAGCACCACAGGGAACACGTCCTGCAGGTTCTCCAGCAGGCTCTAGATGAAGCCAAGATCAACCCCCAGCAGATAGATGTGGTCTGTTACACTAAAGGTGGGTACATCTACTGTTTTTGACCCAGTTCGTCTATATTAAACAAGATGAATCTTTACAGACTATTTTCCTAACAACCAATACTAGTCCTAAAAGGCAGTCTAATGATTGAGCCTTGTTCAAAATGTTGTTGAGAATGGTTGGTTGGTTGGTTGGTTTGTTGTTTAATGGCGGACTCAGCAATATTCCAGCTGTATGATGGCGGTCCGTAAATAATCAAGTCTGGTCCAGACAAACCAGTGATTGATATAATGAGCATCGTTCCACGCAATTGGGATCAATGACATGCATCAACCAAGTCAGTGAGCCTGACCACCCGATCTCTTTAGTCGCCTTTTACGACAAGCATAGTCTCCTTTTACGGCAAGCATGGGTTGCTGAAGACCTGTTCTACCCCGGATCTTCACGGGTCTGTTGAGAATGGATTGTACTTGGATGGATTTTCTCTTTTGAAGACCCAGTTGTACCTTTGCTGACTTAATGTCATGAATAACCAGAGGCTGTTGGTTATCTATGCCAGGCCTATGAAGCATTGGGTTTTATGTTAATTTGATAAAATCAACAACAAACCTATCCATATCATCTGGGCATTGACCAGTCCCCACTTGGTGTTTTTATGTAACAGGTGGTGAGTGAGTTTGATTTGACGCCGCTTTTAGCAATATTCCGGCAATATCATGGGGGACACCAGAAATGGGCTCCACACATTGGACCCATGTTGGTAATCGAACCGGGGTCTTCGGCGTGACGAGCGAACACTTTTACCACTAGGCTACCCGACCGCCTCACCTTGTGATATCCATGTTAAGCTGTGCCATGTCATCCTTGGGCTAGCACTATGGAACCAGCATTAGTCCGGACTAGTACCAAACACACATGTGCATGCACGTTGCTATATAAGTGCAATGATCTTGAATGCGACGTTTAACCCAATTTTACCTCATATTTTATTGATTGGTAGTGTTTATATGGTATTTTTGTTATGCTTCATCCATGACATGTTTTGTATGACTTGGATATGGTTACTGATTGTGTTTCAGGGCCAGGGATGGGGGCGCCTCTAGTGTCCACTGCTATTGTGGCACGCACTGTGGCTCAGCTGTGGCAGAAACCCATAGTGGCGGTCAACCACTGCATTGGGCGTATCCTTGTGGCAATCTCTTGAGGAAGTGTCCCTTCCTTGTGTGTTGTTAACCCTTCCCATATCCCCACACACCACATCAAGGTTAAAGTCTTTCTACTTCTATATAGTGCATCAAGGCTAACATCTACTTATCCACATACATCCACCCCTAGCCTTGCTCCAAGGCTGTACTGAATGATAACTCCATGGATGTGTAGTAGTTCTATCCTCCTAAAAGGCAAGTCTAGATATGTGGACTAAGGACTGCTGTCTCTTACATGCAAAGCTTGTTATTATTTACATAATCTGGAAAGTATTGTTTCAAACTGATAAATATTGCCTTAGAGACTTGTGCAAGTCTAATCCACCCCTGTTGGGATTCTGGGTTAGAATTCGTTCTATGCTTGTTGGACGAGGTGACTAGATGGAAGGGGTGGTCAGACGCGGTGACCTAGTTGAATGAGCATCATCATAACACGACAGTATGGGACATACCTCATAATATCAATCACTGTTTTTTCTGAACTAGAATCAATTAGTAATAGGCTGGCGTCATGTGACTGGAATAACGCTGAGTGCAAACAAGCCAAACAAATATACATTTGTATATCCATGGCACATTCACGACTGGCTGGAAGTAGAAATTGCCCAGGAATATAATTATTATTTTATTTGTTTATTTAAAGGCAAGGGAAGACCTGGGTCAAGGTCTTGTAATGTTTCCCTTGTGTTGAGTGTCTCGGTGTACTGGTGGTATGAGGAACTTGATTCGTGGAGTCAGCAGTGATTGAATGACATCAGTAAAAGATGAGGACAATCAGTCCTCCTTTAATGTAGACCTATGTCATTTAGAAAAAGTTTAAACATGCCAGTATCCATTAGTGAGTTTCACTTCACGGACAGTAGTGCAGTTATATCGTCAAGATGTTAGGCAGTATGGTTGTTGTGAGACCTTTGATTCGGGGTAGAAGAATAGGTCTTCAGCAACCCATGCTTGCCGTGAAAGGGGACTATGCTTGTCGTAAGAGGTGACTAACGGGATCGGGTGGTCAGGCTCACTGACTTGGTTGATGCATGTCATCGTATCCCAATTGCGTGGATCGATGCTCATGATCTCAGTCACTGGATTGTCTGGTCCAGACTCGATTATTTACAGACCGCCGTCATATAGCTGAGTCCGGCGTACAATGACGAACCAACCAACCAAACCAACCAACTGTAAGTGAAGGAGTTGGCTTTTCCGCTGCAATAGTCCAGCTATGTCACGGTAGGGAACATCAGAACTGGGCCTTTGTTATGAGGCAGTATATTGTTGAAGATGTGTTTGGTGTGATTGTCAGTGGAAGCCAATGATTTTGTCACTGTCAAATGACCTGAAACAGGTCTGTTTTTGAATTCCGAATAGTGTTGGAAGCTGGCCGGGATTCTGTATTTTCAAATAGTAGATAAGACGCAAGGCAGCTTGCAGACCGTATCCATATCATGCATATAGCTGGAATATTGCTGAGTGCCATGTTAAACAACAAACAACAAACAAACAAACATACAAACAGACAATGGTAGTTGTGAAGCTCCTTATCCAGGTCAGACATAGAGATGGGGCGTCTGATCACGGGAGCCAAGAACCCTACAGTTCTGTATGTCAGTGGCGGGAACACGCAGGTCAGTCTGGTCTTAGATTAAACATCAATCATAGTGTTAGACACAGTCAGTTTTCTGCAAAAGTCTGTGGGGACACTGGTAAGAATAGGTCCCCAGCACTGTTGTACATGAATGATGTTTTGATTTGATTCTGTGTCACTGTACCCCAATGGAATGGGGCCTTGCTCTTAATATCAACCACTGGTTGCCTAGCTGGGACTCACTCATTTACAGACTGCCATGATATAGCTGAAATATTGCTGACTATGTTGTAAAACAACAAACAAGCAATGTTAAAACTTGTTTGTTTGTCAAGTAACTTGTTATGTTATGGATGAAGTAGTTATTTTCTTCCTCCAAATATTATTGTAACCATGTCTGAATTAAGCTGTCCATTAGTTTGAATCAGCTGTACCCTTTGACTACCTTCTGCTAGTGTGCAGACTTGAGTTATGTCTTGGATTGAACATAGATACAACCGAACCTCATTGTGTCCAGCTTGGAAGTGTCAAATTCGCGGTTGTCTTGAACTCTCCTTCCAATCCTTGGGAATTCCTACTTTATTTATCATCATTTATACATGAATCTTTTGAACTGAATGTTGTGAATTCCAGGTTGTCTTAAACTTATATGTGATTCCCACATATCCAAATTAAGCATGAAATTCCCCTTATGACTCGAACAGTTAAAAATAAATAAATGTTCACACACCCACACTTGCCAAACGTCAACTCTCTTAACACTCAATTGACTGACCTCACTGCGATCGCCGTAATTACATCAAAGACAGGATGGTTTCTACCAACATGCCAACACCCAATCGAGCCTCATTAACAGGCACATCTTACAAAGGTGCAAACTGATTTCTCCAGCGCATCAGCAGCAGGTTACTGAAGTGTTCTCACATGACTGCCGATGAGACGTGAAAATTGATTAAGATTATGTTAGTGAATCAATTATTCGAGCTATGACTTATACAATGATGCTTATGTGAGAGTGAGAGATCGATGCTACGCTTGAGTTGTGGCCCCTTTCACTACCAGCAGCCTAGACACCGAAATATACGTGTCTTGAAATCTAGTCTTGTGTTCAGACCTAGTAATAATCTGTCACACTAGAATGTTTGGTTTTCACTTTGTTGGTTGTCTCGAGCCCAGGTTAACGCAGACTTTTTTCCTGGTCCCCAGAAGTTTTGACACAATGAGGTTCAACTGTACATGCAGTGTATTCTGGAAACACAGGCCTTGTCTAGCGTATTGTTGTCGCTTGAGGTTCCATGAATTATTGTGTGATTTGGCAGACAGTGTGTCTCTGTTCCAGGTGATAGCATACTCTCATCGTAGGTATAGAATATTTGGTGAAACAATTGACATAGCTGTTGGAAACTGCTTGGATAGATTCGCCCGAGTTTTAAAGGTAAGGCATTAGCTTTTCTTAACTACAACCGAATATATATGAAAATGATGTTTACCTCGAGATGGTTTTTCTTTCTAACTCTCTGTGTAGCAAAGTTCATGCTAGTGTAATAATACCCTGTGCACTCACTCTCTGTGTTAAGCTGAATGATCAGGTGCAGTAAGGCTAATTACCCCTATGGTAAGAAATATCCGAGTTCATAAAATCACACCTTGTTTGAACACTAGTGCAGTTATCACTACATACACATCAGTGTATTGCTCACGTCATCCAGACGGCTTTGTTGACATCTTTCAACTCTTATTGTGATGTAAATTTGGAATGCCATCAAACTAGAGACGACATCATAGTTGAAGGTTGTTGACGTCATTCGACTCGTGTAAGAATTCATGTTTACCCGTGCTCTCGCGTGGGAAATAAAGAACTCAGACACTCATTTTGTAAACTTAGTATGAGACACATGCTGCTATGACAAACTCTCTATGTACTCTGTTTGGCTGAGTTATTGCTAGAGCAGAGAGCACATGTTATGTTGGAGGCCATTAATCCTCACCGTGTCTGCGTTGCAGTTGTCCAATGATCCCAGCCCAGGTTACAACATAGAGCAGATGGCTAAGAGGCAAGTAGTCCACTTTTGTCCACAACTGTTGCAGTCACTACCTTACTGCTGTACTGTATTGATGTGATGCATGTTACGTGCATATTGGCAACAGCAATCATAATCCGGAATAACAATTTCTCCTTTTGTATAACCCAGCGTGCATGCTGAGAGTATGCTATCACCTGCAACAGAGACACACTGCGCTAAAAACCCCTGTGTTTCCACCGAGATGTACACTGTGGCATGTTTGTCGTCTGCTTGAATGTCACCTTTTGCCTTGGTAGTACACTAGAACGGCTGGATGGCGTTGTACAAAACCTTAGAGGTACGACGGTCGTAAGCCTATGTTAAGGTATGGGAGTTACGATCACCTCAGCACTTAGATCGCTTTGTACAACGGCACCCTGGTTGTGTTTATGATAGTTAATCCTTGTCCTTGTAACCACTATTCACAGGAATCTTGTGTTGTTGTATTCACAGTGGTGGTGTTGTGTTTTTCTACAGAGGGAAGAAGTTCCTGGAGCTGCCATATGCCGTGAAGGGGATGGACGTTTCCTTCTCAGGACTACTGTCCTACATTGAGGTCAGTCACAGCGCTATTTGTGGAGGTTAAGATATCAAACATACTGTAATTCCTCTATTGGACGCTTGGGCGTCTCTTAGATTATTGAGGGCCCCTGACCCGGCATGTATTAGAGACCAAACATTAAATTAGACAAATGCAATACAGTTCTTATGGGTGGGTCTGCAGCCAATTGTTATGGATCCATATATTGGCTGTTGATGTATTCATACACATGGTTTTGGTGTGAAAAGACTGAATATATTTAAGAGAGGTTTCAGTAGGAAAAAGGATACCTCTTTTTAATCAATCAGAATACAGCATTCTTCAATGTCAGGGTAGAATTATCCATTATCTATGAATGAGTTTGGATTAACATCGCTTTGAACACATCTACACGAGGCAAGGGAGTTAACTGATTGTAAAAGTCCAGTTTCCACTCATGCCCAGCTAGGGTGCAATTTCATGGTTCAATCATAGCACCACCAGTGGCGATTACAGGTTATGTCCCTTCTATGTCCCTCCTATTGACCAATCAGATTGCATCTCTCTTATTACTTGCATTTGATTAAAACAAAAGGGCAGTCCAAGTCAAGATGATCTGATCGATAATCAGATCTTTTTTATAATAACATCGGTCTAACCTCGCGAAGTACATCAAATTGCTTGAGCACCTTGTTTAAACACATAAAAAGATTTGAAAAACATCTGTCGACACCCATTTGGTGGAACACTTGCTCTGCAAATTCTGCAGTCGACATGGCAGTCGCCATGTTGTTTATGAACTGCATGTTGATTTCATTCTGCGATTTTGATTGGACTCTGCATAGACTCGTTAGTCCAGCCAAAATATAACTCCATAATCTCAGCCCAGTTCAGCAAAGGTGGAAACCGGTGGGGCTAGGACGATCAACTGTGTGATCTGATACGTATCAAGATTTCTTACTCATGATACGATATGTATCACGATACTTGCATGTGCTCTTATCTGTGGTGTGCAAGCCATCTTTTTCATAGACAGATGGAGTGACATGTAGTACATCGCAGTGTATGTTTATGTGTACCTGGTTCTGAGGTGAGACATCACATGTAGCATCTGTGTATACAGGAGCGAGCCCCGCAGCTGATCAAGGCAGGGGAGTACACGCCAGAGGACCTGTGCTTCTCCCTGCAGGAAACTGTCTTCGCTATGCTGGTGGAGATAACAGGTGAGGCTAATCCGTCCCCAGATACAGATTACAGGTGCGTCTAATCCATTCTCAGGCGGAGATAACAGGTGAGACTATCCAAAAGGTGCAGACAACAGATGAGAATAATACATTCTCAGGTGCAGATTACAGGTGAGACTAATCTGTCCAAAAGGTGCATATTACAGGTGAGACTAATCAGTCCCCAGGTGAATATTACAGGTGAGACTAATCCGTCCCCAGGTGCAGATTACAGGTAAGGTTCATCAGTCCTCAGGTGCAGATTACAAGTGAGACTAAACCGTCCCCAGGTGCAGATTACAGGTGAGAGTAATCTGTCCCCAGGTGCAGATTACAGGTAAGGTTCAGCAGTCCTCAGGTTCAGATTACAAGTGAGACTAATCAGTCCCCAAGTGCAGATTACATGTGAGACTAATCCGTCTCCAGGGGCAGATTACAGGTAAGGTTCATCAGTCCTCAGGTTCAGATTACAAGTGAGACTAATCCGTACCCAGGTGCTGATTACAGGTGAGACTATTCTGTACCCTGGTGGAGATTACAGGTGAGACTAATCAGTCTCCAGATGCAGATTACTGGTGAAACTTACCTGTCCCCAGGTGGAGATTACAGGTGAGACTAATCCATCCCGGGTCGAGATTACATGTGAGACTAATCCTTCCCCAGGTGCAGATTACAGGTGAGGTTCATCAGTCCCCAGGTGAGGATTGCAAGTAAGACTAATCCATCCCCAGGGGCTGGTTACAGGTGAGACTGATTCGTCCCCAGGTGCAGATTGCAGGTGAGACTAATCCATCCCAGGTCGAGATTAGAGATTACTTAAATTTTTAATTGTGTGTTGTGTTTCTGTAACAGTAATGGCACATTGTTTACGATACTGAGAAGGAGGACCTGCATATGAGTATTTGAGCATGTGTTACGTTTCCTATAACCAGTGCTGTGTGTATTGCAGAGCGAGCCATGGCACACTGCAGGTCCGAGGAGGTGTTGATTGTGGGAGGAGTTGGCTGTGAGTCTTGACCTTCTCACCATGTTTCATGATACTTGCCATAGTAGTAATATTTCTAACACTGGCTTATATTCATAAGGGAAAGTGATGTAGAAATATCCCTGTGGTGATTCCAGGGAAGAATGGGTTTCCAATTTCCCATGCATGTCGTAATTGTTTGCAATCTCATTAAAATCAGATCTTAGTCCTCGCTACCGCCAAATAAAGATCTGAGGACATCCCATTTCGGGTCACGTCAGGCCAACCTTGCTCGAACTTTGACCGACCAATGGAATGACCAATCAGAAGGCAGCTTTCTCGTGCTTTACGGCACTAATTTCAAATTGGCGACTATGTTTCGAAACATATTTTGACAAATACTCGATTAAAAATTTGAAACATGGACAAAAATACATTCTGGAATGGATAATAGATAGTATAGATTGTATGGATTCAGTCGTTAAAATCGTAACTATCGTTCTGAATACCCGTGTTAAAGTTTTCGAGGATGCATGATTAGAAAGCACATTCCGACTGTCACTTTCATGATCTGGTAAGCGACGCTTTGATTGGTCGGATGAAAGGTCGTTCTGACGTGACCCCTACTGGGATGTCCTCAGATCTTTGTATTGTTGTAGCGAGAACTAAGGTCTGATTTTAATGAGATCAAATTGTTTGCTGTTTAATGCTGCACTCAGCAATATTCCTGCTATATGACAGTGGCCTACAGATAATTGAGTCTGGTTCAGAAAATCCAGTGATTGACATGAGCATTGAGCCACGCAATTGGGATACAATGATACGATGCAAATAACCAAGTTACGGATCCTGACCAGCTGATCTTTTTAGTCCCCTCTTATGACAAGCATAGGTTGCTGGGGACCTAGTCCAACTCGGAAATCCCACAGATTCCAGGGTTAAAACTTAACAGTTTTTGTCCACTAGTCCTTATAATGATAACATATAGCAAAACCCTTAAAATGGGCCAATTTCTACTAGTCCTTAGGACACTTTTACTATTGGGCAGTTTGGTAAGGACTACAGGACTAGTGCCAATTTGTAACGCTGGATTCCAGAAGTAGGTGCGCGTCTTGAGTTTGACACCTTGCTCTAACCATGTTTCACATTGTCCTTATAATGATAACATATAGCAAAACCCTTAAAATGGGCCAAATTCTACTAGTCCTTAGGACACTTTTACTATTGGGCAGTTTGGTAAGGACTACAGGACTAGTGCCAATTTCTAACACTGGATTCCAGAAGTACGTGCGCGTCATGAGTTTGACACCTTGCTCTAACCATGTTTCACATTGTTCAACATTGTGGTATCTTCTTGGATATAAGGTTGTAGAAATATCCTTGAGTGGATTTCGGGGTAGAATAGGCCCCCAGTATCCCATGCTTGTCTTAAGAGCTGCTCAAGGGGATCTGTGGTCTGACTGGTAGACTTGGTTGAATGCATGTCATCGTGCCTGATGGCGTGTGTTGTTGCTCATGCTTTTAGTCACTGGGATGTGTCGTCTGCATATTCACAGGCAGCTGAAAATCTTGCTGACTTGTCCTGAAGTCAGAGCAGACCGGCCTAATGGAAGCAATTGTTTTGCATGATTATGGGTATATATTACTGTAACTACGACATGGAGGATGACAATATATCTTTACACATTAAAGTGACCGTATCACCAGTTATGTATAGGGCTTTAATGTCTGCACTGAATATACTCAACTGGAAAAAGGTTTTTGCATTGATAGATATTTTCTCAATTAAAATTTTGAAAAATAAAATAATGAACATTCCAGAATGTCTAATTTATGGTTGGGATTGTATGGCAGCGCTTTCCACGTACTGTGCAATGCCTCCTCCGTTCAAATGTTTATCCTACAGAAGCGAGAGATAGACAATAATTTTGATGGAATCAGTCGTTCGGAATACCCTGTGTTAACATTTTCAAGGTTGCATGATCAGAAAACACATCCCGACTGTCGTTTTCACAATCTGGTAAGCGACGCTCTGATTGGTTGGATGAAAGGTCATTCTGGCGTAAGCCGTAATGGGATGTCCTCAGATTTTTGTTTAAGGATAGCAAGAACTAAGTTCTGATTTCAATGAGATTGATGAAGCTTTTAGCAATATTCAAGCAATATCACGGCGGGGGACACCAGAATTGGCCTTCACACATTGTACCCATGTCAAGAATCAAACCCGGATCTTCGGCGTGACAAGCACAAGGCTACCCCACCGCCTTCCTTCTTCATGAAGCAGGATAAGTTTGCATACATTTCGTCTTCAGACATATTCAAGTCACTCTGGTATCAGTACCTTAGGTCTGCCCTTCTGCTTCAGGCAATAAACGACTTCAAGACATGATGGAGAAGATGGCTGAAGAAAGGGAGGCAATTCTGTATGCTACAGATCAGAGGTGTGTGTACAAGAGTTAGCTCCCTTGAAGCATGTGCCTTCTCTCTGTGGACCAGCAGGGACTGGGTGGTCATCTCTAATTCTGAACATTTGAACAAAAATCTTGTTTGTTTCCTTTAGGTTAATAGACAGCTTAATGAAGGTGAAAATTAGATATGAGGTCTCACAGTACAGTCTTTTCTGAAATAACTTTGTAATCTAAGATTGTGAGTTTTTGTTTGTTGGTTTGTTGTTTAACGGCACACTCAGCAATATTCCAGCTATATGATGGCGGTCTGTAAATATTTAACTACACCGTCTAGTGATTGACACCATGAGCACCGTTCTACACAATTAATTGACATGCATCAACCAGGTCAGTGAGTCTGCCTATCCAATCCCGTTAGTCGCCTCTTACGATAATCATGGGTTTCTGAAGACTTATTCTTACCCAGATCTAGGACATGTCTGTATTCTGAAATGTACCATAAGTAAATCAGAATACACAAATTTACCCAAGTTTGTCAATTCTGTGGCACAAGTAGGCGTTTCTACACCTCAATGCGTGAAACCAGCTAGGTATTCTCGCGGAAGTACATCGTAATTACATGGTCATTTACCAATAATAAGCTCTGCTTTGAATCAGAGAAGGAATGTAGCTAAAATTGCCCATAACCTTGACATGTAGCTATAACTGAGGGACATGTTCATAGCTGTTGGATGTAGCTAGCTTTAGCTGGCATTTCAGTATGGAGTTGAGGTGTAGCTATTACTGACAAAACTACCTATGGTGTTACCAATTAAGCCTTGGTCCACATGCCCAAAGCAATCTTAGCGCTACGATGATAGTTACTAGCATACTTTAACATAGACTTACGATAGTCGTAGCGCCTAGAACGCTTTGTGCAAGTGGTCCCAGAACTCTAGATAAGCTGCGTATTTGTGTAATCAAGTTCTTTTAGTTTGTGTGGATCTCTCATAGACAGACGCCTCAGATGTTTTGCTTGGAAATGTCAAGGAATGACACTTGGTCCTTTTATTGAAAGAACTATTACACCCCCACGCAACACAAACCCCATTTTGCATCTTCAATACGTCGAGAATAATGGATAATCACTTCATTGTTATGGAGGTTAATGAACTGTAAACAAAAGAAAATGATGGATGTCTCTCCACTAGCCTATCACAGTGTAAACATGTATGAATATTTACCATATTTAAATTATTTTTTTTGATCTCCTTTAAAGCAAACTCGTTCGCTCACTACAGCAGAATATCTGTGTTTGCAGCTTCTGTATAGACAATGGTGCCATGATTGCCCAGGCCGGGTGGGAGATGTTTAAAGCCGGGCAGACAACTCCGCTAAACGAAACAAGCTGCACCCAGAGGTAGGAAAGGCAGTCTTAGATTACATGTCTCCGAAATGTCTTAGATCCATAGATTTACGAAAATCTCACAAATTGTTGCATGAACATACCTTATTTGACATAATAAGCACCCAGGGCGCTCTCAAAATTAGAATTAGGAGGCTCTTATTAGAGTATTATTTTGGTGAATTAAACAGTTGAAAGATTTCATGGTTTATGCTGACAGCCTGAAATGTTTACATAAGACAAATATATTTTTCCAGAATTAAATTGCCCATATTTAAGAGTGCATATAACACACAAGTGTGTATTATACATAAATAAATAAGTCTTTTGTACATTGATCAATTGGAAGGGCTGCTGATTGGGATTGTTCAATAGCAATGGGCGCTTATTAGAGCGGGGCCTTTATTACGTTGAATACGGTATATTGATTTTGGCAGTACATCTCAAAACACATCAAATGGGGATTCAAAATTGTATGACAAGATTGTTGTGGTTTGAAATCTCATGTAAAAGAATGTAATTTAATTTTTGTGCCCAACTTGCTAAATATTACCAACATTTGAATATGTGTTTTTAAAGTGTCGTCAATATACATTGTAACAGAGGATAGTATTCTGGAAAAGTCTTACCCCGGGGGTGGGGTACTCTTTAAAGCAGCTGTAATGGTTTCTGGAACTTTGTATTGTCAGGTGTGAGTGGAACTTTGTATTGTCAGGTGTGAGTCATACTTTGTGGTGTCATCCATGTGAACTGGACATTGTCTTTCATGTGTGATTTGGGGGCCCAGTTGTCTAAGGCGCCATGATTCACTGTGCAGAGTTGTGTCCCTTGGACACGCCAGAAACCTATGATTGTAGGTTCGAATCCCGGTTCGCCCCAATTATGTTTCTAGGTTTGTCAGCACCATACCCATGCTTGTGGGTTTCACCGAAGTTGTAAACGCCTGAGAGCTGCATCACTTCGGGCTTTCCTCCCACATTACGCTGACACACTGCGATATAACTGGAATACTGTTAAAAGCAACGTTAAACCCAACTCACTCACGGGATTCACTGTGCAGACTTCCATCCCTTGGTCGTGCCAGAAATCAGGGTCAATTAACAGTTTCATGCTGATTATGTCCTTTGTGTTGTCAGCACCAAACCTGTACTTTAGGTTTTGCTAAAGTAGTAATCGTCTTTGACCTGCATCACTTCAGTCTTTTCTCTCACATTAAGCTGACATGCCATGATATAACTAAAATACTGTTAAATAGGGCTGGCTAAAAAGATAGATAATCAGAATAATCGTTGATGTAAAGAAATATTAACGATTATCGATATGAAAATTGTATCATCGATAATATCCTACGTAAACAATTGTGATGAACTTTACCAAAACAGACTTGCTATTATCAAGCATGTCAATTGCCAAAGATGCAAAGCAAGTGTTTTTGTTATAACTTAAATGTCCACAAAAGGAATCCATGCATAAATGTGTCACCATTCACCAGTGGTATGAAGTATGTTGATTTCTGTCGGAGTTTTTTGCTTGTTTGCTCAAAGTTACTTCTCCGATATTTATCAAAAAAGGAGCGATATCTAGTTGTCAATTATCGATCTCTATTATCTGTATCGATAGCCAGCCCTACTGTTAAAAGTGGTGTTAACCAAACTCCCTCACTCACTTTCTTGAATCCGGGGGCGGTCGGGTAGCCTAGTGGTTAAAGCGTTCGCTCGTCACGCCGAAGACCGGGTTCGAATCCCGACATGGGTACAATATGTGAAGCCCATTTCCGGTGTCCACCGCTGTGATATTGCTGGAATATTGCTAAAAGCGGCGTAAAACCAAACTCACTCACTCACTCACTCTTGAATCCGACTTGTCTGTAATGACAGTGGTTTCAATGATATTTCAGGTTTCGAACAGATGAAGTTGAGGTGACATGGAGGAAGTGATGCCACTGAGCAGTGACATGCTGGAGATCGGACTTTGATGATATGGGACCAATATGTCCCCATCTGGACACACGGACTTGCCATGGTGCTGACACGAACATGTCATATGCTTTGTACATAGGAAACTGTAAATAAATATCTATTTGAATATATGCCTTAGCTTGTCACTTTGCTGGAAGCCATTGTACATGTGAGTCATGAAATAGAGCATTGACTGTGTTTTAGTCAAGTTTAAATACTTACCTTAAACAAACCAGATATATGTGGAGATAGGTGTGTGTTAGATTGTTGGTACTAAAAAACTCAAAAGTACCACCACATACGACTTTCAACATGTACATATTGCTCAAAATGTAAAGGACAGGACAGCTATCCAGTGACTAAGAGACTAATACCGGTATTCCGATCTGTCTAACTCTACCAGTTAGTTATCCCCCGACCCAACGAAATTGGCAGGGGATATTGAAATAGGGTCCGTCCGTGCATCAGTGTGTGTGTGCGTCCCGAAACCGTTTCTGGAGCATAACTCAGAAACCGTTAAGTATTTCCCCCATGAATCTTTGCATGTCTATCAGTCTCATGGTGAACTGGTGCCTTTTGCCATTTAGGAATTTTAAAAATGTTTATTTTTTACGTTTCCATGGCAACAAGTTGGACTTAGGTTCTATAAGGGTGGTGTTCGATTCCAGATGAAATTTTCCACATCTATCAGACACATGCTGAATTGTTGCCTTTTGCTATTAATGAATTTTAGAAATTTATTTAAGTAATAACACAACTCATTACAAATACAGTTACATATTCTGTCATAAACTGCAGAAGGCAAAACAACACCAGTAATAACTTTTTTAGTGCTGCAATCAGGCCATTTACAAAAAAGTCCAGTGAACATAGTTCACAGGAGCTAATACATTGCACACAACCTGACATGTCATATTGGCGGGGAATATGAGTATTTCATGCTTGTTCAGAATTACTCTAGAGCACCAAGCCCATGACTACTCTGTCCTTCAGACTTACACCAGGACAGCTAGGCAGTGATTCGGTGGGGTGGTTCCAGGTAGATTGGATTTAGGCCAGGGCCAACTGGTACAAGGCATTCTTAGTTGTATGGCTATAGTGAGTCTATGTTAAGGTATGGGAGTTACGATCATTGTAGTGCTAAGATCACTTTGTGCAAGTGGACCTAGGACAGGTAATAGATGACTCAAAGTTGTTCAAACACCAGGGGACCAGTGGGGTGGTAGCCTAGTGGTTAAAGCGTTCACTCGTAATGAGGTAGAACTGGGTTTGATTCCCCACATGGGTACAATGTGTGAAGCCCATTTCTGGCATAATTGCTGGAACGTTGCTAAAAATGGTGTAAAACCAAATTCACTCACTCACATAAACACCAGGACAGCTGGCCCGTTGATTCAAACAGATTCAGACACTGGGGTTAACTAGTCTGTTGGCTAAAACAGGTTCAGACACCAGGACAGCTAGCTCGCTGGTTCAAACATGTTAGTCAGAGGAAGCTCTTTGAACCCACATTGTAGCAGAGCAGCCTTGCCAAGTCAAGAAGTGTGCGAAGAGGCATTGTCATGAAGTAGTAGAACTTCAGCAGGCAGCATACCTCGCTGCTTTTCTTTGATAGAATCTCTCAGACGATGAAGCAAATCATCATAGTAGGCACCAGTAATCGTTTTTTGACTTTCTGGGTAATCAACAAGTATCATACCCTTTGCATCCCAGAACACAGTGGCCATAACTTTTTCACCAACTTGAATGTTTTTGGTGCTGGAGAACTGGAATAGTGCCATTCATCAAGGCTTGTTCTCCCAGCCTTAAACATAGCTGCCCAACATTTAACAGAGGAATAGTTAGGGCACTTGTCCCCATACAGTTGTGACACGTGGTCATTGATTTCTTGGAGAGTACTTTTCCCTTTAGTCGATAACTTGATGACTGCTCGGTACTCCATTTCTGTGTCGATTTCGACCCCTATCACGTCCAACTGGATGTCACTATTAAACAAACGGCCTCAACAGACCAAATACACTTGAAATGAACTACTCAAACAATGTACCACATCGACAAGTTCACTTTGTAAGGCCCATAGTTGAAAGTTACTGAGGCTTAGAACTTTATGACCAACCCTCGTATTGTTTATACCAAGGGGATCCTACAACTGACAACCTATATTTCAAATATTTACAGAACATCAGTTGCCGATTTTGGTCTATTATTGTGGTAATGTGTGACGCACCATGCAGGATTAAGCAATGTGCACTCACTCAATCGACAACCAGTAGACACTTACCTTTGTTTGTTTCACAAAAAAAACCTACGATGTGTCATATTGTTCACATTATGTCCACAGTTGAGACACGTGACACTACTATCAGTGAAGGAGTTTGCTTTTCCGCTGCAATAGTCAAGCTATGTCACTGTAGGGAACATCAGAACTGGGCCTTTGTTATGAGGCAGTATAGATTGTTGAAGATGTGTTTGGTGTGATTGTCAGTGGTAGCCAATGATTTTTTCACTGTCAAATAACCTGAAACAGGTCTGTTTTTGAATTCCGAATAGTGTTGGAAGCTGGCCAGGATTCTGTATTTTCAAATAGTAGCTAAGACGCAAGGCAGGTTGAACAGGGTCTCTCGTCGCCTTCGTGTCGCTTTTATATAGGTACAACCAGCTTTCTAGAAACTGTCTCATCCCGAAACATCTTGAACAACCTCGCTTGCCATGTTTGTCAACGTTCAATGGAGGTAACTGCTACACACTTCTTGTAACAACCTGTCCACCACAGCATTCTACATTGTACCAGCGCTTCAACCCGTGAAGATCCAGGGTAGAATAGGTCTTCAGCAACCAATCCTTGCCGTAAAAGACGACTAACGAGATCGGGTGGTCAGGCTCGCTGGCTTGGTTGATGCATGTCATCGATCCCGATTGCGTGGATCGATGCTCATGATATCAATCACTGGATTGTCTGGTCCAGGCTCAATTATTTACAGACCGCCGTCACATAACTGGAATATTTCTGAATGTAGTGTGAAACCAACCAACCAACCAAAAAAACCCAACCATACCGCGAATAGTGTGTGTCCGCCGAGATATGCGGCACATACTCAGGTAGGGTGTGGCATTTACATACCATACTCAAATAGACATGGGTTATGTGTAACAAGTTACGAAGAATTATTAATGTCAGGACACTTTAACTTGAAAAAAATGTAGATAGGCTAATGTCGCCCCCGCCTCGTCCCAGCTTAAAGAAATGGCTGATCTGTGGCCTCCGAAGACATGCTTTATGTAGGTAAATAATCTAGTATATGTTTTATTCTGGTATATCACCATACAGAAAACGGCTAACGAAATACACAAAACAGAAAAAAACAGGTCAAAAAGTAAAGTCCACCTCTGGGGTTCACAAGGCTACTTACTGATAACCACTTGGGCAACATTCGCACAGCCTTCCAAGGTTAGGCGGAACGCTCACTACAACTCTACATTATACATGAGGTAACAGTTGCACCATCACACACGCAGAATGTGCCGATGAAAAGGGTATGCGAAAAGAACGAGTCTGATTATCGAAGCACGGCGGACATTCTTTGGATTTTGCTTGATAACGTAAGCACTTCAACGTAAGCCTGCACAGTGTTATTACCGTAGAACATTTTTTGTACTCGTTTACAAGGAGTTTTCACTCCTTGTTTCCTTGATGTCAATTAGGCTTTCCGTCCCGAACTGTGTGCCTGAATGTGATTGGGTGACCAGGTCTTGCATAACTTGAAACAAGCTGGGTTGCTGAAGACCTGGACGCTTACTATTCCGAAGGTTGTCGTGCGGCCATGTGTTATATGATCTACTGTTGATCTGACGATAACCTCATGGTAACGGATAACGTACCTACGATGTGTTGGAATGTATTGGCATCCGCAATGAAACGTGTCGCATCCAAAGTAAGTGCCCGTTTCCTATAGATTAAATGTACGTGTGTGTGTGTGTGTGTGTGTGTGTGTGTGTGTGTGTGCGCGTGAGAGAGAGAGAGATGGTGTGTGTGTGTGTGTGTGTGTGTGTGTGTGTGTGTGTGTGTGTGTGTGTGTGTGTGTGTTGAAGCTCTCTTAGAACCCTGTCGTTTCCCACTTGACACAAACATTGTTCATGTTCCGAAGCACTGTGTTGTCACAAGCATTGTTCATGTCCAGAATACAGACGTTGTCACAAGCATTGTTCATGTCCAGAATACAGTCGTTGTCACAAGCATTGTTCATGTCCAGAATACAGTAGTTGTCACAAGCATTGTTCATGTCCAGAATACAGACGTTGTCGTAGGGATGGTTCATGGCTAGAGCACAGTGGTTGTCGTGGGGATGGTTCATGGCCAGAGTGCAGTGGTTGTCGTAGGGATGGTTCATGGCCAGAGTGCAGTGGTTGTCGCAGGGGTGGATCTTGGCCAGAGCACAGTGGTTGTCACAAGTATTGTTCATGACCAGAGCACAATGGTTGTCACCATCAGATTTGGTGTTTCAGTAGTGGTTTCATCGATGGGGATTACGGGGACGATGAGTCTACAGAGCCCCATTTTGTCGTAAAGGCTGACCAAACTAAATACGGTGTAAATCATCAACCGCTGGTTTGCCTGACCCAGGCTCGATTTCTAACAGGCAGCAGTTTTAGTATTGCTAAATACTGCGTAAACCAGCATTAAATAGTTGGATGGGCGACTCCGGCTTGACTCCTAAGAGGTTCTAGGGGTTCGGTCCTGCCCCACACTGAAGCACATGTTGTTCGAAATATGCCTCTGTTCACCAAGCAGTAAAACGGGTAGGATGAGATGGTAATGTGACAGTTAAACTTCTCGTGCCTGTCAAGGCAACTTTGGATGTATACTCCCCAGGGAGCTGAGAATGGAAATCGAGTGCACACTGATCCACGCTTTGAGCATGCACCGAGTATACGGAGGCTTGCACAATATACGTACACACATCACTATTTTTTATTTGATACAAATATGTCATATTCTAGTACATGCAACATTTCACCACAGAGCTCATTTTGATCCCATACGTTTCAGCTACTGTGACCTGCTGATCACCTCTTAATATGAGACCCTGGGAAATCCGGATTAGAATGCCTCTAGTTACCTTTGTGTATCGTCAGAGGGCTAAATAGCCCGAAAATGTGTCTGTCTGTCTGTCTGTCTGTCTGTTTGTTACTTAGCTTAGCCGATGGCGAGGGACATTGATCATCATATCAATCACTGTTTCTCTGATTAATTATCTAAATGCCGCCGTCATACAGCGGCAATATTGGTGAGTTCGGCATCAACCTCAGTCACTATATGGCTGAAATCATACCGATGCGACGATAGATTTTAACTCACTCACTCATTAACATCAACCAAACGAAACGTCTTAACATGCAAGATGAACTAGCGTTTTTGGTAATTGGAGTTCACCACAGTTGACATTTAGCTTTCCTAAAATAGAACACAAAGCTAGACATCCGGCCTAACTTCTTTACATTTAAAGTCCAATGGCCAGTGTACTGGTAGACATTCGAAGATGTATGCGAAATACATTGAACAAAAACTTCAGGGATCATGAATATTTTTGGTGATTTCTAAAAAATACTACAAAAATATCCCAAAAATTATTAATGATCCCTAACTTTTCTTGTTCAGTATACATGTATATAAATTCTCGTTCCCATTATACCCTATGATTGTCCAACGAGTTTTAATTATATATGTTCATGAACATTATATATATGTATTTCATGAACATAATATCTATGTTTTTCATGAACGCATTATATATACATTTCATGAACATAATATATATGTATTTCATGAACATGATATATATGTTTTTCATGAACGCATCATATATGTATTTCATGAACATAATATATATGTATTCCATGAACATAATATATATTTTTTCATGAACGTATTATATATGTATTTCATGAACAGCTGTAAACCAACACCCACGCTGTAATAACAATGTACTCTGTAACAACATCAAGCGTATTGTGTGTCACGTGGTAACCACAAGTAGGCTCAGACCAGGAAATGAAAGCGACTTCCTTTAGTTTGTATTGTTGGTATTTATTACGCTTGTAACAGTATATAATCACACACACATAAAAGAAAAAGAAACATTTGCAGCAAGTTTGACACAGTTAAGCTAAATCTTCAAAGACACTTCAGAAACATAATTCATTTGGTTATGTGTCAGCTAATTTTGAGTGATTGACTGTG
This sequence comes from Haliotis cracherodii, assembly GCF_022045235.1. Taxonomy (NCBI): domain Eukaryota; kingdom Metazoa; phylum Mollusca; class Gastropoda; order Lepetellida; family Haliotidae; genus Haliotis; species Haliotis cracherodii. The sequence continues at coordinate 49,114,426 of NW_027266265.1, forward strand.
TGTGGTTTTACGCATCTTTATATTGTTCTTATATTTTCATATATTGTACATCTGTATACCGTCCTTATCCAGATACTAGTGTCTGCTTAAATGCGGTTTATTTGTTCCCCGACCAGTAGATACGTATGCATTAAACTCAACTCCTTAGTTCATTGGGTCTCATTATATCAACCGCGGGTTTGTCTGGTCCAGACTCGAGTATTTACAGGACGCTATGATAAATCCTGAATATTGACTGCGACGTTAAACAACATTCACTCGTTGTTACTTGGAAACTGCGCTAAACAAGATGATAATAGGAGAAATACGAAAAGAGACAAGTGAGAATTGAGAAGGGTCGGAAGGTGGAAGAGAGGAGAAGATAAAGTATCAACAGAACGGGATTGTAGTGACACAGATTTCGGCGAATACCATATTACTGATTCCCGTGTTTATGCGAGAACGTTGAGCGATTACCACTGGAGCGTGAACAGGCGAGCCCGGTTCTCACGCTGGGCGACCCGCTGCGATAAAAGACAAGGAGTCAGCGAGCTGCCTTGCTACACACCTGTATAGAAAGTAGAGCCCTGCGTGAGATCATCCACAACCTGGCTACTAGGCCGCAGCCTCACCAACGGTATACCCAGTGCATTGATTTGAGGAGATTCTGGTTATTATTGTGACAGAATAGCAGCAAGCTGAGAAAAAATAAATGATTTGTGGTTCCTTATATGCCAACATATAAAGCTTAATATTGAGTGAGTTGAAATGTAACGTCGCGTCGGCATTATTTCAACCATATAGCGACAGCTCATTCTTGAAAAAGAAATGTATAATTAACAGAGGGCATTGCTCTGTAGGCACTCAGGGTACACTATGCTCCCTCAAACCCTTCACTCCTTCACGTACCACTCATTCAAAATATGTCCTCAAACCCTCTTAAAGTGTTCTTCCAAATGTATTACCCTACTCCTCCCACACTTCCAATCACTCGTAACTCCTCCACACTTCCCATCACTCGTAACTCCTCCACACTTCCCATCACTCGTAACTCCTCCACACTTCCCATCACTCGTAACTCCTCCCACACTTCCAATCACTCGTAACTCCTCCACACTTCCCATCACTCGTAACTCCTCCCTCACTTCCCATCACTCGTAACTCCTCCACACTTCCCATCACTCGTAACTCCTCCACACTTCCCATCACTCGTAACTTTTCCCACACTTCCCATCACTCGTAACTCCTCCACACTTCCAATCACTCGTAACTCCTCCACACTTCCCATCACTCGTAACTCCTCCACACTTCCCATCACTCGTAACTCCTCCACACTTCCCATCACTCGTAACTTTTCCCACACTTCCAATCACTCGTAACTCCTCCACACTTCCCATCACTCGTAACTCCTCCACACTTCCCATCACTCGTAACTTCTCCCACACTTCCAATCACTCGTAACTCCTCCACACTTCCAATCACTCGTAACTCCTCCCACACTTCCAATCACTCGTAACTCCTCCCACACTTCCCATCACTCGTAACTCCTCCCACACTTCCAATCACTCGTAAATCCTCCCACACTTTCAATCACTCGTAAATCCTCCCAAACTTCCAATCACTCGTAACTCCTCACACACTTCCCGTCACTCGTAACTCCTCCCACACTTCCAATCACTCGTTACTCCTCCACACTTCCAATCACTCATAACTCCTCCCACACTTCCCGTCACTCGTAACTCCTCCCACACTTCCCGTCACTCGTAACTTCTCCCATACTTCCCATCACTCGTAACTCCTCCCACACTTCCAATCACTCGTAAATCCTCCCAAATTTCCAATCACTCGTAACTCCTCCCAAATTTCCAATCACTCATAACTCCTCCACGCTGCCAATCACTCGTAACTCCTCCACACTTCCCGTCACTCGTAACTCCTCCCACACTTCCAATCACTCGTAACTCCTCCCACACTTCCAATCACTCGTAACTCCTCCCACACTTCCAATCACTCGTAACTCCTCACACACTTCCAATCACTCGTTACTCCTTCACACTTCCCATCACTCGTAACTCCTCCCAAACTTCCAATCACTCATAACTCCTCCCACACTTCCCGTCACTCGTAACTCCTCCCACACTTCCCGTCACTCGTAACTTCTCCCATACTTCCCATCACTCGTAACTCCTCCCACACTTCCAATCACTCGTAAATCCTCCCAAATTTCCAATCACTCGTAACTCCTCCCAAATTTCCAATCACTCATAACTCCTCCACGCTGCCAATCACTCGTAACTCCTCCACACTTCCCGTCACTCGTAACTCCTCCCACACTTCCAATCACTCGTAACTCCTCCCACACTTCCAATCACTCGTAACTCCTCCCACACTTCCAATCACTCGTAACTCCTCACACACTTCCAATCACTCGTTACTCCTTCACACTTCCCATCACTCGTAACTCCTCCCAAACTTCCAATCACTCGTAACTCCTCCACACTTCCAATCACTCGTAACTCCTCCAAACTTCCAATCACTCGTAACTTCTCCACACTTCCCGATCAACGATCAACAATATTCCAGCTATATGACGACGGGCTGGACCAATCTGGATCAGACAATGCAGTGATTGATATTTTGACCCACGCCGTCGGGTAAGATGACAGTCCATCAACCAAGTCGCCGTGCCTGACCACTCAATCCATTTGGTCGTCTCCCACAGTCAGGACAGGTTACTGGGGACGAGGTTTATCCCGGAATCTCCACTGGGTGACACAACGGTAAGCGCTGACCCAAACCACGTCGGCGCACAATCCAAAGGATCAATCACGTGACCGAACACGTCACCGATTACCTCGTGTATCATGCATCCATTCTATTATGATAAATAATAACAGAAGAGAGATATAATAGACTGAATAATCGAGGTTGTGTACGGCTATCTAAGGTATACCCAATTTTATCGGGTAGATGAAATATTTCCCTTAGTAAAGAGGAGTTTGTACCAAGGACTCGAATCACTGATTCGCTACTAAGTTAAAGAAAAGCTTTGCTTAGGAAGAATGTTTATATAATTTTCTCTTGTTAAGACGTCAACGACGACTGATGGCATGGGTCGTTCAGCTGATGTAAGAACTTTCTGACACGCGCCGTGCGGATGTAAGATATGAAATGATGATACTTCCGTATTCAACTTTGTATTATTATTATTATCCAGCTATAGTCAGCCTGGTATTGACATCTACCTTACCTGTACAACATTGTATCTTACACTCCTGTACAACATTGCATCTTACACTCCTGTACAACATTGTATCTTACACTCCTGTACAACATTGCATCTTACACTCCTGTACAACATTGTATCTTACACTCCTGTACGACATTGCATCTTACACTCCTGTACAACATTGTATCTTACACATCTGTACAACATTGTATCTTACACATCTGTACAACATTGCATCTTAAACCTCTGTACAACATTGTATCTTACACTCCTGTACAACATTGCATCTTACACACCTGTACAACATTGTATCTTACACTCCTGTACAACATTGCATCTTACACTCCTGTACAACATTGTATCTTACACTCCTGTACGACATTGCATCTTACACTCCTGTACAACATTGTATCTTACACATCTGTACAACATTGTATCTTACACATCTGTACAACATTGCATCTTAAACCTCTGTACAACATTGTATCTTACACATCTGTACAACATTGTATCTTAAACTCCTGAACAACATTGCATCGTACACACCTGTACAACATTGCATCTTACACTCCTGTACAACATTGCATCTTACACTCCTGTACAACATTGTATCGTACACTCCTGTAGAACGTTTTTCTTACACACCTGTACAACATTGCATCTTACACACCTGTACAGCATTTTATCTTACACTCCTGTAAAACATTGCATCTTACACACCTGTAGAACGTTTTTTCTTACACACCTGTACAACATTGCATCTTACACTCCTGTACAACATTGCATCTTACACACCTGTACAACATTGCATCTTAAACTCCTGTACAACATTGTACCTTACACTCCTGTACAACATTGCATCTTACACACCTGTAGAACGTTTTTTCTTACACACCTGTACAACATTGCATCTTACACACCTGTAGAACGTTTTTTCTTACACACCTGTACAACATTGCATCTTACACTCCTGTACAACATTGGATCTTACACACCAGTAGAACCTTTTTCTTACACACCTGTACAACATTGTATCTTACACTCCTGTACAACATTGTATCTTACACATCTGTACAACATTGTATCGTACACTCATGTGCAACATTGTATCTTAAACACCTGCCCAACTTTGTGTCTTACACACCTGTACAACATTGCATCTTACACTCATGTACAACATTGTATCTTACACACCTGTACAACATTTATCTTACACACCTGTAGAACCTTTTTCTTACACACCTGTTCAATATTGCATCTTACACACCTGTACAACATTGTATCGTACACTCCTGTACAACATTGTATCTTACACACCTGTAGAACATGATACATTGCACACCTGTACGTGATCATATGTTCACCTGTTTCAGGGCATGTGACGATATGCTTCCTATATACATTGTAACCTATGCAATCCCACACAGGTGTAAGTTCTAGGTCAAATATCTTTCCACGGCTCCTATTTCAATCTGACACACTCATGAAGCACACTTCTTAGACACTTTAAATATATATCTCGGTCTGAAAACACAGCTGTGTACCGGGAAGCGTTTCGCGGAGACAGGCAGACCAGCATACATACCAGTACATTAGTAAATGGGTGCCTTATAACCTGATGGACGGGTCCATTCACTATCACAAAATACAGAACACAATACAGTACATGCCGTTTACACCTCACGGGTGTGTCCATACACTGAACTCGGGGGTATACAGGTGTTGTACCTTATTATAAACTTCATCAACTTCATCCCAGTTACTAAGTTAGTATTATTAATAGTGTACGACATGGGTCGGAGAGCAACCATTGGCCCTTCTGACGTCAGTGTGGTTGCGACAGCCACCCCCGCCCTACTCCAGTAGGCTGGCTATCTGTGTAAATATTACATATATAGTAACTTGCAGGACAACATGATGTGTCATAGCTCAGTGTGTGTCATTATAACACTCCTGTCTACTCTTGTTCAAATGCGATGCTTATCCGGGTCTGGAGGGAAGGGAGAGGCCTCTCTCCATTTTTGCCACATATAATTTTACAGTATAAATGTGGTTGCCAACCCCCTTTTTGGTACGCAGGATTCGGGGGTCTATTTAGAGGGTATCCGGGACTTGGCAGTAGGGTACGCGGGACAGCAGATTCAACATTTGAAAAACATTAATGGTGTACGTAAAAGTTTTCATTATCATATAAAATATATTTTAATAAGTCGTCTAAGGCACCACGATTCGCTGTGCAGAGTTGCGTCCCTTGGGCACTCCAGAAACCTATGATTGTGGGTTCGAATCCGGTTCGCCCCGATTATGTTTCTAGGTTTGTCAGCACCATACCCGTGCTCCTGGGTTTCACCGAAGTGGTAAACGTCTGAGACCTGCATTACTTCGGGCTTTCCTCCCACATTAAGCCGACACGCCGTGGAATAACTGGAATATTGTTAAAAGCGACGTTAAACCCAACTCACTCACTCGATATCTTTTGGGTAATTTAAATTTCGAATCGCACCTTTTACTCAGTGCTGAAATATGTCTCATGTAGGATTCGGGATTCGGGAGGTGGCGGTTGGCACCCCCATAAGTCCTTGAATACCTATAATACCTTACATTATAATATGCACCCATCGTATCTCTGCAAGGGACGTGCGTGGCATGGTTGTCTTGATATCTTCGTGACACAACTACAGGTTATGGGTCTGCGTTGCTAGCACTGTGTGTAACAAGGGGACTACAATGGGCGTCAGCAATGGAGTGACTACAATGGAGTGATTCACCTCACTCTGGTTATTGCTTTGCGCACATAATTATTTCTGACAACTTGAGTGTGTGAGGGAGTGTGGTTTTACGCCGCTTTGGCAATATTTCAGCGATATCACGACGGGGAACATCAGAAATGAGCTTCACACATTGTACCCATGTGGGAAATCGAACCCGAGCCTTCGCCACGATGAGCGAAATCGTTAACCACTAGGCCACCCCATCGCCCCTCCGACAACTTGAATATAGCTGTGATATTGACGCTATGATAACTGAGATATAGCCTTGATGTTTCTCAGATATAGTCGAGATACAACCCTCATATCCATGAGACATAAAGTCGAGATGTCACGATAAGGCCAAATGTCACCGAGATGTGTACGGGTAGGTCATAGACATTATAAGCTAAGACATTATCGATCTTTTGTGTTAATGTCAAGCATGGGGATTCCGGAGCAGTACCTCATGCTTGTTAAGAGGACACAAACTCTATTCAGCATCAGCGATTCTATCGTAGCGCGCAGACTGTCGTAAGTCGTATCGTCTTAGCGCTATGGTGGCTTTTTGGAACAGGGACCTTGTTTCTGCCACCCATGTGTGTGACCTTTATTTAAAGGGGGGCTAGCCGAGGGATAATCAGCAGTCCCAGCAGGTTGGACTCAAGTCATTCAAACACGACTACCTAACTGCTACCAGGATATGTCTCAGTTTAACTCATGGCAACAACTCCAATGTCTTGACCTAGACTGGAATTGGGCATGAGAGCATGGAGCAGAGTCTCCCTTTAAAATCGTACACCGAGAGCGTGTACCGGCACTCACGCTGTCAAAAACTGATTATTTTCCGTGTGTGAGTGAGTTTGGTTTTACGCGTCTTTTTGAAGTATTCCAGCGGGGAACACCAGAAATGCGCTTTTTTGTATCTATGTGGGGAATCGAACCCGGGCGTTCGGCATGACGAGCGAATGCTTTAACTACAAGGCTAAACTACCGCCCGATTATCTTCAGAATGCTTGACATCAATATATATTAATGAGTGAGCTTAGGTGGCGGATACGTCGGTCATTGGTATTTTCTTATTTACAGGGCCTATTTTCACAGAGCTGGCAGGGTGGCCTAGTGGTTAAAGAGTTCACTAGTCACGCCGAAGGCCCGGGTTCGTTTCCACACATGGTCACAATGTGAGTGAAGTTGTGATATTGCTGGTATTTTCTAAAAGCGGCGTAAAACCATACTCAATCACTATAAAACAAAGCGATCTTTCTAGGTCTATGTAAGAGTGGTGGAGTGACGCTGGAGTCGTTTTATGGAGCGAGGATGTCATTATCCTTTCTTCTACCTGTTTTTTTATTATTTCAGATTACGTTACCTGGAGGGCCTGCGTGATGTGTATGATATTGTGCTATTGATATTTGGTGATAAGTTAGTTCAGAATCACGGGTTTTGTTACGTGCTGGTCAGCCATGCCTGCTATCCGTGGGCTATTTAGATATACCTAACAATCTACGAGGACTAATGGCTTATATGTTCTTGAATAATAGTTGTGTGTCTCGAGCAAACTGCTGGCGTCTTACAACATTCATTCAAGAGGAACGGATAATCCGTAACTCAAAGTGATAAGGAAGGCAATCATATTCAAAATATCAGCCCAATAAAAACCAGTTGTTCGGATGACGTAACGTGATAAATCAGTGACGTCATGAACATTGTGCTTCAGCCGGCCAATCAGGTTTGAGAAACTCAAATCAGCAAATAAAAGGGAGTTATTACCCTCGATCTCTTCAAGTTCTGTTTGTTTGTAGTTTAACGCCGCCCTCAGCAATATTCCAGCTATATGACGTCTGTAAATAATCGAGTCTGGACCAAACAATCCCGTGATTGACATCATGAGCATCGATCCACGCAATTGGGATCGATGACATGCATCAACCAAGTCAGCTTGCCTGGCCACGAGATCCCGTTAGTCGCCTCTTACGACAAAGCATAGTCGCCTTTTACGACAACCATGGGTTGATGAAGACCTATTCTACCCTAGATCTTGAAGTGGTAACATTGGTGTTATGTTAACTGTTTATCTTGTTGAATATACGTTAAGCAGTTGTAACAAGTGGTTGTCTCTAACTACTACCACAGCTGAAGTGCATCAGGTCATTATGTCAGCTAAGTTGGTGCGTGCATCGGGTGTAAATTACTGCTATAATAGTAGCTGGTGAACTCCGAGATCTTTAGTGCCAGCTTTTATTCTCTTTACGCATACCGTGTGCGTCAATTATAACAAACGTGCCAACGTGAACTATTATGCAGGTCTTTCTCTGCATAATCAACTATACATGCTGCAAGTCTCGACAGCGCCTTACGCGAGGCCGTTCGTTTCACTGCATATGGAGCAAGTCAAGGGCGGTATGTATATATATGCATGTCGAGAACAAGTTTGCAATCCGTCTGCACGTTGATAACTCGTTTATAAACCTGTGTTGACAACATTCGTCCTGCAACCCACTGCACCCATCCCTGCTTATAAACTCTACTTTGTTTACGAACGCCTGAGAAATGATTCATTATGTTCATTCTGCTGCAACACGCGACCCTGTAGCTAGTTGATTATAACATTAAACTAGCAGTTAGACGCTGTCATATAGCCTGATTTTCCTAACTGCTCCTATCGAGCTGACCTCGCACGTTCAATCCATGCCGTCACGACCTCATACCCGGCCTCTGTGTATTACCTGTTCATAACACACCTGACCAACACCTGTCACATGACATTGTCCTCCGTGCGTAGCGCCACCTACCGGTAAAATGTCTACCGGGACTTAATCTGTCGACCTTGCCTAATATCGTCACGATGACCGGGTTATGAGGTATGTACCTCACCTGCAAAAAGAATATATGGTTAGTTCAATACTTTGTGTATATATGTCTGCACGATGTTGTATTTGTGGCGAGAATGTCGCCCGATGGTCGAGTCAGAACTCAGGTCGACGCGACGAAGTGTGTCGTTTGGCCTCTATACTTGAGTTGTCGCATTGTAACGATTGTTGACAAGCCATCTACAGCTTACACAACCGAAGTAGCTTTAGTTTGTAATGGTTTCTGATCTTTCTACCTTAGAGAATACTTTCAAATGCCGTTTTTTATATGTTTACCACTTTGGTACGGATTGAGAAATATTTGACACACCTAAGGCGAGACAACACAACATCGGCTGTATATTGGATAGCTGAGCGGAAGTTCCGTTCGATGTCAGATCCAGCGGACTGGTCTCTAATGTTTTCTAAATGTTCGTGCACACAGTGATATTATGTAGAACATATGTTGTAGTGAACAGTGTAGGTGAATGTTTTTCTCGTGTAACGGTTAGCGAGCCAGGGAGAACTCGGTGGTGAGACAAGACTGATGTAGAGAGAGACATTACGCCAGTACAGGTATAGATCTAGGTCAGGTAAGATGAAGTTAAAGTAGACGAGTCACATACATACAGGTGGATTTAAGACGGATTACAGGTAGATCGGATTAGGTTATATAATCCTCTGCAAATATAAGCTCCCGTATTCAATGATGGAACACGCTAGATGTTACTAAGTCTCTGCAGGAAGTGATTTTACTGACGTAGCATTTTGATCATATAATCACTATTGTGAAAAAATGAATTTTTGTTTACTGAGTTGGACCCTATTTTATTGTATTTCATTGAAATTTGTACTGAATGTAATAGCACAATTTCAATTAGGAAACATTGTTACTGAGTGAGTGTTATTATGAAAGTATTTCATGTTTAAACATTGTAAACATAATGTGTTTTAGGTCCTACTTGATACAAACATATTCCAGCATGATACCTGGGATATTAATAAATATATATCACAACTGAAACAATATCATATATGTTAGAACAGTGTTAATAATTTCCTCTGCTACTGTATTCACATGTGCAATACTAAGATGGATTAAGTTAAAATAGGATTCAGTGATTATAAATACCTTATTTCAGTTGTATGTTCAATATCTTGTGAGGTGGAGCAGTCAACTGATTTAGGACTTATTGTGTGCTAGATGCCACACCAAATGAAAATATCATATATTTATTTTATGATATTGGAAAGAGTAGTTATTATTACTGTATATAAGTAAGAAAACAATAGAAATCTGACAGTTTATAATGTTATATGAACAAAATCAAAGTTGTACAACTGGCTTGACATACAGCTTGTTATGAACATGTTTATTCACTTGAACAAAATGTTTTTATTATTTTACACATTTCAAGGCTGCCATGATTACATGTCATGTTGTGATTATGTCTTTATACAATGCTGGGTGTGGCAATAAGTATGCTATACTTAGTGTTGCATAGAACTGATTGGTTAATCATTATTGTATAACAAGAATCGCTTTTCTGTTTTCTGTCAGTGGTGCTATCAAGATAGCCACAGGCTTTAGTGTTGTTGCTTATGATTGTGTAAATGTCATTTTCCATTCTTGATGGAACAGTAGATTTTCAAGGTGAAGGTCATCTGTACTCAATATCTCGTATGGCCACCATTAGAGTAAAAAACTGACTGGCATCATCGTCCCATGGAAGCAATCAGATCCCGGATTGTGGCCTGGGGAATGTTCACCTCCTCTGCCTGCTGTGTTTGTGCAAACTGTCGGAGGTTTTGTGGTTGTTGCTGACATGCTCACAGCCATTGATCCAGTGGATCCCATAAATGTTCGATTGGGTTTAAATCTGGAGATTTGGAGGGTAGGAAATGTGGCTGAAGAGTCTCATCCGTGGAATGTTGTGCCGTTAACTTCACCAGAACTTGCGCTAAGTCTGTTCTACCAGTGTAGGAGATTGCTGCCCACATGATCACACCACCACCGCCAAATCTGTCTTCCTGTATGCAGTTTTGTGCATAACTTTCCCCGCAACGCCTGTAAACACGTTGTCTATCATCCACACGGCCAGCATAAAACAGGACTCGTCACTGAACCAAACTTGTCTCCATCGCAGTTGTGGCCATACTTCGTGACCTTGACACCATTGATTTCACAGCCGATGATGCAAGTCCGCCAAATGACACCTCGAACTAGATGTCTAGTGGGAATACCTCCAGCATGTTAACATTTCCTCACTGCCTGGGCTGATATCCTACACAATCCTGCCGTATTTGTAGAGGTGGCTATGGTGGTTATATCACGGAAGTGACATAGATGTATGAATCGACTCGTGAAGTTCCGGGTTAGGACAGGTCTTCAGCAATCCATTCTTGCCATAAAAGGCGACTATGCTTGTTGTAAGAGGCGACTAACGGGTTTGGGTGGTCAGACTCGCTGACTTGTTTGATGCATGTCATTGGATCTCAATTGCATGGATCAATGCTCATGATGTCAATCACTGGATTGTCTGGTCCAGACTCGATTATTTACAGACCGCCGTCATATAGCTGGAATGTCTGATAAACGGTTCTTCAGTCTTGTAATGGTGCTTGGTGCTATGTGGGAAAACCAGGGTAAAGCTGAAGATGATTCTCCTGTTTGTAGTCGGCTGAGGGTGTTGTTTAGCATTGGGCTTCCGTCATTTGGGCTGTAAGATTGTGATGGCACGCAAATGAAAACCCAACGTGATGTTGTATGTGTATGTCATGTTGGTGTGAAGTGGTTCATGTAGATGTCTATGGCAACGTAAACCTCATTAGAATACTTTTTTATTTGTGCAAAATTTTCAAAGATTGAAAATTGTGAAGAGACAATGTTGCTTTTTTCGGCACTTGGATATGTATTGTTCAAGCAGCTGCACAACGTCTGGTGTTTGTCTGATGTTCTATCCATTGTTTTTTAAAGACATTGGTCACATTCATCCTGTAATGATGAAGGTCAAGTCAGTTTCTCCATTTTGCGCAAGTTATGCCAAGGGATGGCTGGACTGGCCTAGTGGTAATAGCAATCGCTCGTCATGCGGAAGACCCAGGCTCAATTCCCTTCATGGGTACTATGTGTGAAACCCATTCCTGGTGTACCTGTCATGGTATTACTGGAATATTTCTAAAAGCGGCGTAAAACCATACTCACTCACTCACTATTATGTCAGTGTTACTTGACATAATAGCGAGTGAGTGAGTATGGTTTTACACCGCTGTGCATCACTATATGTTAAATGAACAAAGCTATCATTGCAGTATGATGCAAGATGTGCTTTAATTTGTGTGAATACACATTTCGTGTCTTAATATGATGCAAAAGAAATAGCCACTCGACGTGTGAAGGAAACATTCCCTGATTAGAAGGGAAATAATAGTAGCTGCACTGAAATGTTTTTTAGTAGATTTGAATTTATTAATAAACCAGTTGTTTAAGACTTTTATATAATTGTACATACAAGCAGAAAATAGATATTTATGATTAATCTGACAGCCCCCGTTGTCTAGTGGTAGAGCATCCGCCCGGAGAGCGGAAGGTCCGGCGTTCGAGCCCCGGCCACATGAGACAAAAAGACGTTAAAAGATGGTGCTTGTTGTTACCCTGTCTGGCGCTCGGCATTAAGGGGCTAAAATAAGGACTGGTCGGCTCGGAGTCAGTATACTGTGTCAGTCCGGGCTAGTACAAGCAGCCACACAAACACACACGTACATGCACATCGCTATATAAGTGCAATAATCTTGGACGCTACGTTAAACCCCATTTCACCTCACCTTATGATTAATCTTCATGCTATTATACCCTTGTATGGTTTTGTATCAATAGTCGTATCGTGGCACATGATATTGTGGTGCACTAATTGTTCTGTGGATCTTAACACAGCCCTTGTTTCTGGGCTGGTTCTTGTGGACCGTGTCTGAAATCAATCTCATTAAAATCAGATCTTAGTTTTTGCTACCGTTAAACAAGGATCTGAGGACATCCCATTAGGGTTCACGTCAGAACGACCTTTCGCGATCTTTGACCAATCAATGAAATGACTGACAAGAAATCGACATTAGCCAATCAGAAGGCAGCTTTTTCAAGCTTTACAACACTAGTTTCAAACTGGCGACTATGCTTCGAAACATATTTTGACGTATTCTCGATTAAAATTTTTAAAACTGAATAAAAGAACATTCTGGAATGGCTTATAGATGGCCTATATTGTATGGATATAATATGAAACCTGTTACTGTCGTTCGGAACCCCCTCTGTTGAATATTTCGAGGTTGCATGATTAGAAAACACATTCCATGTGTCACTTTCATGATCTGGTAAGCGACGCTCTGACTTGTTAGATGAAAGGTTGTAATGGGATGTCCTCAGATCTTTGTTCAGTGATAGGGAGAACTAAGAACTCATTTTATTGAGATTGGTCTGATATCTGTTGTTTGTTTCAGGTGACTTGCAACTAGTCCACAGAGGACCAAGGTCGACTCCGCCCACCTTACAGGAGGCCCACTTGTAACCTACTGTTGGATGTACTTCATGTGGAGCCTCTCTCGGACAGCATAGGCAACTTCCTGTAGACGTAGGCCCTGTGTTGGCCTATGGGGAGCAGGTGTGGCTTGTCACCGGCAGACTCTGATTACTGTCCTTGGCTTCTGTGATGGGGCAGGACTCACTGTGTGGGCGTTACCTCTAGCTGTGTTCTCCTATACTTGTGATATCTGACTGACGCTGCCAGGATGACTGACCATAGCGAGCTGGTTAATGAGATGGCGTCCGTGGAAAGGATGTCCACTCAGGATCGGCTAAAACATGCTCGGAAACGGCGCACACAGCAGCTGAAAAAATTTAGCCAGTATGAGAAACACTTGGATAAGGAGTCAAAGAAGAAGAAATCTACATCTCAACAGAATTCTATCCAGAGACAGAAAAAAAAGAAAAATATCCGAGTCAAATTCATAAGTAGCATAGCATTGTTGGAGTCTGCTGCAAGAAATGACATTGAAGAAGGTAATAAATAACATTATTTACCAACAGTATTGTTACTAGCAGCTAGGGAGTGGGTTGACACAGAAGAAGGGAATAAATAACATTACCGGGTATTTACCAACAGTATTGTTACTAGCATCTAGGGAGTGGGTTGACACAGAAGAAGGGAATAAATAACATTATTTACCAACAGTATTGTTACTAGCAGCTAGGGAGTGGGTTGACACAGAAGAAGGGATTAAATAACATTTTTGACCAACAGTATTTGTTACTAGCAGCTAGACCTGTGAAGATCCGGGCTAGAATAGTTCTTCAGCAACCCATGCTTGCCGAAAAGAGGACTTTGCTTGTCATAAGAGGCAACCAACGGGATCAGGTGGTCAGGTTCGCTGACTTGGTTGATGCATGTAATCAATCCCAATTTTGTGGACTGATGCTCATGATGTCAATCACAGGATTGTTTGGTCCAGACTTGATTATTTACAGACTGCCATCATATAGCTGGAATATTGCTGAGTGCGGCGTTAAACCAAAAACCAGAAAAGCAAAACAAAAATTGCTAGGTACTTGGTTGACAGAGAAGACGGTAATCAATAGAGGATATCAGAACTAGTCACAAGTTTCATAAATTTGGTATGAAATGGGAACTTGTTTAGTATTATTTTTTTACTTACCGCTTATTACTTTAAAAAGATCACTTCTGTGTGTGAATAGGGAGATATCTACGCGATCACCAGCAAAATCCTATTGAGTTTAACAGAATCATTCTTCAAACACGTCGAAAGTTGACAGGTATTAATTTACTACCATACAGGGGCCTACCTTTAGCATTCAGGGGTCCATCCCACAAAGTTATCATATCGCTAAGGTTATCGTAGCTCCCATATTTTATCATAAACTTACGACTGTTGTTACACTATGATCGCTTTTTGGAATGGGGCCTTGCATCACAACGTTTACAATCACGTCACAATACCCTATGACATAAATCGTAAAATTTGGTTGCAAGACACTCTGGAGAAACAATGCCATGTCGAGTGTGCATGAGCTCTTCTCGGTGATATATCATCTCTACACGCAATGTTGTTGAATGAGCCAAGGGATGTTGAGAGTTTTCAATATTTGTTACTTTGTTGGTCAAACTTGTTCCATTAATTGTGTCTACTTTGTAAACTTGTTCTGGCAGAACATAAATATGCGCTTTGTTTTTCATCACTGTGTAATACCAGCTTATTGTTATTAAACGGGTGATGTCTTCAAGGGCGAGTAATAAATAACACTATTTACCAACATTATTGGTTCCAGCAGGTGGGTAGTTAGTGGACATTGAAAAAGACAAGAAATAACATTATTTACCAACAGTATTATCACTAGCTGCCAGGTTCATTGGTTGAAATGCTTGCACTTGTTCTTCCTTTCACCATGGTAACATGGAAATCTGTTGAGAATACTTCACATGCTCAGTGCAGTTAATCATTAATTATCATCCAGAATTTTAAAACCAATATCTTTGTACATGTTGTATTTAAAAGTTCCTAATTATTGATAATTACTGCCGACCTGTATCAATAATTCAGTATTGGCAAAACCGACAATTTTGTGACATCCATTGATTTCTTGTAGATAGCTTTTAACAAATACAGATGGAATATGGCAAAATTTGGTAATTTTCTCTTAAAATAAACAGCAAATTGTTGAAATGAAGTCAAGAGTTATCCGGATTTGATGATCAAACATGGATTTATCTAGACCTACTTGAAAGCTCATATGCAGCCTCAAGTCTGACGCAAATGTCAGTAAAAAGTCCCAAATTAGAATGAAATATTTGCCATGTCATTTTAGTATGGTAATAACAATGTTATCACTTTGCAGAGGGGTCTTGCTATTCACTGATAGCAGAACCAGTAAACATGAACAGGCTTTAATGTTTAGTGTTATGGTTTTGCATTGAGTGGAAGAATAAAAGTACCCCTGAATTTATGAAAATAAGGACTTTAAAGAAAATCCCTAATTTGAACAAACTTGTTTTATATCCAATTTGTCTGCCTAGGGAACTTTGTTTGGAATCCTTGAAAAATCCCTGTCAAATTCTTTTGTTCGCAGGTGAATGTAAGTCACTATTAATATGGTCACGAGTAACCATAGTAACATGACATTTGTTATGTCCTGGTTTGAATGTAGGTCAGTGTGAAATCAGTTATGACTTTCATTTTTTGTTTTTTATTTTATTTCTCTTTGGAGTTACGAGTTTCATTGGTAAGTGCCCGGCTCACAGTGCCTGGCTGCATTAACAGAGCATGAAGTAAATATTCAGGCCCACATTTGTTATGTCCAGGTTTGAATGTACGTCAATATGCAGTACGTCAAAATTTACATTACCAAATTTGTTATAGCCAGGTTTGAATGTACGTCAGTATGCAGCAAGTCAGTTATCACATCACCCAATTTGTTATATATGTACCAATGTTTGAACATATGTCAATATGCAGTATGTCAGTATTCACGTGACCAAATTTGTTATGTCAACTTTTTAAAGTGGATCAGTATGCAGCAAGCCAAAATTTACATGACCAAATTTGTTATAGCCAGATTTGAATGTTCGTCAGTATGCAGCAAGTCAGTTTTCACATGACCAGATTTGTTAAATAAAGGTTTCAATATAAGTCAGTATGCAACAAGTCAATAGTTGTAAGGATTGAATATTGGTCGACAGTGTAAATGTGAGGCATGTCAAGAGTTACCATGGTTGCATCAGCATGTTAGGGTTCCAATGTAGGTCACATGTGACAGGTATGAAGCAAGTTAAGAATTTCATGACCATGTTTATCATGTTTATGTCTAGATTTTAATGTAGGTCAACGTGAAGTAGATTTAACTTTTGATCTAACAGTTGGTTTATTGATTTAGTTATTTATGTTTGCAGAATGTCTCTATGTGATGGAAAACCCACATCTGAGGGTATATTTTCGATTTAAACCCAGTATTTGTGTTTTATTCCAAGGATGAGAGTTTTAATAAAAATCTTGCTGCGAATAGCTGCAAGATTGCTGATTGGGTGTTTGGCAATAACAATGGAATATCCATATGTTAAAGCATATTTGACTAGCTAGGGATATCAACTACAGCTCTGAAGGAGAAATTAGTGTCGTAAAGTGTTTAAATGATATGGCTTCATGTTTGCATCCAAACTTATGTTTGAGCCTGTGTACAATATGAGGGAGGTGAACCAGTTTTGTTTTGGTAGACATAACGCCCCAAAATATAATTTGGTTTAGTTGGAGCATTTTTGACATTTTGTCTGGATAAAGAGTAATCATACTGTTTTTAACAGAATTAATATAGAAGCTTTACAGATAACAAGGTGCTTCCTGTAAGTAATCTTTGTTGTGCAAAAGAAACAGACTATTTTTTGATCGGATGTTTGAATAAAAACTTTCTGTTTCCCTGAGGTAGGCTCTTGTGGTACCTGTGAAAACCGCTAAAAGCCAACTCAAAAGGTGGTCTAGGTGCACTGGCCAGATTTAACATAGACAATATCATCATGATGAATAAACTAGAATATCATCATGATAATATTCTGTGATATGTAATCTAGATAATTGGCAGTTTGCTGCCATGCAAGTCTATGTAAGCATGTTAAGCGCAGTAAGTGGTATGTGCTTACCATGGTTAATGGTTAATTTGTGGTGAAATGCTTAGTAAATGTTTGCATTGTGTTTTTTACAGTTCGGAATCTTTTACAAACCAAGACTGACCCTAATGTTACAAATGAAGATGGACTGACAGCATTACACCAGGTAAGGCTTAGTACCTGTACATGTTGTTGGATATTGCCATCCTCAGAAATTCATTTTTTAAACTAGTCCAGAGGACTTGAGGGAAAAAATATATTGACCTAGTCCTGCTTGAATGAGACAAAAATGTTACTGTGCTTAATTTGCTGTCAGTTTTATTCAGTTCCAGTTTGTAAAAAAACTGAAGCATTGAGAACTAGTTCAGAATTATGGCTTATGGGGACTACCATCATTATATGTTTACTTGTCCTCAGCATAATTTAGTAGTCTCAGGCTAGCAGGCTAGTGCGAATTTCGGGGGCTGTGTTTCTGCTATGTTGGTGCCCAGTTGTTCCATATGTCTAACATGTCTCAATCTTCAGCAACCTGTGTTTGTTGTTAGAAGCGACTAACGGAATCGGGTGGTCAGACTCGCTGACTTGGTTGATGCGTGTTATGTTATCCCAATAAGGTGGATCAATGCTTATGATGTCAATAACTGGATTGTCTGGTCCAGACTCGATTATTTACAGACCGCCGTCATATAGCTGCAATATTGCGGAGTGTGAAGTTTAACCTCAAACAAAAAAACGAATAACATGTCTCAGGCGTTGCAATTTCTGTGCAGAGCTCTGTCCCTTGGGTGTGCCAGAAACCTATGATATTGGGTTCACATCCGAGGTTCATTATGATTCGAAATACCTCTGATTATGTGTGTCACTAAACATGCCAGAGTGGTAAACATTTTAGATCTACCTCCTTTAGTAGTATGACGCTGTGAATAATACATATCTTTTAAGGGGGCACGGGTGGCCCAGTCGTCTAAGGCCCTGCGATTCGCTGTCCAGAGTGGCGTCTCTTGGACACGCCAGAAACCCATGATTGTGGGTTCGAATCCCGGTTCGCCCCGATTATGTTTCTAGGTTTGTCAGCACCATACCCGTGTTCGTGGGTTTCACCGAAGTGGTAAACGTCTGAGACGTGCATCACTTCGGGCTTTCCTCCCACATTAAGCTGACACGTCGCGATATAACTTGAATACTGTTAAAAGCGGCGTTAAACCCAACTCACTCACTCACTCACATATCTTTTAAAGTGATGTTGAACTCAATACACCATGATACACTACTGCAAGGTTTTAATCTTGTGTTTTATGTTTCGGGGAAAGGGGAAATGAACAGCGTACCAGAAGCAGTACAGGGAGAATATGATGCACTCACTCACCTTATCTGCTCCATTTGAAACAAAAACATCTTGAACAATGTGAAAGTTATCCTTGTGTCAAGAGGGTATTTCATACTTGCAATAGTTTGCTGATCGTGCCTAGATATCTATGCATGCCATGAAGATATGAGTTGTATTGATTCTAGGGCAACTGTCCACAAGGAAAAATATATATATATATGTACATATATAATATATGATATATGATAACTAAATAAGAAATAGTTGAAAATAAAGTAAGATAGAATAAAAATATGAATAATTTCTGTTTTTTATTTAACACTATAGGCCTATATTTGGAATTGTAGAACTATCTTGACGTGCCATATATTTTTTAACAATCATTTCTTTTTTTGGCATCAAGGTGCATGAACATGAGAAATATTCTGTACATAACCATGATAAGTAATCTCACTCTTGATATTTCGGATGGATATGTAGTACGCCATATATACAGTAGCAGTATAAGAATAAATATGAAATAGTTGCATCAATTATTATTTTCCGAAGTTTGGTGGGGGTACTTGCGGTGATAGATCCAGCCATTTTCCCTGCTCGTACACACTCATACTCATTCATAACTCTCTTGTAAAGGAGGGGACAGAATACTGTAAACAGGGAATTTTTTGCGACCTTTTTATTATTGTGAGTTTTGCGAACGATACTCAATCGCAAAAATTAAAAACGCAAAAATAAGTATAAATAATACATACATACTTTATTCATTGCAACACGTCATCAAATGTTGAAATCATCAACCAGAACTACAAGTTACTCAATAAGTTAAAAACACAAATGAATGCAGAATGGTCACACAATACATCACAAATGACAGTGTAAACAGACCAGTTAGTGTCACTGTTACCTCACAGTAATTCTGCCTTCTTCCAACCTCGCTTGATTGCATCAGTGTCCTTTGCAATTTTGTCCACACATGACATGACACTGAGTTGAGTCAATTATCGTATTTGATAACTGGTCGCAATCTCTTCCGGTCAACTTTCCGGCCAACTCAGAAAAACTAGCTTCGGCGAGAAGCTGTCTATTGTTTGGTACGCGAGGGGTCATCTCAACACGGCAACTCGCAAAAATATCTCGTCGCAGTATTGTCTTTGGCGTGGTATTCGCAATATTTTAACGGCGCAGAAATAAAGCTGTTTACAGTATTCCAGTGGGCACTTCAATGTGACTTTCCTGCACTCATGTTTGTCTAAGAACATCCAGATTCAACTGAAACAGAGATATCAGTGAACATGCTGAGCGTTTTCTATGTATAGTGGTCAGTGTTTGCTGTACTTACAGTGTGTACCTGTGAAGACCTGCATTAGAATTGGTCTTTAGGAACTAATGCTCGTTGTAAGAGGATTGGGTGGTCAGGCTCGCTGACTTGGTTGATGCTTGTCATCGTATCCCAATTGCATGGATTGATGCTCATGATGTCAATCACTGGATTGTCTGGTCCAGACTCGATTATTCACAGACCGCTGTAATATTGCCGAGTGCAGCCACAAACAACCTACTTGGACTGTGAGTGAGTGTGTGAGTGTGGTTTGACACCGCTTTTAGCAATATTCCAGCAATATCACGGCGGGGGACACCTGAAATGGGCTTCACACATTGTACCCATGTCGGGAATCGAACCCGGGTCTTCGGCGTGACGAGCGAACGCTTTATCCACTAGGCTACCCGACCGCCCCTACTTGGACTGTGACCACCATGGACGACAAAGTCTAGGTGGTGCTAATGACTCTCATCATGAGTGATAATGGTGTAGATGTCAGCCTACCAAAACGACCTCATAAATATGTTGTTGTGGTTTCAATTACACTTATTTTTAAAATAGAGTAGGCAATGGTAGGTAGGTATGTATTATTTTTAATATAAACCTACGACCATGTTGGCGAACTGTTTGATTGGCATTGATTTACTCTTGCTTGACAATGGAATAAGGATACATACCGAAACATCACATCATAGTAGAATAATGAAGTTTCATCCGTAACATATCTTGTCCTTACTGTTTAGAACTTCTGTAAACTATTATTGTAACAAAAAGTGAGTACTCATAAAAAAGTTAGGGTCATCACCTGAGATTTAAGTTAGGGTCATCACCTGAGATTAGTGTTGGTCTGGAAATCGGACCCTCATAGCTAGTGTTTTAGGCCAAACGACGTTTATACGTCCAAAAACTAAGAAAAAGAATAAGGCACAGTTTCCTAATTGGCCGGTAATGGATTGGGTATGGTGTGTGTTACGTTATTGAGTTGAATGATGTGACTGATTTCGTATTATTGTCTAATTTCAGTGGGTTACCATGGTTACTTCTTGTTGACATATATATGATTAGAAATGACTTCAACATATTCTTGCATTTATGGCGGTATCAACATAAAAACCAATATGCACATTTGCATAGCGCAAAAAAAACAACAAAGGATATATCAAGTGCATTGTTACATTGTTACCTATTTGTGATTTTTGCATGATTAAGGGGTATCCTGGGGTCCATAGGGTCTCTATAGTATTTGAATCTAGAGCTTCCAATTTTTACTTTTAGCATTTGACAGTTGACTTTCCATCTCTGATGTGTATGTTTCCTCCATTGCAGTGTTGTATTGATGACAACACAGAGCTACTGCAGCTGTTGCTAGACCATGGAGCTAATGTCAACGCCAAGGACAGCGAGTTGTGGACGCCGCTGCATGCTGCTGCCACCTGTGGACATGTGCATTTATGTAAACAGCTGATAGACAGGTAAGCTGCCATGACCTGTGACAGGAGCATTTGACCATGACAACAGCTGATAGACAGGTAAGCTGCCACGACCTGTGACAGAAAAATGTTGACCATGACAACAGGTGATAGAGAGGTAAGCTGCCATGACCTGTGACAGGAGCATTCGACCATGACAAAAGGTGATAGACATGTAAGCTGCCATGACCTGTGACAGGAGTATGTGGACTATGACAACAGGTGATAGACAGGTAAGCTGCCATGACCTGTGACAGGAGTACGTGGACTATGACAACAGGTGATAGACAGGTAAGCTGCCATGACCTGTGACAGGAGAACGTGGACTATGACAACAGGTGATAGACATGTAAGCTGCCATGACCTGTGACAGGAGAACGTGGACTATGACAACAGGTGATAGACAGGTAAGCTGCCATGACCTGTGACAGGAGAACGTGGACTATGACAACAGGTGATAGACAGGTAAGCTGCCGTGACCTGTGACAGGAGAACGTGGACTATGACAACAGGTGATAGACAGGTAAGCTGCCATGATCTGTGACAGTGACTGCACTGCCGGGACTTTGTGTGAAATCTTAAACATTATGTAGGGCAACACCCTCCTCTTAAACATTGTATTGGGCAACTCCCTCCACTTAAACATTGTATAGAGCAACACACCTCCAGATAAACATTGTATGGGGCAACACCTTCCACTTAAACATTGTATGGGGCAACACCCTCTACTTAAACATTGTATGAGGCAACATACCTCCAGATAAACATTTTATAGGGCAACACCCTCCATTTATACATTATATGGGGCAACACCTTCCACTTGAACATTGTGTGGGGGCAGATCTTCCACTTAAACATTGTATGAGGCAACATACCTCCAGATAAACATTATATGGGACAACACCCTCCACTTGAACATTGTATGGGGCAACACCCTCCACTTAAACATTGTATGAGGCAACACCCTCCACTTAAACATTGTATGGGACAACACCCTCCACTTAAACATTGTATGGGGCAACACCCTCCACTTGAACATTGTATGGGACAACACCCTCCACTTGAACATTGTATGGGACAACACCCTCTACTTGAACATTGTATGGGGCAACACACTCCACTTAAACATTGTATGGGGCAACACCTTCCACTTAAACATTGTATGGGGCAACACCCTCCACTTAAACATTGTATGGGGCAACACCCTCCACTTAAACATTGTATGGGGCAACACCCTCCACTTAAACATTGTATAGGGTAACACCCTCCTCTTAAACATTGTATGGGGCAACACCCTCTTCTTAAACATTGTATGGGGCAACACCCTCCTCTTAAACATTGTATAGGGCAACACACTCCACTTTAACATTGTATGGGGCAACACCCTCCACTTGAACATTGTATGGGACAACACCCTCTACTTGAACATTGTATGGGACAACACACTCCACTTAAACATTGTATGGGGCAACACCTTCCACTTAAACATTGTATGGGGCAACACCCTCCACTTAAACATCGTATGGGGCAACACCCTCCACTTAAACATTGTATGGGGCAACACCCTCCACTTAAACATTGTATAGGGTAACACCCTCCTCTTAAACATTGTATGGGGCAACACCCTCCACTTAAACATTGTATGGGGCAACACCCTCCTCTTAAACATTGTATGGGGCAACACCCTCCTCTTAAACATTGTATGGGGCAACACCCTCCTCTTAAACATTGTATTGGGCAACGCCCTCCTCTTAAACATTGTATGGGGCAACACCCTCCTCTTAAACATTGTATAGGGCAACACACTCCACTTAAACATTGTATGGGGCAACACCCTCCACTTTAACATTTTATGGGGCAACACCTTCCACTTAAACATTGTATGGGGCAACACAATCCACTTAAACATTGTATAGGGCAACACCCTCCACTTAAACATTGTATGGGGCAACACCCTCCACTTAAACATTGTATAGGGTAACACCCTCCTCTTAAACATTGTATGGGGCAACACCCTCCACTTAAACATTGTATGGGGCAACACCCTCCTCTTAAACATTGTATGGGGCAACACCCTCCTCTTAAACATTGTATGGGGCAACACCCTCCTCTTAAACATTGTATTGGGCAACGCCCTCCTCTTAAACATTGTATAGGGCAACACCCTCCTCTTAAACATTGTATAGGGCAACACACTCCACTTAAACATTGTATGGGGCAACACCCTCCACTTTAACATTTTATGGGGCAACACCTTCCACTTAAACATTGTATGGGGCAACACAATCCACTTAAACATTGTATGGGGCAACACCCTCCACTTAAACATTGTATGAGGCAACACCCTCCTCTTAAACATTGTATAGGGCAACACCCTCCTCTTAAACATTGTATGGGGCAACACCTTCCACTTAAACATTGTATGAGGCAACACCCTCCACTCAAACATTGTATGGGGCAACACCTTCCACTTAAACATTGTATGGGGCAACACCCTCCTCTTAAACATTGTATAGGGCAACACCCTCCACTTAAACATTGTATGGGGCAACACTCTCCTCTTAAACATTGTATAGGGCAACACCCTCCACTTAAACATTGTATAGGGCAACACCCTCCACTTAAACATTGTATGGGGACAGATCTTTCTCTTACACATTGTGTGGGGAAGCATCCTCCATTTAAACATTGTATAGTGCATTGCTCTTCGCTGAAACATGTATATGTTCTATAAGCAATGGCACTTATCTTGACCTTGTCTTCAGGTTGACTGGTAGTACAAGTTACAGTTTAACGATAGGCTTAGATATTTGTGAGTGTACTTCATGGCCCATTAGAGGTACAAAAACTATTGTTTTCTTTCAGGGGTGCTGAGTTGTTGGCTGTCAATGCTGATGGCAACATGCCATACGACATCTGTGAAGATGAGGAAACGTTAGACTATATAGAGACTCAGATGTCTATGAGAGGTACCCAGTCTTTTTTCAATTCTGTCGTTTGCACTCACCTTGACATCATGGTTATGCATGACTCTGCCGTTCTTGTCTTTCCATCCGATGGTAGTTAAATATCTCCATCTGAAAAACTATTGTGAACAATTACAATTGCACTTAGTATGATCTGTGTGTCCCTTATTTCAACAGAATAAGGATTTTCATTTTGGCCAAAGAAGATGGCTTGATAATTTATTCATGAAAAAATACAGACTTTATCTGAATGCGAAGTCTTCTTTTCTTGTATCTATGGACAGAATCATAAGAGACGTAAAGGCACCTTGTTCAAATTGATCTTGTAAAATTCAGATTGGTTGCCATTCAAAAATGTGAAACTGAAATCTGTAAGATATTGAACAACACTGTGGACACAGACATCTCAAATAAGTTAAAAGTGTTTAGCATAAAAGTTAAAGTTTAGGTAAATGATATTCATATTCATCTGCTATGAAATGTAAAACATTCACTCTGCAACTTGTACATCCATGGTTGAGAATATCTCCCAGCTCTTTAAGTCATTGGGGGGCGGTCGGGTAGCCTAGTGGTTATCGCTCGTCATGCCGAAGACCCGGGTTCGATTCCCGACATGGGTACAATGTGTGAAGCCCATTTCTGGTGTCCCCCACCGTGATATTGCTGGAATATTGCTAAAAGCGCCGTAAAACCCTACTCACTCACTCACTCACTCACTTTAAGTCATTGTGAACTTCTGAACCTGTGATGCTTGGATGATGAAGTGAGTTCAAATTATGTTAGACACTGTACATTAATCATATTAATTAACTTTATCCTATCCTCTCGTTGCTTTGTGGAAGGACAGCATGTGTATTAGATCCCTGTTTATGCAAGTTTTGTATGCTATTGTGGGCAAACATTTATGGTCTAAATGGTCATTTTGAAATTTGTTGATCCGAAAATTATTTGGCAATTTTATCCATGTGTTCATTCAGCTTGTTATAGAAATAGAATTGATAAAGAAAATATATAACCTACCATCTTACCCTGCTCTTCCCAACATGTGCGAATATTATTTTCAGACTAAACTTGATGAATGTGCAATGCTTTCAACAAAATTAAGAAAGTAATGGGCCTATATAAATTATATGATTACTAAAAGTCCTGTTTGATAGCTCATTGGTTGATATTCGTGACCAGATGAAGTCTTTGATCAAGTGACATGCCAATAGAATGTGTGTTGATCTTGCAGGCATCACACAGGAGCAGATAGACGAGACACGACTGGCCACAGAGAAGAGGATGTTGGACGACCTCAAGGCTGCGGGCAATGAACGCCGAGCCCTGGAACACCGGCTTGATGATGGAGTGACGCCTGTAAGTCTTTACATCAACTTGAATTCTCGCTAATTGACGTATGACAAAGAAGACACAATATATGGATAACGTCTTTTTTTACTGTGATGGCAACGTTTTGTTATGGATCCTTATATCGTTGGTAAGCAAGGGCAATGGTATATTGATCTGTACAGAATTGTCACCATTACAGTAAAATAAAGAAGTTGTTATCCATAAATTGTGTCTACTGTCTTACATCCACTGTTGTTGAGGCTCTGTGCATCAAGATCTGTATGGGAACCAGTAGCTCAATATGGTCTGTGTCTCAGGTTTCAACACAAAAATGGACAGCTAATTATATTTTTAAAAATATGTTAATGCCAATTCACCATGTTCTCTTTGATATTAGAGAAAATTTCAAAAAGTTTACCCGTTGATCCTTCGTAACTAACTCCTACCCATGTACGCAATGTCAATCAATAGGATCAACCCTTCTTCCGCAATGACTAGAAATGTTACGATATATATCAAACTATAGATGCATTGCTGTTGATTGCTCTACAATTTTAACATATCAATAGGAATTAAGACACCAATGGTACTGAAGATAGTGTGCATAACAATTGATTGTTTCAACAGACTCTATTAGTTATTAAAAAAATCAGCTTTGACAGTCAAATTTCAAACCTGCTGTGTGTTGATTAGCAAGGATTATGACTTCAGTTTAGAGTTACTTCCCTTTGGTTTGAGTAGCAACAAGAGGAAAATATCTGGCAATACTTAATTCAGTTTTATTACATTGGTTGTGTAATTATCAAGCCTTTTAGTTGTTTTAATACTATCGTAATACTGTTGCAATAGTGAATATAGCCCCAGTAGTCTCCCCTATTGAAGAGTAGAGTTAACTGTCAGTTTAGAGATGTCTGCTTGTGTTCTACTTTGTTGATTTTCACTCACTCTTACTTTTGTCCTCAGCTGCACATAGCCGCAGCCAATGGCTACATAGAAGTGGCCGACTATCTCCTGACCAATCATGTCGCTATCAACATGCGTGATGACGACTCATGGCAACCTATACATGCAGCAGCCTACTGGGGACAGGTGAGTTGCTGATGAACCAAACAGCTTGAAGTGAACTGTTGTCTGTTCCTGTTGGGGGCGGTGGGGTAGCCTAGTGGTTAAAGCGTTCGCTTGTCATGTTGAACATCTGGGTTCGATTCCCCACATGTTTTTAATGGTGTCCCTGCCATGATATTGCTAAAAGCTGTGAAAGACTTGCTCACTCACTCTAGCTGTTGGAGTCTGTTTGCGCTTCAAATATTCAAAATCATTTAGGTACAAGTAATATTGTTATGATGTGCTAAAATAATCATGATAATGATCACACTTCATGGTGTGAACATATATTTTGTCCTTAGTTCTCTTTCAAGAGCCCATTTCTGGTGTCCCCCGACGTGATATTGCTGGAATACTGCTAAAAGCGGCGTAAAACCATACTCACTCACTCTCTTTCAAGATGTATCCCTATGTTATTTATTGGAGCTGTTGATGAAAAAGAGCCTACATATCTTTTCCAGCCAGAGATTTTGGAACTCCTTGTCCAGAATGGAGCTGATCTTGATGCCAAAACACGAAATGGAGAGACTGCTTTTGGTATTTATCATGTTTATGAACCAACTGAGTTTACTTGGCTTGTCCTATGATTATGGGTTTGAATCCCGGTTCACCTGATTACGTTTCCAGGTTTGTCAGCACCAAACCCATCGTGATCATGGCTTTTACCAAAGTGGCAAACGTCTGAGACCTGAATCACATCGGGTTGTACTCCCACATTAAGCTGACATGCTGTGATGTATCTGCACTACTGTTCGAAGCGCCATGAAACCCAACTCACTCACTCACTACATATCTTGTCCTTGTCAAATAACTTCTGTAGTACTTTGATTTTATGGAGTTGTTCTGTAGGATATTGCACCCTCCCCAATATTATTTGGGGGTTCCTTATTATTCTTAGGTTATCATGCAGTGCAAAGACACAATAGTTAACATTTGTGCTGTTACATCTTACCACAAAGATGGATTTGCCCATGCTTTATTTTATCACCTCTGTATAGATTCGTTAATTCCTGACCTTGATTAAATATTGGCAGACGATGTCAATTGATCGTGCTTGTATCAAGCAGAACTTGAGCTTGCAGAGGAGAGAATGCTTGTTGTAAACCAAAATTGTGTAGAACACTTGAGATTAACAGTTGAAACAAATTTTTACTTGAATATTGAAACTCCCATTGTAAACTGATTTGCTTTTGTAGTGAATGGATCAGCTGTAACTTTGGTAACCACTTGATGTGTTTCTATCTATCTTTCCGTGACCAGATTTATGTGAGGATCCCGAGCTCAAACAGAAGATCCTTGACATGAAGGATGAGATTGAGACAACGCGGAACAATCGGTTGCCTCAGAGAAAACACCGTATTAGTACCAGAAGGTAGGAGGCACTGCATGCTTGTTTTGAAACCAGGCTACAGAGATGCACGGTGGGAACTCCACTGGCATAGAAGTAGGGATCATATGGGTTCTCAAATAGGGAGCTGAAGCAACATGTGGATGGTTCCTAGGGCGTCTAGGGCGTACGGGCTGGAAGCTTTTTGTAAATGGTGGTGCATACAGGTAGAGCACACTTAAAGATACCTGGACATACTCGTAGGCAGAGTATAAAGAAACGTGGGCATACAGGTAGGATCATATAAAGAAACGTGGACATACTCGTAGGGATCATATAAAGAAACGTGGACATACTCGTAGGGATCATATAAAGAAACGTGGACATACTCGTAGGGATCATATAAAGAAACGTGGACATACTCGCAGGGATCATTTAAAGAAACGTGGACATACTCGCAGGGATCATTTAAAGAAACGTGGACATACTCGTAGGGATCATATAAAGAAACGTGGACATACAGGTAGGGATCATATAAAGAAACGTTGACATACTCGTAGGCAGAGTATAAAGAAACATGGGCATACTCGTAGGGATCATATAAAGAAACATGGACATACTCGCAGGGATCATTTAAAGAAACGTGGACATACTCGTAGGGATCATATAAAGAAACGTGGACATACTGGTAGGGAGCTCTTAAAGAAATGGCGGCCCAGTTGTCTAAGGTGCCGCGGTTCACTGTGCAGAGTTGCACCCCTTAGGCACGCCGGAAAACTATGATTGTGGGTTCGATTCCCGGTTTGGCCCTATTATGTTTCTAGGTTTGTCAGCACCATACCCGTGCTCGTGGGTTTCATCGAAGTGGTAAACGTCTGAGACTTGCATCACTTCGGGCTTTCCTCCCACATTAAGCTGACATGCCGTGATATAACTGGAATACTGTTAAAAGTGGCGTTAAACCCAACTCGTTCACTCACTCTCACAGAAATATCTGCATGCAGGTTGGGAGATCTTTAAGAAATGTGTGCACACAGGTAGAGCTTTTAAGGATGTATGGCCATACAGGTAGAGTTTGTAAATGTGGGTATACACGTATTAAGCCTTTAATGAAACGTTTTTTCTATCGTCAAATTATGTTGAAGTTATTCGGATTTGTGAAATATGTGTGGCATGGGAGGCTCTTGATCAAGTAATCCCTAAATGACAAGTCCTGACACATCTGGAGACTGGTTTCAAATGCATGAATATATAATTGTGTATGTGTTTGATATTCACATGTGACACAGTATTTGACACATCAATATAACATAGAACAGTTATATCTTACAGTTGTCTGTACATTCATCTGGTAACTGCTAGAAACATGTGCTAGGCACAGATGTTCACATTTAGAAGATGTGGAAGTGTTGTCCCCTTGTCACAAATCCGTGTCACATTCGTGAATAAAGCATGTGTTTGAGTGGTGTTCATTAAGCCTATTGGTTGCTTTTTCTGGCCATGTAATCTGAAGTGAGCTTGTAGTAGTTGTCAACTGTATTGAAGGAAAGGACGAGTTGACGATGTATGCATTGTGACTTACTTGGAGTGAATAAGATTTGCATGGAAGTTGTTTTTGTTGTGTTGTCATACTGCTCAGGATAGATGTTCACTGACACAGTGTGTACTGTCCATAGAATGGCTGGATCTGCTGATCATGGCTTCAAATCCCTTATTATGGTTATTATCTTTGGTTTGTCTGAACCGGTGGGTTTCATAACTTCCATGGTCTAGCAGAGAGAGCATCTACCTGGAGTTTGATCCCTAGACACGTCATACCAAAATATATTAAAAGATGGAACTTGTTGTTACCCTACCTGGCGCTCGGCATTAATGGGATAAAACAAAAACTGGTCAGCTCAGTCAGTATGCTGTCTGAGTTGGGTATCATGTTAAACTGTGGTATGTCTTAAGGGGCAAGCACTATAAAATGGGCATTAGTTTGGACTAGTACAAGCAGACAAGCCCATACGTGCAGGCACATTTCTATACAAGTGCAGTGATATTGAACACAATATTAAACCCATTTTCATCTCATCTCGCCTCAATTCCGGCTGTCTTCCCATATCAAGCTCCCTACACAGAGACACTGAGTCAGACTACATTCCATTCATCGTTGTATGTTGTGTGTGTATGGGAGTAGTGTCTGTGTGTGCATCTTCCCTAGGCAAGGGAGTTAACTGACTGTCAAAGTCCAGTTTCCACCCTTGCTGAACAAGACTAGAATTTCAGGGCTCGATCGTAGCGCCAAGAGTGGCTATTACGAGTTATGTCCCTTCTGTGTTCCCCCTATTGACCAATCAGATTCCACCCCTTATATTACTTGCATTTGCTTCAAACAAAATGGTGGCGCCCAGTTAACACGATCTGATTGATAATCAAAATCTATATAGTGATAAAGTGGATCAAATCACGTTAGCACCTTGATTAAAAAGATGAAAAAATTTGAAAAATATCTATTGATCCTGAGTTGGCGGTACACATGCTATGCAAATCCTGCAATCGACTAAAACCTGTACTGCAGTTTACGAAATGGATGTCGATTTTATTACGAGATTGATTGGACTATGCGCAGACTTGTTAGTCCAGCCAAAATATGACTCCATAATTTCAGCCTAGTTCGGCAAGTGTAGAAACTGGACTTTTATAGTCAGTTGACACCCTTGCCTCGGGAAGATGCTGTGTGTGTGTGTGTGTGTGTGTGTGTCTGTGTGTATATTCATAGTCACATGTAAGGCGTGTATGTTGGCTAGTCCAACAATGCATGGGTAGATGGTTGGGTCTGTTGCATGACATTATTGTCCTCTGTAAAAGGAAAAATATTTCAAACAAATTAAACTGAGTGTCATAAGATTGTGATAAGAATCAGATACTGAAGACACTCTAAATATTTTGAGTTTATTTCATAATAGTATTCATAATAGTAATAGCATTTCCACTATCTTTGTAGTTATGAAATAAAGTTATTATATTATCTGTTTCCCTTATTATCATGGTTATTTTACCAAAGAATTTGCAGTATTGGATTTGTACTTGTTTCATGGCTGGCATCATCATGCTTATGTGCCCTGTGTAAAGCTAGGCTTGATGTTGGGTGCGATTATTGCTTGCCTGTATGTAGTGTCTTCTGCACTTGAACAAATGGAATATCTATACACGGTGGACATGATACTGATGCTACCTAATCCGTATGGTTCAGTGCTGTTGGCTGGCATCAGAACCTTTCTGTTCAATTAACATTTTGTAAGATCCAGCGAAAATCACCAAAGTGTAGTCAACTTGTTACTATTCTACTCAAAACAAGTTAAGGACCACCTGATTCTTTCATATTACTATATTTAATCAGTCCTGGCATGTCAGGTTAAGTACTGCTATATTACTACAGTTAATCTGTCATGGCAAGTTTGATTAAGTTTAGAAACATGAAAGAATCACTATTTTTAGTAGCATATTTGTGAACTGCAGTAAAGATATATTTTTTTAATCATTTTGTTCTTTCGGACACAATTGGCCAACCGTGCTACAGTTCTGTACAGAGCGGTGTTCCTTAGATGTGCCAGGAGATCCTGTTATCTGGGGTCAAATCCCTGATTTGCCCTAATTATGATCCTTGGCGTTTCAACACTGTAACGGTGCTTGGGATTCCAGCAGGGTGGTGAATGTCGAACTCCTGCATCACTTCAAACTTTCCTCCCACATTTAGCTGGCATTCTGTGATGTAACTGATGTACAGTTCAAAGCAGCGTAGAACACAACTCACGTATTGTGTTGTTGAATGCTGAATTGGATGACCTCATCAGCGTCCAGAGTTCATCAGTCTGACATTGTCCACAGTGTATGGGAATTCTTCATATGCACTCTGCCTGCCCTTCATTCAGATTAATTGTTTAACTTCTATTCCAGATTTCTTTGAGTTGTTTCTTGCCTTGATACATTTTACAAGACTACATGTGCATCCAGATAAAATAAATATATACTAAATATAAAAAACTGATTATCTATATTAATCTCTAATAAAACTAACTTGTCCACAGTCAGACTTTTCAAGCTCAACTGGCTGTCATGCATTTTCTGTCCTCTGTTCCTCTGTTTGTAAAACTCTTGATATCACAGCTTTTGCAAGTCAAACCAGTGTCTTGATATTTTGTTTGGTTAGGATCACATGACTTAAAAACAGAGTCTTTCAAGGGGGTTGATCTCAACCCTTCTGTTGGCATTTTGCTGTACCTAAGTTTTTATCTTAACTAGGGGTATTAGTTACTTTAGTGTTGAACTTGAATTTATACTTAATATAGAGGTTGTTGTTTATGCTTAATATAGAGGTCATCAATAAGTGTTTATGAAGTACTGTCATGTCTCTTCAAGTCCTTATCATCAATGAGATTTTAAATAAATAAAACTAGCTAAACTAGGTTGTAAGCTACTTGTTCTGTGTGTTTTTTCGGTGTAACTTGTAAAGGTCTTCAAAATTCAATGTTTGTTTGACAATCAGTTGAGCACAAACATGGTCTGAGGCTCTTGTCCTTCTGCCTAATATATGTACTTAACTGCATGCTACATACTTCCTACCTTCAGGTTGTTATCCATATGACATAGGTTCCACAATTAACTTTCCCTTAATGGTCTCTCTATCTCTCCAACCCCCCCTTACCCTTCACATGGTCTCTCAAAACCTCCAACTCACCTCACCTTGGCGGCCAATTTAGGGGAAAACAAGATATTTTTCAAACTTGGATTTTTTTAAATTTTCTTACTGTATTCGACGTAATAAGCGCCCTGCTCTAAAAAGCGCCCACGGTGATATTTGCTAATATATTGGCTAGTGCACAATCCAATTAGCACCCCTTCCTATTGATCAATGTACACAAGACTTATTTATTCGCGTATAATACGCACTTGTGTGTTATATGCACCCTTAATTATGGGCAATTAAATTCTGGAAAAATATATCTGTTGTATATAAACATTTCAGGCTGTCAGCATAAACCACGAAATATATCTTTCAACTCTGTTTTTTTTCACCAAAATAATATTCTAATAAGAGCCCCCTATTTCTAATTTTGAGAGCGCCCTTGGCGCTTATTACGTCGAATACGGTATTTTTGTAAGTTCTGTGGAATTTAGAAACTGTAGATTCAAATAAGGACTTTTACTGTTCTTTAGCTCCATATTTGTGGCCGAATATCAGCCTCTGAGCAGGCCTAGATATGTCCACTGTCATTCCAACACACTTTAACCTGACCAGATGGTTTCTCGATCTTTCCAACCCACCTTCAACTGCACTTGGTCACTCCATCAGTTAAACCCAGCTTTGATTATTACCCTTTGGTTCTCCATCTATCCAGCCTACTTTCAACACATCCTTGGAGTTCTAGGCCATGTAACAGTCACTGGTCCCACCTTTTACATATTATCCATGTGTCCAGTGATCATGGTTGAAGGTCAAACCTCTGTTGAAGGTTCTTTTGTACCCATGCCCAGTCTATCAGTTCAAATAACAAAGGCATTTTAGGCATGAACTTAAACCTGTAATAACAATAGGGCATGAAGTGAATCTTTTTGCCGAAATTATAAATTTACTAAACAAAAGAGCATGAACTTATTTTTTGCTGAAATGATAATTTATTATAACAAAGAGCATGAACATGACGAAGTTAGTCCTTTTCCCGAACTGATAAATCATTAAACAAAAGAGCATGAAGTGATTCTGTTGCTAAAAAAGGATAAATCTATCATAATGGAAGAGCATGAAGTTAATCAAGATGAAATAAGAGTCTCGAAAGACCATTTCCTGTAAGATTTGAATGCACATGAAGCTCTTGGAGTGTTCTCACCTCCAGCACCATGTAGGATGATGTATGAAATGATGCCACTAAGGCAGGCATGATCTCAAGCCTGATGCTGCTCTATATTTCAGCTTGACTCATTCCCCAGGGATGCTGTATAGCTCCAATTCCTCACTGAGTGAGAAAACTCCCAGTAGTCACAGGTTAGACATCACATGATAGATACCATATATATCATTGTAATATGTCTCTCAGTCTACTCTGCTGCACCATCTTCGCTTACCTTTCCACATCCCAGCATTATCCTTTGACTGCTTTAGTATTAACCAACCCTGCATTCTAATAATCAATCTCATCTCATAGATCAGACTTGTATGAGGTAGACCACTATTGTAACAGACTTAGGTTGTGTGTTTCCTTGACAGAAATATTAACCAGGTCAGATTTGCTGACGACTACAAGACTGTGTGTGCTGACCACTGAGGTGTACTGGCTTTAAGGTGTACTGACTATGGGCATGTACTGATATATATTTTACTGAGTTCCAGGTGTACTGACTACAGAATTGTACAGAACTGATGGTTGGATGGACAAGGATGTAGCTTACTGTAGGGTGTTCACTGATGGTTGGAAGGACAAGGGTGTAGCTGACTGTAGGGTGTTCACTGATGGTTGGAAGGACATGGGTGTAGCTGACTGTAGGGTGTTCACCGATGGTTGGAAGGACAAGGGTGTAGCTGACTGTAGGGTGTTCACTGATGGTTGGAAGGACAAGGGTGCAGCTGACTGTAGGGTGTTCACTGATGGTTGGAAGGACAAGGGTGTAGCTGACTGTAGGGTGTTCACTGATGGTTGGATGGACAAGGGTGTAGCTGACTAGGGTGTTCACAGGGTTGGATGGACAAGGATGTAGCTTACTGTAGGGTGTTCACGGATAGGTTTGATGGACAAAGGTGTTGCTGACTAGGATGTTCGCTGAGGGTTGGATGGACGAGGGTGCAGCTGACTGTAAAGTGTTCACTGATGGTTGGAAGGACAAGGGTGTAGCTGACTGTAGGGTGTTCACTGATGGTTGGAAGGACATGGGTGTAGCTGACTGTAGGGTGTTCACTGATGGTTGGAAGGACAAGGGTGCAGCTGACTGTAGGGTGTTCACTGATGGTTGGATGGACATGGGTGTAGCTGACTGTAGGGTGTTCACTGATGGTTGGAAGGACATGGGTGTAGCTGACTGTAGGGTGTTCACTGATGGTTGTATGGACAAAGGTGTTGCTGACTATGGTGTTCACTGATGGTTGGATGGACAAAGGTGTGGACGACTGTAGGGTGTTCACTGATGGTTGTATGGACAAAGGTGTTGCTGACTATGGTGTTCACTGATGGTTGGATGGACAAAGGTGTGGACGACTGTAGGTAGTTTACTGGTGGTTGGATGGACAAGGGTGTAGCTGACTGTAGGGTGTTCACTGATTGTTGGATCGCCAAAGGAGTAGACAACTGTAGGATGTTCACTGATGGTTTGGTGGGCATGGGTGTAGCTGACTGGTGGATGGACACAGGTATGGCTGACTGAAGGGTGTTCACTGATGGTATGATGCACAAAGGTGAAGCTGACTGTTGGGTGTTCACTGACTGTTTGATGGTATAAAGATACTTTCTGACTGAAGAGTATTTTCTGAGTTAGATGGACACACAAAGACACTGGCTGGCTGTAGGGTGTTGACTGTATGATGGACAGGCCTTTGCTGACAGAAGGCTACACTGTCTTAATTGCATTTTTTTACAGTATCATGAAGTGACTTCAGTAATGACAGTAGTAGGATGTACGGCCAGTAGGTTCTGAGTTTCTGTAGAGTGTACCCAAGTGTGGTGTCAGATGTTCTGACTGTAACAAGTGTAAGGTGCCAGGGGACTGTTGAAGGGACTGACACTCGGACAGAAGGATAAGACACCTGTATACTCTTGAACTTCAGAATGGCTAGGTTTACAAACACAGCTTTGGTCTCTGCATGGGGTATGAAGATAATTGGCAGGACGCCTGTACATGTCAAAATGCAATGAGATTATTCAGAAAGGACACTTACAAGAGTTCTATAGAATCTGTACATTAGATGCTGAAGAGAAGCTCTTTGAGTGCCTGAAATCTGTCTTAGCTGGCTGCTTTAGCCTCTGCATAACACACCTCCATACTGATTAACATTTCCCTCTCCTTCTAACAACAAGGTGTAACCCTGTGAGTTTGGCTCACGCTGCTGGCATTCACAAAATGGACCCTGTATCAGATTTGTGTATGAGAAACGTTTGTCTCAGTAGAAAAACAGTTTCTGTCCATGTTTTTGTGTCCTGTTTAGTGTGCATGATCTACATGTGAATTAATTCTAATTTTGATGTATCTACACACGTCTGCCAATGAAAATCTGCAGAGAGCAACAGAGCTATGTCATATGTACACCATTTAAATAGAAATAACCACTCACAAACTGAAAACAAGATCCAATCCCCATAAAGTGTGCCTCATAATGATTAAAACCCACATATTCAATGGAGACCGCTACGAACTGAAAGTGTACACACTTGGTTCGTTGTGGTCTGCGGGATTTACTAAATTTTGTTCAATTAAAAATGTGGTGGGTTTTAATCATTACGATTCACACTTTATGGGGATTAGATCTTTTGTAATTTATATGGCTATTTCTATTAATATGTGTACATATTCAATTAGGATGCGCTCTGCTGGTTTTCATTGGTAGGCCTGCACAAGACACGATGTGTTGCACTGTTATTGATTTGAGTTGTGATGGGTTGTGCGACAGGGACAGAAGCAAGGCTTGCTCATCTCGCATCAATGACATGAGTGACGTACGGTAAGGCAACCTTGTCCTCGTGACAGAACAGGTTATAATATTCATGGTTTCAAGCTCGCTACCAGAGGTTGATGGTGATGGCCTAACATTGTATTCTGCGTGGTTATTAACTGATGTTACTGGCTTGATAATAAATATAATTGATTTGTTTTGATTATCTTAAAGAGCAGATTTTCCCACATAGATGAGGGTGGTGGTAATTATAGATGTGTATGACAAACATGTTGTGTTTGTCCAATGGTTGCAGCATGTGGTCAGTTACCTGCCTTTGCAGCTGTCAGCCATCAGGTGCATGTGAAGTCTCCCGATTAGATGAGATTGAAAGTTATTTGAAGCTGGACATAGTACCATGTACATGAATGACCTTCAGCTAGATGCATGTACTATGGCAGAATTAGGTGTAATGATCTGTGACATAACTGATATATTGTTCAAAGTGGCTTTAAACCCAAGTCACTTGCTCAGGGCAAGATGAGGTGTTGATGTTTGATACATAGTTTGAGATTAAGTCAAGTTATGCTTGCCATTACTCTTATGTTTAGAGTTAGAGTGAGTGAGGGTCCACTCTAAGATTCAATTACCTCACTTCTTAACAAGCTGGTGAAATTACTATCATATGCTGATTAGGATATTGATAAAAAGGTTTTTGCATCACCTTTTTATGAACTTCAAAAACCTCAAAGTCATTATTTACGGAAACATTTCTGAAATATTATTAACTGTCTTATAGCTATTAGCATGATTAGTTTGAGTGAGCATGTATTACTGAAGGATTTAGATACATATTGAATAGTAACTATTTTGCAAAATGTACTTTGTAAATCTTTTGGACAAGGTCTGAATTGTTAACTGCATATCAATTTACCAGACAAGGCCATACAAAATGGTTGAGAAGTTGAACTCAACCATTAAAGCAATGTTGGCCATTATCGGGTCATGACGATATATCATATATAGAGTATACTTTTTTCTTTTCTTGTCACATAACATGTTTATCTCATTGAGTGATCTGCAAAGTTTATATTTTCATGAGTGGCACAGACACAAATGAAAATGTCAACTTTGCAGGTGACGAAATGAAATAAATATACACCAACCGTGAAAATATCTCCTTTCCCCCAGTCACTCGATGAGAGAAACATATTTCATGGAATATCGTATTTATTATATACTATTAAAAAAAAGTAGGGGATATTTCATTTTGCGATCATACTTGAAACAAATGCAAATGAATACGAGACAAAGTAATATAGATCCTTACAGAGGAAACATTTCCAGTGAAATTCAGCTCCCAAACACAACAATGGCAACCCCAGGATCTGCACGTGATGCGAGTGATGATCATGGGGGTTGAACACCACGACTTTGAATTTGAAGGTTATACCCACTGTGGAAGGAAATTTGAAGGTGGAAACATCAGTTTAATCATTTTGGAACTCAGAAAATTAAATTATTTCATTACATATGTAAAACCTTGAGACATATTTTTTTTTTTTCTTCCTACCTAACAGGCAGGGACATTTCACCACCCCTAGTTATTGCGACTTAAAA
Organism: Haliotis cracherodii; assembly: GCF_022045235.1. NCBI lineage: Eukaryota > Metazoa > Mollusca > Gastropoda > Lepetellida > Haliotidae > Haliotis > Haliotis cracherodii. Next base: position 49,152,982 of record NW_027266265.1, read on the forward strand.
AGAAATTCTGTGTTTGCAGAATCTTAAGAGATTTAAACAAAAGCCAATAGAGGTCAATAAAATTAATTATAATAAATTTGGATATGATTATATACAAAATCTACTTCAACAAAAAATATTCTTGAATTCTATGAGACCACTGTTGGAAGCCAAAGAACACGCTAGTCAAGTAGCGAAAATCGTGTTTTGTGAAACGAAGTCTCCATTGACGAGTTACGTGAGAAACTTACAGTTTAAAACGAAAATGTTTCAAGAGAATAACAAATGGCAAGAAGCATTATTAACTCCATAAATGACTATCTGTAATTATTTTGCCTTGTCAGTGTGGAACTAGTGTAAAATGGAAGTCATCAGTTAGTGTATGGGCTTGACAAATGAGACAATTTGTGGGGTCATAACTTGTAAGACAATAATTCTACCAAAGTGTTATGTTCACTGCAGTGAAATATCAAGTGTTATGTCCACTGCAGTGAAAATATCACATTTCTCAACTTCAGAAAACATGTTATTTGACAAGAAAAGAGACAAATGTTTATTTCTTTCTTATTTTCTTGCATGATTTTCATGATGTTAATAGTGAAAATAGTTCCAGCATAAAGTGTAATTTCACTTGAGTGAAATATGGATTTTATATTTTCATAAAAAATTAGTATTTCATTATTAAATGCAGAATTTTTTTATATACTCTTTATATGTAGAAGTGTGTATGTTAGTTTGCAGTCTTGTTCCTAGTTACTGCCTATTGCATGGTGCAAATAATTACTGGAATAACAATATACACATAAACGACATAAGCTTTGCTTTGGTTAATGTTTGAATGCTGTGAAGCACTACTCCATATTGGATATCAGCGTTGCCTGTTACAATATAACATATATAGCAAGCCTTTCAACATATTTCTCTGTTATCATGTTATATTTATGTGAGTAATATCATCTACAATGAGATAATAAAGCAAACACATCAGGAACCCCAAGTGGGTAACTGGAGCTATTAGTCATGACGAGCTGGTAATTGAGACCACTTACTCATGAGTCAGTCAGTGGGCAGATGTAACTTGAGGACATCCGCAATTCAGTTTTTTTATATATATAGTCAGACAGTCTATATATGTGTAAAATGCATGGTTATTTTAAGTTCATCTGTTAATTTCTCTAAAAGTTGTTTTGATACAGGGGCGGTCGGGTAGTCTAGTGGTTAAAGCGTTCGCTCGTCACGCCGAAGACCCGGGTTCGAATCCCGACATGGGTACAATGTGTGAAGCCCATTTCTGGTGTCCCCCGCCGTGATATTGCTGGAATATTGCTAAAAGCGGCATAAAACCATACTCACTCACTGTTTTGATACAGATGATTTGCACTGTTTTTCCAAACAAACAAGAAGTTGATCATCAGGTAGTCATTAACATTATTACAATAATGTCTTCAGCTTGAGTCTCCATAGGAGATCTCATCAACTTCTGCACATTTACCAGGAGAAACCATCTCTTTGTTTCCATGAGAGCCAGAGATGTCATCTACTTGTTCCCCTGATAGTAGAGATGTCATCCACTTGTTCCCCTGATAGTAGAGATGTCATTCACTTGTTCCCCTGATAGTAGAGATGTCATCCACTTGTTCCTCTGATAGTAGAGATGTCATCCACTTGTTCCCCTGATAGTAGAGATGTCATTCACTTGTTCCCCTGATAGTAGAGATGTCATCCATTTGTTCCTCTGATAGTAGAGATGTCATCCACTTGTTCCCCTGATAGTAGAGATGTCATCCACTTGTTCCTCTGATAGTAGAGATGTGATCCACTTATTCCCCTGATAGTAGAGATGTCATCCACTTGTTCCCCTGATAGTAGAGATGTCATTCGCTTGTTCCCCTGATAGAAGAGATGTCATCCACTTGTTCCCCTGATAATAGAGATGTCATCTACTTGTTCCCCTGATAGTAGAGATGTCATTCACTTGTTCCCCTGATAGAAGAGATGTCATCCACTTATTCCCCTGATAGTAGAGATGTGATCCACTTGTTCCCCTGATAGTACAGATGTGATCCACTTGTTCCCCTGATAGTAGAGATGTCATCCATTTGTTCCCCTGATAGTAGATATGTCATCCATTTGTTCCCCTGATAGTAGATATGTCATCCTTGTGTTCCCCTGATAGTTGAGATGTCACCCACTTGTTCCCCTGATAGTAGATATGTCATCCACTTGTTCCTCTGATAGTAGAGATGTCACCCACTTGTTCCCCTGATAGTAGAGATGTCATCCATTTGTTCCTCTGATAGTAGAGATGTCACCCACTTGTTCCCCTGATAGTAGAGATGTGATCCACTTGTTCCCCTGATAGTACAGATGTGATCCACTTGTTCCCCTGATAGTAGAGATGTCATCCATTTGTTCCCCTGATAGTAGATATGTCATCCATTTGTTCCCCTGATAGTAGATATGTCATCCTTGTGTTCCCCTGATAGTAGAGATGTCACCCACTTGTTCCCCTGATAGTAGAGATGTCATCCATTTGTTCCCCTGATAGTAGATATGTCATCCATTTGTTCCCCTGATAGTAGATATGTCATCCTTGTGTTCCCCTGATAGTTGAGATGTCACCCACTTGTTCCCCTGATAGTAGAGATGTCATCCACTTGTTCCTCTGATAGTAGAGATGTCACCCACTTGTTCCCTGATAGTAGATATGTCATCCATTTGTTCCTCTGATAGTAGAGATGTCATTCACTTGTTCCCCTGATAGTAGAGATGTCATCCATTTGTTCCTCTGATAGTAGAGATGTCACCCACTTGTTCCCCTGATAGTAGAGATGTCATCCATTTGTTCCTCTGATAGTAGAGATGTCATTCACTTGTTCCCCTGATAGTAGAGATGTCATCCATTTGTTCCTCTGATAGTAGAGATGTCATCCACTTGTTCCCCTGATAGTAGAGATGTCATTCACTTGTTCCCCTGATCGTAGAGATGTCATCCACTTGTTCCCCTGATAGTAGAGATGTCATCCACTTGTTCCCCTGATAGTAGAGATGTCACCCACTTGTTCCCCTGATAGTAGAGATGTCATTCACTTGTTCCCCTGATCGTAGAGATGTCATCCACTTGTTCCCCTGATAGTAGAGATGTCACCCACTTGTTCTCCTGATAGTAGAGATGTCATCCACTTGTTCCCCTGATAGTAGAGATGTCATCCATTTGTTCCTCTGATAGTAGAGATGTCACCCACTTGTTCCCCTGATAGTAGAGATGTCACCCACTTGTTCCCCTGATAGTAGAGATGTCATTCACTTGTTCCCCTGATAGTAGAGATGTCATCCATTTGTTCCCCTGATAGTAGAGATGTCATCCACTTGTTCCCCTGATAGTAGATATGTCATCCACTTGTTCCCCTGATAGAAGAGATGTCATTCACTTGTTCCCCTGATAGAAGAGATGTCACCCACTTTTTCCCCTGATAGTAAAGATGTCACCCACTTGTTCCCCTGATAGTAGAGATGTCATCCTTGTGTTCCCCTGATAGTAGAGATGTCATCTACTTGTTCCCCTGATAATAGAGACGTGATCCACTTGTTCCCCTGATAGTAAAGATATCATTCACTTGTTCCCCTGATAGTAGAGATATCATTCACTTGTTCCCCTGATAGTAGAGATATCATTCACTTGTTCCCCTGATAGTAGAGATGTCATCCTTGTGTTCCCCTGATAGTAGAGATGTCATCCACTTGTTCCCCTGATAGTAGAGATGTCATCCACTTGTTCCCCTGATAGTAGAGATGTCATCCACTTGTTCCCCTGATAGAAGAGATGTCATTCACTTGTTCCCCTGATAGAAGAGATGCCATCCACTTGTTCCCCTGATAGTAGATATGTCATCCACTTATTCCCCTGATAGTAGAGATGTCATCTGCTTGTTCCCCTGATAGAAGATATGTCATCCACTTGTTCCCCTGATAGTAGATATGTCATCCACTTATTCCCCTGATAGTAGAGATGTCATCTGCTTGTTCCCCTGATCGTAGATATGTCATCCACTTATTCCCCTGATAGTAGAGATGTGATCCACTTGTTCCCCTGATAGTAGAGATGTGATCCACTTATTCCCCTGATAGTAGAGATGTCATCCACTTGTTCCTCTGACAGTAGAGATGTCACCCACTTGTTCCCCTGATAGTAGAGATGTCACCCGTGTGTTCCTCTTTTAGTAAAGATGTGATCCACACTCCCTGATAGCTACAGATGTCATCCACTTGTCCCCCTGATAGCTACAGATGTCATCCGCTTGTTCCCCTGATAGCTACAGATGTCACCCACTTGTCCTCCTGATAGTTGAGATGTCATCCACTTGTTCCCCTGATAGTAGAGATGTCATCCACTTGTTCTGATAGTAGAGATGTCATTCACTTGTTCCCCTGATAGTAGAGATGTCATTCACTTGTTCCCCTGATAGTAGAGATGTCATTCACTTGTTCCCCTGATAGTAGAGATGTCATTCACTTGTTCCCCTGATAGTAGAGATGTCATTCACTTGTTCCCCTGATAGTAGAGATGTCATTCACTTGTTCCCCTGATAGTAGAGATGTCACCCACTTGTCCTCCTGATAGTTGAGATGTCACCCACTTGTTCTCCTGATAGTTGAGATGTGATCCACTTTTTCCCCTGATAGCTACAGATGTCATCCGCTTGTTCCCCTGATAGCTACAGATGTCATCCGCTTGTTCCCCTGATAGCTACAGATGTCGATCATCCACTTGTTCCCCTGATAGCTACAGATGTCATCCACTTGTCCCCCTGATAGCTACAAATGTCACCCACTTGTTCTCCTGATAGAAGAGATGTCACCCGTGTGTTCCTCTTTTAGTAAAGATGTGATCCACTTTTTCCCCTGATAGCTACAGATGTGATCCACTTGTTCCCCTGATAGCTACAGATGTCATCCACTTGTTCCCCTGATAGCTACAGATGTCATCCACTTGTTCCCCTGATAGCTACAGATGTCATCCACTTGTCCCCCTGATAGCTACAGATGTCATCCACTTTTCCCCCTGAAGATAGAGATGTGATCCACTTGTCCCCCTGATAGCTACAGATGTTATCCGCTTGTTCCCCTGATAGCTACAGATGTCATCGCTTGTTCCCCTGTAGCTACAGATGTCATCCGCTTGTTCCCCTGATAGCTACAGATGTCATCCGCTTTTCCCCCTGATAGCTACAGATGTCATCCACTTGTCCCTCTGATAGCTACAGATGTCATCCACTTGTCCCCCTGATAGCTACAGATGTCATCCGCTTGTTCCCCTGATAGCTGCAGATGTCATCCGCTTGTTCCCCTGATAGCTGCAGATGTCATCCGCTTGTTCCCCTGATAGCTACAGATGTCATCCACTTGTCCCCCTGATAGCTACAGATGTCATCCACTTTTCCCCCTGAAGATAGAGATGTGATCTACTTGTTCCCCTGATAGCTACAGATGTCGTCCACTTGTTCCCCTGATAGCCAAAAATGTCATCCACTTGATTCCACTTTGTCCCATGTTATGTCAAATGTCTCATTGTCAGCTAAGAATGTCACACAATTGTGACACTTTTCTTGTGTGTTTCTTTTTCAATTGGAATCTTTGTTTAGCTGTATCTGTTGTCCAATAGTATGTGACCTTGCCATGCTTACTGTCACCTGTTCATTAATGACCTAACAGCTAACACTTCCTAAAGGGCACCTGTCATGCAAGAACTGGCAACTTAGTAGACCTGTTGTTTTCTAAATATATAATAACTGTCTGTGAGATTGTCACGTTTCATGGCAAAATGTGCATTTGTTAATGGTTTCATTTGGGTGTGTCGTTCAGATCATGTGTGCCAACATGTTCTGCACATGAGACGGTACGATCTCTGATGAAACAACAGATTATCACTAAATAGCACTAATGCATAGTGTAATGATATTTTAAGGGTTAATGCGTATCATGTCAGGTGACTCCACCAGAGAGATTGTCTGTATTTACCTTCATGATTACGAAACAGTTGGCAATATTTAGTGTATATTCTGTCTTGGCAGAAAACAACAATGTTTTGAATCTTGAAGTGTTATTGACACCTTTAAATCTTAAACTGGGGTTGAAACCAAAGTGAGAGATATTTAGGCTATGATTCCATGCCTGAAGACTCAAATTATAGTAATTTTTTAATCTATAAATCTTTTCCTTGTTAGTGTTGAACTTTGATATCCTTGATAACTTTTATTCAGTGTTTGGATCCAATCTTGTGTTCATGAAATATGCAGTGTAGAATAAATATAAAGAAAGATACCATTTTGAGCGATTACTTCCAGAGTATTATTTTGGCCAATGCCTGATAGACCAAGCATTTCGTTCTCTGGTGGGGCTGGGAGGTAATGTGTTTGAGAATATATATATTTTACAAATATGTTCTTCAACATGTTGAAGCAGTGACCACAAAAAAGTAGCCAGTCTTTCAATAACACCACACAGAATATCAAATGGTTATAATGATGAAATAAATAACACAAGTTTTAGAATCTTAGTTTTATATATTTCGGTTTTTGTTAAGTCATTGTGGTCATGACATTTATCACACAGCTGTTATCCCTTGTCTGGGATGACATTTCATTATCAGTTGGGACAATAATACCTGTATACCCTCCTGACATGTCGCCTCTGTTTCCAGTGCCTCCATCCGTCGCAGCAGTCTCCGCGGTGAGAAGAGTGTGTTGTTCAAGAAGGAGGCTAAAGAGGAAGCCCTACACTTTGGTCTGCTCCCAATGGAGGACAACGATGATGTGGTCAGTAGCCTGCATATGTCATATATTGCTGACACAGCACTTGTGAAGGAGGAGGGGCAAGAAATTCAGAATGTCGAGCTTCTGTAACCTGAGTAAATGCCATTATCTCAATACACCAGGGGCACTGGGGTAGCTTGCTATGATTGGGGTTAAGTGGTTACACTTTGGGACCTAACTGTTCGTGTATTTTATACAGTGACATGCTTGCTATCATTAGTTTCAACTACAGGTTTTCCTGGCCTGTACTAAATTAATAAAAGCCAACCTGATACAGCTGGCATATTGCAGATTGGCATGACACAGTAAAGTCACAGGCCCTTGTTCTTAAATACAGAATGCCACAATACATTCTTTTTTCTCAATGTGCACTTAATTGTCACAGTAGTAGTCAAATGACAGTATTTGACATCAGTAATCACTTTATATCTTGAGGCTAATGTGAAGAAAGACGGTTGGGTTGTGATTAAAACTATCACAGTACATGAAGCTGGCACCTTCCTTATCCGGGGAAGAGAATGCTTAACAATGTGCAAGGGGTACATGTATTAGTGACAATGAAAGCAGGTGAGGAATACCTATTGTGACTAATTCTTACGAAACTTCTACCTCATTTACATATCTGCCATAAATCCTGTCTTTTGGCTTCAATCACATGAACTAAAATTTTCAGATTTTCAACAGACGCTCTCTTCTCTTTCAATTACACGCAATTAATTGACGCCAAGCAGTCTTGTAACTACCCATGCTGTGACGTCACAATGGTGGCCATGTCACTTTTTGTCCTTTGTGTGCTACTTTAGTGGGAGTGACAATCTAGTACCTGGTAGTAGATCACATTAACCTAAGATTATTCTAATAACGGACATATAAATAAAAATATATTTAAAGTAATTGTGCTGCTGGAAGAGACTACACGCACGTGAGTATAGCTGATGTTGGGTTTGTGAGGTCGCCGTGCAGTCTCCCACCACCCCATGCACATTGGAGAAGAGATGTGAGAAATGCACCCACACATCTGAAGAGATATTCTCCAAAATGTCAGGGCTGCCTGCTCTCAACCTGAGCCTCATCCTACAACTCCCGAGTGAATAGCAGGAGATGATGAAAGACATGCTTGATTCTAAGCTGTCGGATATGGACACTAAGATCGCGACGGTAGCTCTGGCTGAGACTACCAGATCTTCGTCCACAGCCGAAAAGGGGAAGATCTACAAGCTGAGCCGCCAGCCCACGGGCCACGGCATGGAATCGCGGTTACCAACCCATGAACCAGTCACTAGACCAGAGAACAATACCATTCAGGAGCCGCACGGAATCCATGGACAGCCTGTTCACGTCAACCAGCCATACCTGACAGAAGCCATATGGCCCCACAGGCCTGCCTCCCATGGCATTCCAGCCGTCGGATAAGCCGACCGGCCAGCCAGCCAGCCATGAGGACTGCTACGGCATGGCTGCCGTTACCCAGGGGCTACAAGCCGGACGGAGACATATTATACTGGAGTCATGGTCACCGGAGGATGATGAGCCCTACGGGGCAGAAACTGAGGGATATGATTATCCATCCCCCATGGGAGATATCAAGGGCTACTCAGAGCCGGAATCAGAGATTTTGGAGGAGACTGACAGATCTTGTAGATCTTGTACACCCTTGATTTACTCTGCTTATTATGTGTAGGATGGATTAGAAGCAGCTTAAATATCATCTGTAACCATTTACCGGAAGTGGTGTCATTGCCGGAAGTGATAGAGAAACCGGAAGTGACATCAGCCGCAGATATAGCCGAACAAAGCCCTTCTAACAAGGAAATGACGTCTTTGGGGTAGAGATAGACCTTGTGAGACGTCATTACGAAAAAGGGGAAGTGACGTAATGACCGGTATTATAGGTCACTAATCCAAGTTAATTATGGTCAAAATCAGCAAATATAACGGTAAATCTAGTGATAATATCACATATTTGATGGATTATTGACATAGTTTTCGAATTTTCAAGACCTCAAGGGGAATTTCAGAGGAAATTATCTCAGTTGGATGAGAATCAGTACATTATGGTTTCTGTCAATTACACAGGGAGTTACTAGAGGCAGATCAAACCAGGGTGACCTGTGAAGATCCGGGGTAGAATAGGTCTTCAGCAACCGATGCTTGCCGTAAAAGGCGACTATACTTGTCGTAAAAGGCGACTAAAGGGATCAGGTGGTCAGGCACCCTGACTTGGTTGATGCATGCCATCGATCCCAATTATGTGGATCGATGCTCATGATGTCAATCAGTGGATTGTCTGGTCCAGACTCAATTATTTACAGACTGCCATCATATAGCTGTAATATTGCTGAGTGCAGCGTTAAACAACACACCATCCAACCAATCAAACCAGGGTCCCTCTGGTATATTCTGGCAGATATTTAATAGAGGTAGAAGTTTTGTAAGAATTATTGAACAATATATATCATTGTTAATAATTCTAAGAATATTACTACCTCACACCTCCCCAATTCATCTGCCTCTAGTAGAACATGAGGGAAAAAAGTAATATGGCCGCAATTGTGACGTCACGGCGTGGGTAGTTAAGAGACTACTTGGGGGCAACTAATTGTTAGTAATTGACAGACAGGAGGACGTCTGTTGAAAATCTGAAGATTTTAGTTTGTGTGATTGAAGCCAAAATACAGGATTTGTGGCAGATATGTAATAGAGGTAGTATTCTTAGAATTATTAACAATGATAGCTATTGTTTGATATTTTAGGAAAAAGGAAGCCATAAATAGCTCAATCTGGATACATATTAATCATCACATGAAGCTCATTTATCATGGTATGTTAAGGGTCACTGGGGTTTTCTTCACATGTATAAGGCATTGTAAGGCCACAGTGGTAGGGATTGTGGATTGTCACGTTACGTTAGGTCACAGAGCTTTCTTTAAGAGCATTAGCTCCATGAGACATGATGCAAAGACAACATAAATGTATGTTCCTTTAATTGCTTCCAGGATGATGATGACAAGGAGACATCCCCCATCACCGACATCGATGATGTAAAGGTGACCATATCAGATGATCAAGAACAGGATTCACGAGATGGACCTCCAAGCCGCCCAACCAGCACGGCAGTCTCATCTCGACCTACAAACTCTCAACCCACAGTGCAGAAGGAGGACTTCAAACGACCCCCTGCACAGGCTGCACCAACTTCCAAACCAGAAATGGCCAAATCTCAGCAGCCACGTCCACCTTCTGAAAGCCGCCCATCAGCAGAACATCGCCCAACGAGTGAAAATAGGTCTGTCCCTCAAGGTGACAAGGTTGTTCCTGGTGGTGCTGCAGAGCCAGGAGCTAGTGCCAGGGTTCCCCCAGGACAGCAATGGCAACCTGGAGCCCAACAACATGGGTCACAGTTTGGTACCCTGGCAGATCTCAAAAAGATTCGTACTGAGAAGCGTGTAGTAGATCCTCCACCAAGACCAAAAACACTTGATGATCATCTTCAGGACATGTTTTTAACCAGCTTACAAAAGGACCCTGTTATGCAAAGTACCAGTGTTCCGAAACCATCAGCGAAAGACAAAACACAAAATGGGCATAATAACAACAACCGAACATCAATGTCATCATCCAACCGCAATACCTATCCTCATGATGACGGTCGACTGAAGTCATTCAAGACTCATGCAGTGATTGGCGGGGATGATGATAAGGACACAAAATGCTGTGTAATATCATAGTAACTGGCCCAGCAGGATATGCTTGACACTGATACAGTGTTGCATGTTAACTGATCGAAGTAGTGATATGTCCTTAAGCAGAAAGATAGATTCTCTTTGAGAAATATTAATGCCATGTCATCCTGGAGAAATTGTTTGTGTTACCATGGTTACAAGCCATAAGAGACAGATGAGATTCTCTTTGAGAGATATTAATGGCATGTCATATTGGAGAAGTTATTCATGTTACCATGGTTACAAGCCACATGAGACAGATGCTTGTTGTGTCCTGAACCAGGAGAACGGTTTCCAGTACAGCGTACAAATGGCGTCACACTGATGGAGAATCAATGTGAATATTTTATTTGCAGAATTTTTCGTGTTATTCAAGAAATAGTCACAGATTACCATTACGTTTTGTCATCAGATGAAATCTGGTGATTAGGCCTTCACTACGTTGTCTACAGTATCATGCTTGAACTATTTAAGTTGCGCCATGTCATTGAAGTTTTAGTTGTTGAATGCATATATCCTTTCTTGTGGAACAGTTGTGGCTTATCATCAAGTCTGTGTTGACCATAGCACTGTCACATGCCACTGCCTTAATAAGCGTTATTTATCTTATGTAGACATCTTACTTTTAGTCTGGGCATGTCTGTATAACTCGACTCATAGTTTGCAAATATTAGCTTTATTTATTAGATTGAGCTGTAGTACATCCATTGTCGATTGCCCCTTCTGCCTGGGATCTTAGGCTGACTCAAATAATGTGCCCCTGCTGAAGACCTAGGGTCCGTTCAACAAAGCTATCGTAGTGCTAGGGTTATCGTAGCTCCCATACTTTAACGTAGACATACGACTGTCGTTGTGTTACGATCGCCTAGTGGAAGGGACCCAGCCTGCTCTCGTATGTACAATCCATCAACTGTTTGAGCTTTCATCTCCAGGGGCTGTCAACGACCTCATGCAATAGAACATGATTTGAGATGTTTTCTATGGCAAGCATTGTTTGCCGATATGAGTGCAAGTCGGATAGCTATGCAATAGGAGACATTCCACCTCCCCAACTCCAGCCATCCCCTTCCAAACACCACCTTGTGGTTGATATTGTGTCCTTCCCTCAGACATTCCAAAATTAGGCAGCACTTCTCTTTTGGGTTTTTTGGATTTGACCAAAAGCAACAATCAGAAAATGATATGAAATAATTTAGATGCATTTTTTGACAATGATAAATTACTAAATTCAAACATTACTGCAAATGTTTTATTTATATTAGTTGCTTAAATATACTGTATATAGTTTCTGCCCATTGCAAACACTTTTATCCAGAGAACAATGCCATCTATGAAATAATTTAGATGCATTTTTTGACAATGATAAATTACTAAATTCAAACATTACTGCAAATGTTTTATTTATATTAGTTGCTTAAATATACTGTATATAGTTTCTGCCCATTGCAAACACTTTTATCCAGAGAACAATGCCATCTATCACAGTGATACTACATGTTACTATAAAATGCAGTAAACACCTTGCACTTTAAGCAGATTTAGCAATTATTGTTACTGACTAAACTGATGAAGACAGTGAACTTAATGCTCAAAAAAATATTGAGATACACCAGTATATTTTATTTATATTTAAACCTAAGAAAGGTTAAAAAAAACCATGAAAACCATGAAAGCAAGAAGTGTTGCCTTACGTCCTCTACGTGTGAAAGTTTCCTGCAATCCTGTATGTGTTAAAGTGTTTCTTGTAATTGTATATATGCGTGAAAGCAGTTCTTGAGGCCTTTGAGTTTGAATGTTCAACCTGTTCAAAGCCCTGTGATGTGAATGTGTTTCCTTGAGACACTAGCACTATAGTGTTAGTGGGATTGTTCAACCTGTTTAAGCCCCTGTGGTATGAATGTGTTCCTAAATCTTTTAGTGAGCATGTGATTGTTCACGACATTTTAATATGATTGTGATCCTTCAAGACTGATATATATTAATATAATCCTTTATGCCCATTTGTGTGAATGTGATCTTTCAAGTTCTTTTAGTATGAATGTAATCCCTTTTCCCTTTTTTTTGTGAAAGTGTTTACGACCCTTTCGTGAGACTCAAGTAATGTGAAGGTGTTCCCAGTGTGTGAAATGGTCTCAAAATATTGCTGGCCAGGTGCGCCAGCTAGCCTTAAAAGTTACTAGTCAGTTTCAAATTTCAATAGCTTAAATATGTGACAGCTTATTTACCCTGAAATTTGATACTGCGAAAGTATCAATGAAGTTAACCCAAATTGCAAATCTGAGTCGACTATTTTGAAGGGGGTAACTCTGAGCTCGTAACCTTGCAAAATCAATTCATTACGATTGCTGGTTATACTGATATACAGAAAAGGGATAACTGTGCAAAACAAAATCTCCATTAACATTTCAGTAGCCAGTCGAGAATGTTTATCCCGACCGACAATTTGCTAGCCACGGGCTAGCAGGCAGGCAGCTATTTCGCACACTGGGCCTTCCTCAAAGCCTTCAAGTATGGCTATATTTCCTGGTGTGAAAGCGTTCCCAGCGATCCTGTGTATGTAAATGTGTCTTCTTCAGCAGTTTGTCACAAGGTTGTTATTTTTTATAGACTTCTGTACATAGAAGTATCTGCCTGTTATACCATTCATTGTGAAGCAACCCTGCGTTTTGTTAAATGGCACATTACTTGACGAAGGGTGCTAGGTGCAAACATTACATTATCAAGGTTCATGGAAAATAGGCATTTCTATGTTGTTATTGGTTGTTTTTTTAAACTTTGTATATAAACTAAACGGTATTGTTCTGTCAACTTTCCAGTACATTCCAGGTTGTATATAGCCATGTCAAATGAAGCACCGTCGGAACATATTGCCACCAAGTGATCACTTGCACGATGACATACCATTGAGTTAGTTAGCTCTTTCGCTTCGCCTTACCATTGAGTAAGGTCTTCATTGTCACATACCATTGAGCAAACAGAGGCAATGACATCAGGGTTATGTTTAGCTATTCTTTCAATCCATCACTTGCACCTACACAGAACTTGAGGTCTGAATCACAGAATACCCCAATTTCTCGGCCAAGAGATGGTGGGAATCCTCATGGTTAAGCGTCAGGCCGAAGGCCCTTGTTTGATTACCGTCATAGGTACAATATGTAAAGCCCATTTCTGGCATCCCCTGCCATGATATTGCAGGAATGTTGCTAAAAGCAGCGTAACACACTACTCGCTCACTCACTCACTCATTCTCTCTGACAAGCTCCTGGTGGCTCACCCTGGTGGTGCAAACGCTTAACCTCTCTATGTTAAACGTGTGTTTAGGGTGAACATTTAATCCACTAATACTTTAATATCCTTTGTATAACTGATAAACTCCCAGCCACTCAAACAAGCACATTCTTTGTAATCAGGAAATAATCAGTTTTATCTTTTGCTTATGGCTATACACTTCATCTACCAATAGTTTTATCAGTGTTGGTGCTATTTGGACTCCTGATAAAGCCAGTAACACGAATAGTTATTTGGGACTTCAGGATTTTATTAATCCATTGATGCACTGAACTTTTCATATCCTATTCTCAGTGTATGAAAGCTTTTCATTAGTTTTTAGTGTTTTTATGAAATTTTAAACCTTTTTATATTACAAAACAGAATTTGGTGCCCATGTGTATTTGTGACAAGGAAATATGTATGCAGTGAGAGCTACAACAGTTTGGTGGTCACTAGTGCTGGTGTATCTGACAGGGTAGTACATGCAGTGAGAGCATACCTGTAGGTGTAACATGTAGTCTAGGAGATAGAAAACGTAACTAGTAGTTGAGGGATGATTGAACCCTGGAAACATATTGAGGTATAGACAACAAACAACAGGCAGATCCAGGACTTTTTAAAGGGTGGGGAGTCAAGATTGGCACGTCATCTTGATGAAGTCACATGACTTTCAATAATAAAGAGATATATTTGTTGGGTGGGGGCCGGGATTTGTCATTTTTGAAAGCAAGGGGGTTGGACCACATGAAGTCATCCTCTCCACCAGCCTCTCCCCCCACGCCCCATGAATCAGGCACTGAAAAGCCTTGTCACTCACACCTCAGTAATTGCCCTCCGGAGAGTAGCCCTCACTGAAATATAGGTCTTCACATGCTTTAGTATAGTATATTTTAGAAGTATCTGAAATCAAATACATTGATATTAATACTGTTACTCCCATATGATTCAGTCAGAACCTTCTGCCCCTCAATGTTCATATTGCAAATAACATATCTTGCCTGCATTAGGACTACTCAGAATCTGACCTTGCTGCCATCAGGCCAGACTAAACTAGGTGTGTTCCTGGTGATCCTTATCTGGAGCCTTTGACCCTAAACCGTTTTTCGTGTTCTTTTGAAGTGGCACCAAAGCTATTAAAACCATCCTGGTATTGTCCATATTTTATGTCACAAGAGTTAATTTGCTGCTCATCACTTTAGTCAAACCAGTAATTATTTTCATTTTAAAACAGGCTTTTACTGACATACTGCAAATTACTGTTTTCAAAAGAAAACGCCCACAAAAACGGACTTACATATGCTTATTTTGGGATGGTCTGAAATAGGAAAGACATGTTGTTTAGGTCATCTCGCCCTGATGGATTTGGTTACCCTGATCACCATGGCGTTGGTTTGTCTGTCAGGAGTGGTGCCCCTTTGATACTGATCTGAGGGAGAATGAGTTGTAAGGAAAACATGAGCATACATATGACATTGTTTGAATCCCATGTTAATTCGATAGTTCTACATCTTCATTTGTCATTTTTGTAGCATGCCTTTTAAGTTTTAAAATATGAATATAACTTCCAAGTAAAGTATGGAAAAACTAATGAATTGAATTTAATGCATTTGAATTTTATGGCACATCTGAAAACATGATGTGACCATCACGTATTCTGTCAACTTACCTGAATGATATATGGGGAAGGAGGTATATAGTAGGTGGCAATTCTTCATTGCCAGGAACTGAAATGTTATAACTAGGTTTTGTCATTGGTGCATTAGCTAACAGTGTCCATGCTTGAGACACATTCAGACATTCTAAAACCATTGCAGAGCATTAGTCAGGAATCAAATGAAGACTTGTGAGATTGTTGTATGTGTTAGGGCTAATCAAATAGGTATGGCAAAAATTGGAAGACATATATTCCAAAGTGAACTAAGCATTGAGCACTTTGTCTATACAAAATGAAGTCGGGACTGAGCACATTTTCTGTACTGTGTATACAATGTCAAGTAGATAAATATCAGACCAGATTGCATCTTCCTGAGGCAAGGGACTTAACTGACTATAAAAATCCAGTTTCCATGCTTATCAAACAAGGCAGGAATTATGGAGTTATGTTTTGACACATGCAGATTTATCCTTGAGGGCATTTTGATCACTGGAGATATTTTTTGTAGCTTTTCTGCTTGACATTTGAGGAAGATTGAAGGCCTGCACTGAGCAGTGCCAAGTTAGTTTTGCTTGATATGTTAAAGAAATGTCCATTTTAGCCATGCCCATTTAGAGTAGCCACGTACATAGTGAAGTAAGTGTTTATCACTTAGTACCTTACCTCCCTTTATTTGTTAATGGCACAGGGAAGGCGTCAGTGAATTACCTCCCTTTGTTGGCCAATGGTAGTGAGCTATAGACGATTACATCCTTTGTTGGCTGACATTGCTGGAGTTGTACGAGTAGATTACATCGTTTGGTTGGCTGACAGGTCAGCAGATTACCTCCCTTTGTTGGTCAATGGTAGTGAGCTATAGACGATTACATCCTTTGTTGGCTGACATTGCTGGAGTTCTACGAGTAGATTACATCGTTTGGTTGGCTGACAGGTCAGTGGATTACCTCCCTTTGTTGGTCAATGGTAGTGAGCTATATTAATATATAATATAGACGATTACATCCTTTGTTGGCTGACATTGCTCCCTTTGTTGGCAGAACCAGAAAGATGTGGCAGTCTGGTTTAGATCTGGTAGAAAATGAGATGTCATAATAGTAGGGAGGATGCAAAATGCTGACTTAGGGTCATGTTAGGCAGTAAGAAATGTAAATGGTAAGTTGACTGTACATAGCCCCTGTTGTCAGTGATGCTTCCTTGATATTGGTAAGGTGTGCTGATGCATGTACCTTTGCTCATTTACTGCAGGCTGCTCCACTCCCAGAACATGGCTCACGCCATTCACTTTCTGAGGAATTGTTTATACATGTAATGTTATTCAAAAGGTATATTTTTAATATGTGAGTAATCAGAGACCTGTTACAAGAGCTGATGTCCTGAAGTGTGTGCCCCTGTTGACAGAGTCTTTGACACAATGGACATTAGCTGGACAGATGCCCTCTGTTGATTGGTGTGAAACGAAACAATGACAAGAAATAAATATTGCTTTTCACATTCCTGTTTGTTTGTTATGCATGGTATTGTCAGGAAGTGTTATTGGTGTGCGCGCGTGCGTAATATGCAGAGTTCTCTTTGTGTACAAAATTGCAACTTCTGGCTTTGCATTGGAATGGACATTACAATATGGGCTCAGTGATAAATAAATATAATCATCAATGTCACATCAGATGTATCAACTGTTGAAAAAACACACATCTCCTTCTTATAAATTGTACATTTGTATAACGCATCTTGTCAAGATATCCTGCTCAAGAGCGCTCCATCATATGCTGAGGAAGATGGTCTGGAGGGTTGAGTTGAAGCTGCTGACACCCACTGGAAGCTCATTCCATCGATCAGCGCCCGCTCTGCTACAGGTTCTGTGTCCATATGTTGCTGTCAGGGCCGGTGGAACCACCATCTGTAGTTACCACCAGATCACAATGCCTGTTAAGGCGGGTAGAGCCTTGTTGTTTAATGACATACTCAATATTCTAGCTATGTGACAGCGGTCTGTAAATAATCGAGTCTGGACCAGACAATCCAGTGATGGGCATCATGCGCATCAATCTATGCAATTGGGTTGCGATGACATACATGAACCAAGTCAGGGAGCCTGAACACCCAATACTGACTCTTAGGACAAGCATAGTCGCCTCATGGGTTTCTGAAGACCAATTCTAACCTGGATCTTCATGGTAAAACCTTGTAAGTTCTTGTAGGTACACTGGTGACAGACCATGGAAGAATTTGTTGACAAATACCAACATCTGGAACATGATTCTCTCCCTTACTGGTAGCCAATGCGGTTCTTTGAGGGCCAGTGTAATTAAAAGGACCTTATAGTCAACGAGTGAGTGAATATTGAAGAATATCGCATCTGCAATTTTGCAGCTTTTTATTCAAGGCCTAAACTTATCTTTCAAAAAGTTTTATTGTAGACATGTGGAGGACATTTCTGCATTAGATGCGACAGTGACAAAATTATGTCTGATGCAATCCCATAGTTTGACTTGCTTGTACCGTGTTTCATATTTTGTCAGGTGAACAATTTACTTGCCTTTGTATGTGTTTGTGACAGATGCCACCGGTTGAGCTGGATATGCTTGCCTTTTCGAGAACACCTGGTATAATCACTTTTTCATTGTGAATGGACTCTATTTTTTACGACCGCCTCCGTGGTCCAGTGGTAGAGCGTCCGCCCGGGGGTGGAAGGTTGGGTGTTCGATCGTGGCTGCGTCAAAAACGTTTAAAGATGGTACTTTGTGTTGCCGCGCTTGGCATAAAGGGGCTAAAACAAGGAGTGGTCGGCTCTGACTCAGTATACTATGTCTGAGTGGGGTATTCATGTGAAACCGTAGCATGCTATCTCAGAGAGCTAGCCATATATAATTAGCATTAGTATGGGCGAGTACAAGCAGCCGTACACACACTTGCATGCACGTCGCTGTATAAGTGCAATAATCATGGACACGACGTTAAACGCCATTTCACACGGATTTAACTCCTACATTTATTGTAACTGATATCCCATGAAAAAACTCGTTAAAATAAAGTCACAACTGATAGGCTATGAAGCATGTTTGGCTATTTATTTTTTTATCTTTTCAGTTGAGCCAAGTCGAGGAATTTTACTGTATCCGAAGAAGACAATTAGTTGCATGTAAACGCTCTCATTATAGGAGTCGGTCATGGGAAATCTCTATATACATTAGACACATGCAACAGGAATAATATTCCTCGTACTGACGACTTATGGGTGTATGTAAAAAAAGCAATGGAACTTGGTCATGGGAAACCGCCGTATGCTTTACTTTAATCACGATCAAACACAATACTTTTCCATAGGACCTGGGTCACTTCTGATAAAAACATCCTTGAAGTTGTATGATAAAAACACCCGCATTAATTCATTTTCAAAAGGTAGTACAACTGAAGATGTATAACATTGTAAACAATTCGCATTCGCACAGTGTTACCGGTTGCAATGAGGGTGATATATGCCCGTGAAGATCCCGGGTAGAACAGGTCTTCAGTAACCGATGCTTGTGGTAAAAGGCGACTAACGGGATCGGGTGGTCAGGCTCGCTGATTTGGTTGATGCATGTCATCGTATCCCAATTGCATGGATCGATGCACATGCCACCCATTACTGGATTGTCTGGTCCGGACTCGATTATTTACAGACCGCCGTCATACAGTTGAAATATTGCTATGATTCTATTTAATGATCCACTGCATATGGTGCGAAGTATTCCAAGATTCAATAACCATTCTTAAAACACTGTAGGTGCCTAATAATGCCTGAGTGAGCATAATCCAGCCGAGGCCAGGCAGACCGGTTGTTGACCGCATGGTACACGATCCACGCCTCTGGGGCATGATGACACACGATCAGCCAGGTCAGACACTGGAGCCTCACGATCCTCATTCTTCATTTCTCACATATTTTGCCCAAGAAACACCACGAGTAATTTGACTAAGTACAAGACATGGACAACGGTGCTGATGAAATTGTCCTTTCCTTGGACAATTGCTTTATTGGCGTCATTGAGGTTGTGAAGCTAGAACATCTCTACTGGTGGTGGTGCCCAGCTGGGCAAGATTCTAAAGTTGTTGATTGGCTTCAAAGTTACGAATAGATTAAGAATCGTATGAGTGACTTGATTTTCCACCTCATACATGCACCAACTAAGTACAACTGGGCTAACTGTGGTATCTAGGCATATTAGGTTTAAAAGAGGTGCCGGCTTTACTTGCTAAAACCTGGGAAAAGATCTCCTCAAATATACATGTGTAATTATCTGAACTGAAGCTATACCCATGTTATACCCAAATGATATTGTTCTTACAGTTGATGACATCACGATATTGTTCTTGTAGTTGATTTTTAATGAGGAATTGACTGGCTATTCTAAACGTGCGTTTAAAGAAGTAAAACCGACGCAACTTTAGGTCATTATGCAACACTAGAGAAATAAAACACCAACCATATTTAAACATGGTTTACGTCAGAGAAATCACTGGAATGTGTTGTTTCCGAAAGTAGAATCAAATCGCCCCTTTGGGCATTGTTGATTCTACTTCATGAATCAACAGATTCCAGTGATTTCTCCCTTACTGAAAGTTACAGTCCCTTTTAACATTCTACCATGGCGTTGATGAATGCTTGATTCTGATTGGTTAAAAAGGGGTTTTCTTTTTGCTACGGAAACCCCTTTCAACTACATGAAGCCTTTTCACCAAAGAACGTGCGCATGAATACATACAAAGCCTACATATCCCTAAAAAATAGCTGCCGATCGATCGTCCCCATATAAACTGTAAAACGAATATTTATTTCCTCTAATACACGCTGGGTCTCTAATACACGCCGAGTCAAGGGCTCTCGCGAAATTAATAGACGGCGTAGCGTCAAATAGAGGAAATACGGTAGTTTGATATCGGATGTTTGGGGCCTTCTAGGCCGCAACCCTGACTGCTTCGATGATGACATTTAAAGATTCTCTTCGGTTATTATTATTGGTTTGTAAATAACCAAACCGTGGCTGCGTTAATGCTTGTGATGATTATTTATTGGCTTTCCTGACACCTAAAGACTGCGATAACTTAAAGACTGATAAAAGTAGCGTTAAAGCATAGGAACTCAAGAACTCATTCACAAGGCAGGACGTCCCACGTGTGTAACCGATGTTTTACTCTGTGTCTTCATTATTTGCAAATCTGTGAAACAAAGAGTGAGGGAGCCTGTTTTTTCACACCGCCTTTATCCACATTCCAGCAATATCACTGCGGGAGACACCAGAAATACGTTTCACAAATTGTACCGATGTTGGAAATAGAACCCCGTGTGACGAGCGAACGCTTTAACCACCTATCTACCCCCACCGCTCTGTGAAACAATGACAGTTGGTCTTACTTAAAAAAACTTGTCCCATACAGGATAACGAAGTGGTTATCGTTCCTTTCATTTTAGTTGACTTCCGGATCTGGTTCCCACTTAAGGACATACGTTCCCCTCTCCTTCATGTCAGGACAGAGTGCCAGGATCTTGTCCACCACCGGCTTCTCCAGCACGCAGTACACCAACAGTGACGTCAGCCTTTGACACCTGGTGACCAAGTTGATGAGAGAGTCTCCGAGTTCAGCACAACACTGCGTGTGCAGCACCACCTTCTCCAGAGTCTTGCTGTAGAAGCTGGCTGCTAGATTCACCTCGTCGTTGAAGATGCCGCTAGCGATCTCGAAGCGAAGCTCTACAACTGGTATTTCCGGCTTCATTATTACAGCAATCTTATGCAAAGGACATGTATCAGTAAAAGTCAAACGTACTCTAAGATTCGGACACCTGGTGGTAAGATGTGTCCAAGCTTCAGATGACAGCTCCCCTATGTATGCTTGTTCCCATCTACACGCGATACTCAGATAGTCCAGAGGAGCGCGGTCGACTCGAGCTAAAGCTTCCAGAACTTGGTCAGTGAGGCTGCAATGGAAAAGTGCCAGATGTGTTAGGCTCCTGCATCTATCTGCAAGTCTTTCCACACAATCAGGAGGTACTTTGCAAATACGAACATTATTACTGATATCTAGAGATTGCAGTTGGGGGTTGTTTTCCGACAATAGGTCAAAAACAGTGTTGTCGTACGACACTGCCAGTCCACTAAGATGAACGTGTTTCATTTGCCGACTAACAGAGTCTGTCTGACGGTCAAACAACGCTTTCAAAGCATCTACAAACTCCTTGCCATTGTAGAAGAGAGGGTTGTCTCCCGTGAACTCAATACACAACTTCATCAACTGTCTTCCCTCGACGTGGGAGAGCACATAAAGGGCTTTACATGCATTGGCTCTGTTCTCCGCCTCACGCTGGTTTAACAGGATTCGCACGGTCCTCATGTGTTTGGCATACTGGTCGAGCCACTGAAGACATCGGCCGTCGTGAGGTTGCTGGAAGTTGAAGGTGGTGGTGTGCCAGAACTGGGGGCATCTGTAGCAACGCTGCCACGCTGTGCAGGTTCTGCCCGCCCTGGCTCTGTCTTCCAGGCTGAGGTAGGACATTATTGCAATGATGGCATGATCTGGCAGTGTGTCCCACGATACGTTGTCCATAGCAGGCGCTGTAATGGTGAAATGATTGAGCGTTAGGTGGCATGATACCCAAATCGGTATCATTGAATTATGTCGTGTTTTATAATGAACTGGTCATGCTACCAATAAACACATTTGAGATCGAAGAGGGAATATACTTGGGAATATAATAAACTACGCCAATGTTTCGTTTAGAATTAAAATGACATATTATTACTATTGTTTTAGGGACAACATTTGCTGTAAATATCAGAAATTGTTAAGTTGTTTTAACTAATGAAAATATGAAACATGAGTTTAAACTTTGAACCGGACTTACCGTTGAATGCACATTAGGATTTGTCTCCTGTAGTGCATCGCCACGTATTATTATCTTTCGAAGGGAGTAAGTTATTAAGTAAATGGAGGATCACCCCAAAACATATATCCGATTATATACGGAATTATTTCCGTTTTTAGGCCTATGGGCGTAATTACAGGTGGGCCTAAATAGGGAAATCCTGGTACATGCCTGACATAAAAAACAAAATTCTGATGCTGAGTATGGTGGTGGAACAAGGATAGCGAGCCTTGCCAATTTTAGATAATGTAGACTGATTTTGATTAAATAATATGGAGATATTTCGCAGTAATGGTACTGAACTATGACTACCGACATGGAGTAATGTGGAGAAGAATTTTATAATATCGTCTACATTAAAGATGGCAAGGTGAGCTAAAATGAAACAAAATTAGTTTAAGGAAGAGATTATATGGATGTCAACTTCTTTGTTATGAGGAACACAACGTTTCGGAGTATATGCTTACTCCTTCATCATTCACCTGATGAAGGAGTAAACATATACTCCGAAACATTGTGTTCCTCATAACAAAGAAGTTGACATCCATATATTCTTTTCCTGACGTGTATCACTTCTAAATGCCTTTCAAAGACAAAATTAGTTTAAATGCAATTAACATGAGACTTGAACAACAGTGGGACGTATATGCACTTAGAATAAACGGTCCTCATAACGGTTATCTCCCTGTGCGGCTTCGCGCGTACTACATGTACCTGCGACGGGTGGGGCCATATACAGATAATAGACATTGCTTGTAAAGGCATTATCGTCACATATTTTTAAAAAAGTCATGAATGGAAGGCATTCCATGCATCTCGGAATCGTTTCCCTCGCATGTCAATACCAGACGTACGTGTTACAACGAGGAAGCTATTTAGTACACTCAAGCCAGGCATGGTCCCCGCGTAATATAGGACAGCGGGTGGGTCACGCGTCCAAGGGCGAATATGACAACGACGATAGCGTGGATGTTACCTGTAACTTACCGTTATGTATGTCTGTATACAAGCACACACACGGCCCACGTCACTGTTGAATGGGTATAGGATTACCAACAGGTCCTGGGAACGGGATTTCAGTGTGAACGACAGCTGCCTTCTCCGCCACTGCGACAGCCTTTATACATGTTCGTTCTAAGGGTTACAAGCCGGGATGATACTGTTAGCCGTTCTCGAGATACGGAGATTGTCCATATAGGGATTGTCCATATAGGGGTATCTGATTCGCATAAATGTGCACATATATATGAAACTATCTCTGTTTGCTATATGAAGCTATCTACGATTGCTATATTAAACTATCTCCGATTGCTATATGAAACTATCTCTAATTGCTATATGAAACTATCTCTGTTTGCTATATGAAGCTATCTACGATTGAGAAAATGGATTGACTGGCTGTCCCCTGTTAATAAAACATAACTTTCTACTAATAGAATATTGGATTCCACAGGTATTAATGAATACTTATGACTTCTATAACACTCTTAGTAATAGTAGTGAATAATTTAATGCTGATTTTATAGCAAATGAACATTTTTGTGAGTCGTTAGATTTCCATTGTTTCAGAAATAGGTCATTGGGACAATGAGGGTTTGACATGTCGAACTATGGAACTATCTCCTATTGCTGTATGAAACTATCTCCGATTGGTGTATGAAACTATCTCCGATTGCTGTATGAAACTATCTCTGATTGCTGTATGAAAACATCTCCGTTTGCTATATGATGCTATCCCTGATTGCTATATGAATCTATCTCCGTTTACTATATGAAACTATCTCCGATTGGTATATAAAACTATCTCCGATTAGTGTATGAAACTATCTCCGATTGGTGTATGAAACTATCTCCGATTGCTGTATGAAACTATCTCTGATTGCTGTATGAAACCATCTCCGTTTGCTATATGATGCTATCCCTGATTGCTATATGAATCTATCTCCGTTTACTATATGAAACTATCTCCGATTGGTGTATGAAACTATCTCCGATTAGTGTATGAAACTATCTCCGATTGGTGTATGAAACTATCTCCGATTGCTGTATGAAACTATCTCTGATTGCTGTATGAAACCATCTCCGTTTGCTATATGATGCTATCTACGATTGCTATATGATGCTATCCCTGATTGCTATATGAATCTATCTCCGTTTACTATATGAAACTATCTCCGATTGGTGTATGAAACTATCTCCGATTAGTGTATGAAACTATCTCCGATTGGTGTATGAAACTATCTCCGATTGCTGTATAAAACTATCTCTGATTGCTGTATGAAACCATCTCCGTTTGCTATATGATGCTATCCCTGATTGCTATATGAATCTATCTCCGTTTACTATATGAAACTATCTCCGATTGGTGTATGAAACTATCTCCAATTGCTGTATGAAACTATCCCCGATTGCTATATGAATCTATCTCCGTTTACTATATGAAACTGTCTCCGATTGGTGTATGAAACTATCTACGATTGCTGTATGAAACTAGCTCCGATTGCTATATGATGCTATCTACGATTGCTATATGATGCTATCCCCGATTGCTATATGAATCTATCTCCGTTTACTATATGAAACTATCTCCGATTGGTGTATGAAAGTATCTCCGATTGGTGTATGAAACTATCTCCGATTGCTGTATGAAACTATCTCTGATTGCTGTATGAAACTATCTCCTATTGCTATATGATGCTATCCCCGATTGCTATATAAATCTATCTCCGTTTACTATATGAAACTATCTCCGATTGCTGTATGAAACTATCTCCTGTTGCTATATGATGTTATCTCCAATTGGTGTATGAAAGTATCTCCGATTGGTGTATGAAACTATCTCCGATTGCTGTATGAATCTATCTCCTATTGCTATATGATGCTATCTCCGATTGCTATATGAAGCTATCTACGATTGCTGTATGAAACTATCTCCGATTGCTATATGATGCTATCTACTATTGCTGTATGAAACTATCTCCGATTGCTATATGAAACTATCCCCGATTGCTATATGAAACTATCTCTGTTTGCTATATGAAGCTATCTACGATTGCTATATTAAACTATCTCCGATTGCTATATGAAACTATCTCTAATTGCTATATGAAACTATCTCTGTTTGCTATATGAAGCTATCTACGATTGCTATATCAAACTATCTCCGATTGCTATATGAAACTATCTCTAATTGCTATATGAAACTATCTGTGGTTGCTTTATGGAACTATCTGTGATTGGCATATGAAACTATGTGACTGGCATATGAAACTATCTGTGATTGGCATAAGGAATTATCTATGATTGGCATAGGAAACCCTCTATGTGACTTATTATTTTCGGTCACACGCAAAATATTTGTTTTTGAAAGGAGGACCCATACAAAAAAACAACAACACAGCGCACCCAGAATTTCTAATAAACAATTGAGTTTCTGTGGTGACATCTGAGGTCGGTCCTTCAGGTTAATCTTGAAGGCAGGCGTCGTTATTATTGGAGTGGGTGGAGTTTAATGACAATTTCAACATTCTTTTTAGTGATGATGCGGCTCAAGTAGACATTGGCGGGAATCCCAAAGTTACCTTTCTTGTAAAACCAATGAGTATGGCTATAATGCCGACAGATCAGGGATCATAATCGGGTTAAATTTGGCGTGCGGATCCTGGCAATGGGTAGCAACTCTGCACAATGTATTTATTGTGTCGCAGGCCAGTGGGGCACCCGTTTATCTTGAATGCGATGCCGTCCTTCCCGCCAGCCACCAATGACCAGATACCGCAAGGGATTTTATTACTGGAACTGAAAGTATGTTTGGTTGGTACATTTTGGAGTGAGTGAGTGAGTGAGTGGGTGGGTGGGTGGGTGGGTTTCGGACGGGTGAGTGAGTGAGTGAGTGATCCCAGATGTATACTACGGCCCAACCACAAAAACCGGTGACTAAAAGTATGAGCAACGATCCATCCCATCTGGGCACGAACGACATTGAATCAGTTAGGTCATACAGTCTTACCATCCCATCTGGGCACGATGACATTCATTAGCTTTGTCATACAGTCTGACCATCCCACCTGGGCACGATGACATTCAATCAGCTAAGTCATACAACCTGACCATCTAATTCTAGTGTTTTGTCGGCCCTGACAAGCATGGAGTAGTGCAGACATATTCTCATCCGGAATTCTGATAATACGGATGGTAAGTTTAGATAGTCGGAACCATGAGGTGTCCGAAACTTTGCACAGCTATCGGCAAATCGTGTAAGATAATTCACAACTAATAATGTACAATAGCATTTGCGAGTTTTATTTAAAAATATAACAAGGAAAAAAGGTGAACCCATTGCAACATACATACCATCTTTTACATTTCATCTGTTTAATACATACTGATATTTTATACAGCAAGTTAACCATCCTCGATTACTAAATGTGTCATAGCTCCATTGTATTGTTTACTAATATATACTGAAGCCATTCGCCACCTCCCCTTGAAGATACTTGCCGTAAAAGGCAACCATGCTTGTCGTAAGCTGTGACTATGCTTGTAAAAGGCGACTATGCTTTTCGTAAAAGGCGACTTTGCTTGCCGTAAGCTTTGACTATGCTTGTAAAAGGCGACTATGCTTTTCGTAAAAGGCGACTTTGCTTGCCGTAAAAGGCGACCATGCTTGTCGTAAGCTGTGACTATGCTTGTAAAAGGCGACTATGCTTTTCGTAAAAGGCGACTTTGCTTTCCGTAAAAGGCGACCATGCTTGTCGTAAGCTGTGACTATGCTTGTAAAAGGCGACTATGCTTTTCGTAAAAGGCGACTTTGCTTGACGTAAAAGGCGACCATGCTTGTCGTAAGTTGTGACTATGCTTGTAACAGGCGACTATGCATTTCGTAAAAGGCTACTTTGCTTGTCGTAAAAGGCGACAATGCTTGTCGTAAGCGGAGACTGCTTGTAAAAGGCGACGATGCTTTTCGTAAAAGGCAACTTTGCTTGTCGTAAAAGGCGACCATGCTTGTCGTAAGCTGAGACTATGCTTGTAAAAGGAGACTACGCTTTTCGTGAAAGCGACTTCTCTTGTCGTAAAAAGCGACCATGCTGGTCGTAAGCTGAGACTATGCATTTGTAAAAGGCGACTATGCTTGTAAAAGGCGACCTTGCTTTTCGTAAAAGGGGACTATGCTTGTCGTTAGAGGCGACTATGCTTGTCGTAAGCCGAGTCTATGCCTGTAAAAGGCGACTATGCTTGTAAAAGGCGACTATGCTTGTCGTGAAAGGCAACTATGCTTGTCGTAAGAGACGACTATACTTGTAAAAGGCGACGATGCTTGTCATAAAAGGCGACAATGCTTGTCGTGAAAGGCGATTATGCTTGTCGTAAGAGAAAACTATGGTTGTAAAAGGCGATTATGCTTGTCGTGCAAGGCAGCTACGCTTGTCGTAAAAGGCAACTATCCTTGTCGTAAGAGGTGACTATGCTTGTAAAAGGCGATTATACTTGTCGTAAGAGAAAACTATGATTGTTGTAAGAGGCGACAATGCTTGTCGTAAAGGGCAACTATCCTTGTCGTAAGAGGTTAGAGGCGACAATGCGTGTAAAAGGCGACTATGCTTTTCGTAAAAGGCGACTATGCTTGTCGTATGTGGCGACTATGCTTGTCGTATGTGGCGACTATGCTTGCCGTAAAAGGCGATTATACTTGTCGTAAGTAAGAAAAGTAACCTGTCGTCTACTCACCAGTGTACAGCGTTCTCCGCTATCCTCAACTCTCCATATAAAGGCACACTTATCTGTCAGTTATTTATAGAATTCGAGTCAGCTATGGGTGAGTGAGGCGCGGTATTAACCGACTCCAGCAGTGTAGCTACCACTGTGATGATACTGCTGGACTGGGTGTACACATGGAATAAATCTGGGTCAGACCTGTGTCGATTGCTTTCACCACATGGCTACACCGGAGCAGCCCATGCTTGCCGTAAAGGGCGACTATGCTTGTCGAAAGAGGCGACTAACAGTATCGGGTGGTCAGGCTAACTGCCTTGGTTGATGCATGTGATCGTATCCCAAATGCGTACATCGATACTCATGATGTCAAGCATGGGTTGTTGAAGACCAATTCTAACCCGAAATCTTCACGGGACTCCAGGGTAATGATCATATCAGAATGGAGATACAATACACTGGGTAGACGAGGATGTACGCTAGCATTCGTTTCAACGATTTCGAATCAGAGTTGCTGTGAAACGCGAGGATAAAGTTGGATGATCATATCGTTGTCCTTTACAATGGGAAATCAGCATCAAACATACAATAGAAAACTTTCAAATAGAGATGAAAAGAAATCATGATTTGTTTGCGATTATATACACATCCTCCTCAATTCCGGATATGCACATTTTGACATATGCAGTCGGTGTGTTTAGCGTTTTCGATTTTATACACATATAATTAATTACAGCTGGTGCTCATTTAATATGCATTATGTATGTTCTCTCATTGTGGGAAATAGTCATTTTGTTCAACTGGCGTCCGACATGAACAAACGTTTGGGGTCACATCCTCCTCAATTCACATTATGACACATGCAGTCGGTGTGTTTAGCGTTTGTGATAATAAAATTACTGAAGAATTTGTTTCTGAATATTGTCCACTGGTCACACTCCTTCGTTAGATGTGATGAGGGGCCGTTGAACACATATACTTAGTCCCCTTCTTCTACGCCTACAACCCAAGGTTCCGGTTCCTGCTCCCACTTGAGGATGTACGTGCCCTTCTCCTTCATGTCAGGACAGAGTGCCAGGATCTTGTCCACCACCGTCTTCTCCAGCACGCAGTACACCAACAGTGACGTCAACCTTTGACACCTGGTCCCCAAGTTGATGAGAGAGTCTCCGAGTTGAGGAGAGTTCCTTGTCTGAAGCACCACCTTCTCCAGTGTCTTGCTGTAGAAGCTGGCTGCCAGGTTCACCTCGTCGTAGATGTATGTAAAGGTCTCCAAACGAAGCTCTACTACTGGGATTTCTGGCTTCAGTATTACAGCAACCATGCGCAGCGGACACGTGTGGTCAAATCCAAGCACGACCCTCAGCTGTGGACACTGCTTGACCAGTTCGGACCAGGCCTCTGACGTCAAGTCTTGAATGTATTTCTGTTCCCTTCTGCACAGAATAGCAAGATGCTTCAGTGGTTTGCGCTCGGCCTCCGCTAACGATGAGAGAACGCTATCCGACATGCTGCAGTGGAAGAGGCGGAGGTCGGTGAGTTTTCTACACCTTTGTACAAGCCTCTGAACACACTCAGGTGAGATCTTGCACACGAGGTTCCGGTTCAGAATATTTAAAGATTCAAGCTGTGGGTTGTTCTCAGACAAAACATCAAATACACTATCATCATATGCTACAGATATTCCGCTTAGGTCTATGTGGCGGAACTGAACTTTCTGGGATTCCATTCGACACCCAAACAAAGTTTTCAGCTCATCTACAAACTCCTGGCCAGCGTAAAACAGCGGATTTTCCCCCGTGAACTTTATGTGCAATGATGTCAACCTTCTTTCTTCTGCGTGGCACAGTTTATGGAGAGCTGTGCACGCATTTGCTCTGTTCTCCGTCTCATGCTGGTTTAACTGGATTCGCACGGTCCTCATGTGTTTGGCATACTGGTCGAGCCACGGAAGACATCGGCCGTCGTGAGGTTGCTGGAAGTTGAAGGTGGAGGTGTACCACAGCTGGGGGCATCTGTAACAACGCTGCCAGTCCGTGCAGGTTCTGCCCGCTCTGGATCTGTCTTCCCGACTGAGGTAGGAGAGTATCTTGACCACAATGTGGTCGGGCAACGACGAGGGGGATGGCTCCATCGTAGCTACCACGGGTGCTTTAGTGTAACACTACAGGTGCTGAAAAATACACAAGGTCACAATGACGTAATGGTTATGCCATTTCTGAATCACAACATACAACAGGCTCCTACTGTGTCACTATCACGCTATGGTGCCCCTCCATCAATTGTCCAACTCAGGTGTCATTAGCCTCCCCATGGTGCATCTAGCCTCCAATCGTGCTACTCGCTTCCCTGATGTAAGTCGCAATGGTGTCACTAGCCTCCATCTAAATGTCACAAGACTTCCTGTGGTATCATTAGCCTCATATGTTGTCAATAGCTTCCATATGGTGTCGACCGCCTCCGTGGTCTAAAGGTAGAGCGTCTGTACGGAGAGCGAAAGGTCGGGGGTTTGATCCCCGGCCGCGTCATGCCAAAAGACGTTTAAACTTGATACTTGTTGTTACCCTGCCTGTCGCTCGGTATCAAGGAGCTACAGCAATGACTGGTCGGCTCGGAGTCAGTTTATACTGTGTCTGAGTGACGCATTCATGTAAAGCTGAGGCATGGTAACTCAGTGGGCTAGCACTATATAATCGGCATGTCCGACTCGTACAAGGAGCCACACACAAACACACACGTCCACGCACGTCGCTGTACAGGTGCAATAATCTTGGACGCGACATTAAAGCTACTTTTAGTTGACCTCACCCTATGGTTTCACTCGCCTTTCTGTGGTCATTAGCCAACGTGTTTTGTCACTAGTCTCCCTTTGGGTCACTAGCCTCCCTGTGGTGTCGCTCGCCTCAATGTGGTATCAGTCGTCGCCTCCCTCTGGTGTCATTATCGTCCCTATTGTGTCATAAGCCTCTCTATAGTGACATTAGCCTCCTTATAGTGTCATAGCCTCCCTTGATGGCATGTGCCACGCTATTGAGTCATTACCCACACTATAGTGTCACTACAAACTGGGGGCGGTCGGGTAGCCTAGTGGTAAAGCGTTCACTTGTCACGTCGAAGACCCGGGTTCGAATCCCGACATGGGTACAATGTGTGAAGCCCATTTCTGGTGTCCCCCGCCGTGATATTGCTAGAATATTGCTAAAAGCGGCGTAAAACCATACTCACTCACTACATACTGACGGTTATTTGTTCTTAAAGTGTTGGCTCCCTTTGACAGTGACCAGGATTCGATCACAACTCTACTACCATGGTACACCTTATCATACTCTGGCATAGTCAGAATCACTGCTAAAGACTCATAAAACAATTACCCCTTATTCACTTGTAATTGTATATTTGAATGTACATAATGCCTGATAACGTGGTATTTTACGACTACTTCTTTTACAGTTACCTCCCTTGATTAACTGCTCCATTCCGACTCGACGCAATTTATGGACTTGCTACATCCTTTGTGCTGTGTACAGGACACACCGTCTACGACAAGATGTGGCCAACACACACATTGTAAAATAATGTTATAGGTATATCAGAATATCACCGCGCAAGGTAATGTCACGCCCTGGCCCATCAATTCACGTGTTTCCACAGGTATCAACTCGGGACCAGTAATTGAAACATGGAAGTCTACAGTAAATATACTATTTTCCACACAAACAGTTTAGAGATGCAACATTCCATGTACATCTGATTATAGTGATATGAGAACCAATAAAGGTTGAAAATGTCACCTGTCGCCTACTCACCAGTGTACAGCGTACTTCGAACCTGTTGTAAATATTACTCGCACAACAGAGTTAACTCCGCTGTTCTCAACTCTCCATATATAGGCACACTTATCTGTCAGTTATTTATAGAATTCGAGTCAGCTATGGGTGAGTGAGGCGCGGTATTAACCGACTCCAGCAGTGTAGCTACCACTGTGATGATACTGCTAGACTGGGTGTAAAAATTGAATAAATATGGGTCAGATCTGGGTCGATTGCTTTCACCACATGGCTACACCTGAGCAACCCATGCTTGTCGTAAAGGGCGACTGACTATGCTTGTCCTCAGGCTCGCTGACTTGGTTGATGCATGTCATCGATCCCAATTGTGTGGATCGATGCTCATGATGTAAATCACTGGATTGTCTGGTCCAGACTCGATTATTTACAGAGCACCGTCATATAGCTGGAATATTGCTGAGTGCGGCGTTAAACAACAAAGAAACAAAACCGGTTTAGTTGTGTTAGTATCTATATATTACACATAAAGTTTAGATCCCATTTTCAGATACGTACTTCTTATCTTCTCGCTTATTGATTGTTTGTTGTTTTATGCCGCACTCAGCAACATTCCAGCCATATAACGGCGGTCTGTAAAAAATCAAGTCTTGACCAAACAATCCAATGATTGACATCATGAGCATCGATCTAGGCAATTAGATTTTGTTTGTTTATGTTTAGCGCCGCACTCAGCAATATTCCAGCTATTGCGCTAGGATACGATCTCATGCATTAACCAGGTCAGCGAGTCTGACCACCCGATCCGTTAGTCGCCTGTTACGACAAGCATGGTTGCTGAAGACCTATATTCTCTACCTGGATCTTCTCGGTTATTGATTTGAGTCAAATGACTTGTCAGGCAACAGGGAATCTCACAAAATCACTCGAGGAAGGGAAGTTCACTTTGAAATGGTGGTGTTTCGTGTTGAAATTATGAAAACATTTGTGGGAAACTAAACATATATGAAATGCTTACATGGTTTATGATAATCGATTTGTGTGAAATATCGCTTCAGTTTCTCGGGTTTAGGTGAATGCTTGTGTGGATGCCTACGGTTTTTCATAAGAAATGGATTGTCAAGTCGTAACATCAACTCTCTCCATTTGCAGAGGCAACATTTATTAAGTTGAATTTATTATTGGTTCTAGCTCCTTAAGATTTGGTTGGTTGGTTTGTTGTTTAACGCCGCACTCGGCAATATTCCAGCTATATGACGGCGGTCTGTAAATAATCGAGTCTGGATCAGACAATCCAGCGATTGACATCATGGGCATCGATCCACGCAATTGGGATAGATGACATGTATCAACCAAGTCAGCGAGCCTGACCACCCGAACCCGTTAGTCACCTCTTACGAGTGCAGTCACCTTTACGACAAGCGTGAGTTGCTGAAGACCTATTCTACCCCGGATATTTACAATCAATCAATCAATATTGATTGATATTTACAGCTCCTTAAGGAGAGGTTTCAGACAATTTACCGATATGGATAATGGAGGTTAGGTTATGAGCGACACAAGGCTGCCAACACCCTTTGGGTAAGCGGGATTCGTGGGTTTGTTTTAAGAGTATTCATGATTCAACAGTATGGTACGCAGGGCGCAAATAAGATCGTATTTGGTACGTTGACTCATGCAATATTTTCGATACTTTTTCAGTAACTTAACTGTTTGCGTAAGGCCTCCGTCTCGTGGTATAAAACCTAACGCCAGACGCATGAACCACACATGTACCCTGAGTTATACGGCTCCAACGTATTATAGACAATGATAGGTTGTCTATTGGATAGTTACTGATGTAAGACTAACCACTAATAGACAATGATTGGTTGTCTATTGGATAGTTACTGATGTAAGACTAACCACTAATAGACAATGACTCGTTGACTCTTGGATAGTTACTGATGTGTGACTAACCACTAATAGACAATGATAGGTTGTATATTGGATTGTTACTGATGTAAGACTAACCACTAATAGACAATGACTGGTTGACTATTGGATAGTTACTGATGTGTGACCAACCACTAATAGACAATGATAGGTTGTCTATTGGATAGTTACTGATATGTGACTAACAACTAACAGGCAATGATTGGTTGTCTATTGGATAGTTACTAATGTGTGACTAACAACTAACAGGCAATGATTGGTTGTCTACTGGATAGTTACTGATGTGTGACTATCAACTAACAGGCAATGATTGGTTGTCTATTGGATAGTTACTGATGTGTGACTAACAACTAACAGGCAATGATTGGTTGTCTACTGGATAGTTACTGATGTGTGACAAACCACCAAAAGGCAAATCTATTTTGTCTATTTGGTAGTTACTGCCATGTGAATAACTACAGTACTAATAGCCTATGATTAGGTGTCTATTGGATAGTTACTGATGTAAGACTAACCACTAATAGACAATGACTCGTTGACTATTGGATAATTGCTGATGTGTGACCAACCACTAATAGACAATGATAGGTTGTCTATTGGATAGTTACTTATGTGTGACTAACCACTAATAGGCAATGATTGGTTGACTATTTGATAGTTACTGAAATGTGACTAACAACTAACAGGCAATGATTGGTTGTCTATTGGATAGTTACTGATGTGTGACAAACAACTAACATCAATGATTGGTTGTCTATTGGATAGTAACTGATGTGTGACTAACAACTAACAGGCAATGATTGGTTGTCTACTGGATAGTTACTGATGTGCGACAAACCACCAAAAGGCAAATAACCACGAACAGGCAATGACTGATTGTCTATTTGGTAGTTACTGCCATGTGAATAACTACAGTACTAATAGCCAATGATTAGGTGTCTATTGGATAGTTACTGATGGGTGATTAACCTCCAATGGACAATGAACAGTTGTCTATTGGATAATTGCTATGTGTGAATAACTACGAATGGACAATCGCCTATTGGATAAAACTGCTGTGAATAACCACTAACTGACAAGAATGGTTTGTAACCGTTTTGCAGCTCATCTTTAACAGCAACAAGTACAACAAAATCACTCATTTGACCATGTGTTTATCTGATATATATTGCAACGTTTGATGACAATAAATATTTACAACAACATAATATACAAACAGTCAGTAGATACAAAGATATACATTATGTACATACACAACTTACACACATCCGTTCCAAATTACAGAGATATTTGAATAGCTTTAAGCGGAATGATTGTAAGATATACAGTTCATATAGCCACATGCTCACTTCCGGAATGATGCAAGGTTCCAACACCAGTAGCTGTACCAGGTGGAACACATGTCCTCACACCTACCAACAGGACAGAAACCCATCATACCAAGGGACATTGATCATGCTGATGATGACTGGGACAGTGAAGTTTAGGCCATTATTTAAAAAAAAGTTATCATCGATGCAGGTACAATATTTCAACTCCTGGTAATATGAAAACATGTATACTACTCAAAAGATGTTAAGGACCACCTGATTCTTTCATGTTACTATGGTTATTCTGCCATGACAGATTAACTATAATATGAAAGAATCGGATTATCCTTCACTTCTGTTGAGTTGTATAAACAACAAATGACACGTTATTTATCGCAGTCATGACACACAAAATGTGACTACTCCATGTTTTTTAAAGAAGCATCAGTATCGCTTAAGATGACGCTCAATTTGAAACTCATATACTAGTATTTCCAAACCGTTTACTCAGACTTTGCCAGAAAGAATTCTGTGATCCAACAATTAAATAATAAATTGTCTCATTTTAAAAATATTTTATCATAAAATGCTTCCATCAGTCACAACTGCAGTGATGTAGCAGTCCTTGTGAATCAATGTCAGCTGCAATTATTCTTCAGATGTCATGAATCATTAAGCAGAAACGAACCACTGACTCACTTTTTCCTCCTTCAATGGCAAGCAAGGGTTTGTTTGATCTTTAATGCTGCGGTCAGCACAATGTCAGCTATATGACAGCTGTCTGTAAATAATTGAATCTGGTCCAGACAATCCAGTGATTGATATTGTGAGAAAGGATCCATGCCGTGGAGTAAGAGATACCCAATCAACCAAGTCACCAAGCCTGACCGCCCGATCTGTATTGTCGCATCTTATGACCAGCATAGTTGCTAGGAACCTATTCCAACAAGGAATATTTCCCCACGGGATGGCTTGTGGGTGAGTTTGGTTTAGCCCACTGTGAACCATATTTAAGTCATATCACTGTGTGGGAGGAACAATCCGCAGATACTCACACCACAAAGGGAAACAACTCTGCACAGCATACTGCAGTGCCTTAGAACCCATGCCCTCATCGCTCAAATTGTCGATTGTCTCCAGTTGATGTTCGCCCATAAAGTTAAGAATAAAACTCAACACTGATTAAAGCCCTGTCCATCCTATGTCACCATGCCCAAACATCCTGGTCAGTGATACACCACATATGTCAATGGTCCTGTATTTTACTCTCATAATAATGTACCCACAATGTCTTCTTCACATTCAATTGATGATTCACACAACCAATAAAAAAGACTGAACGTTTGAACTTTTGTGGCTCAGTTCTGTTGCTCATTTTGTTGATGAAATGTTTCTGGTTGAGTAATTACTTGGATGCAGATCCAAATAGCTTTCTTTGCCATACAACTATCCTAGGTCTTTCATTTTTAATTATCTACTTGACAGTTTTTTCCCCTTTCAGATACAAATAAATTTAATTTTGTTTTTAAAAGTCTGTTTCTTTGATTGTTTGTTGTTTAACGCCACACTCAGCAATATTCCAGCTATATTACAGCGGTCTGTAAATAAATGAGTCTGGACCAGACAATCCAGTGACTGACATCATGATCATCGATCGACGCAACTAGGATACAATGAGATGCATCAACCAAGTCAGCGAGCCTGACCACCTGATCCCATGAGTCACCTCTTACGACAACAATAGTCGCCTTTTACGGCAAGCATGGGTTGCTGAAGACTTAAATTGGTAGGGTTAAAATAATAAAACCAATGATCACTTTCACAACCATTAAAGAGCACATTCTGGAACCACTAAGCAACAGTTACATTTATTACAGACTTTTATACACTATATGTTACCACGGTTACAGACCTTGACAATTATCCTATGCTCTTGATCCTAACATTTTTAATTAGAGAAGTATTAACAGACTGAGCCGTAAGGAACATGACGGTCCTCATAATTCTCATGTTGTTCCATATTTGTTAAAGTTTACATTGGTGTGTCCATAAACTAAGTAATTAAAACAAGATGCCTTAAGGTAGGGAAGGTACAACAGTTGTATTGTAAAGATCCCTTTGTGGAACAGAGTCCTGGGTACACTTCACATGATGATCTTAGCGCTATAACTCTGATACTTAAACATAGACTTACGACAGTCGTAGCGCTAAGATCATTTCGTGCAAGTGGGCCCTGGGCCCGTTACACAAAGCGATCTTAGAGCTACGATTGTCGTAAGTCAGTGTTAAAGAATGGGAGTTACGATCGACTTAGCGCTAAGATCACTTTGTTGAACGGGGCCCTGGTCGAGTGCTAGCTGAGAGCTTTAAGGGGGACCACCATGAAGACAAGACCTGTAGGAGCCTGTAGTTAAGAACATGTAAGTCTTGTCTTGACCCTTGTCTGCCATCACAGCTCTCGGCTAATCCAGGGCCTGCTACTTTGTGCAACACCGTCAGTTATATTTACAAACCTGTACAATCTGTAGACTACGACATAAGTTACCTGAAGACTAAATCACAATTGAATGTTAACTTTTTACAGCAATTAATACGATGACTAGAAATATGATAAGGACAGCCAAGACGATTATTATGTACATTTTTCGGTTCTTCTTTTGGTATTTTTCTGCCTTCTGTAACTGCTGCAGACCCTTCTCGACGGCGACGGAGGAATGTTCTATGTTGTAGTCAATTCTGTCCAGAAGGCTGCCCTGCAACACAGACACATAGTAGGGGTGCACTGGTACATCGTGAGTTTTCATGCAACAATACGATACATATACAATTTTGACTGTATTGATACAAGATGATACACTTGCTAAAATAAATTATTTACTACTCATTTAATCAGTCAGAGACTGCAAAATGTGTTGTGATTAGCGTTTCATTTTCACTACTAAATATAGCCACTATGAACATGTGTCTACAGCTAGCCTTTCCCTTTGAACCTGCTCTGAAATATTTATAGCCAAGACGTTTCCACAAGATTTGATGAAAATATGAGCATCGCGAGCTATGTATCATGATACTTATTGCATCATAACCTTTCTGTATTTTTTCACCCCTACATCATAGTGAGTGAGTGAGCGAGTGATTTGGCTTCAACATTGCTTTTAACAGTATTTTAGTGATATCACAGCTTGTCAGCTTAATGTGGGATGAAACCCTGAAGAGATGCAGGTCTCAGACGTTTACCACTTTGTTAAGAGCCACAAGCACGGGTATGGTGCTTACATACCTAGAAACATAATCGGGGTGAACCAGGATTTGGACCCCCGATCATAAGTTTCTCGAGTGCCCATGGGACGCAACTCTGCACAGCAGATTGCGCCTTAGACGACTGGGCCACCTGTGCGCCCAACTGGGGAGGAACCACTCACTTATACATTGATGCTGGAGGTAAATCAATACCCCCAAACTCCAAGCCCTTTGATACGATTTACGAACATACAGGCCTGTATGACAATATTTGATGGTACAAAACACATAATTTTCGCTTTCTTAATGTACGAATAAAAGATGTGTTCTGTTTATAATCATTTACCAGTAGTCAAATTTATACCGAAACATGGCCTTTGTGTTGATACTTTGGCGTTTAAAGATATGTTTCATGTCATGAAAAGTATATCAAGATAAGTATCATGTCACGAAAAGTGTATCAAAATATGTATCGTATCTTCAGCCCTCTGTACCATTTCACGATACACAACTTTCGACCTGACTATAGAATTGTAAGACTAACTAGTGACATGAACATGATGAAACAATATGTCAAATCATGTCCATATATCTTAATGTACCACATACAGTAGCTCTGCACATCAGACTTCAGTGCATCGCGGCACTGACACAGTATGATATTTGCTGTGCAGAGTTGTGTCCCTTAGGTGTGCCAGAAACTAATGACTGAGGGCATGAATCCTGGTATATGGATGTTGGAACAGTCAGTGTAAGTGGATGCAGTTTACATCTAAGCAAACGGTTATGATACATAATCTATCGGTCAATATTTATTCATCAAAAGATACTACACTCTTCTCCTACCTGATCTACTATCATCGACGATAAGTCTTTAAAGATTTCATTAAGATCCATGATTGAGCGGACAATCTGGGACACCTCCTTCTCCCTTGTCTGCACCATTGTTGTGTTGTCCTCCACCAGCAGGATCTGGTCAGCAGTGAAGCCCTGAAACATCATCGGTCAGTCAGTCAGGAAATCACTGAACAGAATGCAAGTGCACCAAGCTTGTATTACTACACATGCTCTGTTGATACTGGTGTTTATCATCCCAAACCGGCTCCTACAGGAGATATCGCTGCAATGAAATTGCATCACAATGCTTGGCAGACCATCGCTATGTCACAATCAAATGACATCACTAATGGCTCTGCTACTTAAGGTGTTACTGTTAGTAGTCCATTTTACACTTAAGACACTGCTATCCCCAGCCAGTCATACCAAAAGATGTTAAAAGATGGTACTTGTTGTTACCCTGTCTGGCGCTCGGCATTAAGGGGCTAAAACAAGGACTGGCCAGCTCAGAGTCAGCATACTGTGTCTGAGTGGGGGATTCATGTTAAACTGCGGTATGGTATGTCAGTGTGATAGCACTATAAATTGGCATCAGTCTGAACTAGTACAAGCAGTCACACACACACACACACACACACATGCATGCACATCGCTATATAAGTGCAATAATCTTGGTCGCGACGTTAAGCCCAATTTCACCTCCCCTCACCTCTTCTAAGACCCTGCTTATTACTGTCTACGAACTGAAAAAGTTGGAAGAATGATTTTGGATGATAAATAGAATCACATCCTTGTGCCTTTTGATATCAAATATATCTACAGGAGTCGATAAAAGTTTAAAACTCTGAGGCTGACTTGGGTGAGATACTTCATTTATCATCCCAAACTGGCTTCCACTGGAAATACCACTTGGGTGAGATCAAGCCAAATCTGCTAGGAAATACTGATACAATGATATTGCATCACAGACTATCATGACCTCATCGGTTACAATGATGTGACAATCAAATTACATCAGTAATATCTACAACTAAGGTGAGCTCACAAGACGTTTTGGACACATTCATGCATATTCATTTTCGTGACATACATGCATTTACATGGTCCAAACCACCTTTGACCATGGCTATGCATGAATGCTGCTGAAAGGTATTGGGGTTACCTGAACTATTTACACTCAAGACACAGGTTACTACTGTTTACAAAGTTAAAAAGTAGGAAAAATGATTTTGGATGACATATAACATCTCAGTCTTGTGTCATTTCAAATGAAATAAATCATCCCTCATCGATAAAAGTTGAAAACTCCTCAGGAAGACTGAGTTTTAAACTTTTATCGACTTGAGTTGATATATTTGATATCAACCATATAACAAAACACCTTATTAACTTGTTTATTTAGCTGGACCAAGTGTTCCTACTATATCAGGTCTGGACAGGGTATGTTTACACAAAAGTGAGTGAGTGAGTTCAGTTTAAAGCCGATTTTTTACACTATTCGAGTTATATTGCGGCGTGTCAGCTTAATGTGTAAGGAAAGCCCGAAGTGATGCAGGTCTCAGACGCTTACAACTTTGGTGAAACCAACGAGCATGGGTATGGTGCTGACAAACCTAGAAACATAATCGGGGCGAACCAGGATTTGAACCCACAATCATAGGTTTCTGGCCTGCACTCACCCAGTCATATATATCATCATCACAGCCAGCACTGAACTCACCCGGTCGTATATGTCATCATCACAGCCATCACTGAACTCACCCAGTCGTATATGTCATCATCACAGCCAGCACTGAACTCACCCAGTCGTACATGTCATCATCACAGACAGCACTGAACTCACCCGGTCGTATATGTCATCATCACAGCCAGCACTGAACTCACCCAGTCGTATATGTCATCATCACAGCCAGCACTGAACTCACCCAGTCGTATATGTCATCATCACAGCCAGCACTGAACTCACCCAGTCGTATATGTCATCATCACAGCCAGCACTGAACTCACCCGGTCCTATATGTCATCATCACAGCCATCACTGAACTCACCCGGTTGTATATGTCATCATCACAGCCAGCACTGAACTCACCCGGTCGTATATGTCATCATCACAGCCAGCACTGAACTCACCCAGTCGTATATGTCATCATCACAGCCAGCACTGAACTCACCCAGTCGTATATGTCATCATCACAGCCAGCACTGAACTCACCCGGTCCTATATGTCATCATCACAGCCAGCACTGAACTCACCCAGTCGTATATGTCATCATCACAGCCAGCACTGAACTCACCCGGTCGTATATGTCATCATCACAGCCAGCACTGAACTCACCCGGTCGTACATGTCATCATCACAGCCAGCACTGAACTCACCCGGTCGTATATGTCATCATCACAGCCAGCACTGAACTCACCCGGTCGTATATGTCATCATCACAGCCAGCACTGAGCTCACCCAGTCATATATATCATCATCACAGCCATCACTGAACTCACCCAGTCATATATGTCATCATCACAGCCAGCACTGAACTCACCCAGTTGTATATGTCATCATCACAGCCAGCACTGAGCTCACCCAGTCATATATGTCATCATCACAGCCATCACTGAACTCACCCGGTCGTATATGTCATCATCACAGCCAGCACTGAGCTCACCCAGTCATATATGTCATCATCACAGCCAGCACTGAACTCACCCAGTCGTATATGTCATCATCACAGCCATCACTGAACTCACCCAGTCGTATATGTCATCATCACAGACAGCACTGAACTCACCCGGTCGTATATGTCATCACCACACCCAGCACTGAACTCACCCGGTTGTATATGTCATAATGACAGCCAGCACTGAACTCACCCGGTCCTATATGTCATCATCACAGCCAGCACTGAACTCACCCAGTCATATATGACATCATCACAGCCAGCACTGAACTCACCCAGTCATATATGTCATCATCACAGCCAGCACTGAACACACCCGGTCCTATATGTCATCATCACAGCCAGCACTGAACTCACCCAGTCATATATGTCATCATCACAGCCAGCACTGAACACACCCGGTCCTATATGTCATCATCACAGTCAGCACTGAACTCACCCAGTCGTATATGTCATCATCACAGCCAGCACTGAACTCACCCGGTCGTATATGTCATCATCACAGCCAGCATTGAACACACCCGGTCGTATATGTCATCATCACAGCCAGCACTGAACTCACCCGGTCGTATATGTCATCATCAGCAATATTTACTTCCTCCATCATGGAATCCGGACCGATACTGGTGCCAAAATACTGTCGTGACCGCTCCTCCCTTGTCTTCAACTCTACATAGAAACATCTCAGTATTACATACTCTGTGTAAAATGCACATCAATTTGAGAAAATTTTCATTTTCAATAAATTACAATGTACCCGCCATCTATTACCCTAAACTATACATCCTTCTATGTCTCTAACCCTACATCCTTCTATGTCCATTACCCTGCATCCTTGTGTGTCCCTAACCCTGCATCCTTGTGTGTCCCTAACCCTGCATCCTTCTATGTCTCTAACCCTGCATCCTTCTGTGTCCCTAACCCTGCATCCTTCTATGACTATTACCCTGCACCCTTCTGTGTCCCTAACCCTGCATCCTTCTGTGTCCCTAACCCTGCATCCTTCTGTGTCCCTAACCCTGCACCCTTCTGTGTCCCTTATCCTGCATCCTTCTGTGTCACTTATCCTGCATCCTTCTGTGTCCCTAACCCTGCACCCTTCTGTGTCCCTAACCCTGCATCCTTCTGTGTCCCTAACCCTGCATCCTTCTGTGTCCCTAACCCTGCATCCTTCTGTGTCCCTAACCCTGCATCCTTCTGTGTCCCTTACCCTGCATCCTTCTGTGTCCCTAACCCTGCATCCTTCTGTGTCCCTAACCCTGCATCCTTCTGTGTCCCTAACCCTGAACCCTTCTGTGTTCCTTAC
This sequence comes from Haliotis cracherodii, assembly GCF_022045235.1. Classification (NCBI taxonomy): domain Eukaryota; kingdom Metazoa; phylum Mollusca; class Gastropoda; order Lepetellida; family Haliotidae; genus Haliotis; species Haliotis cracherodii. Next base: position 49,196,123 of record NW_027266265.1, read on the forward strand.
CCTGAATCCTTCAGTGTCCCTTATCCTGCACCCTTCTGTGTCCCTAACCCTGCACCCTTCTGCGTCCCTAACCCTGCACACTTCTGTGTCCCTAACCCTGCACCCTTCTGCGTCCCTAACCCTGCACCCTTCTGCATCCCTAACCCTGCACCCTTCTGCGTCCCTAACCCTGCACCCTTCTGCGTCCCTAACCCTGCACCCATCTGCGTCCCTAACCCTGCACCCTTCTGTGTCCCTAACCCTGCACCCTTTTGCATCCCTAACCCTGCACCCTTCTGCGTCCCTAACCCTGCACCCTTCTGTGTCCCTAACCCTGCACCCTTCTGCGTCCCTAACCCTGCACACTTCTGTGTCCCTAACCCTGCACCCTTCTGCGTCCCTAACCCTGCAACCTTCTGCATCCCTAACCCTGCACCCTTCTGCGTCCCTAACCCTGCACCCTTCTGCGTCCCTAACCCTGCACCCATCTGCGTCCCTAACCCTGCACCCTTCTGTGTCCCTAACCCTGCACCCTTCTGCATCCCTAACCCTGCACCCTTCTGCATCCCTAACCCTGCACCCTTCTGCGTCCCTAACCCTGCACCCTTCTATGCCCATTACCCTGCATCCTTCTATGTCCATTACCCTGCATCTTTTTGTGTCCCTGAACATCCCTAATTCTTGCAGCCACACTATAGCTCTTGTAAGAAAATTTTGAGGTGAAATATCTAAACATGCTAAACATAATCATACATAAAACATTTAATCAGCCAATGAAAAACTCACTTCTGAGATAATTTGATTGACTTTTCCGGAAATTTGTGGACATTTCCTGGATAGCACGTGCTAAGGATGACAAAATGTTCGCTGACAGACGCTTCTCTTGGTTGGTCCCATGCAAGCTTCTGGAGCCTATGGAATGGACTAATCTCTGACACCTGGTAAACATCTGAAATAAATAAGTGATCATATGTAAAGTCTTGCATTGGACGACCAAAAGTAAAACACAAACTAATCCTACAGATGTATGTGTGTTGAGTTACAAGCCTGAACTTTGCTTTCTACCTTTACACGATGAATACAGGAACGACTGTCCTTAGCAGCAACCTTCAAGGTATGCACGACCAGATTAACACGATTATTGCTGCCAGTTCAACAGGCTGTACATAAAACCAGGGTTTCACGTGAGGCATAAATGTGAGTCCAGAACTCATAAATGTTGAGATTGGTCGTAAAAACATAATATACTGCGTCTTGAAGGACGCTCAATAATATTCACAGTACCTACAGCGCATAAAGAGCAGTTATGGTTGTCTTGTAATTTCATCCATCAATCATGACAACTGTCCACATGATCATTGATTCATTCCAGGCTCTAAGAAATTATCAAAACGTACAGGACACTACACCATTCCATTACTTTACAGGACTCTCATACTGCCTGCAAGGACCCTTAAAACTGATAATTAGGATACCCCTAGACCCCGACTTTCGTAAGTCAAAGTAAACTCACAGGACATTAGGTGTTTTTTTGGCTGTTTGTTGTTTAACGCCGCACTCGGCAAATTCCAGCTATATGACAGCAGTCTGTAAATAATCGAGTCTGGACCAGACAATCCAGTGACCATCATGAGCATCAATCCATCTAATTGGGATCAATGACATGCATCAACCAAGTCAGCGATCCTGACCCTCCGATCCCATCGGTCGCCTCTTACGACAAGCATGGGTTGGTGAAGACCTATTTTACCCGGATCTTCACGGGCCCAGGACATAGGCAATGATCCAAGCATAAGCAATGACCCAAGCCATTTCAGAATGACCACCCAAACTCAATTTCAGTTTGATGGTTAACACAACACTCAGCAATATTCAAACTGTAATGACAGCGGCCTGTAAATAATTGAGTCTGCACCAGACAATCCAGTGATTGACATTATGAGCAATGATCAACACACTGGCCTACGATGACACAAAATCAACCAAGTCACTGAGCCTCACCACCCGATCCATTTGGCCGCCTCTTATGACCTATTCGAACCGGAATCCCCACAGAATCATTTTAGTTTTCTCTTGTTACAAGCATGAGTCCCTGTGATATATTCCGACCGTTACTCTCCACAGGGTTGGTAACCGGTACCTGAGTTATTTCTTGGGTCTGGATCTCAATGGCATGTTCCTCATCTACACTGTCGTCTAATGTTGGTCGATTCAAATGTTTGTCATGGAGAGCAGACAACTCCTTCACTGAAACAAACACACACATACATGATACTTACACTTAACACTAAGAAGGTGTTGGATGCTACATCAATCTCATTAAAATCAGATCTTAGTTCTCGCTACCGCTAAACAAAGATTTTAGGACATCCCATTGCGGGTCATTGGAATGACCAATCAGAAGGCAGCTTTCTCATGCTTTACTGCACTAATTTCAAATTGGCGACTACGCTTCGAAACATATTTGGACAAATTCTCTATTACAAATTATGAAACCTGAACAAAAAACAATCTGGAATGGATAATAGATTGTCTAGATTGTAAGGATTCAGTCGTTAAACCCGTAACTATCATACAGATTACCCCATGTTAAAGTTTTCAAGATTGCATGATTAGAAATCACATTCCAACTGTCACCTTCATAACCTGGTAAGCGACGCACTGATTGGTCGGATGAAAGGTCCTTCTGATGTGACCCCTAATGGAATGTCTTCAGATCTTTGTTTAGCGGTAGCGAGAACTAAGGTCTGATTTTAATGAGATTGGATGCTACATGTACTTAAGAACAATAGCCAATACACAATAAGGGACAATAACTGAAATTGAAGTGGGCCCACCATGATCAGTCAGAAAACCGTCGATGGTTGGATTAGAACTCCTAGCCAGTTCAAAATATGCAAGCCAGTATTCATTAATTTAGTTAACATTATTAACAATCACTTGCAGTAACATCTAAAAGGCTAACAACATCAATATTGTGACAACCTGATGCATTCACTATAAAATCGTCCTGAAGACGAAACCGCAGTTTGCTACTTGTGCTTTATCACCAACAATCTCATTGCTGTCAAATATAGCTGAACAGTAGGGCTGTTACGATTCACTCGCATATTCGGGGAATCGAACCGTATCCATTCATGAATTAAATTCGTTATTCGTGGCCTCTAGGATTGAATATTTAAGAATATGCAATCATGTGCATTTACATACCCTGTACCTAGAAATATCCATAAGAACATTATTTGCATAGATTTCTTTAAAGACAACACTCTTATAATATTTAATTTGACAGGATTGTGGTCACTGGTCCTTGTCACATTTGAGCAGATACTGGTATGGATAAGTGGATAAGTGCAGTATATAAATCTATAATATATCAATATTTAACAAACCACGTCAAAGAATTTATGTTGTTATTGTTTCACTGAATATAACAAATACTACATCAGCTGCTGACATGTTATTGTATTCATGATTTAATAATCGTATTCGTTACCCTATATTCGTGATACGAATCGTATTTTAAATATACATGTATTTAGTAATTGCTGCAACTAAAATAACATGATATTGGAATACATTATTCCTGACAAAAAAATAGTTTCAGATACAATTGTTCTCGATCCTTGCATCAAATCTTTTAAAGTTCTATCATTGGGTAAGTTTTAACCGAATCACCAATAGATCCCAAGAAAACATGTGCACAGCTGATTGCTGTTTCGAGCTTAGTTACACATGGTAATCTTAATCCCTCCATGTAAAACAATGCCTAGCAGAACAAGAAATATAATTTAAATGGTAAATCAATATGCCTGGTGATTTTTTATCTCAAATTTGTACTGACCAAGTTTCTTATCACCCGTTCGGTTACCGGAATTCGCTGAAGGGGTACGGTGTAATTTTTTCTGCTCATAGTATTTGAATTAAATTTTTTCCAAAATACTGAATCCACTAGAGGGGGTCGCGCATTATACTTGGGTGCACAATATACTGGTACTCAAGAAAACAAAATATGAGCACATCAAAAGATTCATGATGAAACTCACATGAGAAACAAACTATTTACCTCTTTGTTTGATTCGGGATATTTCAAATTGGACCTCCTCCACACCATCAACCCTGCAGCAGATAAACATGTGATGTACAATCAACCTTTCAACCCAGTTTACCATGTGAAATACAGTCAACCTTTCAACCCAGTTTACCATGTAAAATACAACCAACCTTTCAACCCAGTTTACCATGTGATATAGTGAGTGAGTGAGTGAGTGAGTGAGTGAGTGAGTGAGTGAGTGAGTGAGTGAGTGAGTGAGTGAGTGCGTGAGTGAGTGAGTTATAATAAATAAAATAATAGGGGTGAAATGATGCAGCGAGGTCACAATACAACATTTTTCATGATACATAGGTCATGATACGATACGTATTGTGATACACATATTTACGTCAAATTGTGTGGACACTTCTTGATAATAAATATTTCAGAGCTAGTTCTAAAGGAAAAGCTAGCTGTAGATACAAGTTTGTAGTGGCTATATTTAGTTGTGAACTTGGAACGCTAATTACAACACAAAATTGCTGTGGGGTCATTAAACGAGTTGTAAGTAATATATTTTAGCATGTGCATTGTCTTGTATCTATACAGAAGAAAACATATGGTGTACGGTCGCATGAAATCTTATGATGCATCAATGTATCATTTCACCCCTATTAAATAACAGAAATTATCTTCAAAAGCTATTTGAACATCCTGAAAATTGTGTACTTTTGCCACAATGGCCTACTGACATGACAATATCATGACAATTTGTTGACTGTCACCTGACTTCCTTGTATATGCATATGCTGACTGGTGGGCTATTCAAATGGGGACACAATGAGTTGACATGATTGGTGTACTAATGGATACCCACCATATATCTATTCTATCTAAAAACAGTTGCAATACCCACCATTCTGGAGGCAGTCGAGATGACCTTGTCGAAGCAATCCCCAGTTCAGGGTCAACAGAAGCAGAACCCATGAGTGCCATGCGGTCATCTGCTGTCTGAAAATACCAACCAGACCTGTGAAGACCACCAGACTTGCAGGTTGTGTAAAGTGCTGTGCAAGTCAACATTTGCTCAATGATTTTCCTCGAGACTAACTGCAGTAGGACATACTTAAAATTTTATCAACTCTTGATCATGTTGATACGACATTATTCTAAATCTTTACCAAATTTGAAAAATAGGGTCGTTAAGGCATTTTTGATAGAAGACCTTTCATCATTTGTGGTGACATATATATGTAACAAGGACTAAATACAGTTTGGAACATCATGCACATGACCAATCCAAATGACGGCAGGTTCTGAGTTCGAGCACACTTTAGACTTGCTCTCTGATTGGTTGATCAGAGTACGATGTTGCCAGCAGCACATCATATTGTTAGAAGTCACGGCTGCACAATGGGTATCCTTTCATAACGTACTAGAAATAGATACATTCATTATTTGTGTTGAGAAATCAAGAGATATGAAACTGATTCTTCAACATCAAAATGAAAATCATGGAAAGTGAAAGAACCAATTTTGTGACATAAACACCATTTTTTATCAATAATCTGGACAAGTGGTATTTTTAGTGTTTACTTGTCCAGGGACAGGTTCACAATCATTCACTTGATTCACTGTTTCAGAGACAATTCCATAAATAGCCTCTGCTTGTTTCAGTGAAACTTGAAAAAAATATGGATTTATCTCTGATTACATTTGATAACTTTTGGAGAGAGGTGAGATAATTAATCAAAACTCACAACTAACTCCTAAGATTGCAATGGGTGTTTTTATCGGAAAGGGCAGGGGTAGAAACTAACATTTTTAGTCCACTGTTCCTTACAATGATTACATATAGCAAAACCCTAAAAAATGGCAAATTTCTACTAGTTCTTATGATACCTTAACTATTGGGCAGATTGGCAAGGACTACAGGACTAGTGCCAATTTCTAAGGCTGAAGGGTAATTAACCCTAGGGATTGTAATGGGATGCTTGATCTTCAAGTTAGTATTCAGGGTAGCCTTAACTAGACTCATATACTCTCCAAAATAAAGTCCTGCATAAGGTTAAATAGAAACAACCGTATAAAGGAACCCTCAAGCACTAAGAAACTCTCAAGTCTCAGTTTCTTTCCTCGACTTAAAAAGGGGATTATAATAGTAGGGCTGGGACAGGTAACTGGGGTCAGGTGGGTACTGTGCAGGACCAGTGTGTACCCATAGGATTACCTGGACTCGTGGTAGGTCACGTGATATATATTGTTTCATGAAAAAGAAATATCTAGAACTCTATGTTTAGACTGTTTAGTCACTTGTGTTCGCATTTCTTTCTGACTATGCACACATTTTATTTCTTACTTTTATTTGTTTGAATAAAGATAAAACTTCAGTCAACTTTAGTGTATGCATGACTTGATGGTTTTATAAGTGTATCTAAATACATATTTTCCAGGGCTATGGTCAAACTATTCCCAATTAGACATTTTGTACATTTCTCTTGAAACCTACAGTGGGTACCCAGGAAGGGTCGGGTACCCAGATAGTAAACTTGGACTTGTCCCAGCCCTAAAAAATAGGCTGCTAGCGCTGAGAAGGGATGGGAACGGGATTCATGTTTCACAAAAACATGCTCTGGGGTCTCTGCGTGCTGTCACTGAATCCCTGCAAAGAGCCTTTTATACAGCCACTTTGAAGATATATTGTCAAACAACTCACTGTTGCAGATGTAGTAGCAAAACAATATGTAAAGCGCACCGAAAGGCTTGCATTAGGGCAGTCTGTTCTGATTTTAGAATAACAGTGTTTGTTAAGAAACAAACAAAACGTCTGGTCACGTGATATGCAAATTACCCTCTGGCAGTGGTGTTACGCTAAGTCACCACTGCGCCGGAGTGTGACTAAATATCACGAATATGTTTCAGTTTAGCTACTATCATAATGGACATGTTACTGTTTCCTCAGCACATCATGTTTCAATTATCCATGTATTGTATCATGTATCCCATCCCCAACTAAATAAGGGTTATAGCTATTACGGCACCTCAGCAAAACGTCACCCGGTGAAAACAGCACTGATTGGTGAAATCGGCACCTTGCCGCAAGTGAAAACGGCTACTTTTGCCTTGCGAAAACGGCACCATATAATTGTGAAACGTTACATTAGAAATTAGCCTCTATTTCAACTAGATCTATATTCCAACTAAGCCTGTACGTAACTCAAATTATTGTGAAAACATAGTATGCTTTAAAGTGAAATAAATGAAATCATACTCACATCGCCACTTACAAACACAAATAATTGTGAAATGTTAAAATAAGTTTCCTCCAATTTACTCGCCGACTCTGATTGGGAGGCACAACAAACTTATTGTGAAAATGTTATATGCTTTGAAGTTTTAAGTACCTATTCAATTTAACTTAATGTCAACATGGTCAAGCTGAAACTGTATCACAATTATTCACAATGGCTTTTTGATGTGTTGCATGCGAGAAGAATGTAAGAAAAAATCAACATGCTGTATTATGTGACATAAATTGTTATCGTTATTAAAAATAGATATGCCGTTTTCGCTAGAGAAATCGGTGACGTTTTAGCCTGCCCCCACTAAATAACACAACTATGTGTATCGTTGAAGCTCAAGCAAAGTATTTACCGTATTCTACATAATAAGCGCCCACTCAAATAATTTGCTAATATATTGGCTAAACAATCCCAATTAGCACCCCTTCCAATTGATCAATGTACACAAGACTTGTGTACGCACTCGTGTGTTATATGCACCCTAAATTATCGGCAATTAAATTCTGGAAACAGATATTTGTCGTATATAAACATTTCAGGCTGTCAGCATAAACCACAAAATTTATCCTTTAACTCTTTTTTTTTTTACCAAAATAATATTACATAATATTGTAATAAGAGCCCCCTAATTCTAATTTTGAGAGCCCCCTGGTCGCTTATTACGTCGAATACGGTATTTCCTTTCACCTGTTATTGTTATTGTTATGTTAATTTGTGTTTAGTCTATATATTTGGGGAGGAAATACATGTGCATGATATCTGGCAGTACATGACAAGAAAGCATGTACATATTTAAGATCTGACATTTTGTTTTTCCTGTTTCTCCCATATGAATTATACCCTGTAGCAGCTATGAAGCTGAGCGGTCTGCTTACATCGTATGATAATTAGGCCTAAGTCAGTGTCACAACTCACTTGTTCTGAAAAGATGTGGCGACTTTGCAAGGCATTATTTCTCATTAGAATGAACACTTCAGTGAGACTTCTTGTCGCCATTATGGCAGAAGACCCGGGAATCGGGTGATCTTCACTAATCAAAACGACCAGATGATTCAAAACGATAAACGTGTTGTCGGTTCCATTATGTCATTTCTTATGATAGAAGGGGCCTGAAGATTCCGTTCCTTTTCCGGTGTGGTCGCTTACACCGTTATCTAAGCTCCCTGCAGCGAACTTAAAGGTAGCACGCGCGCTGCTTTGGAGTTTGGAGCTAAGCCATGCTTTTTCGGATATTTAAAATGTGTTATTTAGGAGATAAACATACTGTGTTTTCAGTGTAGAGCTAGGTTACCTGTAGATTTAACCCCGCTAAATTGAATTTGGAACCGAACGCGCAGCGGTTTCAAATGTTAAATTTAGCGCGGTTAAATCTACAGGTAACCTAGCTCTACATTGAAAACACAGTATGTTTATCTCCAATCTACCATGACTAAATAAAACGCGAACTCTTTGGTGTTAGCAAATATACTGAGTGAAGCGGCATGGGTTGAGTTCAGTGTTTTGAGTGGGTTATCGATCTGAATTACGGAATCACCGAACAAAATATGGTGCTGTATATACTCAAGCAATTTGTTTACACCGTAATACTTCATTCGAACATATGACAGGCATTGAAAGCATATAAGCACGGCAACTTGGTAAGCTAACATGAGGTGGGCATTCCTAAAGAAAACAAAGCAAGCTTTGCAAGGCTTTCGCTCGATACATCGCGAGTCACCATCATGACGTCATATCGCTCATTGTGACGCAAAGGATATGACGTCACAGTCGTATATAGAAAAGCGCCACAATTCCAAACTCTCTGTTGTCTCCAAATGTAAATACATTCCCTTTGTTGATTTCTGTCGTTTTTTTCAGCACGAAATGTATTGCCACACATCCTTTGAATATTGTAGTAACCGCATCTGTGCATTTTGTAACCTGTAATTGTAGGTATAATTATTTAAATATGCCTACCGACAGTGACTGAAAATAGTACTTTTTTATGAATATTAGCTTCCGCGGTGATGCGGCCGTCAAACCAGCTGTTTCAATCAGAGGGGGTTTATTGTGATTTAATAGCCTCTGATTGATCAATCAGAATCGAGTAAATTCCAAATTCATGGTAGAATTCTTATACTATTCTACCATGAATTTGGAATTTATATATGTGTATACGTGTCGTTATATCGAAGAACTCATGGAAGCACGCACATTTATCTACGATCTGTCCGCCGTATAACGTACAGAGGTTCTCACCTATAATAACCATGCTTGCTCTCGTGCTTTGCTTACAGTTTATATTGATCAGTATGACGAAATATGTACATGCCATTTCGTAAATTCTAAATACCTCTGTCCACATTCCATCCGCCTACTCTGAACCCATTAAGCAATACGCCCCCATTATGTATACTTAATCCTCTTCCATTGGCTTCCTGTCTTATTGGCTTCTCTACCATGTGTTCTCTGTTCATCAAGTTGCTACAGTGTTATCCTTCTAGTTATTGAGAGGCATTTAGAAGTGATCACAGAAGGAAGAGAATTTATAGATGTCAACTTCTTTATTAAGAGGAATACAACATTTCGGAGTATATACTTACAGTCAACTACGGTTATAACGAACTCGCTTATAACGAACTGACGGATATAACGAACTTACATTTTGGTCCCGATTATTTGCTGAAATTATGCTGTATATATGCTTATAACAAACTACGGTTATAACGAACTAAAATAAGAAGTCCCTTTGAGTTCGTTATAACCGAGGTGTACTGTACTCCTTCCCCTGATGAAGGAGTAGGCATATACTCCGCGTCGTGTGTATGCTTACTCCTTCATCAGGTGAAGGAGTAAGTATATACTCCGAAAATGTTGTATTCCTCATAACAAGGAAGTTGACATCCATAACTTCTCTTCCTTATTATCTTTGTGTTTTCATTACTTAACCTACTCATGTTAATCTCTCTCATGTATGCAATTGTTGTTAATGTTAATCCCCCACCTACTATATAGATTCTGTACCATGTTCATTATTCAGCCTTGCTTGACAACGGTTTTAGGACTTTTGCCGAAACGTCGCCTTTACATGCAATAACTAAAGAAGTTGCTATCCATACATTGTGTGTACTTTGTCATCGGTCAACTTCTAAATAATGCCGATCAAACAATTCAGTGTGGTCCTGTGAAGATCCGAGTAGAGAAGTGGTCTTCAGCAACCCATGCTTGTCGTAAGAGGAGGGTGGTCAGGCCCGCTGACTTAGTTGATGCATGCCATGTTATCCCAATTGCCTAGATCGATGCCCATGATGTCAAGCACTGCATTGTCTGCTCCAAATATTATTTATAGATCGCTGTCATATTGCCGGAATATTGCTGAGTGCGGCGTTAAATAACAAACAAACAAACAAACAAATAGTGCGACTGTATCACTGAGCAGACTGAGATTAGTTCCGGTATACAGTGTTATTTCACACGAGGGAAACATAACCAATATTTATCATCACTTACTTAAGAAATATACGACGCCTAGGAGTTGTATACTGTACCCAAAAAACACTGCAGAATTATTTAAACCATGAGGGGCGCGCCCCCGTGTAGTTTATTGTCCCTGCAGTATTTTATTGTACGGTAAACAACGACCACGAGTCGTTTATTTTTTATATCAACATCATGTACAGCATTTTAAAGATGTAAATATAATGTACGAGCTTTAAAATATTTAGCCGTATTCCGAATGTACTCAATTTACGTTTTGAAAACCAAATGTAGTACATTGTTGGCAGTAAAATTACCTGAGAGAGATTTTGATAGTCTGGAATCCCCCCTTTTAAAAATGGTGGATCCGCCCCGGTAACACAATAATACTATTGTATACTGCCATTGGAATTGAATAATGTTCCAGACTATTCGCTTGGTTTTCCCACCATCGTCAACATGGATTTGACCCAGTGATGTGCGACATGACCTCCACGCTCCAAAATGTGAGCGTATCCTGCCCCACCGGTGACACACTTCACAAACACATGCAAAGGCAAGTCAATTGTTCACCTGAAAAGGGAACATATGGTTCAAGTCAAAAGTGCTAATTACATCTGAAATCATTTTAGTCACCGTGGCGTCATATTTGAAAATGCACTCCATATGTCTACCATAAAATATTTTGAAAGTTTTACAGATGCCTTGAGCGTTGTAATCTTAAGCTTGATTAAAAAAACTTTCGAGCAAGAGTCGTAGAAAGAGCATGCTCGATTGAACCTCATGAGTTGTAAAATGTAGATTACTCGACATGAAGGGAATGTTTACTATTGAAATGTTGAAGTCTCTTGTCATACTGTCCTGTGGAGAATTCTGAATCTTTATGCATAGATCTCCTTTATTTCTAGTTCCGGTGGATAAATTAGTGGAAGAGTGAGTGGGTGAGTTTCATTTTACTCCGCTTTTAGCATTATGCCAGCAATATAAAGGCGGGGTACACCAGAAATGGGCTTCACACATTGTACCCATGTACAGCTTACGTGAAAGAACCACCACGACCACCTCTATAACTACGGCAATACCAGGATGGCGTAGGATATCAGCCAAGACAGCGGGGAACCGTTTAGGCGCTGAGGGTATTCGCGTTTGACGACTAGTTTGAGGTGTCATTTTGACGAACCTGCATCGTGGGCTGCGACATCAATGTTGTAAAGGTCACAGCCTATGGAGAAAAGTTTGGTTTAGTGACGATTCACGTTTTATGCTTTGTCTTTCTGATGGTAGACGTCGTGTTCACTTACAGGCGTCGCTGGGAATGTTATGCACGACACTGCATATACATGAAGTGGACAGCTGCAGGTTTTTGGTGGTAGCGTGTTGATATAGGCGTCCATCTCCTACACTTGTAGAACAAACTTGGTGTACATTCTGTGGAATTTTAACGAATGGGACACGGATGGGATTATTCGGCTACATGTCCTTCCCATTACCAATAAACGAAAATCATTTTCGAAGACAACGCCCGACCTCACACGGCAAGACTGATAATAACCTTTTTCAGGAATCACAAAAATGGTCCTGCCATGGCCCTCCAGGTCTCCAGATTCAAAACGAAATCGAATATGTATTGGATCCACTGGATCAACGGCTGTGTGCACGTCAGCAACCACAAAACCCCTCGACAATTGGCACAGGCACTGCATGCGGAGTGGGTGAACATTCCCCAGGCCACAATTCGGGATCTGATTATTTCCACGAGACGACGATGCCATTCAGTTTTGGACTCAAATGGTAGCCAGGTACAAGATATTGAGGAACAGATGACCTTCACCTTGTAAATCTACTGTTCCAAGTGTACCATAAGGAACCTGAGTCAGTGCCAAAGAACTGTGCCAATTTTGAACATTCGATTACCATCTGTTGATTATTCATATGATATATAAATTATATATGTAAAAACACTTTTGCCTTTGCAGAGTATATTTAGATAATAAGTTAAAAATAGAACTTTTTTCAATTATCCATGTTTCCAGTTGTGATAAATTTGTACCGATCCCCCTGATTCGATGTGTCAATTTATGCCCCCCCCCCCTTCCCCCCCGCGCCCAATCAACACCAGAATCAAAGAGCATAAAACCTCCACCATCAAATCCGACAGCAAATCAGCCATCTCGGACCATATCATCAACTGTCCCAATCACATCATCAACTGGGACAACGTCCAAATCCTCGCCAACAACCTCCATGACTTCACCAAAAGAAAACTAACAGAAGCAGTCCATATTCGCCGCCACAAGCCATCAATCAACAGAGATCAAGGCTATTTCATCCCATCCGCCTACTATGAACTCATCAACCAATAATCACCTGTTTATTGGCTTCATGCCCCCATTGGCTTCTAGCTATGTGTTTTCTGTCCATCGTGTTGTGACAGCATAATCCCTTTGTTGTCACACCTACCTATGTTATCCCACTCTTGTATGCCCTTGTTGTTACTGTTAATCCTCTATTGTTAATCATCCACTTGCTATATATATTCTGCACTATGTCCCTCATTCAGTCTTGCTTGACAACGGTATAAGGATCTATACCGAAACGTCGCCTTTTTACAGTATTAAAGAAGTTGTTATCCATAAAAATTGTGTCTATTTTACCTGAATTGAAGTCCTTGTAAATGTTTCGACGTTTTGAGCATTATGAATATGATTGCTAAGTGGAAAGAACTTGAGGTGAAACTTGTATTCATCTTTTAACTATATCATTCCTGGGATATGAAAACTGATGTATCACACACAGATAACATCACCAAGTATAATCACAAGACATTGAATAACCACATGCATCACTTGTAAGGAGAATTAAGTTAAGAATTACTCCCAGGTTATAAAGCTGCAGTCATTTGATATTTGCACTAATTAGAATAAACACATACAGTTCATACGCATACAAGATACAGATACATTCTTGGAATAAAAAAAACTACAAACAAAATAAAACAAAATGGAAAGGTCGCATTGAAATACTTGTTTTAGTGGTATTCTAATTCGTGATCTGGCAATCAGTTATAGCCTCCCTTTGACGTTCATGGCGGCTTTTGCGAAAGGTAAAGTTACACTTTTCATGTAATAACAAACATGCGAAGCTTTAAAAACATAAGGCCAGTGAAATTGGTCCCGTCCATAATTTTTAATAGGTATCCACTTATCTACCTTAGTTATGTGTATGTGCTCGTGTGTGTGAATCAAGAAAATTTCGGTGCTGCACAGTTCACTGTTTTGAGACTCGAAAGTGGTCGTCACATTGGTGAAATGTAAACGATGACACACATCCAATTTTCAACAGTGATATGTGCATTAATATTTCGTGTCAGCTCACTGTTGTCCGAAATCGTACACATAATACATGGAATTAAACAACCACGTTAATGAAATACCATTAGCATCTATATTGTAGCAAATTTAAGACGCACATGTCGCCAATTATGCCCCGTTTTCTACCACTGTATTATGGTGGATTTAAAGGAATAATTGAACACCCAGTATAAAAAAGATAGATGTAATAATTTTGGCAAAATAATTGATTTATTCCAATCTAGTGTTTTTTAACTATGTGTGTGCTTGTAAAATTGTTGGGTCTAAATGGCATAATAATAAAGAATATGTTCATTTTTTATTTTGAATGAATTTGGTACAACAGCATACACATCCATGTGTAGAGCGGGGGTGGCAGTACCAGGACATCGGGTTTTCCCCACAGGCCATTTAAAAATTTGTCTGCTAGAGATAATTCTCTCAACAAGCCGTCCACGATCACCTTTCAAGACTGCCACCCCCGTAGGTTTTCATACATTATCGCTAAGCAATGCTGTTTTCGGTCTTAAATTAGTGTATCCCAAACGATTCATTTTAAATTAACTTTGGTGTAAGGTAGGATTTGAAGTAAATGTAACGACATTCCATGAAAGAAGATGACTCGAAAATTCAATAGATAGTACTGTTAAAGCGATGTCCGGGTACCACCTCGATGATAAAAAGTGGTAAGGGAGTACTCGGACATGTTGTATTTAAATTAATCAATTAAATATCTTCACATTTTAACATATAATACTTTATTTTTGGTGTACATAGTGATATATAAATTGATATAACTTAATGCATGATTTATAAAATCAGATGGAATCTTTATTTGCGTATATATCATAAAGTAATTATATTTAGATATCTACATTCACCTATCTAGAATAAAGCAGATTTTCTTCAAAATGTCTTAATAATCTGTGTGTCATTATCTATTATTGCATTTTAATTTTACGGATTTTTAAAATATCTATAGAATCTTTTCAATTTATTTTGATCTACTAATATAATTTACAACATTTAGAAAGTGAGCCAACATGAACGTAAACCTTTGCTTAACCTTGAAATCTAACAAAGGCAATTGAAGCAGTCACCACTCGCAGAATTTCCGTAGTGCTGGTGTAGGGGCGACCTCGAGCAGGATTTGCTGCTCAACGTTCTGAGGTGAGCTGGAGCTCCGCTCACCTCATGTACGCCTGAGCTGGAAGGTCCGCTCATCGCTGTGTTTGTGTTGTCAGAGCAGGTATTCCGCTCATTGTGCAGTTGTTGTTTATTGTTTACATGTTGTGCATAAAGCGTTCCGGGAAAGTGATGTCGATTTTGTTCTTTATTCCCCCAAGAACTAATTCCACGTCAACATGCATGTTGACATAGCTGAAATACTACTCGCTATTGTAAATTTAGATACTTGTATATTTTTTTCTATCGATAGGTATTTTTTCACATTTTTCATGTATTACCACTTACATTCATGGCCTTGATGGTTGGTCTTGACCCCGACAACTGGTTTGACGGGAATGCAATGTAAAATGATGATGCCAGAAGTAGTGGATACACAGAGATGTGATGTAGGTGCAAAGGTGCGACCACCATCACATAGACCAGTAGACTGGCGTCATGTCGGTTGTGTAAGGAGACAGTTACTGAGGTTTTTAGCTCAATATTCAGGACAACAACATTATCAGTATAACCCGATTTTACACCGAGAGGGTGACTCATGATGCCCAAACTAGAGGCGGTGGTCATAAGCAGGACTATATTGTTTTTATGTTTTGTCCGGGGCATATTGTTGAAAACGTATTGAACGCCATCAGAATGCGGGGGGCTAATATTAAGTTATCAGTGTAGATTATGATTAACCACTTACTGTGGGTGACATTTGATCATACATTTTTTAAATCGTTCATATTTATTGTTTACCGCATACGTTCAATCGATGGACCAGCTACGTTAAACTAAGCAGCAAGCGTCTAAAAAATAACCAGTCATGTATGATACGACATGTTAATAATGAGGAGTATGTTTCAATGTCGCCATTGCATTCTAATTCCATTGCATTTTTTTAAAAAAAGCAACATATGAAGTGTCCGACTTCTGCCTCTCTACTGATGGTTATTTCCGGTTTAGTTTACGAGAAAATACACACGGTAATCGTAATCTCTGCATATAAAACAATGCCTTTGAGAGCAGGAAATACATTTTAAATGGTAAATCATCATGTCTAGTGATGTTTTATATCCAATTTCATACTGTTATTGTCCAAGTTTGTTATGTACCTGTATATTAACTTGAATTCGCTGAAGGGATATGATGTGGTTTTTTGAAAGTGCAAATTAATACTCGATAAAAAATTTTTTACACTATGAATCATAAACAACTTCTATTCTAATCTTATTTTAAACTCCGAAACGTGTGACGTAGATCGTGTTAGGTAGGCAGAGCATGTATGCTGTTTTGTACACTCCCTACGACTCGACCTCCGTTAAACCGTTGATCATCTATTCCGTTCATCAATTATTTGGACCCCAAATGTAGCTTTGTAGCAAGGGATCACTGTATCTTCAATGCCATACTTTTGAATCGTTAAATGTCATATTTGTTATAGTCTGACTTATGTGTCAACAAAGTTTTCACGATCGGGAGCGCATGAGCCATGACTTGTGTGTTCAAATAAAATATTTCATCAAAGCTAGGCCAAGCGAAGCTTCTAATGTGAGCATTAGACCTACTTCGCATTACAAATTCCAAGAAATGTAGTCAACTGTCCATCATTCAATTTCCAAGAAGCATGTGCCATATATGGAAGTGTTACTACGATCGATCAATGAAACAAGCCTGGTTCTCATGCCTGACATCAAAGTGTATTAATCCCATTGGTTGACTGGTATAACTGTATGCAAATTAGACTGCCATTCTGTGACACTAGCAAAATATTAGCCCATGAAATATCGTAACATGATCACATGAATACATTCTCGTGAAACTTGACCCAGTTCATTTTGTATGCTCTACTTGTCCACGGGCATGCTGGAAAAAGTATATTACTTGCCCGACATCTAAACGTTACTTGGCACGGGCGTCAGGCAATGGTATTTTTCAACCCGTGCACTGGGATTAATATTTGACATTTGTTTTATCATTTCTAAAATTTCTTACATCAGGTAAATTGCTAGACTAACATCTAGTCTCTGAAATGAACATATCGTACAGAAACAAAAGGATCCCAGTGACTCTCTCCTGATACTGCAGTGATCTAGACTTGCCAAACATTATAGACTTGCATGGGCTGTATTTGATATATATTTGTATCAGGATCTGTAAGACAGACTAGTAAATTGCATGTCTGTGATGTTACTCATTTCAGATTCCTGACATGGAATTGTCTCAGTGTACACAAGCTGTTGCTCAGGGATTGTCTGAAATACGTGTTCCCTTGGGACATATCCTTGTCAGTGGACGTTGGAGAAACACGGACCTCGTCAGCACACTTCAAGGTCAGAATGAAGAGACTGTGTAGCTTAACTATGCTTTTGGGATTTGGGGTCTGAATATGTCCCAAATACTTCCTGCCTGTCAGAATTTTTTTGTTTTGGTTTGTTTGTTATTTAATGCCGCACTCAGCAATATTCCAGCTATATGATGGCGGTCTGTAAATAATCAAGTCTGGACCAGACAATCCAGTGATTGATATCATGAACATCAATCCATGCAATTGGTATACGATGACATGCATCATCCAAGTCAGCAAGTCTGACCACCTGATCCCATTAGTTGCCTCTTATGACAAGCATAGTTTCCTTTTATGGCGGGGGCACGGGTGGCCCAGTCGTCTAAGGCGCAGCGATTCGCTGTGCAGAGTTGCATCCCTTCGGCACGCCAGAAACCTATGATTGTGGGTTGGAATCCCGGTTCGCCCCGATTATGTTTCTAGGTTTATCAGCACCATACCGGCTCGTGGGTTTCACCGAAGTGGTAAACGTCTGAGACCTGCATCACTTCAGGCTTTCCTCCCACATTAAGCTGACACATATATAACTGAAATACTGTTAAAAGTGGCGTTAAACCAAATTCACTCACTCACTCACTCCTTTTATGGCGAGGATGGGTTGCTGAAGACCTGTTTTACCCCATATCTTGCCTGTCAGAAGTTTCAGACAGAAATGGAGAGTGGCTGGTGGAGCCCTGTGGGTTGTGTATCATTGTGCCCTGATGGCATGGTTTGTTCCCATGCTTGCAGTTAAGGGTGCATATGATGGGTTACTCTCTTTATGCTGTTATAATTATATAAGTCCAATACAGGTTTGTTCCTGTGAGATATTTCCCTCTTTCGTACAGTGTTGAATTTGGGAATCATTTGTCTATGACACATGTTAAACATGTTTGTTTCAGGTAGTGCAGTTATTCATTTTGAAGATGTGAGACTCATTTGTTTCAGGTAGTGCAATTATTCTCTTTGAAGATGTGAGACTTGTTTGTTTCAGGTAGTGCAGTTATTCTCTTTGAAGATGTGAGACTTGTTTGTTTCAGGTAGTGCAATTATTCACTTTGATGATGTGAGACTTGTTTGTTTCAGGTAGTGCAGTTATTCACTTTGATGATATGAGACATGTTTGTTTCAGGTAGTGCAGTTATTCAGGTTGAAAATGTGTGAGACTTGTTTGTTTCAGGTAGTGCAATTATTCACTTTGAAAATGTGTGACTTGTTTGTTTCAGGTAGTGCAGTTATTCACCTCGAAGATGTGAGACTTGTTTGTTTCAGGTAGTGCAGTTATTCTCTTTGAAGATGTGAGACTTGTTTGTTTCAGGTAGTGCAGTTATTCTCTTTGAAGATGTGAGACTTGTTTGTTTCAGGTAGTGCAGTTATTCATTTTGAAGAGGTGAGTCTCGTTTGTTTCAGGTAGTGCAATTATTTACTTTGAAGATGTGAGACTTGTTTGTTTCAGGTAGTGCAGTTATTCACTTTAAGGATGTGAGACTTGTTTGTTTCAGGTAGTGCAATTATTCACTTTAAAGATGTGAGACTTGTTTGTTTCAGGTAGTGCAGTTATTCACTTTGATGATATGAGACATGTTTGTTTCAGGTAGTGCAGTTATTCAGGTTGAAAATGTGTGAGACTTGTTTGTTTCAGGTAGTGCAATTATTCACTTTGAAAATGTGTGACTTGTTTGTTTCAGGTAGTGCAGTTATTCACCTCGAAGATGTGAGACTTGTTTGTTTCAGGTAGTGCAGTTATTCTCTTTGAAGATGTGAGACTTGTTTGTTTCAGGTAGTGCATAAGGTAGTGCAGTTATTCTCTTTGAAGATGTGAGACTTGTTTGTTTCAGGTAGTGCAGTTATTCATTTTGAAGAGGTGAGTCTCGTTTGTTTCAGGTAGTGCAATTATTTACTTTGAAGATGTGAGACTTGTTTGTTTCAGGTAGTGCAGTTATTCACTTTAAGGATGTGAGACTTGTTTGTTTCAGGTAGTGCAATTATTCACTTTAAAGATGTGAGACTTGTTTGTTTCAGGTAGTGCAATTATTCACTTTGATGATGTGAGACTTGTTTGTTTCAGGTAGTGCAGTTATTCACTTTGATGATATGAGACATGTTTGTTTCAGGTAGTGCAGTTATTCAGGTTGAAAATGTGTGACTTGTTTGTTTCAGGTAGTGCAGTTATTCACCTCGAAGATGTGAGACTTGTTTGTTTCAGGTAGTGCAGTTATTCACTTTGAAGATGTGAGACTTGTTTGTTTCAGGTAGTGCAATTATTCACTTTGAAAATGTGAGACTTGTTTGTTTCAGGTAGTGCAATTATTCACTTTGATGATGTGAGACTTGTTTGTTTCAGGTAGTGCAATTATTCACTTTGATAATGTGAGACTTGTTTGTTTCAGGTAGTGCAGTTATTCACTTTGATAATGTGAGACTTGTTTGTTTCAGGTAGTGCAGTTATTCACTTTGATGATGTGAGACTTGTTTGTTTCAGGTAGTGCAATTATTCACTGATAATGTGAGACTTGTTTGTTTCAGGTAGTGCAGTTATTCACTTTGATGATGTGAGACTTGTTTGTTTTAGGTAGTGCAGTTATTCACTTTGATGATGGTCTTGGAGTTGTTGATTTCCACCCATCCACTCGCACTGGAGTCATCTATGTTTCTGAGGCTGACATCGTCAGTGCCAGTGGGTACAAGAGGAAGGTGGCTAAACTGAGGAAGGTTTGTTTTAACATGTATCAACTACATCTCAAACATTATGATACAATACAGATCCATGAAGATCCGGGATAGAATAGGTCTCCATCAACCCATGCTTGCCGTAAAAGGCGACTATGCTTGTCGTAAGAGGCGACTAGCGGGATTGGGTGGTCAGTGACTTGGTTGATGCATGTCATCGTATCCCAACTGCGTGGATCAATGCTCATGATGTCAATCACTGGATTGTATGGTCCTGACCAGATTAACTAGTAGTGCAAAAGGGTATTGCTGTCGCCATTTAAGAAGTTAAGTTGATGTTTTCAGTAGTTGTATTATTTTTGTACCACTTGTATCATCAACATATGATACGTAACTAACTGTCGCACTCAGGGGCTCAGAAAAGTTGGGGAAAGGAAGGTGGGTGTAGAAAAACCCTTGTGACCCTCTCATGGCCATTTTATGCGACTGGGTTCCGTCTAAGGGCAAACAGGCATAACTAAAAGAATTGTCAACTCGTTGCATCATGATTCACATATATTTCCCATATGTCATGTATATTCCAGATGCTATCAGGACTTAAAGTATTATACAGTATGATTGAACACATTTAACTGTAAGTTGGGTATATGTTAAGATGCAAGATACATGTAAGATCAAACGTTATTCCTGATGGGTTCTTTGACGGAAGTACTTAAAGTCACACGCTCATTTTGAATGGTTTGTCGTATTTTCGCACAGGTTATGGAAAGGGGCGAGTGGTGACATATGGGATAAAACAAAACACAATACACGTAATTGCAGCATTGACTTGTATAAGCAGTGATAGCATTTCATAACATTTCTCAGTTCACTAGACACTTCACTAATGACTGGTAGACGGGCTTGTCGGTGATCAGATATCAGTTCGCTGTATCCGTTTGCTACAGAGAGTTCGTTATATCCGTGTTCCATCATTTCAGTGTAAGGACATGTTCAGAGTGACATATGCAATTGCAGATGTATTCATATTTGCAAGGGATTTCAAGGGCCAGTTTCAGTATAAATATTTTCATCCCTATGGTCTTCTCAGTATTGATTGATTGATTGATTGATTGATTGATTGAGTGACTGTTTACATATTGAGACTTAAGAAAATGACAGCAAAAATTTAGCTCCATATTATTTAACAAATATGTGTATTGTATGAATCTACAGTGGCCATCCAAATTCTGACTGACACACCGCTTCAACCTCCCTACCCTTGACTTTTGCTGCAAACATTTCTACCATATACATTTATGTGAAGACAGAATCTGACGAAACTGTCAAACCAGCAACACTCAGGTCAATGTCCTGCTTCATTAGAACTTGTATACATTCGTTACTAATAACTTAACTTGGAAGATTTGTTTTTCTGCAGACACCTGCTTTGAGTTTTGTGCCAAGATGTTAGTTAGACAGCTAACAAAAATAATATACCCCTCACAGACAGTACTAAGAATGTTGTCTCTACAGGCCAACAGAGTACGTGGAGTGGTGATAGCTGAGAAAACAGCCACTAGTGGCCAGTATTATCAAGAGCTGCAGAAGTTTGTTATGCTGGAGATAGGCTTTGTGCTGCTTCCTGTAAAAAATCAGAAGGAGGCTGCAGGACTTCTTGCCCAGATGGTAAGACGAAAGTTAACATTTGGTTTAACCACTGGGCTGAAATTAGGGTTGAGTGATTGAAATGATTTAGTTTGGATTTTTTAAGAAAGTACAGTTGGTGGATCCATCAATTAAATGAAAAATAATTTCCATGCACTCTGTGTGAGTGACTGAGTGAGTGAGTGGCTGAGTTGGTAGGTGGGTGGGTGGGTGGGTGAGTGAGTGAAACTACTTTAATTTGGTTTTATCCTTATTGAACCTTTCACTACAAGGCCCCTATTGTTCCGCGTCATACCAAAACATGTTAAACTAAGCTACTTATTACCCTGCCTAGTGCTTGGCATTAATGGGATAAAAAATAGTCAGGTCAGCTCAGAGTCAGTATACTGTGTCTGAGTGGGGTATCCATGTTAAACTAAGTCATGGTACCTGAGTGGGCTAGCATTACAGACAGCCATTAGTTCGGACTGGTACAAGCAGTCACACACATGCATGCACGTCACTATTTAAGTGGGGGCGGTCGGGTAGCCTAGTGGTTAAAGCGTTCGCTCATCACGCCGAAGACCCGGGTTTGATTCCCGACATGGGTACAATGTGTGAAGCCCATTTCTGGTGTCCCCCGCCGTGATTTTGCTGGAATATTGCTAAAAGCAGCGTAAAACCATACTCACTCACTCACTCACTCACTATTTAAGTGCTGGAATATTGCTAAAAGCGGTGTAAAACCATACTCACTCACTCACTCACTCACTATTTAAGTGCAGTAATCCTGATGGTAGGCCCAATTTCAGCTCACCTAACCTACTTGTGCCGCTACAATGAGATTGTTTTATTGCCAGGTGGATGTGGAAAGTAAGTCTGAGACCAACCTATTCTTAAAGAAGCCCAGACCAGTGTGTGTTGACATGGCTCTCCTCAACAGCCTTCAATGCTTCCCTCGACTCGGAGAGGTCAAGGCCAGGCAGCTGCTGCTTCACTTCGGGAGTAAGTTGTGATTCTCATTCCTGGGATCAAAGAGATTTATCTAAGGGGAGTGCCTTGTTTGAAATCTTGTTTCTTTGAAGTTAGCAGGTTAGGGAAACGTAACTGCTTTCTATAAATAATAAAATTAAGCTAGCAGAAAAAGTAGGTTTCGATTGACTTGAGCCAAATGAGCTTGATCTGCCAATTGACCTGAGCCTATTCCCCTTTAAACTCTAAATAGATGCTGAGGCATTGCTTTTACCTTTACACTTTCATCATGCTCTTGAATCATGTCAGTTTTCCTCGAATTGGCTTGTACTCTCTCGTGCTTACTGTCTATGACCGTAGAAAGGACGGATTTTGAGGACCTTTCTCTGAAGAACGCCTGTGAAGATCCGTGGTAGAATAGGTCTTCAGCATCCCATGCTTGCCGTAAAAGGCGCCTATGCTTGTCGTAAGAGGTGACTAATGGTATTGGGTGGTCAGGCTCGTTGACATGGTTGATGCAGGTCATCAATCCCAATTGCGAGGATCGATGGTCATGTTGTCAATCACTGGATTGTCTGGTCCAAACTCGATTACTTACAGACCGCCGTCATATAGCTAGAATATTGCTGAGTGAGGCGTTAAACAACAAACAAACAAAACATGCCATCAACCACGTCACCAGACCTGACCACCCAATCCATTCACCTGGCTCTTGTAAGGACATTTTGCTGGCTACTCATACCCGATGTCCCCACAGGTCTACTGTTAAGGACAACACAAAATGCAGAAGGGAGAGGTTTTATGCTTGGGGACAAGGGTAGATGTGCTACAAGATCATATCTTAAATTAGCAGCATTTCAGAATAATTGTTTTATGTGTTTTTTTGTGTTTATATTTTCGTATGCATTAACTTTCCACAATAATTACTATTATGATTAGTCATGAAATAGGTTGTTTCTGGTTGACTACAGCTAGTAAGTGATATCATTGCTTACTTGATATTAATCATATTGTTACATTAGTATCATCCTGAAATATCTACAGAGCGTAATATCAATGATGAACTAAGACTTTGTTATAACATGCATGTTAGATACCCAATACTAGTGGTATGGGTTTAAAAGTGTATGGTTAGTGACTCCACATTGAAATTATTTCAGTTTTTCCTGAACAAAGGTAATAAAATATTTGGAAATTGACATACAATTTCGACAAAAATATTGTCCATTACAGTGTTTATGAATTGTGAAGAACTGTACATCTACATTGTATTACGATAACTGTTCTCTGTGTGTCATTGTGTTTTACTGATTTCATTCAACAGGTTTACGGGCTATAGCAAAAGCCTCTTTAGAAGTGAGTATGTTTATTCATTCATCAAGACGGTGACACAGACCTCTCTACACATTTCAGGACAGAGACACTGACATCTGTACTTTTAAAGACAGTGACACTGACACCTGTACTTTTAAAGGCAGTGACACTGACATCTGTACTTTTAAAGGCAGTGACACTGACATCTGTACTTTTAACGGCAGTGACACTGACATCTGTACTTTTAACGGCAGTGACACTGACATCTGTACTTTTAAAGGCAGTGACACTGACATCTGTACATTTAACGGCACTGACACTGACATCTGTACTTTTAAAGGCAGTGACACTGACATCTGTACTTTTAACGGCAGTGACACTGACCTCTGTACATTTAAAGGCAGTGACACTGACATCAGTACTTTTAAAGACAGTGACACTGACATCTGTACTTTTAAAGGCAGTGACACTGACATCTGTACTGTTAAAGGCAGTGACACTGACCTCTGTACTGTCTTTTTTTGTCTTTCAACAGGATTTATCTTCCATAGTAGGAAAGGCAAGTGCTTCCAACATAAGAACATTTCTTGATGAATCCTGAACAGAAGAAGACTAGAAATACTTCACTAGAAGTGACTGCACTTGATAATGTGCCGACTCAGGGGCTTGCTGACAGTTGTGATGTGTGTTGTGATGTGTCCTCAGTTTACTGTTCAAGTTGATCTGTGGACAAACAATATGATGATAGTTGGAGTGTCATGCTTCATCTCGAGTCATGGAACTATGACGTCACATCTTATGCATTCATTAGCGTCAGACCCATGAAGATACGGGATAGAATCAGTCTTCAGCAACCGATGCTTGCCGTAAAAAGTGGCTATGCTTGTGGTACGAGGCGACTAACGGGAGGCTCGCTGACTTGGTTGATGCATGTCATCGTATCCCAATTGCGTGGATTGATGCTCATGATGTCACTCACAGGATTGTTTGGTCCAGATTCGATTTTGTACAGACCGCTGTCATATAGCTGGAATATTGCTGAGTGCGGCGTTAAACAACAAACAAACAAAACCCCATTTCACCTCCCCTTCAGGAAACCTATAAAGTTACAAAACCTGAATTGCCAGTAGCTTATAAAATGAAACGCAAAAGTGATTTTAAATGTTTATTTTATACATCATATTAATTAACAGATGATAATCGATTGTCCAAAGTTGGTACACATCATTGTCATTGACCCAGGTTTCATATGGTACAAATGAAACAGTAGATTTTCAAGGTGGAGATCAACTGTTTTCAATGTCTTGTATGGCCACCATTAGAGTCCAAAACTGACTGGTCTATTGTCCCATGGAAGCGATCAGATCCCACATTGTGGCCTGGGGAATGTCCATCCACTCTGCCTGCAGTCGGAAGTTCTGTGGTTGCTGACGTGCTTGCAGTCGTTGACCAGTGCATCCCACAAATGTGAGATTGGGTTTTGAATCTGGGGACCTGGAGGTCCATGAAAGAAAAAGTCTTTCGCGTGTGCTCGGGCGTTGTCTTGTTCGAAATTACGTTCACTTGCACCACAAAACCTGTCCACTTCCTGTATGCAGTTTCGGGCATAACGTCCCTTCTGTAACTATAAACACAACGTCTAACCATCCGTACGGCGAAGCATGAAACGGTTCCTCACTGTCTTGTTTGATATCTTACGATATCCTGGTATTGCTATAGTTGTAGAAGTGTCCGTTTTGGTGCTTTCGCGTAGCCGTATTAATCTCTCCTGTGCACTAGGAGTGAAACGTAGTAGACCGGATCCGGGAATGTCCCGTGCTTCTGATTACGGTTCAACAGTCTTCTAAATGTGCTTGGTGCTACTAATAAAAACCTTGCTACAGTTGAATATGATTCTAGTGTTTGTAGTCGGCCGTTAGGTTGGGCTTCCGCCAGTAGTGGCATGTTTTTGATGTTCACTTGCTTTGAGATTGCGATGACATGCACATGAAAAGCCAACGTTCTTATTGCACAAGAAGCGACGTTGCGTTTGGATGTCATGTTAGTGGGTTTTTGTTCTCTTTTGTGCGATTTTTCTATCTTTTCACCAAATGCCTTCACTACCTCACTGTAGTTGTGTTTTGCTCAGTGTTGATACAAATCTTTTGAGGGGGTACATAAATGTCAGTAATGCCAACAGTTGATGGCAAAACTGATATAACCCTCAATATGTAACATAGAAATTGCCGGTATACTCTCGCTGTGCTGAGGTTATGTGCGAGTGAAGTTGTAAAAACGGCATACCTCCAAAAACGACGTAACGTAACAATGGTAAACCAACAATTTTCAATATTCACACCATAATAGAGTAACTTTTTATATATTTAAAAATTTGCGTGACGCCATTTTGCCCATAAGTGAGTAAAACTCCCACGTTATCTTTTCAATATTATGTTGGAAAATGCATATTAATGAAATACTTGTATATAATAAATAAATAAAATCATATCCCGGAAATCTGTGTTTTATTTCCAACACACTCAACTATAACTATAAAATTATTTTGTACATACATGTACTTCAACATGAAGATAAACGAAACAACATTTCAAA